>NC_132865.1:11620555-12287697 GCF_048164855.1 Canis lupus baileyi | reverse complement strand
TCTTTAGTAAGCCAGAGAATTTTAACTGTACCCTCTGAAAGGTTTAGGAATAAAATCGGATTGAAGGAAATGTCTCCAGGTTTGATAATAACAGAGAAACCTGAAAGAATAGACATGTTTCTTAGTATTGAACAATCTTACTTATTGTATGGAAAGTAATATCGAAAACTTCCAAAGACGGGGGTGGGGGTCGCCTGGGTGGCTCAGTGGTTGAACATCTGCCCTCACCTCAGGTCGCGTTTCCAGGATTCTGAGATTGAGTCCCACATCTGGCTACTAGCGGGGAGCGGGGAGCCTGCTTCTCCCTCTGCCTATGTCTCCACCTCTCTCTCTGTGTCTCTCATGAATAAATAAAATCTAAAAAAAAAAAAAAAAGAAAAAGAAAAAAGAAAACTTCTAAAGACAAAATTTCCTTGGAGAAGCATTTTATTAAATAGTTATTCAAGGTTTATTTCAGAATATTTTTAATATAAGCTGAACTTTTATTCCATTTGAGATCAAACTAACAAATAGTCCAACTATTCCAGTAATTAAATCTCAGCTTGTTAAATAACTTCCATTTAACAACTTTGCTGGAATACATGTATACTTTAGGTAAAGAAAAATTAAATATAGATGACTGAAGACCCTTTTATTTTATTGATATTTGTTTGCCTTTTAAACTTAATCCATCATAAATGTTCCTTTAGACTCCAAGGCTACAGACAGAAAATCAGCTAGCTGTCAAGCAGAGTGCATGTTACACTCTGCAATGTGAATTATTATTTTTTTTATGTGAGGAAAAAGTAACACAAATGGAAAACAGCTGTCAGGCATAATTCAGTTCATTATTGTTTAATGAAATAGACAGAGGTAGAATCTTATGAAATATTAATTCCACTAAAAATAGAAGCACAGTCATGGACATTTCGCTCAGTTCCTTACAGCACTAGGGAAGTCAACATAAAGCCCTGTGATCGACAAGAGATTCTGTGTCACTGGTCTTCACCTTGTCACGGAAAAGGTTTCAGAACGATCACATATTTGTGGGCAGTGGTGTCAGAAGAGTCTTCTTTTTTATTCCTACTTTTTTTTCCTGTAGCTTTCTATATTTTTTAATAATTAAAAAATAGTATTATGGCATGTAACGTAAGATCTTATGTTCTGATTCTTGTCTGTTTCTCCAGGTTTATCCAAAACACTTCCATTCTCTAGTCTGAATTTTGTCCTTTATAATTTTCTCACATTGTGCTTTCTTGGCCTCATTAACCCTTTTTATCCCTACCCTTTCTAGTTCTAGGATTCACTCATTTTTATTCTCTAAATTTCTCAAAGTTTCATTCTTAATTTTTATTCTCTAAATTCTCTTTTCTAAATTAGCATCATTTACTTCAGGGGCATTCTCTAAACTCCTCTCTTCCGTAGAATAAATTTTTTATTATTTGTTTTCTTACCTCTTTTTATTTTTTCATAACTCTTACCATTTTAAATTAAACCTGAATCATGATTCTTTGATTAAAGTGCCTCCCTCGCATGTAATCTGAGCTCCATAAGGCCAAATACAAGATTGGTTTTGATTTCTCTCTTTATTGAATGTGTAGAACACTAGGCATTAATACTTGTGGAATAAATGAATGAAGGGTTTTATTACTCCATGAAACACAGATTAGCAGTGGTACAGAAGCAAATAGTTTTTAGGCTAGCTATATCATCAGTAGAGTTAACACAAATATTTTCATTTAACCGTTAGGCAACTCTTCATATGATACATATGAAGGATAAACATATTAATTTGCAATGAATTTGGCCCTAAGTTTCATTCATTTTGTGGTTTATTTATAAAGTTATTTCTTTCTTACATACATGTAGGATTTTCTCCTCACTAAGGAGTCAGTACTTTATCTGCAATGATAGTTGCTCTGCAATATTTCTTCACATTCTTAACATATTCTACTTTTGTTTTGATTATCTTATAGACATGTAATAAATACTTGGTTTATTATATGAAACAGATTTCACATCTCTGCATTTTAATATGAAAAAAGCAGTAAATGCAGTTGAGAAAAAAACATCACAGATACACATTTGATTGTTTTCCTACAAACAGGAAAAAAATAGTTTAGTTACATTAAAATCGTACTTTAAATCAGTTGTTTCCTCACTGTGGAGACACGGACAATAAACAGTGCATTGAGTCTCCCCATTTCAAAGATCCTGAAGGTGGTGAAGGACAGAAAAAATGGGCAGGGAGCATTATTTTCAGGCTGCTACTTAATAATCTCTGATTTCTTTTGTGGTTATTTATTGGAGAGAAGTATTCATGACAATCAGCATGCAGCCTTCAAAGGAACTTAGGAGGTCTATTTTGAAGGAGTGTGTGATGAGAAAACGGTAGTCGTATAATGATAAGGGAAAAGTGATTCTCTATGCTTAAAAAAGAAATTTTAATGTGAACTATTCATTTTGTGCAGTTATAGGTAAAAGAAGCATAGAAACTAAAACTAAAATCACACTATATATAGAAAAGGAGAGTTTTAAATTAATTCAAATTAAAATCATGTTCCTTTTTTCTTTATTTTATAATCAAATCTGTTTCCACAAGAGTTTAGAAATTATAATAATTACAATACTTAAATAATCTATGTTTTACATAATAAAAACCCTGTTTAAATTTTCATAGTACTCAAAGTGGCATCTCTATCATAGTAATTTTCTTTCAAAGAGCAGAAAGATTATTGTCAGGAACATTTTATTTTGTAGAAAATGAGAAAATTAAAAGTGTAATTATCTTTTCATACTTTCAAATTAAACCACCATAGGTATAAAATTGTCAATTGGACAAATAACTATATTTTGGGAATTACATTTTAGAGCACATGAATGACTAATATACTTGAAATTATATTCAAATGGCAGCCACAAAGAAAAAAAACTGAATTTTTTTCTCTCGACGGGTAAGATTGTTTACTGAAAATCATCTAGAGCAAAACATATTTTCCACATGTCAAGGCTTATTTTTTTTTTATTGTGGTAATAGAATTAGTTTTTGACTAACATCTATGTATTAGTCAAGGGTCTCCAGAGAAACAGACCAATAAGATATATGTTTATAAATTAATAATTATAGGGATTGGCTCACAAGATTATGGAGGTTGAGAAGTCCTCATGATCTGCTTCTATAACTGGACACCCAGGAATGTTAGTAGTATAATTCAGTCTGAGTCCCAAGATCCGAGAACCAAGAGCACTGGTATCTGAGAATAGAAGAAAATGAATGTCCTAGCTTAGGCAAAGAGAGCAAATTCATATTTCCTCCAGATTTTTGTTCTATTCAGGCTCTTTTTTTTTAATGACTTCTATTTTTTTTAAGATTTCATTTATTTATTTGAGAAAGAGAGAGCACAAGCCAGGGGGTAGTGGCAGAGGGAGAAGGAGAATCAGGCTCCTTGCTGAGCAGAGAGCCTGGTGCAGGACTTGATCCCAGGGCCCCAGGAGGCTCCAGGATCATGATACCTGAGCTGAAGGCAGATGTTTAACCAACTGAACCACTCAGGCACCCTATTCAGGCTCTTAACAGATTGGATGATACCCACCCACATTGGTGAGGGTGATCTTCTTTACCTGGTCTACCAATTAAAATGCTAATCTCTTCCAGAAACCTCTTCACAGGTACACCCAGAAATACTTTATCTGTTATGTAGGCATTGCTTAGAACAGTCAAATAGACAGAAAATTAACCATCACAATATAATACCAAGATAATAAAATATGTGAGGTAGGAAATATCTGTTGATATTCTTTCTAGAGTCTCCATTCTACCATTAAATTTCTTTATGAGTATCTAGGCTTGAATTTCAATTTAATTGGACTTAACTGAGAATTCATTAAATTCTTATGGGGTTTCTTCTTTTTTTCACACCAACTCTACACAAAGAATTTTCTGTCAGTAATTTATTCTTTAATATGTATTCTCTTTTTGTTCTTCCTCTTCCTTCAGTTCTAGAGGATGATTTACATGCAATGTCCTAAAATAATTTAGTTGCTTTTCATTGGTTGAATATAAATCTGGTTGACCAATAGTTTTGCTCAAAACTTACCCACCATTTGCTTCCATGTGGATGGAACTGGAGGGTATTATGCTGAGTGAAGTAAGTCAATCCGAGAAGGACAATCATTATATGGTTTCACTCATATGGGGAATATAAAAAATAGTGAAAGGGATTATAGGGGAAAGGAGAGAAAATGAGTGGGAAAAATCAGTGAGGGTGACAAAACATGAGAGACTTCTAACTCTGGGAAATGAACAAGGGGTAGTGGAAGGGGAGGTAGATGGGGGGATGGAGTGACAGGGAGATGGGCACTGAAGGGGGGACTTGACGGGATGATCATTGGGTGTTATACTATATGTTGGCAAATTGAACTCCATTAAAAAATATCCATATTAAAAAAACAAAAAAAAAATCCTTAAGCTTCTAATGAGCAATTTACTATTGGATATAAATTTTAAATAATCTCTCTGGGTGTGTTGTACCTGAGATTTATGGGTTTACCCAGATGTAGAGGCATACTTTTCTGGGATCTTAGCATGAACTTACACTGTGTGATAGGTGTGCAGTCTCTATATACACCTAATATATTAGTAGTAGTGTATCCTTCATGTCACCTCCAGGCATCTTTTAGCCTATATTCACTCTCTCTTTTTGATTTTGAAGTAGACTTTATTTTTTAGAGCAGTTTTAGATTCACAGTAATTTTGAACAGGAAGTACAGAGTTCTCGAATATCCCCTGTACCCACACATGCAAGTGGCTCCTCAGTTATCAATATCACTTCCTCCTGGGTGAATGGTACATTTGTTACATTTGATGTACCTGTACTGACACATTATTATAGCCCAAGGTCCATAATTTACATTAAGGTTTACTCTTGGTGTTGTATACTCAATGAGTTTGGACAAATATGTAGTGAAATCACCATCATATTATGATACAGAGTAGTTTTACTGTCCTCAAATTCTTCTGTACTCTCCCTGTTTATCCCTCTCTCCCTCCTAACCTCTGGCAACCACTGATCTTTTTACTGTCTTCATATAGTTGCCTTTTCTAAGTGTCATATAGTTTAAATAGTATATAATGTAATCCCAGTTCTTATTTGACAAGCACAGGATCACGCATTTTCCATACATAGTGTCTCCTTAGTGTAATAAGATATATACACTAAAATCACAGTCACACAATGAGAAAATATATAATAAAATCATTTTTGTATTTTTCTGTGTCCAGCAAGTTAATAGACTCTTCAGTATTTAGAAGAAAGAAATACCTCTTCCTGTTTTAACCTGCATAGGCATTAATTAAGCAAACTCCATCATACAAATATTTCTATTTGGACAAGAAAATTTGATTTGAGAAGAAGACATTTGGTATAAGACTATTAACATTTAGGAAATAATCCTAGAGCACATATTAAATGTGTGATTCTGTGATAGGTGGAACAATTTAGATTTTGCTTATTTTATTTTATTTTATTTATTTTATTTTGCCTTTTCATGCTTGCAGATTGTTTCATTTTTTTCTTTTAAAAAATGGGTGAAGTCAGTTAAGGGGATTAAGACAAGCAATAAGTGATACACAGAATTTTTTAATCATTATATTATACATCTGAAACTAATATAACACTATGTTAACTATACTGAAAATAAAATAAAATAAATTAACCTTGTTTTTAGCACCTCAATTGCAGAAAATAGATCTATTCTCAGAATTGTTGTTTTTAGTAGAAATAAGTGTAATTTTTTTATTAGACTGGGAAAGGTGTATGTGAGCTATGTGATAATAAAAGCTTATGAACAATTGGCTTTGAAATGTGGTTTTACTTAAATTGGGTATTAATTCAAAAGCCTTCTGGGGCTGTTGTGTGGTTAGTCAGTAGAACACGAAACTCTTGATCTTGAGGTCATTACTTTGAGCCCCACATTGGGCAAAGGAGATTACTTAAAAAAAAAAAAAAAAAAAGCAAAAGCTTTCAATAAATGGCATTAAGCACCCACTATAGAATTTGCATGTAGAATTTATGCTTTTCCCTCTTAAGATAGTTTTTGCTGTATCCCAAAGTTTTTGGACAATTATGTTTTCAATTTCATTTGTTTCCATGTATTTTTTAATTTCTTTTTAAATTTCCTGGTTGCCCCATTCATTCTTTAGTAGGATTTTCTTTAACTTCCATTTATTTGTATTCTTTCCAATTTTTTTCTTGTGGTTGCCTTCAAGTTTCATAGTGTTGTAGTCGGAAATATGCATGGTATAATCTCAATCATTTTGTACTTGTGGAGGTCTGTTTGTTAACTATTCTGTGATCTAGTCTGGAGAATGATCCATGCGCACTTAAAAAGAATCTGTATTGTGCTGTTGTATAATCGGATGTTCTGAATATATCTGTTACATCCATCTGGTCCAGTGTGTCATTCAAAGCCATTGTTTGGTTGTTGATTTTCTGTTTAGATAATCTGTCCATTGATGTAAGTGGGTGTTAAAGTCCTCTACTATTATTATATGTTATCAATGAGTTCCTTTATGTTTGTTACTAATTGCTTTATATACTTGGCTGCTCCCAAGCTGGGGGTATAAATATTTATAATTGTTAGATTTTGTTGCATAGTCCCCTTTATTATAATATAGTGCCCGTTTTCATGTCTTCTTCCAGTCTTTGGTTTAAAATCTAATTTGTCTGATACAAGTACTGCTTCTCCAGTTTCTTCTGAAGACTATCCCCATTAGAAATATTTCTCTATCCCCTCACTTTCAATCTGCAGGTGTCAAAGTCTAAAATGTATCTCTTATCTTATGCTGCTACATTATAGCAGCATATAGAAGGGTCTTGGTTTTTTATCCATTCTGACACCCTATATCTTTTGATTGGAGCATTTATTCTATTTACATTCAGAGTGGTTATTGATAATGTTTTCAATACATAGATAATCTATAATGATGGATAGTTTTATTTAGTGCCATTTTATTACTCGTTTTGTCATTGTTTCTGGAGTTTTTCTCTGCTCCTTTTGGTCTTGTCACTTTTGGTCTTTCTTTCCCACTCAAAGTGCTCCCTTTAATATTTCTTGCAGTACTGGTTTAGTTGTCGCAAACTCCTTTAGTTTTTTATTTGTCTGAGAAACTCCTTATCTCTTATTCTGAATGATAATCTTATTCTGAATGATAACCTGCCCAATAGAATATTCTTGGCTGCAGACTTTCCCATTCAGCATGTTGAATATATCATGCCACTTTCTTCTGGCTTGCCAAGTTTCTGTGGAGATATCAGCAGCCAGCCTTCTTGGTCTTCCCTTGTAAGTTAGACTTGTTGCTCTTAAGATTTTTTTTATCTCTATATTTTGCAAATTTAACTACAATATGTGCTGGTTTGGGCCTGTTTTTGTTGATTTTGATGTGTGTTCTCTGTGCCTCCTGGATCTGTATATTTGTTCCCTTCCTCATAAGAGTTTTCAGCTATAATTTGCTCAAATAAACCTCTGGCCCCCTTTTCTTTCTCTTTTTCTTCTGGGACTCCTATGCTATGAATGTTATTTTGTTTAATGAAGTTACTGAATTCCCTACGTCTATTTTCATAATCCAGGTTTTTTCTTTCCTTCTTTAATTCAGCTTCATTACTTTCATAATTCTATCTTCTATATTATTTATTTGTTCCTCTACTGCTTTCATCCTTGTTATTACATACAGTTAGTTTTGATTCTTGGTTATTGCTTTTTTCATTTTGGCCTGATTGGTTTTTAGCTCTTTTATCTCTGTGGTAATTGTTTCCCTAATGTCCTCTATGCTTTTATCAAGACCATTAGTATCCTCATGATTGTTCCTTTAAATTGTGGATCAGGTATATTACTTATATCTGTTTCAATCAGATTCTTGGCCATGACTTTTTCTTTCTTTTAGGATGCATTTCTCCATCTTGGCATTTTGTCTAGGTCTTTGTGTCCTTGTGTTAGGAAAGCCTGTTATGTTTCCTGGTCTTGAGAGTAATGGCTTCATGAAGAAGAGGTCATATAATGTCCAGGGCTTGGCACTTCAGGAAGTATCTCTGGTGTGTGCTGCATGCACTCTGCTGCTACATTATGGCTGCCCGTTCTCTGCAGAATTTCTCTTTGCCTGCATGGGGAATATTTGGACTTTGGCCACAGTGTGGTGAGTGTTAAGGAGGTGTGTTTTCATCTGCTTGCTGAAAGAGACCTGATTCTGTTTCCACTAGAATTGAAACTTTGCAGAACTCTGTGGTCAGTACGTGTGATGCATGCAGGAGTTTGTGCTGGTCTTCTAGGGGAAGGGCCCAAGCACTTGAAGTTAGGCCAGCTTGCTTGACAAAAGCCATACTAGTGGAGCTCAGGGGGGTGGAGTTGGTGTAAACAGGTTAGACAGCCAGTATTGGTTCTATACTGTTTACTGAAATTGGTTTATGCTAAGGGGCAAGGGAGGGAAGTGGCACCCACTGGTTCTTTTGTCCATGAAAAGGCAATGCCACCTCTCACAGATGTGCTCCAAAAAGTATGAACTGTCTATCCCTGTGCCCCTTAGGTGATCCTCAAGTTGCTCAGTCCACCTACAGTTGTTTGCTTGCCTCTGCTCCAGGAGTAGTGCAGTGTCCTCAGGTCTCTATCACAGCCAATTCTGGGGACTTTTGAAACTAGTTTTGAGACCTGCTGGTTGCTAAAACTCATGAAATTTAGCCCCTCTCCTTTTCTGAGCCACTGGTTTTGCAGAAGTGTTCTCCTTGTGCTTATCCCTGTGCACTCCACTCACTCTCTCACTGTTCTTCTCAACCAGGGCTCACTCTTCTCCACAGCATCTGTAGTCCCTTACTCTCCCCCATACCAAGTCTCTGCACTTTCTACCTTTTTTGAAATGGCCTCTTCTCTCCCTTTCATTGTGCAGTTTGCCCTATTGGTCCTCAGGTTGATTTCTTGAGTATTTAGAATGATTTGATAGTTATCTAGCAGTGTTTGAGGGACAAGGAAAGCCTAGGGTCCTCCTCCTACACTGTCATCTTTGCCTTAGTAAGGTTTTTAAATTTTACTCACTGTTATTGTACTTTTCAACTTGAGAAATTCCATTTGAGTCTTTTTTCATAATTTCTATCTATTGTTTACATACTTTCCCTTAATTTTTTAAGTGTGCTTTCCTTTACTTCTTTGAATATAGTAGCTGTTTTGAAATGTTTGTCTGTTGTTTATTAGGCAACATTTGAGAACATTTAGAAACTGATTCTATGGACAGTTTTTCCCCTAAAATATGAATTACTTTCTCCTGTTTCTTTCAAAATTGAATATTTTAGATAGCATGTTATACCAATTATAGATTTGACTTCCCCTCTGAAATTGTTTTTTGCTGTTTTGTGTTTCTTTTCCATTTGTTTCTTTCTTTGATAACTTGTCAAACTAAATTTGTGAAATCAGTCTCATTTGCAGTAGGGTACTGCAGATGTCTCTACTTTTTAAAAAATAAATGTTTTTATTATTGACTTGATTTTATAGGTATTATTCTTATGGGTTTATAGATTGGTGGACAGGTAAATATTAGATAGAAAATTGTGATTCACTACCTCAATCTAGTAAGGCTTCTGTCTGATGGCTCTGTTTGTGCATAAGGGAACACATTGAAAGCTTAGGCCATTTTTAGGTCTTTCTTTTACTTTCATTGGACTCTTTTACTTCTGCTATTCACATACACATTTCCTCAGTATTTGCCAGGTATATGAAGCAGATTGGGGCTCTGTCCATTCTTTGTTATACATGTACACAGGCTCAGAGAGGCCAATGCTTGTTCTAATCATGCAACTTTAGGTAGTTAAAGCTGTTGGCACTCCCCGTTTTCCTGCCTCAAAGCTGTCACTTCCAACAATAATGCCACTGAGTGTGACTATTACCCAGTGCTTCAATAAGGTAGGTTCCTTTCCAAACAGCAGAAAACCTGCTATTTCTATGGCCTTTCCTGCCTCATAGAACTTCCACATCAGTGGAGCTATATGGTAGGGATGGGGAGAGATGGAAGCAACCTAAGCCAGAATGCCACAGATTCGAATGTTCTTGCCTGAAGATCAGTTTTTCAAGCATAAATAAATACTGTGAATGTTGTATACCTCTGGTAAGTTTCCAGAGAAGTGAAATTGTTGCTTTTATTTTATCTAGCTTCATATTTACTTTTTGGGGACAGGCTTTGTCAGGGTCCTCACTGGGCCATAGCCAGATGTTGCTATAGTTACTTTTTCTTGATTCTATCACAGATTTAAGATAATAAGATTGGTGTCTGAGTCTAACAAAGGGATGAGAGTAGGAGAAAATAGAAAGCACTGCAATCTAGGAGTACACTTGGGCTGTAAGAAAGATATCAAAGCATCTTCAGCTCATTTTGCAGTCATCTTAATCTGCAGTGCTACTGTACCTGGGCTACGGAGAGAAGAATACTGAATAATTTCTGGAGAAATGTAAAATCATCCTAGGCCTCCCGTTATTCCCTAAAACAATTTTTAACATATAAATGTATATTGTACCACATGTAAGAAAAAATAACTATAGCAACTATCGAGTAAAAATGGCTCCAAACTCTGCACTGAAATCCTAGGCCTTTAATGGGACAGTGGTCTCAGTTGCTTAACTTATCATTAGTAGAAATCTAACTTATTATTACCTCATCATTATTTTTTTTTAGTTTTTTTAGTTTTAGCCATCTTTATTTTAAGCAGTACATTTCTGGTTTTTATTTAAGCTTTTTTTATTTTTTTACACTTGCTATTAATATTGCATGTTATCTAATTTGAATGGCAGAAATCTTTTTTTCTGCAACATTCTGTTTTGCTCCATATGTTTTATTGATCTCAAGTTTCCTAGTAGTCCTTTGATATATTGACTTTCTTATTTCAAATATAAAAGCATGTGACTAAATATTATATAGCTGACCCTTGAACAGCACAGGTTTGACCAGCATGGGTCCACATGGACTTATTTTGATAAATAAAGTACAGTACCAGAAATCTATTTTCTCTTTCTTAGGATTTCTTTAATAAAGTTTTCTTTTTTCTAATTTACTTCATTAAGATTACAGTATATAATATATATAACATAAAATATGTGTTAGTCAACTGTTTAGTTATTGGTAAGGCTTCTGTCAGTAGTAGGCTTTTGGGGAGTGAAGTTATGCAGATTTGTGACTGTGTAGGGGAGTTGGCACCCCTATCAGCTCTGTTGTTCAGGGTCAATGTATATTCAACAAAGTTTCATTCATGAATGAAAACAATAGATATTTTCACATAAGATGGTGTGGAGAAGAAATCACTCACTTGCTTCCTGAGAAACAAATGTTAATTGTTAACCTACTTAGCTAAACATATAGTATGTATGTGTATCTATTCATATTGGTTTAGATTTTTTTTCCAATTTAACCATGAGTTGGAAATATTTATACATGTCATTAAATGTTTTTACAAATTATACTTTTAATGACTGTGTAGAATTAAGGTACAGAGATATATTGTCATTTATTTAACCATTAATTTATAAGTCAAGACAACAGAGTAGTTAAGAATGTTGGCTCTGGGATTTCACTGCTTGAGGTAGAATTCTAGCTCTGAAAATTAGTAACAATGTGAATTCCTAGGTAAGTAATTGAAATTATCTGTTCTTACAAGAATAACTACTTGATGGAGTTAAATAAGTTAATGCATGTAGAGCTTATAGAAGAGTGTCTGGTGCCTTACAAGTAATAATGTTAATGCCCTTCATGATTCTGTTTCTCTTTAAGCATATTGTCACCTGTAAATTATTGAATAAGACCAGATTTCTGTTAATTAATCTCATCCTTACAGTATCTAGCAGAAATTTCTTGAAGTATCTGGCATTTAAATGTCATTCTCCCTAGTTTCATTTCTTCCTTGTTTTATACATTAATTTGGCCATTACTATGAGAAACATTGAATGTGTATGCTCATGTCACCATCTCATCTGAAAGTATGCCTAGCTTGTATTTAAATACTTCAGCATTTAAAAAAGAAAAAACTTCACTCACTTTCTATAACTAGTTTTTTAACAGTCAGTGAGATTTTTAGCTTTTAAATAAGTCATCTGAGTGTCTCCTCCATTATATGTCTTATTTTGTATTGTGACACAAATTGTGACCTTCTGTGCTCATTTTCACTAAAGTTCTTTTTTTAAAAAAAGAAAAGCTTTATTCATAGGTATAATGCAGTGCATTGCACTACTGGAGTGATTAATTTAGCCAGATGCAATTTGAACTCAGTTTCAGTTGAAATATTAACTACAGAATCCTCAGTTTCTGTTAAAATTAAATTGCCTTTTTTAAAAAAGTGAAGTTAATAATAGTATACATTAATAAAATAGATAAAAACATTAACAACTAGAAATCTTAAACTTGGGATGAATTATAATCCTTGACTATTTAAATCTTTTTTTACTATCATATTATATAATTTTATTAATTCATCCTTTCAACGTTGCTAATCATTGTTTTTTGAGCATTTCTATATGCAAAACACTTTTCTATGTACTAAAGATAAAAAGTGAACAAAATAATACCGCTGGGCTTGGAAAGCTTAAATTCTAATTGTTGTCTCCTGCTTAGAGTTTTATAAAGGGGTTTTCTTTCTTCTAATTCATTCCTAGGCTATGAATCTGACTAACTGATTTTTTCTTTTTGATCTGCTAGTGTTCTTTTACAGCCATAATGTCTGTTTCCTTAGAGGCAAGTCTCTTCATGATAAGAAAAGTCACACAATTAGAGTTTGTCATTAGACTTTCTGGCCTAAAGTATCAATATATATCTCTTTGGAGGGGATTAAGCCAAAGGAGCTGTGAAATTCTTATATATGATGAAAGCTGGTTACTTACTTTTCGGTGGTATTGGATAAAACTGATCTGCAAATGTACAGTGTAAAAACTCTAGTGGTAATATTTGATAAACCCAAAGTCAGAATTTCTATAATTTTGTAGAAAGACAACATGTAATATTTTTGTTTGAATATAGATACGTGGGATTTGATGGGACATTTCATTCATTCATAACAAGAGGACAAAATATTTAACATCAAGGATTCTTTTGCAGTAGTGAATATTTTGTTAACATACCTAAAGCCCAGTAACCAGATGATTCAAGCTTAAAATGGGGTGTCAAGTTAGGGGTCAGGCTTGAACTTGGAATGTATCTATCATCTTTAATGCAATAAATAACAAAATTCAGAATTTCTTTAGAGATGAACATTTTACTCAAAAGAAATTACTAGATAATATCTATTTTTCCAGGTTTGCGAAGTAATTTTATTCAGTGTACCTGGGTGTATCTTAACTCAGAATTGTCAGAATAATTTCCTGATTGAGAGTAAAAGAATGTATCTTAAGATACAATATGTCAAACCTGAAACTTTCCAAAAGGAAGTAGAGTTTGTATTATCATAATACTTTTAGGTTATTATTATCTTGGAAAGAAGCTGAAAGAGATGGAAAATAAGGAAGGCAAGCCAAGTCCTTTTCCTTAGTCTACCAAAACTAGATGTACAATCTTGGCAAAGTCATTTAATGTCACAGGGCTGCATAGTTTACCTATTAAATGAGAATTGTGACTAGACATTCTCTATGGCCCCTCCCTCACTATAATCTAAATAGAGTTTTCACATGTTTTCTCTAGTTCTCTTTCAGCAGACACAATATGAGTATTTTTTTTTAAGATTTTATTTATTTTTTCATGAGGGAGGCAGAGACACAGGCAAAGCAAGAAGTAGGCTCCCTGTGGGGAACCTGATGCAGGACTTGATCTTGGAAACCTGGGATCACTGATGCCTTGAGCTGAAGGCAGATGCTCAGCCACTGAGCCTCCCAGGTGTCCCACAAGTATTTTAGATTGAACTTTAAAAATTATCCAAATACTAGATCCCTAATGAATGAATACATGATAGAAAATAACATTTAATAGAAAGGATTTTAATATAACAGTTGTATATGTGAATTTTAGCCATCCATAGTCTGCATTTTAAATTCTATATATCTAGGAAACTTTGTAAATTAATATGGGCAGAAGCACACAAAATAATTACATTAATTAATTGTGACTAGTTTAAGAACTACTAGTATTGTGATGACCTCAACTAATTGTGATCATTGTGATATCTTTAAAGACATACTTTTCTTTGAACATAGTCTTGTTATGCCAAATAAATTTATGTTTTAAAATACTTCATAATTCTCTAATTATCAATAGCTACTTTCTAAAAGCTGGTTAATAACATTAATATGAAATGAGTTTTCCTTATATGGTGGGCTGAAAGACACTGATATATACTCAGTGGAATAGAACTTTTAAGTCTAGTTCTACATTAAAACCCTGCCTCACCTTGGAGCAATATATATCCATCTTTCTTGAGCCTAATTTTCTATTATTATTATTATCATAATCAATGACTGATGCAGTCACTACAGCCCAAATTTAGGACTGTTTTTTGAGACTTCTTTTTCTTCACTCCTTATATTCAACACATTGATGATTTCTGTTTTTTTCTCTCTGTTACATATCTAGAATCTAAACACTTTTTAATGTCTTCAGGGTTAAAATCCAAGTCAAAGAAACCAATAGCTCTCACCGAGGCTACTACAATCTTCCTCTAACTGACTTCCCTGCTTCTCTTTTCCCACTTCATCCAAATGCCATTAATTTCAACTACTCTTTTATTATTTTATCTGTCCTTGAAATTGCCAAGCCTACTTTCATATCAGAGCTTTTCCCACTTGTTCTTACTTCTAATTGTAATATCCTTCCATTCCTCCACCACTTATAATATAGTCTCTATCACATTATTTTGATTTACTTATCAGACTCAGAAATTAACACTAAAATAGTAGGAACACTGTATTAGTGTTCTGTCTCTTTATCCTAGAATGTAAGCTCCTTACGAACCATGGAATTTGTGTTGATTAAATGCAATCTGCTTTGTTTTTCATTCTATTTTCATTGCCTAGAAAAGTGCATAATAATTTATAAGCACATAATTTATGCTCAATAAATATTTGTTATTTAGCTGCATGGCTAACTTACATGAGAGATCAGAAAACACTTCTCAGAAGTTATATTAAGTCTTTGAAAATTAGTAGGAATTACACAAAGATGAGAGTGTATCTGAAGCAGAGGGACCAGAAATTGCAAAGACATAGTAAAAAAACAGCACTATTATCACAACTGAATAAAAATATTATTTGTTTTTTTCCCAGATTACTAAATACAAGGAAAGGAAAAAGTTAAAGACTGCATTAGAGTAAACTGCTGGAATAGGCATGTAAAATGCAATTTTAGATGATCAATTCATTTGTGAAGCAGAAAAATCTGTAATTGTTATGTTTTAATAAAAAATAATTATACTATGGCTACTGTCCTTATGGTTTTAATTCAAATTTGTACATTAAGTCAACAATGTCTTTACTGTCAACTGTTACTGAATACTGTCAGTATTCATCAATTTAACCTCATTTTGATAACAAAAAATACCACCTGCTCTGCTGCCGGAAAACTGACTCAATCTCATTTATATTATGTTTTCTTTTAATTAGCCTTTTCTCTCCAGATAGATGCCTATGACTTAGGTAGGTAATTACCCTAAGCCTACTCCTATAGGCCACAACACTTTGATAACTTATTTCTTTAGCTATTGTATCCCAGTACAACAACATGTATTCTGCTTATTCATTTGTGCCTCCATGTGGAGTCAGATTTCATGACTTCTAAGCAAAACTCATCAATGACTTCCTATCATACTTAGAATAATATTTTATTCTTCCTTTGGCTCATAAAACCCAATCTGATCCATCCACTAAGTACATCTGATTTTTTTGCCAAAGTCCTTCTGGCTTTGTTTCAGTTCTTCAGATAAGTTACAGACCAGGGGCTTTTCACTTTTACTCCCTTGCCTGAATGCTGTTTTCTCAGATATTTATAGTGCTTATTCTCTCTCTTCATTCAAACCTCTACTCCACTGTTATCACTTCAGAGACATCTTCACTAATCACTCTCTCCGAAATAGATCCCCTTCCCATTCTCTTTCTAACCTTATTTACTGGTTTTCCTTTATTAATTTGTCACAGTCTGATATTATATTTGATTCTTTAATGTTTATTGCCTCTCTTCCCCATTGAAATGTAACCTCCATGAAGAGAGACATTCTGCAATATTGTAGCCCCTGTTCTTAAAATGATGACTTCCACATATTAGGAATTAAACAAATATTTGTGAGTGAATGGGTGAATTCAATGACCATTAACAGAAAATAATATTCTGAGCAAGGTAGCACAGTAATTAAGGAAGTTTTGCCAAAGAGAATTGAAGAAGGTCAGGGATGACTGAGAAAGGATATTGGTTGCTGTAATACTTGGTAACCCTTCTTTGGCCTTCATTCTTTCTGAAAACAGGAGCCCTTAAAGTTCAAGAGCATAATCAATCAAATTGACTACAAATATTTAGTTTACCATCACCTGAGGAAACTCATCTTCTTTGTTTAGTTTTTTCAGGGCAAAACAAAGAACTATATATGTATGTATATGTGTATAAATATATAGAAAGAGAATGTGTGTGTGTGTATATATATACATATATATAGCATATATGTACATTTTATACTGTACATATACTTTTTAGATATTTTTAATGGCATGGTATATTATCTCTGATGATATTTCTATTATTTCAATAATCAGTATTTGTTTTTCTAAAATTAGATTATAGTGATGCTTGTGTTACTGTTTACATTTATTTAAAAATATTGAATTGTACACTTAAAAAGTGGATTTTATGGTATGTGATACCTTGATAAATCTTATTCTAAAAAATCAGTATTACAGTGCCCGGGTGGCTCAGTCAGTTAAGCATCTGCCTCTGGCTTACGTCATGATCTCAGGGTCCAGGGACTGAGCCCAGCATCAGGCTTCCTGCTCAGTAGGGAGTCTGTTTCTCCCTCTCCATTTGACCCTCCAGCTCAAGCTCTCTCTCTCACTCTCACTCTCTCTCAAATAGATAAATAAAAATCTTTTAAAAAATCAATATTTATGCTTGATATTAGATCACTCATTACATCAGAGTATCGAGGCTTTTTCCCCTGAATCTTTGCACAGTTCAATCATTTAGACACACACACACACACACACACACAACACAGAGTATATCTTTAATTTTTCAAAAAAGTGTTGGCCAAAAACATTTTTTTCACTATCCCCTAAATCATATGAAGTGTATCAGAAATTGGGAGGCTATCGTTTCAAGTTTCCATCTAAACAGCTGTAACTCTACAGTGAGTTGCGTTCGAGGTCAGGTGACCTGATTTCAAAGAAAACTAAACAAGCTCAACTAAAGCCCTGTTTCCATCTACTGATAATCTCTCCAAAGTTCCCGTCTTGTTGCACATCAGTGAACTGTGTGTCTGGACCTGGCATTTTCAGCCATCAACTAATTAGTATTTTGTCTCTGAGTTCTCTTAATATAAAGGATTTTTTTGATCACTGAGTAAAGAAGTAAGCACAACACGTGCTCCCTCCAGATTCAGTCAGTTTGTGTTTGATTTGTGGCTTCATTTTGTCACTTAAGCAACACATTCAATGAAGAAAAGTCATAAGGGTCGGGAGACATTCCTAGTGTGTCTATTCAAATATGAATAACTGTACCATTTGTTAAAAAAATCATTTTCTCCAGCATAGTGTGAGAGTTTGACCTTAATCAAAATGGACTAAGTTTATGTAGGAAGGGAGTTTTGCAAATGATCTGCTTTATTAAATCAAGAAGGAATTTGAAACCCTTCAATTGTGTTATAGATCACAAGTGATCTACATGTTACTAATGGAATTTTATCTAACATTTGTTATATTTTAATTACAATATTTATCTAATCCATCAGTATGGTTTTCCAAATCTGTTACCTGCTTTTGTGTAAGGCTGACTATATCTTAATGCCTATATTTTTTCTAGAATGATTAGTTGTAATAAATAGCTGCTAATTAATATACTCATCATGAGATGTATATGGCGACTATTCATATTTTTTCATCTGCTTTACAACTCATTCTAACCACTTCCCTTTACATTATGGTATAGTCTTTTACAGGAAACAGAGTCTCTAATTCTAAGTCGTGAATTTTCTTATGCTGATGTTTCTATGTAATTTTAATGATATTCATAAACCCAGTAGTGAGATTTATAGGATGTATCATTATCAACAATTAAGCAAAATTCAGTGTCCCCTGGCTCATTTGAGAATTATTTTTAATATATTACTATGATTACAGTTAACAGCAAAAAACACCAAGGAAAGAAATAACTACTTCAGGAAAAGAGTGCATATTTAGACAATAATCAGTATGACAAAGGTAGAAAACTCAAGAATAAAATAGTTATGTCTGAGACTTTCAAAATTCGGAAAGAAAAATGTTGGTCTTTGGGAAAATGTAGGACACTGCATAGATCATTGGATTGAAATCTGTAAGAAACGGCCTTGAGAATTCTTGTGTTTAAGACATGGATATTTTTAATGATAGCTTTAGGTTTACTTTTATGTCTAGATTTATTCCTGAGCTGTGGCACTTTCTTTTTCTTCCTCTTTGCCCTCCTCACCCCAAACATGTGTATATTTTTTGGTATACTAGTGAAAGAAGAAAACATTTGGAGTATTGAATAACCTACCTCCCTCCAAAAAAATCCAGAAAAATAATATGAAAATGGATCTATGGGAAAGACCAGAAGTATTTTCAGGTTTGCTTATTCATCATTCTTTTTGAGTAGGCACTCACAAACATAAAAAAATGTTAGATAAAATTCCATTCGTAACATGTAGACTTAATTTGGAGTACATAGAATAGTAGTTAATAATTGAATACCCTCAGTGCAGGACTATGCTATAATACTGGCTGTACTCTCCCTGGCACTGAGACTTTATGCAAGCTATTAACTTTTTCAAGCCTGTGTTTTCTCAGTTGTAAGAAGGAGATAATAACACCAACCTCAAAAATTAATTGGAGAATTAAATAAAATAATGAATGTGTGAAAGATTGATTGCAAAATGGCTATTTCATCCCTAATGGTGTGATTTTGAGACTCTTCTTATTAGATTGTGCTATTATTATTATACTTTGACTATAAGCTTATTGTGATTTTTTTGCAATAAATGATCATAGTACAAAAAGTCTTTAAAGCCAAAAATATGACACAGATAAGCTTCCAGGGGCAAAATAAAGTAGCCAGAATCAACTAACATCCTGAAGTTTCATGAATGCTGGTAGAAAAACATGAGGCTCTAGAGTCAGAGCTAAAGGATGAGTTATTACTCAGAACAATAGCCATAGCCAGAGTATCAGCTTTTTTGTTCTATTTCCCGAGGCCAAATTTCCACAGTTATGTGAAGAAAGCCCATTGATATTGCACACACAGTAGGTTGTGTTACAGGAAAGGAACTATCTCAGAGAACCCAAATCTTTTTAAACGAACAATGTATTTGCCTTTGCTTCCAAGGGATGCATTATCTGAATGATTCTGGACAGTAATACCTGCTTTTGCTCTCGAATGAAACAGTAACCACTACAAGACTGCAAAGAAATCTGTCTTTTTTGGAAGAGACACACTTTCTCTATTTCAAGCCTTCTCACTAGACAACATCTTTGGAAATACTGTAGAAAATAGAAGGGACCACATGTCTTCCTCACAACACCGGCATGGGAGGTGAGAGGGACAAAAACAGGAAGACCCATTGGCAGTTGTTTTCAACACTATTTTTAAATAACAAGAATTAAAGGAAGTTTGGCTTAACTGCTTGAGACCTTAATCAATGTTGGGTTAGGTGAAAAACTTCAGAATTTTTAATTTAGAAATTTACCACCTTTAATTTCATGTAATCTGGAATTTATATATTTTTAATTTAGCTTTTGCAGTTTATTGGAATCTGTCCTCATTTTTCATGAAAACATCTGTGGATGGACAAAACCATTTAGTGTGTTTCACAATTGGTAATGCAAATGGCCAGTCTGGATCATTCTGCATATCCACTCAACTGCACACCAATGGGTCTCTTGGATGATCTCCTTTTATCTCTACCAACTGGGTTGCCTAAGTAATTGAGATTGTAGACCTCAATTTTTATATGTGATCTGAGAATTGACAAGCTCATTTTTGTTTTCCTATTTTTCCCTTTCATTTCCTAAAAATGGAGAATTCCATAAGCAAAAAAAAAAAATGAATTTGATGTATTCATCAAATTAGGTCTATATTTTCATTATATTGGACCCAAAGTTCATTGACAGAACAAGTCTTCTGAGCAGTATACAATATTTTATCCCATTGAATGATGCATTTTTAATGAATTTTTAAACAAGAGTGACTTAAACTATAAATAGCAGTAGAAGCAGCAGAGGATATATTTTCATTCATTTGTACACTCCTGATGGGAAAATTTGGTTATTTAGTGTAGTATTAAAAAGCATAAAATCTATACATGGTGTGCAGACAGATTTTGGCACAGGTGAAATTCTTTTATCAATTGTGTTCTGAACAAAGAAAGTAAGAGACTTTGGGTGGGAGGAGAAAGAAAGAATTGAAAATGAATTGTATCATGTTAGCCTATAGGGTCTTTGGGGGGTTAGTGACTAATCTTTGCAGAGGTATATTTTAGTCAGCTTTCTTCTGAAGTGGAATGAAGCATTCAGCACTTCAAGGGACACAGAAGGATTAAAGAAAAGTGGAAGATGACAACTTAGAGTGAGGAGAAAAAAAATCAGTGTGTCACCTCTTTCATTATTTAACACATTTTTTGACTGTTTTAAGTCAGGAGGTCTTTTGGCTCATAATGCAAATCAGTAGCAGTGGGAGAATCTGACGTTTTAAAAAATCAAACCTTCAATTATTATTGTTTCAAGTGAGGCGATTTCCAAGAGTACAAAGAGTCATCCTAAGAATACAATATAATAACCTAGTCATTTAATTAATTATGTGTGACCCAACTGTTGATTTATGATGAGCAGGTCAGACTTAGAAGTATTATAAAATATTTAAAATGTAGAATATTAAGACTATTCACAATTAATGATGAAAATTTATGAATCTATACAGGCAAAACATTATATTTTAATACAATGGTATAGTTTAATTTTCTCAGTTAAAAGGAAATGAAGTATGAGAGCAAATAATGCATTCGTAGAAGGAAAGGTTAGGATGAGACACAGGAGCATAGTGGAATGGAGGGAAAAATAAAACAAGATGACATCAGAGTGGGAGATAAACCAAAAGAGACTCTTAACCATAGGAAATAAACTGAAGGTGGATTGGGGGGATAGAGTAACTGGGTGATGGGCATTAAGGTGGGCAGGTGGTGTAATGAGCACTGTTGGATCACTGAACTCTACCCCTTAAACTAATAATATACTATATGTTAATTGAATGTAAATTAAATTTTAAAAATCAAGATTACTTACCCAAAATGCTATTACTAATGCTCTAATTTATATAATGTGCCAGTTTCCACAGGTAAATATCCATACCATGCTAATTTCAAGCTACCAACTCAATATCATGACTGAGAGTCCATACATGGAGCTATTGGAAACAGAACACAGTATACAATGGGCCTTGAGTTGACTTTTTCCCTGAAGAGGAAAAAAGATGATTATAATTCTAGGTGGTTCAGACCAGCTCAGTAGGAAGGTGTTTTTTTTGTAGAGAACAAAAGCCTTACCTAAATTAAACCATGCCAAAGCTGGGTTAATATGGATAATTGAGTAGATTCTTAGGTGAGAACAATGTAAAAGGTATTTTTTTTTAATTACATAAATATCCGATAGGACAATGACAATTGTTTGTTGTATAGGTCTGCTCTGTGTCATTCTTTAATGTTCACTGAGTTTTTCAAATAAAAATTAAATAAGGGAATATTATACTGGTTTTTGTTCATAACCTATAACAAGGGTTTTTAATACATAAGATAGCATCAGCAAAGGCAACACTATTCCTGGCATTTTAGTTTCCAACAAAATTATACCTTTATTAGTCATTTGTTTTGTCCTATAGGCTACTTTCTCCAATACACTGCACCAAACCCACATCTTACTCCCAACACTACCAAGAATGTGATCTCTTTCTTATTTAATCTCCCATTCTCCATATTCCATGAGAAATGGAGAAAGCAAGGGGAAATAATCATTTTACTTACTCCATTTCCTATTTACAGACTATTACTTTTTCTTTTAAGCTTTTAAGGAAGTCTTAGGTTTACATAAAATTTTCTTATATAAAATATATCAGAGTGTATGCAAAGTTCCCATATATGCCTTCCAGCCCCACCTTCAGTTTCCTCTATCTTTAACATTTTACATCTGTGTGGTACACTTGTTAAAACTGAGGAAATAGGACCATATTATTATTATCTAAGTCCGTAGTTTACATTAGGGCTCAGTGTTTATGTGCTACAGTTCAATGAGTTTTGACAGATGCATAATGCCATTGCCCTTAAAATCCTCCATCACCTATTCATCCTTCCTACACTTCTCCAAACCCCTGGCAATCACTGATCTTTTTATTGTCTCCATAGTTTTGCCATTTCCAGAGTGTTATATAGATGAAATCATACAGTATGCAATTTTACAGACAGATTTCTGTCATTTAGACATATGCATTTTAGGGCCCTCCATGTCTTTTCATGGTTTAAAGGCTCATTTCATTTTATCACTAAATAATATTGCCTTGGATGGATGTACCACAGTTATTTATCCATTCACCTATAGAAGGACATCTTAGGTGCTTCCAATTTTCTGGCAAGCTGCGAATAAAGCAGCTGTATAAATTCATGTGTAGGCTTTTGTTTGGAAATAAGTTTTCAACTTATTTTGGAAAATACCAAAGAGTATGATTACTGGATCATATCATAAGCCTATCTTTAACCTCTTAGGAACTGTTAAAACGGTCTTTTAAAATAACTGCACTGTTTTGCATTCCCAACATCAATGAATAAGAGTTTCTGTTGTTCCACATACACAACAATATTCAGTGTCATCAGTGGTTTGGATTTTGGTCATTCTCATAGGTGTGTTTTAATTTGCAGTTCCCTACAATATATAATACCGAATATCTTTCCATATGCTTATTTGCCATATGTATATCTTTTTTGGTAAGATATCTGTTCAGACCTTTGGCCTATTATTTAATTGGGTTGTTTGTTTTCTTACTGTTGAGTTTTAAAAATATTGTATATTTTGAATACCAGTGGTTTATCAGGTATGTGTTTTGCAGTTATTTTCTCACATTCTGTGGCTTGTCTTTTCATTCTCTTAACACTTTTTCAGAGTAGAATTTTAGTTTCTGGGAGTTCTTTTTAAATTTTAATGAAGTCCAACTTATTTTTGTCTCTTGTGACTCATGATTGTTATATTCCTATTTAATATATACTCATTATGCTACATATAGTCCTTTTTATGTTTTTTTTTTACATTTTGAAATAATTTTAGATTTTCAGAAAGATTGAAAATATAATACAAAAGATTTTTGTATGTCTTTCACCCAGTTTCCCTTAATAACATCTTCCATAACCATGTATATTTATTGAAATCGAGAGTTAGTTAACACCAGGGGCACCTGGGTGACTCAGTTGGTTAAGTGTCTGACTTCAGGTCAGGTCATGATCTCAAGGTCGTGGGATGGAGCCCTGTGTTGGCTCCATGCTCAGAAGGGAGGCTGCTTGTCTCTTTCCTTCTGCCCTCTGTCACCGCCCCCCCCTCCACTGTACACACACACACACTCCACTCGTGCTCTCTCTCTCTCAAAAAAAAAAAAAAAGAAAAAAAAGTCTAAAAGAGTTAGTTAACACCTGTATATTACTATCAGCTAACCTACAAACTTGATCCAGATTTCACCAGTTTCTCCACTAATATCCTTTTCCATTCAAGAATCCTATCCAGGATACTATTTTGCATTTAGATATCATGGCTCCTTAGTTTCCTCAGAGCTGTGACAGTTTTTTAGTCTTTCCATGTTTTTCATATGGTTGATACTTTTGAAGAAGGCTGGTCAGGAATTTTGCAGACTATCTTTTAACTTGTTTTGTCTGATGTTTTCTTAAAACTGGGATTATAAATTTAAGGAAGAATATGAGAGCTAAACTGCCCTCCTCATTATACCATGACAGGACTAAATAATATCAAATCAGTTATTATTGGTTATTTTAACTATGATCATTTGATTGTAGATGTGTCTGTCAGGTTTTTCTATTGTAAATTATTATTTTTCCTTATCATACTTTATTTGTAGAGGTAACTAATACTTATGGAGGCAACACTTAAGGGAAGAGAATTAAGCTCTACCTTCTAAAGGAAAGAGTATCAAAAAGTCTATGGACATATGTTACACCCCCACAATAAGTTATAAACAATTCAGAGAAGAGCCATGGAGACTGTGCATGTATCCGGGCTTTCTTTAAAGTTCCACCCACTAGCTTGCTTTAGCTTCATCAGGGAACCTTGCCTGAGGCAATTTTTACTGTGGTGTTCTAAGAATAATTTTCTATTTCCCTAGTCCTTTCTATATTTATTTTTTGAAAATTCTTCTGTAGGAAAGAATTCTCCCATTTATTTATTCATTTAATCATTTATTTATATCAGGGTGGAACAATGGCTATTTTATTGTTTGGGTAGTAATCCTATTGGATTTAGCTATTTGTTTTGTTGATCAAATTGCACAGTAACTTTTAATTACTAAAAATATTATACTCCTCAATATTGAAGCTTCTCACACATTTTCATTCATTCTAAACACTCCTGCTTCCTATTCACTCCTCTTCTTCAAGACTCCAGTGTTGCCTTCACTGGTTATTCAATCTAAAGAATCCATTCTTGTTTAAAAGTCCCTTCTCTTGACCTTAATAGCATGTGCAGGCAGTTTTAAGTTATTGATCTATTTTTCTGTTCCTTTAGGGGAATCCGTGTCTCTTCTATGTGTGCCCTTGACATCTAGAACAGTGACAATTTGTCTTTTTTTTTTGGAACTAATGTAATTATTGAGAGGTAGTGAAATAGAAGTAATGAATTGGGACTATTCTTTCATTAGCATAGCTGTGCAAAGCAAGAAAGAGTATATTCACAAGGGAGAGATTCAAGTTGAGAGTATAATTCAATTTTGTAAACAGAAATGAACTGAATATACATAAAGTGAAGGAAAAATCCAGGGAGAAAAGAAGTTTGGGTCCTGAAGAGCTTTGCTGTGGCCAACAAAGCAAGTCCCCAGAGGAAGTAGGGAGAGCAAGATCACAAAAAATCAAAAAGTTGAGGTAGAGATGCTAACGTTGGTAAGATGAATAGGTAAACGTGACCATAGATTTGTTTGCAAGTGGAAGATGACAGAATTGAGAAAGAGCACTGAGGTTTCTATGAAATAGAATATACTGTGAAACTATGGAAACAAGGTGAGCTTTTGTTTCTCCTAGTATAACTTAACACTTCAAGTTGCCAAAGATGGAGCAATAAAGAAGGAGAGGTACTCACCTTTGCTGAACACATTGTTTCCTAGTATGGCAAAACATACCAGGACTTCTGCTTAGAAATCTTCCTAAAAAATTTTTACCATCTCCAACTGCTTCTACCAAGATTTCCTTCACCTCAGCCACCCAATCCATTACACACACACACACACACACACACACTCACAGAGACACACACACATACACTGATCGTCTCCAAAATCCCATATTGTGTTTGGGAAACACTTCATTATAGCACGTATTATGCTGTAACATGACACCATGTACCCAAGTTATATCTAGCTTCCCAAGTAGATCTCTTAAAGCTTTCCCCCTCTGGCAAAACCCATATCTTATTATATTAACAATATTAAGATGGTACCCTGAATATAGTAGATTTTAGAAATACTTTGCTGTATTAAAAAATAACATAAATAATTACAGGGCATATATACACAGCATTTGTTATATAATGATATGGGTTTTGTTGTATCCCTACTTCTTAGAACAGTACATGATAAAAAGCAGGTGCTAAATATCTGTTTCTTAAATAAATGGGAGAAAATGATCAGAATTTTATGTTGGTCTTGAATTCATTGCTCAGAGGTATAAAGAGCTATTAACTCCCCCTCCTAATGCTTAAAGCTAAACAATAAAATATTTCACTAAGGAAGAGAAAACCAATTTCATTTTAATGGGTGAGATTGAGAGACTTGGTAAATTTGAAAAACAGAATTAAATCCATTCCAAAACAATCAAGTAAGTTATTCTTAATGATTGGGAAAAGATTTACACAAAAGGAAAACCAGTCTTAAGAACTAATCAATAGCAAGTACATGAACATCAGCTAAGCAAGATAAACCACCAAGATTTTGAATGTTGGCAAAGTTATTTTCTAGTCAAGGGTGGGAAATAATGTCAATCCATGTTTTAACAGCATATCAAATTCAGAAGCAGTTTCCTTCACTGGGAGTGGGGGAAAAAAACAAAACAAAAGATCTACCATGAATTAAGCATGGTTTTATAGAAATCCTGAATAAGAAAGGGCTAAATAAAACATTAAATCTTAGAAAAAATTAAAGAAAGTGCTGCTTTTTCTTGGTATAATCAATTTTATCTTTCTAGGGAAAGGTATAATCAATTTTATCTTTCTAGGGATTTGAGGAGAGACAGACTATAGATTTGGTGTGTGGCCATATGGTGAAATCTCACTATCATTTAGTCAATATAATTCAGCTCTTGCACATGAGATTTTCCTATAGAAATGCTCTATTTTTCCCCAAAAGTATCTTATACAAATTTTTGAGTTCCAGCAATAATGTGAAATGTATCTCCTATTAATTCTATGTTTTCATTTATCATAATTAAGTTTTAGTTTTTTATGAAGGCTGAAAAATTGTGTTTTCATGGTATTATTTTTTATTTTGTATTAGAATAATACCTTTGGTACCTGCTATTTGGTGATATCACTGAATCTCTATTTCTTATTCTAAAAATTAGAAACTGCTTTTGAAATTTGAAGCCATAGAAAGATTAAAATAATTATGTACCTTAGAGCTTTGTTCTTAGCTGGCCATCAATAAATACTAATTTTTCTTCCCTTTTTACAGAGTATCAATATGTTAATAAAGAATAATTCTGAGCAGTGTTTTTTTTTTTTGAGTAAGAACTGATCAGACAATGGAGTATCTTCTTTCTAGACTGCAATATAAAAAAGTCTGAAATTAAACAATTCATGATCTAATTCCTATGAATTAGCTCAAGCTTTTATTTTGAAAATAAATTTTTATTATGAAACTCTCAAATGTGTGATTCCAATATATAAAATCATATAAAGGACTTCATGTTACGATCTGTCAGTTTCAACTGTGATCAAACTACAGTGATATATTTTTCATCTATATGCGCCCATTCCCTTCATGCTCAAATTATTTTGAAACAAATTCCAAATATTATTAAATCTTACCAAGAATATTTTAGCATTTCAGGGATACTTGGGTGGCTCAGTCAGTTAAGCATCCAACTCTTGATTTCAGCTCAGGTTATGATCTCAGGGTTGTGAGATTGAGCCTTGAGTCCTGGACATGGAGCCTGCTTAGAATTCTTTCTCTCCCTCTCCCTTTGCCCCTTCCCCACCCTCACTCTCTCTCCAAAAAAATAAAGATAGCATTTCTGTATAAAAAATAGTCTATATTCAAAACATTAGCACAATTTTATCTTGTTAAAAAATAAAAATTATTCCTTAGTATCATTTAGTTTTAAATTATTTAAATCTATTTTCAGATGTTTGATGTGTTGTAAATGATATATTTCTCTTAAGTATCTTTTTCTAATTGTTAGAAAATGTTATTCAGCTCTGAATTATATGCCACAAAAGGAATCCATTTTGATTAGGGAGCTTTGTTGAATTTTGACAAATACATTCACACATGTAATCCCAGCCTAATCAACATATAGATATATTCCTCAAAATATCAGTATTTGAAAAATGTGTATAGGAACAGGTTAAATGATAACATTATTCCTCTTAATTTATCTTTACTGATTTTCTATTTATTTTTCTGTAAATTACTTGATCTATAAAATTATGATTTTCAGTAGAGTTCTTATATTTTGTTGATATGTCTTAAGTCTGTTTTATTGTAGAGATACTACTTTTTAAATATTGAAGAAATCGGATATTTTGTCCTGTAGAACTTCCTAAATTCTGAATTATTCTTAATATAATGATTTCACTCATCAGATTTTTCTATAGCTTGTATTTCCTGAAAATATCTAGATTTGGGCTCATATGAAAGAATATTAGACAGTGACCAGAAATGATATCATATAAAACATTTTAATGCAAAGAAGGAAAATATGAAAAATATTGATGAGGTTCATATATGATGACATGTGGTAATTACTTAAAAGTTGACTATGATACATTAAAGATGATAAAGCAAATCTTCAAGTGACCACTACAAATAATACACATACCTGTTAGGTGAAATTTACTTTGTGTAAGACTAATTAGTATATATGTGAAATACATTGCCAAACTGAAGTTCTCTGGTTTTTATTTGGGATATTAAGGATGGTGTTGTTTATATATCTACCATATTAATGTATTTAAATTTTTATTTGTTCTTTTTAATATTTTCCAACTTACTTTGTATTAACCAAGCATCTTTTATGGTTCCCTTTTATTTATTTGTGAGTTAGGGAGCTATATAACACGGAATCATCATTTTTATTAATCCCTGTATATACCTTACATGTTATTCAACATTGCATATAGTACATATGTTGGAATAGATCAAACAGAAGATATATAAAATTCTACCATAAAAACTCCAAACCATTATTGAGAAAAAAATTAAACAATACCAGAGTTAACTAAGATACATTATATATTAGAATGCCAGTGTTGTAAAGATGTGAATTATCATTAATATAATCTATACATTAAATCGTTTTATAATTGTCATCTTCTCTTTGACTTTTTAAAATTGAAATGTGGTGCTATTAATAATTACATTAGGATAATAGAGTAATGAGTGTCCCAGGCAACCTGGTTATATGGTTACCCCCATCTAACTTCAGTCAATTTCCATTCAGCAACATGATGTTTTGTAGAAATTGACATAATAATACTAAAATTTCTATGGAAATCTAATAGCCAAAGTTAACCAACACAATTCTGAAGAACAAAATTAGAGGTCCTATATGGTAGATAAAGATTTATTATAAAATAACTACAGTAATTACAATAATGTAGTGTAAACAGAAATAGTAAGGAAGAGGTCAGTGGAAGAATGGAGTCCAGAAACATGATCATCTATGTATGTACAGCGGCTACATGACAAAGTTGAAGATGCAGCAATGAAGAAAATGGCACTCTTTTCAGTAAATTGTCATAGTAATAGTATATATATGTATATACATATATACATGGCTTGTAATTGATATATATACATATGGCTTGTAATTGTGACTATTTCACAACAGTTGAATTGTGAACCTAATTTTGAAAGATAAAACAATAAAAAAATATAATGAGTAAAACAGATGTTATCTTCATGACCTTGTGATAGGAAGTATTTTTTAAGTAGGAAACATAAGCACTCATTAAAAAATCTATATTACATTGAGGCTACATTAAAATAAAAGTTTGTGTTTATTGGGGCACCTGGGTGGCTCAGTTGGATAAGCATCTGCCTTCAGCTTGGGTCATGTTCCTTGTGAGGCTGGGCTCCTTGTTGGGGATGGGGGGATCCTCCCTCTTTCCCTCTGCTACTCCCCCTGCTCATGTTCTCTTTCACTATGCTCTGTCTCTCTCAAATAAATACATTTTTTAAAAAAAGGTTTGAGTTTATCAAAATAAAAATTTCAGCAAACAGCAAATCCAACCACAGAGCAGAAAAATATATGTGGTAAATAGAACCAGATTCAAATACAAAATAAATTCATAGAAGACATAAATAATAAATAAATAAATAAATAAATAAATAAATAAATAAATAAATAAATAAATAGTATTGACTAACAGATCAACACAAGAAAATCTGTAAGCTTCATAGTTCACAGAAGATCTCAAATGGACAATGCACACATGAAAAGATATCAACATAATGCAAATTAGAACCGTAATGAGATACCACTCCACATCCACCAGAAGATTAAAATAAAACAAAAACAAACCAACCTGAAAATAGTCAAAGAGTTTAAGGAACAGAAGGAAATAAAACTTGCTTTTTTTGCATTATAGATGGTTAAAAGCACTCAGAAAGCTGTTCTGCTTATCAACTATCCTGGACATGAATATATATATATATATATGTGTGTGTGTGTGTGTATATGTATATATTTATATATACATATACATATATATGTGTGTATATATATAGATATATATAATATATATTATCATATATATACTATCAGATATATATAATATATATATAATGTTAGGCACATTGTTTTAATATCCATAAAATGAAAATAATCTAAAATTATTCAACCAAAAATGGGATAAATTATATATTCATAAAGTAGAATATTATATAGCAATATACACATAACACACTTAACACACACTTCTTTATACATAACTTGAGTAAATATAAGAAACACTTTCAAGAGAATATTGTCAGACACGAGAGACATTTACTGTATAGTTTCATTTACATAGAGTGTAAAAACAAGCTACATAACTATACAGCAATGGGAATCAGACTAATAGTTTAATTTAGGAGAGTGATGATTGGGAAGAAACCAATGGAGGCTGTAAATTTACAGAATGCTGTAAATATTTTATTTATATGTTTAAGAATATGGCTTTATGGGATTATTCATGTCATGATAATTTGCTAAATATTTTTCTATATTATACTTCAGTAAAATATTTTTTATTTAAGTAAAAAGTAAATAAAACACAGTTTATACCCAAAGCAATTTATTCCCTCAAAAGGCTATGTAGAAGAAAATCATGGTAATGAACAAAGCTAATATTTAACGTTTAGTAATTTGTGGGGACTTTTTAAAATGTTTTCATTTAAATTCATTTTAATGAACATCCACTGTTATACTAGTCTCAAAGGTAGAATTTAGTGATTTATCAGTTTACAAAACCCCATACTCACTTCAATCACCCTCCTTAATGCCCATCACCCAGTTGCCATACCCTCCATTCACCTCTCCTCCAGCAACTCTCTTTCCTATAGTTAATAGTCTCTTATGGTTTGCCTCCTTCTCTGTTTTGGTATTATTTTATTTTTCTTTCCCTTTCCCTGTGTTCATCTGTTTTGTTTCTTAAATTTCAGATAGGAGTGAAATCATATGGCTTTTGTCTTCTTCTGATTGACTTATTTTGCTTAGCATAATACCCTCTAGTTCTAGCCACATAGTTGCAAATGGCAAGATTTCATTTTTTGATGGCTGAGTAATATTTCATTGTATATATACACCACATCTTTTTTTTTTTTAAAGATTTTTTTATTTGATAGAGCATGACTAGAGAAGAGGCAGAGGGAGGGGAAGGAGCAGACTCCCCATTGAGCAGGAAGCCCAACTGGAGCTCAATTCCAGAACCCTGGGACTACCACCTGAGCCAAAAGCAGATAATTAACCAGATGAGCCACACAGGTATCCCTGTACACATCTTATTTATCCATTCATCTGTCAATGGACATCTGAACTCTTTCCATAATTTGGCTACTATGGACATTGCTGCTATTAACATTTGGATGCATTTGCCCCTTTGGATCACTATGTTTATATCTTTGGGGTAAATATGTAGTAGTGCAGTTGCTGGCTAATAGGGCAGTTCTACTTTTAACTTTTTGAGGAACCTCCATACTGTTCTCCAGAGTGGCTGTACCAGCTTGCATTCCCACCAGCAGTGTAAGAGGGTTCCCCTTTCTTCAAATCCTCACCAACATCTGCGGTTAGTTTTAGCCATTCTTACTGTTGTGAAGTGGTATCTCATTGTGGTTTTGATCTTTATTTCCCTGATGCTGAATGATGCTGAATACTTTTTTATCTATTTATTGGTCAATAATATGTCTTCTTTGGAGAAATGACTGTTCATTTCTTCTGCCCATTTTTTGACTGGATTATTTGTTCTTTGGGTTTTGAGTTGGTAAGTTCTTTATAGATTTTGGATACTAGCCCTTTATCTGATATGTCATTTGTTGATATCTTCTCTTATTCTGTAGTTTGTCTTTTAGTTTTATCAGCTGTTTCCTTTGCTGTGCAGGAGCTTCTTATCTTGATGAAGTCCCAATAGCTCATTTTTGCTTTTGTTTCCCTTGCGTTTGGGGAAATGTCTAGACTGAGGTTACTGCAGCCTAGGTCAAAGAGGTTGCTGTCTCTGTTCTCCTCAAGGATTTTGATGGATTCCTGTCTCACATTTGGGTATTTCATTTATTTTGAGTTTATTTTTGTGTACAGTTTCAGAAAGTGGTCCAGTTTCATTCTCCTGAATGTGGCTGTCCAGTTTTCCCAACACTATTTGTTGAAGTGACTGTCTTTTTTCCATTGGATACTCTTTCCCACTTTGTGGAAGATTAGTTGACCATAGAGTTGAAGGCCCATTTCTGGGTTTTCTATTCTGTTTCATTGATCTATGTGTCTGTTTTTGTGCCAGTACCACACTGTCTTTAAGACTGCAGCTTTGTAATACAGCTTGAAGCCTGGAATTGTGACGTACCAACTTGTTTTGTTTTTCAACTTTCCTTTGTCTCTTTGGTTTTTTTCTGGTTTCATACAAATTTCAGGATTGTTTTTTCCAGCTCTATGAAAAATGCTGATGGTATTTTGATAGGGATTGCATTGAATGTGTAGATTCCTTTGGGTAGCATAGACATTTTAATAATATTCTTCTGATCCACGAGGATGGAATGTTTTCCCATTTCTTTGTGTCTTCCTCAATTTCTTTCATAAGTCTTCTGTAATTTTCAGAATCTTAGGGTTTTGGTGCAATTGTAAATGGCATCATTTCCTTGATTTCTCTTTCTTCTGCCTCATTGTTAGTGTATAGGAATGTAACTGACTCTTGTGCATTGATTCTATATCCAGCCACTTTGCTGATTTCCTGTATGAGTTCTAGCAATTTTGGGGGTGGAGTCTTTTGGGTTTTTCACATAGAGTATTAAGTTTGATGATTTCTTTGCCAGTTTGGATGCCTTTCATTTCTTATTGTTGTCTGATTGCTGAGGTGAGGGCCTCAAGTACTATGTTGAACAAAAGTAGTGACAGTGGACATCCCTGCTGTGTTCTTGATCTTAGGGGGAAAGCTCTCATTTTTCCCCATTGAGAATGATATTCACTGTGTGCTTTTTGTTTATGGTTTTTATGATATTGAGATATGTTATCTTTATTCCTACAGTTTCAAGAGTTTTAATCATGAAAGGATGCTGTTTAGTCAAATGTTTTTTGTGCATCTATTGAGAGGATCATATGGTTCTTGTCCTTTCTTTTATTAATGTCGTATATCATATTGATTGATTTCAGATATGAACCACCTTTCCACCCCAGGAATAAATCCCACTTGGTTGTGGTGAATAATCCTTTTAACAGACTGTTGGATCCTATTGGCTAGTGTCTTGGTGAGAATTTTTGCATCCATGTTCATCAGGGATATTGGTCTATAATTCTTTTTGGCAGGATCTTTGGTTTGGCGATCAAATCGAATAACTAATCTTTAAACATTTACTAGAATGACAATGCTTAAGGCTAACACTAAAATCCAGTTAAAAAACTCTTGGCCATTTTGTCCTAACTGCTTTTTTTTTTTTTTTCCCACTAACTCCTTTAAATGCTGCAGATCTTTTAGCAAGAAAAAGTGGGCCTGTCAGCAAAGAAGTGAAAATAAAAGGTCAATAGAGAATTATTATATAACCTTCCAATAAATGATCATCCCCCTAGTAGCATGGCTGCATTACCTCCTTGGAAAATATGCATCCACACCTGCCACCTCCTTTTAATGGGTGAGGTAAGTGGGCAGGCAACCAGAGACCAATAAGCTCTAGCTAGAAGTCAAATCCATCAGTGTTTGACACGTGAGGTGACTGCCCAATGATTCATAAATATGATGTTGATGTGTTTTTTTTTGTTCTCTTTTTTTTAAAATTTTTTATTGGTGTTCAATTTACTAACATACACAATAACCCCCAGTGCCCGTCACCCATTCACTCCACCCCCCGCCCTCCTCCCCATCTACCACCCCTAGTTCGTTTCCCAGAGTTAGCAGTCTTTACGTTCTGTTTTAAAGAGATTTCATCTGTGTTTTACACAGATGGCTTCAAAGTTGAGACTACACAGATTAGAAAAGATACAACTATATATACATAGAAATTTCTTTGCTTGTCAACTCTACTATCATTTTTTGACTTGGAAATACCCTTAGCCCATCTGCACTTTTCCCAAAGAGCCATATATTTCCTAAAACATTAGTTTTATTTCATTGTCATAGCAATTATTTTAAGTAGTTTATTAACTTTAACAATGGCACCTTACTTTTAAAGGAACATTTCCTTTCCTTCCAACTTAGTAATATATGTATGTATTATATTATATTATATTATATATTGTACATATATTTATATATACATCTTAAAGGTATTAAAATATTTTTAGAGAGCTTTGTTTTGAGGGAGTCTCACTCTGTATCTGTATGTGTAATTTGTGAACAGTGATTTCCTTAAGCTTCTCTACTGGCTGCATGTCTTAGAAATGCAGTGAGCTTCCTGGTAAATCAATTTGTGTTAGCTGTGCAGTACAGATTTGCAGCAGCATAATTCAGACTGACTTCTCCAAATAATACTTCTTCTGACAACACTTTTAAAGTGGCAAGATAGCTTGGAAAAGTACAGAATTGTCTAGAGATATCACATCCCCCAGCAGAATTCAAAATACTGCTGCAAAACTGGCAAAATAGAACCTAAATTGTAATGTGATATAGTAAAGCAGCTGATAGATTGCACTCTGCACCAAAAATTGCTAACTCAGTGCCCAACAGAAAACCCACAGAACTGTAGGAATTGTAAGAGAAAAGTCTTAACTGTAGAAGCCAAAAATAACCAAATGAATATGACATAAGTATATATAGTATTTTCCAAATTGGTTAGATACCCAGTGGACCTCTTTTTAACATTACAAAGGTGGCACAGAATATTGGAAAACGTGTATGGGTTACCACTTGAATCTCTGGAAATGCTTCTTAAAATATTTGCCATTTGTTTAATATGTGGTGCAGCGCTAAGTGAAGCTTAAGGGAAAAGTGGTTTTGGTGTGTGAATATTTAAATGTTGTATTTACTGTTAGTTGAAGCCCATAGAGAATTTATACCATGATTAAAAATCTCATGCTTCATTTTATAAATAACATTTTTTTCAGTTAAAAATGCTCATGATATAAGATGTTAATGTATGAATCTTTTAAAAGACAATTTGAGGCTTTTCCCATATGTATGAATAGAAGATGATTACATTTTTGGATGATTGGGGAAATATGGTCCCATGATACGGTACATCCTAAATACATGTTTATGTCCTTCAGCTCACTTCATATTTACTGTAATATGACACTCTACATATAAAGGCTTAATTTGAATTTCATTCAATAATGCTATTTATTTAGTTATTATTGACAAATATTTTATTGCTATGCAACTGAAAATGCTTTGGTTGCTGATGTAGACATATTTTAAGATGGATGTGCCCACACTTGCTAAAAATAATGCTAGAGTCATAGTAGATTTTTAATATTGTTGATTGAGCCATTGATTGGTTTCTTAAATCAGGACATGGAAAAGAATTAAAGTGAATTGTGAATCCCCAGAGGCTTGTTTTATTTTGTAGAAGAGGCTAGTGACCTTTACAGCTTCCATTCCCATCTGTATTTCTGGTAGTTTTTAAAGTGGATATTGACTACCACCCTTAAATTCCACCTTACATAGGGAAAATCAGAGGGATAAGAACTCTAGTTCTATAAAAGGCTATTGACAATAACTCTTCTGCTTCCATCTAAAATAAGGGCTTTATCCTACCTTCTTCTGTTGCCCTCAAACAAGAAAATATTAAAAATCTTGTTATAACTCTATAGCTCAATGATTTTTTTATATTATTATTTAAAGCACACGATCTAATACTTTGAACAATGAGTGATGACAAGTCTTTATTTTTCTCTGAAGAGCATTGGAAGGATAAAACCCAACTTCAAGAAGAAATTTAAATTTTTGCTAACAAAGAATTAAGTATTCTTATTTCTGTGCCTTTAGTTTTCAGCTATTTCCATATTTTCCAGAATATACATATATTTGTCTTACATTGCAAAATTAAAAAACAAGTATAAGAGGGGCATAGTCAACAAGATAAATAAAAATTTATAGACAGCAAGGGAAACAGTCAAAGCAAGGAATACCCACATTATCAAGGTAAAGTAATTCCTGAGTTGTGGTCTTTTGTTAACTAGTGATAAGGTATTTCCCCCCCCCACACACAACTGGAGACATAAAATGGATTAAGACTCTCAGGTGTCCACTGAACTAGATGAACAGTAGGTAAAACTAAGTTCAGTGCTGTCCTGCAAACTGTAAATTACCTTCTCATGCCTTAGATTTAAATTGGTAGTAATGATTAACAGTATAGATATGCAGTATTATCTTAATATGTTACTAATAAAAATAAAATCAGCAAATAGAAATTATGCTGAATTTAACAGTTTTACTGAGCCTCACTGAAACTCCCCATGGGCTTTTTGTAAGCAAAGTTTAGCTATTTATCTGCAGGTTTACTGTTTGCCATTGAATGTTTCTTTCCTTTTTCTTTCTTCCTATTTTTGATCTTATAGTCCATTGTTCCCTCCAAAGTCTATTCATGAACATTTGCTTAAAACTGTAGGATAAACTTATGAAAGGAAAAATATTATCAAATATTTGTAAAATTATGTTTTGGTGAATTGTCCAAATACCAGTGTCTTCCTAGAGTAGTCAGATTTTCTAGATATTGTACTGAGAAATTGGAGACATAGTAGATTTGACATTTTCCCCAGATGACCACTTTATTATAAACTGTGTAAAACTTCATAGACTTACTTGCTGCATGGACAATACAAACTGAATTTTACCTGGGGTACATCAGTTTTTAAGAGATGTTGAATAGCATGGGTTAATTTCAACTTGTCTGGATTGATTGCATGCTGATCTCCAGATCTGCCTGAATGAAGCATGGTAGTGACTCTTTGCCAGGGCTATAGGATATACCAACTGGAGGTAGATGATGTCCTGTAATCATGAATCTGTGAGTTGTTTTGGAGGCAGAATGTATTCATGTGCCAACATTGTTAACAACAGACTTGGTACCTGGTTTTGGTAGAATTATTGTTAAGGCTGGTGTAATAAGGTTAACTGTGTGCCCAATTTATTATAAGAGATTTTGGGTTTGCTGATAATGGAGAGTTTTAGGACCAAGAAATAAAATATGTCCTGTGTAACCTAGTGGTGAGAGGAGAAAGAAATCCACAGTTGACATCTCTAGACCACTTTCAATGAATGTCCTTTTTTTGCTCTTGCTGATTTATTTCCTGTTCTCTAATTTAGCTCTTGTGTGAGTAAAACCTATTTGAAGCCAGTGAGTCCTTCCAGTAATCGAACACTTACGGTAATTAGTGTATAATTAATGCAGATGTAAACAAAGAAGCACAGTAAATAGCAAATACAGAAAAAGGCAGCAGAGTACCATTAAAGTGGACCAATAATATGATTAAAGAAATTTGCTACATGGATTGGTTTAGGTGCATCTAAAAGCATATGGATATTAACTGAGGTATGTAAATCAAGGAGAGGAAATTAATTAGTAAAAAGAAAAGTGATGTTATTTGAAGCATTATGTTAGAAACCTAGAAAGGAAAAACTTGGTTGGATATCTTGGCAATGTGGTATAAATGCAGTTTACTGAATAGTTTCATTTCTGTAATGAAACTAAGAGATGTTCCAGATTAACAGTAGATTTTCTAGAACAGATTAAAACAAATTTGAGTATGAATTTGTCTTATAATCCAAATTGTTGTTTTAGCCTAAAAGCAATTATATTTTATGAAATATTTATTTTAACTCTATTAAGATTACATTTTCTTTTTGATTCTAGTCATTAATAAAATTATGTTGATGCTTTCCATAATATATCTACTCTTGCATTTCTTTGTTAAATTCTTCTTGATTTTTCTGTGTATAATTTATAATTATATAAATTGATTATAATTATATAATGAATTGCTAGTATGACTAACATATTTTAGCTAAGTGTACACACCTTTTTACTTTATTTTCATGTATGAATTGGGCCTTTAACATATTTCATTTCATGTATTCTCAATATGTGATTTTAAAACCAAGGTTTTAGTAGGTGCTAAAAATGAAATGGAGGTACTTTCCTATTTTCCTATTTTGTTATAAAATACTTCTTATAGAGATTTCATGGGTTTTGAAATTTTGAATAGATTCGTTACTAAATCTGCTAGTGTTTTTTTTTTTTAAGATTTATTTATTTATTTATTTATTTATTTGAGAGAAAGAGAAAGCACAAGCAGGAGAGGTAGAGGGAGAGGGAATGAGAATCTTAAGTCTACTCCACACTGAGCTCAGAGCCCATCTCAGGGCTTGATCTCACGACCTTGATATCATGACCCTTAGATCCTGACCTGAGCCGAAACCAAGAATCAGATGTACTTAACCAATTTTGCCACCCAGGTGCCTCTAGTGTGGTGGTTTTTAAAATAGTGCTTGCATGTTTTCAATAATTTTCCCATCCATTGGTGGCATCTAATTCCCAGCTATGAATCTGGGATATATATTTGGCTCACTTGCAACCAATAGAATGCTATATTCATGGCACTAGATGACTTTAAAAGCTCTGTGAGAGAAAACACAGGAACTTTTCGTATAGTACTCTTTAAATTCTCAGTCTAGTGAAATCCAGTCACCATACAAAAACTTCAGTGTTCTTAAAAACATTAAATTGTAGGGGCCTCCTATTGGAGTTTCATTTAATATTTCCAGTTGATTCCAGCTTTCTGGAATATTAAACATGTGCCTGATGACATCTTAAACTCTTCAGACCAACATCTGGCACCCAAGTACTAGTCAACTCTAAGAGAAAAATAAGCATTTACCTGAGCCCTGTTAATATCACTGACTCACAAAATCCATGAGTTAAAATAAAATGGTTGTTTTAAACTGCTAAGTTTGGGATAGTCTAATATGCAGCAAAAGGTATACTGAACATAATTTGTTACAAGGAGTGGGCCATTGACACAACAAAACCTGAAAATAGTTGATGCTGAATGGTCTCAGGGGAGAATTTTAGAAGAAACCTGATTGTTTTCAGGATATCTCCTGGTGAAAGATTAAAGAAAATGAAAAAAAATCAATTAATTAGAAGTTGAAGGAAAAGAAACAGTGCTAAGTAGTAGCAGACAATTCAACATTTTCACCTGTGATAATGATTCTTGTAGACAGCACATAGTTGAGTCTTGCTTTTTCTATTTAACATCTGCCTTTTAATTGGAAGATTTGGAAAATTTACATTGCCCAATTGCAAGCTTAAAATCACATTTTTGCTAGTTGCTTTCTGTCTTATCTGTATTTGGTACTTTTCCTTCTTAAGTTTTTTTTATTTAATATTTATTTTTCTTTACACTTGGTTCATTAGTTAGACTGCTTTGTTCTGTTTTCTATTTTTGTGATTACTCTGGTTTCATATATTTGTGTATGTGTGTGTTTAACATCGCTGTTTATTTTCAAATTATATCATCTCAATTTAGAACCTTTTAAAAGTGTACTTGCTTTTTTTCCACTTTTTCCCCTTCCATGATTCATGCTAATTGTTGTCATACACATTGTCATACATACTTTTAAAAATTTGAAAGCTCCATAACACTCGATTATAATTTCTACTTTAGAGAGATTACAGGGATGTTTGGGTAGCTCAGTTAATTGAGCCACCAACCCTTGGTTTCAGATCAGATCATGAGTCATGGGATGGCCTGCATCTGGCTCCCTGCTGAGTGGGGTGTCTATTTCCCCTCTCTCTTTCCCTCTGCCCTTTCCCCCACTCATGCATACACACACTCTCTCTCAAATAAATAAGCAAATAAATAAAGAGATTGCAGATGATTTAATAGATCTTTCACATTTTCTCTTAAATTTACCATTTCTTATGCTCATCATTCCTTTCAGTAAGTCCAAATTTTCTCTTGGTATCTAAAAAAAATTATTTAAGATCTCATAATGGAGCCTTATACATACCAGGACTTAACCTGGATAAGAGTTTACACTTTGAACTGAGGCCGTCATTAGATGAGATCTTTGAGGACCAGTGGAGGAAGTGAGTATATTTTGCATCTGGAATAAACATATATCATTGAGAGCCAGAGGTGATTTGTAGTAGGCAGGTTTTTAAAATGGCTCCCAGTGGTTTCTACCTTTTGATATTTATATCCTAATGTCATCCCCTCCCCTTGAGTGTAGGCTTGACTTAGTGGATTACTTGTTTTAAATAGAATATAGTAAGTGAAATGGGATGTGACTTCTGAGATTGAGTTAACAAAAAACTGTGATCTGTCTTATTCTCTTTCTACAAAGCTCTTGTTCTGGTGGAAACAAAATGCCGTGTTGTGAGTAATTCTGGCCAACATCCAATTTAGAACTGAAGGCCTTGAGCAGTTATATGAGTGAGTTTAGAAGTGGATTTTCTGAAACCTACCAGTAGTCATGTGAGAAATCATAGAAGTGGATTTTTGAAACCTTCCAACAGCCATGAACATGAGCTGTAAGTGGTTTATGCCCCACAGAACCTTGAGATAACCAGCTTCAAATGATACATTGATTACAGTCTCATGAGAACCCCCAAGCTATGCACAGATAACTGACACACAGAATCTGTAAGGTTAAAAAACTAAATTTGTTTTCTTAAGCCACTCTGGAATAATTTGTTAAACAACAATAGTTAGCAATATACAAATTAATCTCCTTTATATTTTAACAATATAATTTAATGAAGATGATTCAGAACTTGACTGAACAATGTAAGACCAAAGACAAAAAGAATGATGTACATATTCTGTATCCTAATAGGTAAATTTGCTTATTAGAAAGATACCAATTAAAAATTTGGAAACTGTTGTTGGAGAAATAGATCATAAATAAGGAAAGCAGATCAGCTGGAATGAAACCTGAGATTTCTGTATTGGAGTCAGTGGTATCAGTATGGACTTACTGCTTTTAAATAGAAATACAGAAAAATAGAATCATAAATACATATTGATATGTGTGTGAGCATGAGGCGTCGTTCATGTCCATATTCTCTAGGTGAAAGCAATGGCACCTCAATAGTGATGAGCGCACTTATCGCCAAGAACATAGTTCCTAATTATGATTCCCCAGTAAAAGGAGTTGAGTTTCCCTGGAGAACTGATTAATTCTAGGGCCAGACAGGGAAAATGCAAAATGGATTCAAGCAGTTTGCAGTGCCAGAAAATAAAGATATAGGCATCTGAAAAAAATATGGACATATCAGAAATGCACTAGAGCGGACCTTAGAGTTCCCAAGGGCCAAAACTAGAATAATATAAGTTAAAAAATAAGTAGGTATAGTGTTGGATTTTAAGATGAACATCTCTGAGCCTATACTGAGATAAATAACTGAATAAAGAACTAAACAGGGAAGAAGTAATGATTCTTCCTTATGAAAAATTCCATTTAACAAATGTAGATTGAATGAGGAAAATAGAAAATCATTATTAGCATATCACAGCCAAACTGGCTACAGGCAGTCTCTTCCAACAGATACTAAAATGAGTAGGTGAATGTCTAAATTGAAAGAAAGTATTTGCATAGTCTCAAAATAATTCCTTCAAAATATGTAGTAACTCTATTTTTAGGAATAGTAAGATCAAATGGATAATTTTAGTAGCCAAATGATCAAGATTAAGATCATCAGTAACATAAATGAACATCATGCATCCTCTGATACCGTATGCTGAGCAGAGCGGATAACTGCTCTACTGTTCTTTCCAAAAAGTGCATTACTGCAATTTAATTTTGAGAAAAACTTTAGAAAAACTAAAATGGAAGATAATTATAAAATATAACTGACCAGTACCATTCAAGAATGTAAAGGGCAAGAAAGACAAGGAAAGACAAAAAGTGTTGCTAAATAAAGAACACTAAGAGCATATGACAACTGACTAGTGGAATCCTGGGTGGCTCATAGAACACAAAAAATAAATACCTGAATGGGAAAAATCACTGAAATTTGATTTAGTTTTTGCTTTAGTAAATAAGCATTGTGTCAGTGTTAACTCATATTCTAGAAATATTTTACTGTTATATAAGATACTAGTCTAGGCAGAAACTGGAAAGCCTATATATACCCTCTGCACTATTTTTGCACCTTTTATATAAATTCAAATTTATCTCAAACATAAAAAGAAATAGAAATAGCTAAATTCAGCAATAACTAAGGGAAAATAATGGCTTAGAACAATAGGACTGCACTGATAATCTCTCCGTAAAAACCCTTAACAACTGCGAAACTTTTCTAAAACTGCCCTTTATTTTGCCCAAACTTTTCTAACAGAAATGGAAAGTTTTTAAAATGAAATAATCTGACTCTTTGGGGAATCTAAAATCAAGAGATTTTTAAACGTTATTTATTGATGGTTGTAAAAGCCTGTTACAATACAACGAACTAGAGTATTGCACATCATTAATAAGGAAGGTGGCGAAGAGACAGGGATTCTCAGGTCTAAGTGTGATAGATATACAGAAGAATCACTGTGTCAATTGAAATTACTATAGTGTGGGTATGCAGAACAGCTTCTAGCAATTCTTTCATAAGGGTATTTGGCAGATGGACTCATAGTGCATGTGTGTTAGTGCAGGAGAGATTCTGTTAATAGACCAATAGTTCCAACAACCGACACGTTCCGGAGACATAATGGTCCATCATATCAGTGATCAGTGACCTTAAAGGCTATAAATACACTGTAACTGTCTTTTGTGTCAAGAATGTGCAAGCTAAAGGGTGCCCAAGAACCATAACATGCAATGGTACAGTCCCTAAATATGACTCTATGTGATGGACTGTGACTGCTGAGAATGAGCCGTCATCGTCTACTGGATCAGTAATCGGCATTGTTAATATTCATAGGAGTTGCACAGCAAAATCCTCCATTTATGCCAGTAAAGGAAAAATACACTCTTTGTCCTTCATTTGTTCAAGTTAATTTAAAGAAATGTCAACCACCATGTCTTGAAATACTTTTATGGGAGTTTATCAGAAATGTCTGCATTAAAGAAGAAAAAATGAATTTTAGAAACTCTTTAGTAGAATAAAAAAGGAATTTATCTGGAGGAAATAATTGCTTGCTTACTTGGATTATTCCCACAATATTTCATCATCCTAAGCTTGGCAGTTTCCAGAGTAGCTTTTTCATTTCCTGTCAAAATTATGAGCACATCATCCTTTTATTCACACACTTAGTAATAAAAATGAAAAAATTATGGTCACTTTGCTAAACAAGAGCATCAACTTTTGTCTCAATTATTTGCTTATATTTTTCTTTAATGCCTAGAAAAATCACCTTGGTCTTCTTTTTTTATTTGTATATCCAGAAATGTTTTTTTTCCATGGTACATAACATTATTTCAGAATCCCATTCCATCTTCTATATTCATTTGTTTAATCTGTCTTTGAGTTAACAGGAAAAAGCTAATAGGTTGTGAGCTTGGTGCTAAAAAGTAATTCGTTTCATTGTTCTGAATTCTTATAGACACACCTACACATGCTCATTATGTTAGTAATCGTGGGTATAAATGACTGATATTTTCAGAAACACTAAGATTAGTTATCACAGTAATCCTAAGAGTGAGATATTGCTAAGTACCTGAATCTCAACTGAATATATTTAAAAGAAATACTCTTTTTCTATTCTAGTGAGCTCTTTAACTTGAACTACCCCAAAATTACTAGAACTTGTTGATGCCATAAAAAAAACATGAATTGGTAGCACTATGAAAACATGGGGAAAATAATAGATAAAATAACAGAATAGGCAACAACTTAATAATAACAAAGTATAGGACAAAACATTTAGGGTATAGGAAAATAATTACAAAGTAAAAATGAGAGAAACAATTTGTTTTTTAATGCAGTATTGCATTAAATAATTAATTTTTATGGAAGGAAAAATTGCTTTCATCAGCTTATCCTTCTAAATGATTAAATGTAACATCATGTTACAAGCATACTTTTAGTAATATGGTAAAAGCCATTCTGACCACTACACCCTGATAAATAATTTAATGATACTTACCTAAAAATATGTGTTGTGCATGCTAAATTAGATGTTAAAACTTCAAGACATTTGTGGAGTCAATAGCACACAAACTGCATCTTCTACTCTGAATAATGTGTAGGAAAACACCAAACATTTGTCAAGATGACAAATACAAATGTCCTTTAAGTCATTGGAAAGTACTAAGGAGAACTTGTAAATAAGAATAATGCTATAAAATAGATTCTTTAATGATTTGAGTTACTTAACTTGGTGTAAATAAGAGAATTCTGGATTTAGAACCGAAAGATCTGGGTTTGAATGCCAACTCTAATAATTATTAACTATATGATGTAGAGAGTATTAAATTATTCTTTTAAGATTGGTGTCCTGGGGCATCTGGGTGGCTTAGTCCATTAAGTGCCTGCCTTCGGCTCAGGTCATGATCTGTGGGTCCTGAGATCAAGCCCTGCATTGGGCTTCCTGCTCAGCAGGGAGTCTGCCTTTTTTCTCTCTCTGTCTCTGTCTCTCTCTCTCCCCCTCTCCCTCTCCCTCTGCCTCTCCCTCTACCTCTCCCACCACTCATTCTCTCTCTTTCAAATAAATAAAATCTTAAAAAAAAGAGATGTGTGTCCTTGTCTAGGGTAGAATTCAGTAGTGTTTGTGAACACATATCTGCACTAAACTATACAGGACTTAACTAGTATATAGCATTATTATTATTATTTTCATTATTATTTCAGCATTATTATTTTATTTATGTAAAGTATAATCTAGACTTTGGTGTGCATGATTCTGCTTGTTTTGGCAAATGCATATAGTCACATAGAACTACGGTCAGGATATAGAACAGTCCCATCAACTCAAATATCTCCTTGTTATGCCCCTTTGTAGTCACCCCGTGGCTCTAATTCCAGTCACTGTTAACCACTGATTTGTTTTCATTTTATTGTTTGCCTTTTCCAGATGTCATGTAAATGGAATCAAACAATATTAGTAAATTGAGTCTGTTTTTTTTCCACTTAGCAAAATGCATTTGAGATCCAGCCATGGTTTGTTGTTGTTGTTGTTGTTGTTGTTATTTTCATGAATCAATAGCATATTCTTTATTCTTGCTCAGTAGTATTCCAAGTCTTCCAAAGAATGTATATACCAGTTTGTTTATCCATTCCTGGCTGAAGGGTAGCTGAGCTGTTTCAGATTTTAAGTAAAGATGCCACAAGCATTAAAATATAGGTTTTGAGTGAATGTAAGTTTTCATTTCTTTGGCCTAAATAGCTAGGAGTTGGGAGTTTTATTAAGTATGTTTGATTTAAAAGAAACTTCTAAACTTCACTTTTCTAAAATGGCTCCACCAAGCAGTGTGTGAATGTTGCTCTGTATCCTCTTCAGCACTTAATATTGTCAGGTATTTGGGGAGAGGGGACTGACTTTGGGGGGATGCATGACATTTAATAGATGTGCATGGTATAGTATTGTGGTTTTAATTTGCATTTCCCTAGAAGTTAATGGTGCTAATTATTCTTTCATATGCTTGTTTGACATCCAGATATCTTCTTTGCTGAAGTTTCTACTTAAATCTTTTGCCAATATATTTATTGGGTTATATGTTTCATTCCTGTTGAGTTTTGAGAATTCCCATATATTCTGGATATAAGTCCCCTTTCAAGAATATGAGAGATAAATACATTCTTCCTTTCTTTTTCTTTATTTTAAGATTTTATTTAGTTATTCATGAGAGGCACAGAAAGAGGCAGAGACATAGGCAGAGGGAGAAGCAGGGTTCCCACTGGGAGCCCAATGAGGGACTTGATCCCAGGACCCCAGGATCACTATGTGAGCCAAAGGCAGATACTCAACCACTGAGCCACCCAGGTGCCCCATATTCTTCCTTTCATTTTTTTTATATTCTTCCTTTCAATGGTATTTTTGTGTGTTCTTTTTTTGTATTTAAAAAGTTATTAATTTTGAAGTTTATGTTTTCTATCTTCTGCTTATTACTATCATCCTTTTGATTTTTTTCCATAAGTGATAGTCTGTGCCTCCCACTCTCCTTCACCCATTTTGCCCATCTCCCTGCCTCCTTCCCTTTTGGCAGCCACCAGTTTGTTCTTTGTCTTTATGGGTCTGTTTCTGCTTTTGTTTGTTTGGGATTTTTTTTTTTTTTTAGATTTTATATGTAAGTGAAATCATATGGTATTTATCTCTCCTCATCCGACTTATTTCATGTAGCCAATAACCTCTAGGTCCATACATGCTGTTGGAAATAGTAAGACCTCATTCTTTTTTATGACTGAGTAATGTTCACACACACACACACACACACACACACACACACCACATCTTTTTTATCTATTCATCTGTCATGGACACTTAAACGTTGCTTCCATATATCTTGGCTATTATAAACAATGTTGCAATAAACATAGGTGTGCCTATTGTTTCAAATTAATATTTGCATTTTCTTTAGGTAAATAGCAGAATTATTTGATTATATGGCTTTTATATTTTTAATTTTTGGAGGAATATCCAAATTGTTTTCCACAATGGCTCTGCCGCTTTACATTTTCACCCAGGTTGCACACGGGTTCTTTTTTCACTGCATCCTGACTATCACTTGTTATTTCTTGTCTATCTATCTATCTATCATCTATCTATCTATCTATCATCTATCTGTCTATCATCTATCATCTATCTATCATCTATCTATTATTTATTTAAATTTTATTTATTCATGAGAGACACAGAGAGAGAAAGAGAGACAGAGACATAGGCAGAGGGAGAAGCAGGCTCCATGCAGGGAGCCTGATGTGGGACTTGATTCCAGAGCCCCAGGATCATGTCCTGAGCAAAGGCAGATGCTCAAGTGCTGAGTCTCCGCCCCCCCCGCCCGCCCCCCCCCCATGCCCTGTCTTATCTTTTTAATAATAGCCATTCTGACTGGTGTGAGATGATATCTCATGGTTTTGATTTGCATTTTTTTTGATGATTAGTGACGTTGAGCATTTTTTCATGTGTTTGTTAGCCATCTGTGTATCTTCTTTGGAAGAATATCTATTGAAGTTTTCTGTCCATTTTTTAACTTGGATTATTTGGGTTTTTTTGGTATGGGTTGTGTGCTATATATATTTTGGTTATTATCTCCTTATTTGATAATATTATTTGCAGATATCTTTTACCACTCAGTAGGTTGCCTTTTTGTTTTGTTGGTAGTTTCCTTTACTGTATAAAAGCTCTTTATTTTGGTGTTGTCCCAATAGTTTACTTTTGCTTTTGCTTCCTTTTCCTGAAGAGAAATACCTAGAAGACTATTGCTAAGGCCATTGTTGAAGAGATTACTACCTATGTTTTCTTCTGAGTTTTACAGTTTCAGGTGTCATATCTAGGTCTTTAATTTTCAATTAATTTTTGTACATGGTATAAAGAAGTGGTCCAATTTCATTTTTTTTAATATTTAGCTGTTCAGGTTACTCAGCACCATTTACTGTGAAAAGACTGTCTTCCTCCCTGTATGTTCTTGCCTCTTTTGTTAAAGATTAGTTGACCATATAAACATGAGTTTGTTTCTGGGCTCTCTGTTTTGTTCCATTGATCCGTGTGTCTGTTTTTGTGCCATATTCATACTGTTTTGATTACTGCAGCTTTATAGTCTATCTTGAAAGCTGAAATTGTGATACTTTTAGCTTGATCTTCTTTTCAAGATTACTTTGGCTATTCAGGGTCTTTATGGTACCATACAAATTATAGGATTATTTGTTCTAGTTTTGTGAAAAATGCTACTGGCATTTTTACAAGCATTGCATTGAATCTATAGATTGCTTTGGGTAGTATGGATATTATAATGATACTAATTCTTCCAATCCATGAGCATGATATATGTTTCCATTTGTTTGTGTGTCTTTAGTTTCTTTCATCAGTGTTTTTTGCTGTTACCATTATCACTTCCTTTGTCTTTCTTAAGTTTACTGATTTACTCTTTTCCTAGCTTTTATTTTTTAAAATTATTTTATTAATATTTTAAATACATTAACCTGTAAATAAATAATATATAAATATTCAAAAATATATAAATGAGCCCAACATGGGGTTTGAACTCACAACTCTGAGATAAAGACCTGAGCCAAGATTAAGAGTTGGATACTTGAGCAACTGAGCCACCCAGGTGCCCCTCTTATTTTTCTAGTTTTTAAAATGAAAATTTTTATTAATCTTTTGAGACTTTTCTATTTTTATAAAATTTCTATCATGCTATAAATTTCTCTCTAAACATAACTTTTGCTGTGTCTTTCATTTATATATGTATTTTGTTTTTATGCACTTCATATGATAACTAATCTTTTGTGAGACTTTTTGAATCATTTAAATGACGTATTTTTTTCCTAAATCATCATGATTTTCAAGATATCTTTCTGATATTGGTGTCTGTTTTCAATTCTGTAGTGGTTCATTCAAGAATACACTCTGCATGAATTCTTTTAAATTTGTTAACATGTCCTTTGTGACTCAGAATATGATATATCTTGGTGACTATATCATTTTCACTTTCGGTAAGATATGTATTTTTTTCTTCTTGGTTTCAGTGTTCTATGACATCAGTTAGGTTATAGTGTTGTTCAGATCATCTATATCCTTACTGATTTCCTGACTACTTGTTTTATTTATTATTGAGAGAAGCGTGTTGAGGATTCAAAGAATATGTGGATTGGACTAGTTATCTTTTAAGTTCTATTAATTTTTATTTCTTGTATTTTGAAGTTCTGTTTTTAGGTGCATACATTTTGAGAATCAATTTTTCTTAAGAATTAACCACTTATCATTATATATGTCTGTCTTTATTCTTGATAATACTCTTTGTGCTGAAATCTACTTTAGCTGATATATTGTAATTACTCCAGAATATTTTTATTAGTTTTTGAAATATATATGTATATATATCCTATTTTTTTACTGTTAATTTATCTGTATTCTTAACATACTCTCCCTTAATTTCTTGATAAATAAAAAAGAAAAAACCCCACCAAAATACAAAAAAAAAAGACACAGAGCTGTTGACTTTATATGATTTTTATGAAAGTCAGATAAAATAATCTATGTAGTTATTATTTTTGTGCCTGGCATAAAGATATTATTTATACAGTCTTGCTAATTTTATAATGTTATCACCCTTCAATATTTGAAATTGTAACTCATATATCAGTTAATGTTTATTACCTTAAAATTATTTATTCTGAAGAATCCTGGAGAGATTTGATTTTTTTTTTAAATTTTTATTTATTTATGATAGTCACACAGAGAGAGAGAGAGGCAGAGACATAGGCAGAGGGAGAAGCAGGCTCCATGCACCGGGAGCCTGACGTGGGATTCGATTCCGGGTCTCCAGGATCGCGCCCTGGGCCAAAGGCAGGCGCCAAACCGCTGCGCCACCCAGGGATCCCCGAGATTTGATTTTTAAAGGCATCTCTAGCTCCAATGTCTTAAAATTTCTAATTTTTCTTCTATCCTTTGTTTGTATCTAGTATTATTACAAATCTTAGACCTGGTCTCTTTTAGCTGCTATTTAATTGTCCATTTATCATGCCCTAGCCAATCCTCACAGGAAACCTAAATAGAAATGGATGGACAACATGTAGTAAATTTTACTAAATATTTGTGATCAGTGGGAGAGGAGTTTCATATCTGTGCTGCATAGCATGGCTGTAGTTGCTCATTAAATATTTGCCTTTGAAATCTCTGCGAATATCCTATCTTCAGGGATTTCTCATGAACAAAGCCAAGCTACTTCAAAGTACCATGTTCATCCTCTAATACTTTGATGTTTCTCCTCACTAATAATTATTTTTGCATTATTATAAAATAATGTATAATTATAAATTATTTTTTATTACTTTCCTTTTAGATTCCTCACGAACTCTAATTTCTCCATCTATATTGCAGTGTTAATGCTCCACCACTTACCCACAAGTCTGTATGTATAATCATTGTTGATAACACTAAGAAAAAATTTACTCTGTTATTACCACAAATTTATTTACTGTTAATAACCACATTAATTTAATAACCACATTAAGCCGGACTTGACTATACTCTGTTTTAAATCATTTCAGTATGTTGGCTTATGACTGATAATTTTATATATCAACTTTAGAATTTGTCAAATGGAGGCAGACACCTAAGTGAAAGTTACTTTCATTTTTTATTCAGATTAAACACTTTAGATAACTCTTCACTTTGAAATTTTTTCTTCTGATTGGCTTTAAGTGAATAATGATTATTTCTTATGGAGATTGGGTGGAAAAAAGAGTTCTATTAGTTCTGTGAGTTAAATCGTAATAAGTTACTTTTAGTCTTATCCATACATTTAAAACATAATGTTTTTGAAATTTAACTACTTGTCTCTACCATACACTGTTGGTGGGTGTCTGCAAGTTGAATTCTCTCACATCCATATATATCCACAATGGACTTGACATGTTGGTTGCATTTATTTCAATTACCCATCTGTGAATTAGAAAGCTAGCAGGAGGGGATCCCTGGGTGGCTCAGGGGCAGGCGCGGTCCTGGAGTCCCAGGATCGAGTCCCGCATCGGGCTCCCTGCATGGAGCCTGCTTCTCCCTCTGCCTGTGTCTCTGCCTCTCTCTCTCTCTCGTTCTCTATGTCTATCATGAATAAATAAATAAAATCTTAAAAAAAAAAAAAAGAAAGTTAGCAGGAATATTAAAGAATGCCTCCCGTGGTAAAATTTGAATATATAAATGAATGTTAAATTAGATTTAATTCTAATATCATAAATGTGATTTTCCACATAGTACTTCAGTAGGGTAATAGTTGAGATGTCCATATGCTTATCATTTTATCTTTACTTTCATGTTTAATTTTCTACCTCATGTCTGTAACCATTAAAGACATATAGGAATAAATATGCCAGCCTGTATGGTCTTGGGTTCATCAGTGTTGTGTCTCCAGTGGACTGCAGGTGTAGAAATGTATAACTGAATTTTCAGGGGAAGTATGAGGAAGGTTATGCCAAAAGATGCAATTTCCTAGTAATTGCCATGTTACTCACAGTGGGAAAACAGTTACAGCAACCATGTGTTTATTCCTTCCCAAAGTAACATTATATTCTTACTCTTATTAGTTTTTCTTATTTATTTCTCTTGAATCAAAGGGATTTCAATTGTGTTATTATGTGAATGGAACATAATGCAGTTCATTTTCATTAAACTTAACTTAGAGAATGACTTATGGAACCTAGCAACAAGGAATAAAAAAAGAATTAACCAGAAGCTTTTCTGTCACTGAATTTTGAGAGCCAAGTGTTCATCATAGTTCACTCTAGAGAAAACCAATTATATATTTCATTCCTTCCAATCAGAACCACTTGGTGCTAAAAATAAACTTGAAAGGCATGCTACAAGAAAAAGGAAAAATATCTGAGACAATATATTTTGTTGAAGTAATATTTTAAATAAATAATTCAGTGTGCAACTCTAACTCCCAAAAATGTCTAAGAAAAACATAAGCTCTTTTAAGGTACAAACAATGGATGGCTGACATTCTAGCATTGATATTGCACTCTTGATTACCATGCGGTCATTGCTTTCCCTGTAATATTCAAGAAAAAAAAATTGACAAAATTAAAGCAAATCATGATTTTGATTGTGGAACTCAAAATTTTAACTATTTTATTAATCTTCTTATTTTCTAACTGGCCTCCTGCTTCTAGTCTTGGCCTACTGTACTTTATTATCAAAACAGACTCCAGAGTGATATTTGAAAACAAAATCAGATCATGACACCTTGGCCTAAAAACACCTCAAATGCCTCTCTTCATTTGCACATTTTTGTGTTAAATTTGTTAAAATTGGTTAACTTGAAATGGCAAAACTGGAAGGAAAATACATAATGTGAATTTGTAAGGAAAAAATGATTCTACTATTAAACCTGCAATTCATTTAAAAATAAATGCTATTTATTAAAATGCTATTAAAAATAGTGCTGGGGTGCCTGTGGCTCAGTTGGTTGAGTGGCTGACTCTTGGTTTTGGCTCCAGTCATGATCTCAGGGTCCTGGGATTGAGCCCAGCATCAGGTACCATGCTCAGCAGGAGTCTGCTTGAGATTCTCTTCCTCTCCCTTGCTCTTCACCCAGCTTTCTCTCTCTCTCTCTCTTTCTCTCTCAAATAAATAAATACATCTTTTAAAACATAGTGGTATTTTGAAGAGTGGAAAAGAAAAATATTTAAAGCCCTTAAATTACAAATCGTTTTCTTCTCTATATGAGGAATCCTGAATACACATAGAATCCCTTATATTTAAGTTTTTAAAAAATACTGAATTACTCAGAACTTTTTAAACCAAACCACAATGGTAATTTTGTCATGAAAATATTTACCTCTACTAAGCATCTGAAGTAAAATGTTACTTAAAAGTCTTTAGTTTCACTTGTCATCAGGGTAGTTTAAAAAATTGTTTTATCCAAGTTCTTTTATATTGTTTAAATAGATATATTTATATATCATTAATTATAGTATATTGCAAATCTTATGCATAAGCAGTCATTATTTGTATAAGCCAAATATAATCTAAATAACAAAGTCAGTAAATGTGCATTTTCATTGCTGGACAACCATCTGTTCCCAGAGTGCAGGCCAGTGTACTGCAGAACAGAAGTAGATGTTTGTAGCTGTGCTTTCAACTTGCCTAGAGCACTTTCCATAAATTATGTCTTCAGTTCCATTGTTTGGCTTTCTATGTACAAAATTTGCCTAAAGCAAGGGTTGAGTTTTAGAGCTGTCATTATTCCTGATTCTCTATATATTTTCCAATCACTAAGAAAAAATTATTAAATCAGTGTACAAATACTTTATCAGTTATTTTCTGGAATTATTAGAAAACGTAAAATGACAATGATATTTCAATCTTTAGTTTTTCTTTGCATTAAGAAAAATTCTTGTTCTCCAAGAAAAACTACACAACTGCATATACTGACAGAAAAAAATTGTTTATTTAGTCATTTGTCTGCACATACCTAAACCTCTGTTGAGTCATTAAGTTAGATTACGGATAGTACAAAACTTGAGTTTTAGATTTAGTTAGGGGATTGAGACATGAAGTACAGCAAAGTTTTTGCAGAGATCTGATTTTGAAATTGCAAGAACATAGGACTTTAACAAATACTCAATGAATGTATTTCTTATTGTTGTTATCCACAGAAATATCATAGTGGAGGGGAGGTGGTTTTAATGGGACAGGATTCAGCATGTGTAGATTCATAGGGCAAATACCATAAAAATACCTGGAAAAATACCATCGTTAGGACTTGGACCTATCCTTGGACCAGGCTGAAGCCTGTGGAAAAAAAAAAACAAAAACAAACCTAAGACTCCATCAAGTCTTTGAAAGTCTAAAACTCACAATAATTGAATAAAATCGATGCCATTTAAACCTTGAATCTTTTTACATGACCTTCTTACTGTGTATCCCTGTTTGAGGACTGGAATAGACAATATCAGTGAGTATAATTTAAAATGGAAAATGGAATCATGAATGAATCTTAGAAAACAGTGGAACTGTTCTCATGAATTTGTTTCATACAAACCAGTCTTACATACTTACCAACAAAAGTTTAGTATCTCTCAGGTGTCTACCTTAAATATTTTTTATATAAATAAATTGACCTAAAAATGACTTTCTCATATCAAACAGAAATAAATCCTACTCCAACCTGATGACTATCCATAGTCATTCTACATACAAGCCATATTCACAAAATTTAATATTAATATTTTTGATGTTTGTTTAGCTTATAACTTTATATATATACTACTCTGAAATATATATATACTACCCTGAAACCTGTTTCCTTAACATATTTGGGAAGAAGAGCTACAAATGTTTAATTTATAACCCTTTCTACTATATGCATAGAATGAATAGATTTTGTAAAATCATAGGGAAAATAGAAAAACATAATGGAAAAAATGAAAAGCCCACACAGGTTTTATAGATTCAGTTTAAATAATTATAGTTGTTTTCCCTATTTTAACAAAATTATGTTATACAATATATTCTGCACTTTTTCTTTGAATATATTAGTATCATAATTTCTTTTATTATTTGAACACATAATGTTAATAACAACATAAAGGTTTATAATGTACAATAGTGTAATTTTACCATTTCTATGATGTGAGATATTTTGTTAGTTTTCAGTTTTTTCAAATTATAAATAATATCTTAGAAAATAACCTTAGAAACCTTAGAAAATAACACAGTAATTGTGCTGTTTCTTTATTAATTTCCTTCATTTATTATTTTTTCTCTAACATATGATCTAATGCTTCTAAATTTCTAGTGTTGGTCTATATGATAACATATAGTTGAGTCTTGCTTTTTATTCAGTCAGAAAATCTTGGTTTTTAATCACAATATATTATTTATTTATATATAATATAAATAATAATATGACTGGAAGCCTGCCATCTTGGAATTTGTTTTCTTTCTATAGCATCTGTTCTTTTTAGTTGTGGCTGTTGTATTATAGTCTTCCTTTCTAACTCTTTTTGATAAATAAATTTGGTTAACATTTGACTTTAACTATTTTACTGAGATTTGAGATGTACCCCCTCTAATCATTTGAGCAGCTACTCAGGATAAAATACAAATCTTTTAACATATCATATTATACCTTGATAATACTATACTACTTTACACACACACACACACACACACACACTAAAAACCTCATAATAGTGAAACTTTACCATCCATGTCAGCTCAAATTAGTAAATCTTCATGCCCAGCTATTAGCAACCCCACAGGACCCCTGCACTGAAGAATATATAAACTGTGTATTAATCTGAAGACTATCTGAGATGTAGTTTGCCTCCTTCTTTTCATTGTAACATATATTTAGCAACATCTAAAATGATGTCTAACTACACCTGTGCTGAAGATAGCAACAGTTGTGAATATATAGAGAGAAGAAGATTGCCAGAAAAAAATTAGACATAATTTTCCATTCATGTAATTCAGCTTGAGGTGGTTTGGTTCATCTTTTCATCTCTTAACCAAATGTCATTGTCAGAGGGATTCAGAAAAATGATTCCTAAAGCCTGTGCCATTGGCTGACCATTACTGCAGAGACAGCTACAGTTGGTCCTGCCTGAATCCTATAGAATAGATTTCCCTTAAGAGACAGAGTAGCCTTCTGTTGATGAAAGAACATGGGGAAGAGATGGACAGGTGAATTTCACAGATAAGTTTTATACTTGATAAGCATAAAATTGGCTAAGGGAGGTAATAATTTTGAGGTTATTTCTAACTTTCTAGAGGCAGAATGAGGAATTTAACCTTTTTCTTTACTTTTCTCATTCTGTTGAAGTCATTTAATTTATCTTCTTAGTTTCAAATGAACACTAATATCTTACCCGCAGTTTTGTGCTACCACCACATACCCTTTTTTTCTGGTCTCTAGGTAGATACATTGGTCTACCTAAACTTTTCATTTAAAATATTCTACAGGCATACCAAGCCCAGAATGTTTAAAGGAAAACTTATTTCCACCCTTTACTCTGTCCTTCTATGTGCTAACGTGACCATGACATTTAGTCAGTTTCTTTTTTAAAAAAAGATTATTTATTGATTTATTCATGAGAGACAGAGAGACAGAGGCAAAGACAAGGCAGAGGGAGAAGCAGGCTCCCTGCAGGGAACCCAATGTGGGACTCGATCCCAGGACTCCAGGACCATGCCCTGGGCCAAAGGCAGGCGCTAAACCACTGAGCCACCCAGGGAGCCTGTGTTTAGTCAGTTTCTACATCTGGCAGCTTCCAATGCCATTATGATTATTGACACTGTCTAGTTCACATCCTACGTCTTGCATCAGTTTATACCTATATGAGGGTAATAAGCATCTAAGTCATTTCCCTCTCTCTAATATCTCACCTCTAATATGCTGCTGTTAGAATACATTTTCTAAGACGCAGATAGGATAAATTATTTCTTGATGTCTTGGAAAGTACAAAGGTGTAAGAATCTTTTAGGTTGTGATCCTTTCCTGTTCCCCTTGACTTACTTGTGTCTCTTCCCAGTCACTTGTGTTCTTGCTACCTCCCCACATCCATCCCCATGAAGTTTCCCATCAAAACATCCCCTTACACATTTATTCTCCTCTCAAACTTGCTATTGTTTCTTTGCCTAAAAGCTCTTTCTCCAAATTTGTTGAAGATTCATCTCTATTTTCTTACTTACAACGTCAACTCTGAATATTGTTTTCACCACAATGTCTTTCTTCACCTTCAAATCTAGTGTTATCCAAAATCTGGGACATCAGATAATTATAAATGTTTCATGAATAAAACAATTAAGAGTTATGCATTTATATATACTTATATTAGAAAAATATTACACATGTTTGATCTATTATTATGGTTATGATATATATGGGCAAGGCTTTTTAAGATTTTATTTGAAATGAAATTTTAAAAATATGTAAATAAGAGTACATAATCAAATATTGCAAAAATATGAAGAACTCATTAATGATTGATGTTCAGAATCCCCCTCTAAGTGTCAATGTATGTGATCTTCCTTTATACGCCCCAGTGACTTATTACTCTAATGTAATTATTCTCCAATGAGCTGTAGACTCCCTAATGCAGATACAATATCTTACTTGTTGTTTACACTCATAATTCCTGCTATATCAGTGTATTTCTTGAATAAATGAATGAACATAGATGTGTTAATAAATCAACTCGGATCAAAAGCCTACTCAGTGCAGTTGCTGCTTTAATCTCTCTGTAGATTTTATTATTTGAGATGAATTTTCTCAAATTTTGTTGTTGTTGTTGTTGTTAATCACTACAAAACCGACCATGTTTTTCAGTGCCAGAGGACTTTCAATATTGGGTAAATTACTATAAGAACACCAACATAGATGTGTTTGAATATGAAAAAAATAGTGTGTTTTGGATGATGAAATGATAAAAGGTTATTCAGAAGAATGTCTTAGACTAAAACTTATTCATTAGAAATTCTGGAATTATTTTTTCCACTACCCTTGGATTTGGACAAGTTTATAGTTTTGGCAATGAAGTCAGTACTTTTTTTTTTTTTAAGTCAGTATTCTTGTTTTTAACTGAGTTAACTTCTTGAGCTGTCATTTCATATGGATTATTTTTGTTTAACTGACCCTACTGCTGTCAGATTACTTTAACACTCCAAAGCTTTTCCCTTCCTGGAATTAAGCATCTCATATAATTCTTCTCCCTATCTTGGGAAAATTGTGTTATATTTTAAGTATGAATAATAATAATATCTGACAGGTTCCCAAACTCCTGCGGGAAATCTGCCTCCATACATGTTTATTCAAAAAATATTGTCTATATCAGTATGTAGATTTGCTCCTCAACACTGTATTCATCAATATAAATAAAGTGTTTCTCTTACTAAGGTAACTATAACTCACTCCCCTCCTACTACATAATCTTTATTACTTTTTATATTATGTAATTGCAATCCTGAAGTTTGAACCAAGAAAGATATATTCAAAGTGCTATATACCCTCTCACCTTGTTACCACCTCCTCAGTGGTCTTCCTATGCTGAAGATTTTACATAAATATAAATTACAAATTTAAAACTTTTTTCTTTTTAGTTTATTTGGATCAAATGCATGCAAATCATTATCACCCCAAGTCTATTTTTTGAGGAAAAATAATGACTAAAAATTTAAGTAGTAATTATTAGATATCATATTAGAATAGAATAGAAGAAAAGTAAAGTTTGAGGAACTGCCTGATTATTCAAATAAAAAATTGTATATACTCACAACCCAAATGGGCTTATCCTTTTCACTGTTCTGGTTTTGTAGTATGTGACACCCTTCCTATAGTAAGGAATATTTCCTATAGTTTTTGCAGAGGGCAGTCCACCTGCTAAGTATAGATGATGAAATTGCCAGATCTTTACTTTCCCATCCTCTCCTGCACTTAGAGCATAGACACATAACCTGGTCTGAGTCCACAAAATATAGCCACCATATTTTTAGCTTGTGATGCTAAAAATATAGGAATAACCACTCTGAGAAAAGGTGGTAGCAGTTATACAATATGTGAATTGTAGACAACAGAAGCAGCAGAAGTGGTTTCCAGTACTCTGTGCTTGCAGTGTTGGCAGCAATAACTTGCTCAGAGCTCAGCAGAGACAGCAGCAGTGATTTCATAGATAGATTCTGGGGTGTCATCTTGACTGAGGCTTTAGCTGTCCTTCACCCAGCCTTGTTTCTTCCATTATGTCATACCTAAATTCCTTTTCCATTTCATTAGCTAGAATCCCCTTCTTTCAGTTGCAGTTAAGAACCGCAAATCTATAGTCAGCGTTACCTTAATCAGGACTGCCGTGTTTTCACTGTACCAAGTCTTTGATTTCATACTAATTGGAAACTCTACATTATTTCCCTTTGGTTTATATTTGATACAGAACCTGCTTCAAATATTTACATATGTTATTTAAGGTTTGTTGTTTTTGTTTCTCTAAAGCTATTTCTTTATGGAAAAGTCACATCAAATCCTTTCACAGTAAGAATGTACATAAAGATGTATACATATGCATTGTGTCTCTTGACTTTTTAACTATGCATAATCAAATTTTAAGCAAATAATGAACAAAAAGAAGGAAAAATCAATGACCTATTTTGGATTATAGTTTCTACTCAAAACATTTGGAACAGTTCACTTTGGAGCAATTTACATGTCTTTTTGTCTGAAGAGATAATGTTTCCTGTCATTGGTAAGTTAGAATATGAAGTGAAAATGGCAATTACCAACGCAGCTACCATTGATTCAAAGAAATAGAAAGTAGTTTTAAATGTAAGACTACTTGAAGAAATATTTCATTTTATTTATCTTATTAAATCTTTATTCTGATTTTCATTTAAAAAGTTAGTAAACTCTTAAAGACTTCATGTTAAACATTTTTATATGAAGCAGAAATATTGGTTAAATAAAAAGATTATTAAGCCAACAAAAATACTGAAAATTAGTTTAAGCAAATCAAAGTTATTTCAAGATGAAGGTTTTATTCAAGAGGAGGACAGAATGTTAGTTAACAAATCCATTTGAAATATAATATATAGTTTCTAAAATATGGGGGAGGCAGCAATTTAATGGGATTAAAGGGAAGAAATGATTCCTAGTTCAACATAAAGAATCACCTGGGAAGTATGAAACTACTTGTCAAGATTTTTTCCAGGGTGTATTTTCTATTCTCATCTTTTTTTTTTTCTTTTTGCATTCACTTTATGGTAAACTGCTTGTCATCAAGATTATTTTATTTTATTTTATTTTATTTTATTTTATTTTATTTTATATTATTTATTCATAGAGACACACACACACACACAGAGGCAGAGGCACAGGCAGAGGGAGTAGCAGGCTCCATGCAGGGAGCCCGACGTGGGACTCGATCCAGGGTCTCCAAGATCAAACCCCAGGCTGCAGGTGGCGCTAAACCGCTGCGCCACCAGGGCTGCCCTCATCAAGATTTTATATTTTCCTTTCTACTTACCTGCTGCCCTTCTTCATTGTTGTGGGGCTGACTTTTAAAAATTTCAGAGTTCCTTTGCCCAGTTTCTTCTGATTGGTTTCACCAATGGGAAAACACCAGCAGTGTGAGCAAGAAGAGGATGAGGTCATGGTATTTATTTCCAAATTTCCTATCAGTAGGTTCACATTGGATGTTTGCATCCCTTACCAAAGGCTACAGCTCTTATCAGATTGGTGACTCAATATGTTAACCCTGCTGGGTTTTGGTAACTGTTCTTTCCTCTTGCTTTTTGGTATCTGGAGTGAAAACCACTTCTAGCTATTGCTAGCTCCAAGGTCCTATACTTTCATTTGTTGGTTACCCTGAATTTTGCTTACAGCTTTGTAAATAGTCCCTGAAATTACCAATTTGAATGTGCTATATATTTTATTATCAAGATTCTGACTGATGTAACTGTTGTTGTTGCCAAGGCAAAGTATCTTACCATGTAAGTTCGTGAAGAAGAATAGCTGAGATTTCATTGCTATAAAGGCTCAGTCATTTCAATCCAACACACTTTGTATAGCATTGTTGTTTTAGTATCATTTTACCATTATTAAGAAATTAACAAATTTTTACTTTAAATTGTAATTCTTTCATTGCAATGAGAATTGTAATACCAGAATTTATGTTCCCTGGACAGCACACACTCCCTATATAATATATATGTAGATTTACATAAGAAGTCAAAGGATCATTTTGTCAAAATAGTCAACAGGAAATAAGAAGGGAAGGCATTAGTTTCCAGTTGAATTATAACCATGCTTTAGAATTGGTAGACTCTGAGATGAATCTAAATTTATGAAAATTTCTGAATGATTAAATAAACATAATCAACTCTATAGATGATAGAATAGATGGTTTTGTGAGGAAATATGAGAAATATTTCTCTCATTTCCTAGTCCTGCTACACTTTCTTCTCTCTCTCATTCTTTCTTAATTATTGATTTATAGACTTCCTAGCTTCAGAAATAATTAAGAAGAAATAAGAAAAATAGGGCTCACTCTGATAATGTGAAATTATCAGCATTATGTCCTAGTAATATAGTTTGATTTTTTGAAGCAAATGTTTTCTTTTAGGAGAGGAAAATTGTTTTAACTTACATATATTCTTATATAAATTAGATTATTACCTTAAAAATTGTTTCATTGGCCCAATTACTTTTTTATTCATCTGTAGAAATCATCATAGGTTGAGCGAAGTTTCTGCAAGTGAATCTTTTGGATATCTTTTATAACTGCTACTGATTGATGCAGGAAAACAGAATTTATGAGAATGGTCCTGGGTAGCTCACCAGTCATCATGGGACATGAAAAATAAGTCCCTCAGAAGAACAGGAACAAAGGATTCTCCAGAGATCTAAGAGGCAGTAATTTGAACACGTTTTTTCTAGGGCACTGACATTTAAAAATCCCCTGATGGAGCTGACGCAAGCTTCAATCACTTCCCGTGCCAAAGTGGCTCAGCTCATGAGAACAGTTTCTGTGGAGAGTACATGCCCACCACTTTGCTTTTGGTGGAAGAAGAAGTTTATTCTTTCCAGGGGTGATAATTTCACCGTAATTATAAGGATAGGAAAGGGACAATTCTCTAAGAGAAGGGATGCTGGGAGGGTAAAAACAACAGGTGTTCACAAAAATGAATCTGTTATTTCCAGAGGAAAATGCCCTTTTTTAGGAATGATAAACATTTCACAGGAAAATCTTCACATTTTCTAATGTTTCAGTTTTCCTACACAATAACAACTGACTTATTTTTAAAAGATAATTCACATAATTAGAAAAGTCATATCTTTATTACTGTCATGTTTGATTTTTTTTATCATATTGCAGGATATGCCAATATTGGATTTTATGGTAGGTTAAAATAGATGAAACGTAGATAATAGAAATATTTCTTTTTTGGTAGCTTACAAAATAATGCTTATATTGATCTTTTTATAAATTTTGGGAACTGAGGAATTTTATCAAATTTATTATAGACGTCATAAAATAGAAGATACATTAGTGGAGACCTCTTGTAAGTTCCCAAAGATTGTCAAGATAATCTGATCAATTACTTTCACTAGTCACTTTCTCAAGAACTTTACATGTTGAGAAATAAAAAAATTGTCATAAGAATCTTATGAAGAAATTGCTATTATAATCTTCTTTTACATATGAGAAAGCTGACACAGAGATATAATAAATGCATTCCTCAATATCCTACAGATAATACATCAGATTCCTGAGCCTACATTCTTAGCTACCATCACCTGTATTGCCTTCCTCTTGAAAAAAAAGATTTCCACTATAAGTATCTATAGACTAAACATTAAAAATTTTAAGCTGAAACTTAACAAGAGAAAAATATTTATTTTAATCATATTTTAGTTATCCATATTTTATTTAATAATATTTATAATCAGTAGTAAGGATATTGATAGTACTAGTGTGGTTATAATTGCTATATTAAGACTAATTGTCTTAATTAGTCTGGGTGGCTCAGTTAGTTAAGGCACTGACTTGATTTCTGCTCAGGTCATGAACTCAGGGTCCCGAGACTGAGCCTCATGTCGGGCTGCATGCTCAGTGGAGAGTCTGCTTGAGGATTTCATTTCTCCCTTTCCCTCTGCTCCTACCCACCCTCCCTAAAATAAATAAATATATCTTTTTAAAAAGTCTAATTGTGATAATAGTAGTGGTAGTAATAGAAATAGTGGTACTGGTGTATTAATAGTATTAGGAGTGATAATCTATGAACCGTGATCAAGCTGATATTTCGTTGAGTACTTTACATACATTAAGACGTAGGAACTCAGCCTTCTTTAATTAGCAGATGCCCATGATGATTTTGACTGGCTCTCCTGCATGCTTAGGACTGGTATACAACACATTGATTCTGGCTCAGGTTTTCTCTCATCATTGCACAAACTAGCCAGTTTTGTTTGCTTGATGGTTGGGTATATCCCACAAGAAGGAGGCCAGGTGTGGCACTGATAAGTATTTCTACCACATTTGACTAAAGGATGGTCACAAATCCAGCCAAAATATAAAATGAGTGGTAATTTATTGATAGCAAGTGCTGAAAAGTCAGATTGAAAGAGCCATGGACATAGGGAAAGAAATAATTGTGATCACTTTTGCTGTCTAGCACACAATGTCTTTAATAAGGTCTGAATATGCACCGAGTCTTTAAAGTTATTTAAATTTCTTAAATATCTACTAAATTTATTAAACTCAACTTTATTAAAATTAAATCTGTTAAGATTAAATAAAATTTCAATTCTTTAGTCAAACAAGCCACATTTTCATGCTCAATAGCTACAGGCGGCTAGTGACTACTGTATTGGACAGAATGAATTATAGAGCTGTTCTATCATCTCAGGAAGTTCTATTGGAGAGTTTCAGATAACATAATCTAAGTACAAGTGATATGTAACTCATATGAGCCAAGGTTTTTCAGAAGTGGTCTGCTCCCTACATAGTCATCTACCAATCAAAGACGCATCATAACATTAAACCGAGACCAGAATTGTCTAGCTAAGCCTAGCCCAAATGCAAACCCAAATGAACTTAGTAGGTAGTTGTTACTTTGAGCCACTGAGTTTTCAGGTTACCTGCTATGCAGCAAAAACAAACTGTTCACATACCTGAACCTAATTTCAGTAGAGATTGGGAAATGCAATCTAGTTGTGTGATCAAAGAAGGAAAAGAAATGGATTTTTGGTGCATCGTTTTTAGTCTTTTACTGTCTTATAATAGGCACTAAAGTAGTCAGTGATGTTATTCATGTAAGGCTCACAAATATGCTGTAATTTAGACATTATCATTTATATTTTATGGATGAGGAGAATGTGATACAGAAGTTGTAATTCACTGAAAAATACTAGTTTTCAAAGTTACTGAAATTTAGACCCAGCTTTAAAAGCAGACTTTAAGTGCTTCCTCTTTCCACAGCATCCTGCCTCCAACATTTATACTTCACTTATATTCTATTGTTTTGTTTCTCTATATAAAAGTACATTTTTTATAGATTTTATTTATTTGAGAGAGAGAGAGAGGAAGAAAGAGAGAGAGAGAGAGCACGAGTGGGGTGAGAGGCAGGAGGAGAAGTAGGCTCTCTGCCGAGCAGGGAGGCTGATGCCGACCTGAGGCAAAGGCAGACACTTAATGAACTGAGCCACCTAGGCACCTCTAAAAGTACATTTTGGAAAATAAAATCCCTAAAATAAACTCATATTCTTATCATGCATAGAAAATTATGGCTAATGTTTTGATATGTCCCTTATAATAATTTGTCTAGATATGTGAATTTATCTCACATAGTTTGATCATACAATAAGTAAAGTTTCATGCCCTATTGTTTTTCCAATTAAGACTAGGTAATGTTTTTATCATATTGGTGAAATATTTATTTTAAAAAGACTGTAATGGGGACGACTGGGTGGCTCAGTGGTTGAGCCTCTGCTTTCAGCTCAGGGCATGATTCCGGTCTGGGGATCGAGTCCCACATCGGGCTCCCTTCAAGGTGCTTGCTTCTCCCTCTATGTCTCTGCAGCTCTATCTTTCTCATGAATATGTCAAAAAGACTATAATGAATTCTTTTTTATTTTTCACTTCCTTGTTTTGTAAATATACAAAATATTTTATTATTCATATGTGCCATATACACATAGTCTGTAAGTATTCATCAGCATTTAGAATAGCTATTGACAATTCAATACTTCCTATATGACAGGTCTGTGTGATAAACATTCCCTACACATTATATCAGTTGCCCATGATAACAATCCTATGCAATATAAATTACGATTTAAAAAATTAGATTGATTTATTTATTTGAGAGAGAGAGCATGAACACAAGCAAGTGGAGGGGCAGAAGGAAAGAGAGGGAGAGAAGCAGACTCCCTGCTGAGCATGGAGCCCATGGGGGTGGGGGGAGGAGGTGGAGGGAGGGCTCGATTCCATGAGCCAAAATCAAGAGTTCGATGCTTCACCGACCGAGCCTCCCAGGTGCCCCTGGAATTATGATTCTTATTCTCGTAAAAGAGATAAAGTTTCTGAAGCTCAGAGTAAGCTTTACAATGGGTCTAAATTCACAAATACTGGTGTAGGGTTTGGGGTGTCTGTGTGCTCAGATACATCTAAATTATTCCTGGGCTCTGCTCTCTTAAAATGCAGAGGGGCTGACTCTTGCACCTGCATCTCTCATACTCCTGGCTGCCTCCTGTCTGGCCAAGGAGAGGTACTAGTGAGACCCTCAGTGGCAGAGGAGGATGGAAGGGAATGAGTAGGCAAAAGCAGTGTTCTTCCCAGATTAGTGTTCTTCTGCCTATTACTATGCTTAGGGCACTGTGAATGTCTGTCCATCCAAACTAGCACTGGTCACAGCTTCCTGTTAATTCTCAGTTTCAACATCCTCTGCTGTACTTCTCACCTGTTCATCATCTGTATTAGCATCCAAATCCCTTTATTCTAAGACTCAAGCAATCTCTGTTTCTTGTTTGGAGCCAATGGTTCTAAATATGTTCCTTGATATTAATTCTCAAAAGTGACATTTCTAGATCAAAGTTCCTGTGAAAATTTAAACTTTGGATATATTATTTAAGCATTTCTGGGAGGAAGTTATTATGAAGTGTCTGGCTTCCTATGGTTCCAGAAAATCTACTATAAAATTTTATTGTAAATTGCTGCATCGCTGTGATCTAAGAAGCTGATAAATTATGCCTCCCAGAATGACATAGGGCTATGTGAAACTTTTAATAAATCACAAAATCTCCTGGGAATTTGCCATATATTGAAGAAATAATCAATTTACTATAGCCTCTTGGTGAACGCTATTATTTTCTTTTTCTCCGGTCTATTGTGAATTCAATATTACCGAACTCTCCTTTTAACTCTAGTTATCTAAAAAATCTCAGGATTATTTTTTAGAGTTCTTATCATTTCCAGTTACTCAAAATTGATATAGTTTCATTTACCTCTGAGATGAGCAGTTTAGTAGATATAATGCTCTTGTATTTTAAGAATTCCGGAAGAACATGTATATTTGCAGTTCCCATATTTTAGTTTGTTTTAATTGGTTTTCTATTTAAGGCTTTTTATCTGTATCTGGACTGCATTATAAATGTTCTCTTTTCAGCTAGTTCATACAACTATATTGCTTCTTTCCCTGTCATCTTTTTTCATGAGTACATCTCACATAGAGATCTCATTCCTAGAATAATAGAATTATTATTTATTATATTTATTGTATCTGCTCAGTGTAAATGGAAAATTCACTTTACCTAATAGAATGTTAGTGATTTTGAACAAAGTCACTTTTCCACATAAGTAACACGGGTATGAAAATGATACTGACACATTTTCAGATTCTTTTCCTGTTAAAATTTTAGGATCCTTTTTTTTTTTTTTTCCCATTTTTAGGTTTGGTGCTGAACCATTGAATAGCTCCTATTGTCTTTACCCTTTTGGATTAATGTAACATTTTCTTTTTAAATCTAATTTCTATAATAGAGGAAATGGTTTCCATAGTATTAACTTTTACATTTGTATTTAGATCTTTTGTTTGGAACCAATTTTATGTGGGTTTCCCCATGTTCAAGATAGTCCTCTTTGATCAGACCAGCAAGTCTTTGATAAAAATTCCCCCTCTTCTTTGTGTGTGATGAATTCAATCCATAGCTAGCATTTGATGAATAGATATAGTATATGCTTTTGATCATATCAGTATAGTCAGCTTTATATATATGTCTATATTTTCTGAAGTCAGATCTCTCACCTAGAAAACAGAAATCAAACTCTAGTTTACCCTCAACTTCTAGGGTGATTTTAATCCAGTGAATCCTATGATCATCCATCTTTTCATTCATATGTCCATTTATTCATGCCATTTATTAATTCTTTAATGTATTAATTTAGTCAGTTTTAAAAACATGTTAAGTATCAAATTCTTGCTACGTGAAAGGCCACATAATTTGTTCTTGCTTTCTAGGGATTTTTTTCAGAAATCGTCATCCATATGTTAACAAGTTTTTAACTCCTTTGTAACTGTAATTCAAAAATTACAAATGTTTCATAACTTTTTTTTTATGTTTCATAACTTAAGAAAATAAAATTCGTATAGATATTTGTCTCTCCATTCATAAATGGCCAGTTATTTTTTTTTTCAATAATGTAATGTTTGGAGAACTAGTCTGGAAATAGTTTAGAATACATAATATGGAATCACGAGGTTGAATTCACTGGCTATATACAATATTCTATATACGATAGTAAAAATTTACAAGTGAAACATACTCTTTAGTATATACACACATACATCCCCCACAGACACAGTTACATAGGAATTCTTGTCAAAAAAGATAACAAAAGGGGCACCTGAGTGTCTCGGTTTTACATTTGCCTTCGGCTCAGGTTGTGATCCCAGGGTCTTGAAATCGAGTCCCACATTGGATTCCCCCCAGGGAGACTGATTCTCCCTCTGCCTATGTTTCTGCCCCTCTCTCTGTGTCTCTCATGAAAAAATAAATAAAATCTTTTTTTAAAAAGATAACAAAAGTGGTAGGTTCTTGGGGAATATGTAGTGATTAGCATTCACTGGTGTAAGCATATGAAGGATACTTAGTAGTTTATTAGTAGGCAGGGAGGTTCTGGGGCACCTGGGAGGCTCAATCAGTTAAGTATCTGCCTTTAGTTCAGTTCATGATCTCAGGGTCCTGGAACCAAGTCCCACATTGGGCTCCCTGCTGAGCAGGGAGTCTGCCGCTCCCTCTCCCTCTGCTCCTCCCCCCACACTTGTGCTTGCTCTCTCTCTCTCTCTCAAATAAATAAAATCTTTTTAAAAATAGACAGAAAGGTTCTTTATGTAATATGAAGTAGTTATGGGGATATTATAAATGTATTTCTATTTTTAAAGATTTTATTTATAGTAGATATGTACGAGAAAGATAAAGAGAAAAAATTTGAAGCGACAGCGTTCTTATAAAAAAAATGTATGGGGATCCCTGGGTGGCGCAGCGGTTTAGCGCCTGCCTTTGGCCCAGGGTGTGATCCTGGAGACCCGGGATCGAGTCCCATGTCGGGCTCCCGGTGCATGGAGCCTCCTTCTTCCTCTGCCTATGTCTCAGCCTCTCTCTCTCTCTCTGTGACTATCATAAATAAATAAAAATTTAAAAAAAAAGTATGATGTGGGGATCCCTGGGTGGCTCAGCGGTTTAGCGCCTGCCTTTGGCCCAGGGCGTGATCCTGGAGTCCCAGGATCGGGTCCGGCGTCGGGCTCCCGGTGCATGGAGCCTGCTTCTCTCTCCTCCTGTGACTCTGCCTCTCTCTCTCTCTATGTCTATCATAAATGAATAAATAAATAAATCTTTAAAAAAATGTATGATCTGTTTTTAAGCTACTAAGTTACAATAAATTTTGTTTCTTCTATGTTATTTTGTTTAACCCGATAGCATAATTGGCTTTTATGTCATTTCTTCAGTTTTATTTCTTGTAGCTATGAGTTTCAGCAGTTTTCCAATATCTTTATTGATTTTGAAGTTTTGCCAGTGCTTTTTGGCTTTTGTTATTATGCAAAGAAGTACATGTTAACCTTTCAGATTATTGATCTTTTGGAGAAAGAAAGAGAGAAAGATATTTTTATTGAGTGTTAATATAAAAATTACAACATTTTTGACATCTGCTCACATTTAAAAGATGATTTCCAAGCTTCAGACAAAATCATCAAAAATGTACACATACTAGGTTCCCATAGATATATTTTCTATATCTCAGCTACTGATGCATTTGCAAGATGTATTTATTTTTAGCAAATTCTATAGTGAATGAAGTCTCTGAGTTTTTTCCAATATTCATATTGTAAATCCCATTAAATTCAATTAAACTAAGACTTTATTGAACACAAATATATGTCAGGTATTATGCTTAGAGATTATCAGGCAATTCTACCTAAATATACATACTTCTGGTCTTCACAAGCCTTAGTAATAATCCATTATTATATGTCTGTATGTTTGTGACTTTGTACTTAAAACAAAAAGAAAAATATTTTATAAAAACATTGTCTCAAGCATATAAATGCAAAATGAACTAAATAGGGTTATGATAGGAAAAAATATTAAGATCAGAAACATATTAAAATTATGTCAATAATTTGATTGTAAATAATAGAAAACTGTTGCAAAATTGCTTCCGGAAAATAGGAAGACTGGGTTAACATATGGAAAACCAGAGCAGTAATATCTGATTCTTGCCGGGACCATAAACTACAAAGTATAAGCCATCAACAATCATGTCAGTTATCGTTTTCATCACATGATCTCTTGTAACTACATTTTTTTTCTGCATGTCTACTTCATTTTCCTTCTCTTCAGTACGATTTTTGCCCTCCTTGTAGCTGGCTATCTCAGAGCACTAGTGTTGCAATCTACTCTCAATTCCTCTCTCTCCAACCACCCCTAAAGCTTTAGTCTTTCCTGGGGTCTGTCACCATCTGTTATGATTGTGAGTTCACAGAACTGGGAAAAAGGATAGGAAATGGAGCCAAGTGGTACATGGAGGCTGACCAGTCAGCCTGCATCAGTTAGCTCCTATCTAGGGCTTCTCAACTGCCTTATATTAATCAAGAAGGTGATTGTTAGTATTATTTTCATTTACAGAATGGTAAACTAATGTTTGCATGATAAGGTGATTTTCAAAACTATACCATTAGGAGGAGGCACAGCCAAATTGATCTGATACCACTATTAACCACTATGTTCTTCCAGCTTCCCAGAAATAGAGGCAAAAATACATGCTAGAGTCTTATTTTGGAGATAAAATCCCGGACAGTGAGAGTGAGAAAAAGGGAAACAATGAGAGCTTGTGGAAAATACAAGATGCTGAGTTGAGACATTGGCCACGTCATTATAATAGAGCCACAAACAAGATTTAATGGCTCAGCAGATGCAATTTTATAAATCTCTGGGCAAATGCCATAGGTAGTCTCTGCATGGAACACTTCAAGGGAAAATTGTTCCTTATCTTCTTGAGTCTTTTTCATTTTCTGTCTCCCATTGGATAATGTTTAACTCAGAACATTTAGCAGATACTTAGGAAGGCAGATATACTGATATATGTCCCTGTAATACAGATTCTCAGTGGAATTAGGAAGTAGAGGAGAAGCAGAAATATAAGAGATGTTTTGGTGCCAACTCGAGTGGGCCTGTCCAGAGGAGGTCCACTGTAGTAGTGACTGTGGTTAAATGAGGAGCTTGGAGTTCAGGACAAGATAAAATCAACAAAATCTGAAGAGACACTTAAGATATGCCCAATACAGCCCTCAAAAAGTATAGTGAAGAAGTATAAAAAAGGTCAATTCAGGTTTTATTTATAACAATTTCCTTGGAAAGTAACTGAAGAAAACATTTCCATCCCAATGAAGCTAACAGTTTATAAGCCATGTATAGGGAGTCAACATATCGTTGGGGGTGGTTGCACATATTTTGAATCACTTTATGGGGCTGAAATTAGGTGCAAGGATTTTTTTAATTTATGTAAATTCAATTTAATTGACATATAGTGTATTATTAGTTTCAGGGATAGAATTTAGTGATACTTCAGTTGCTTATAATACTCAGTGCTCATTACATCAAGTGCCCTCCTTAATGCCCATCACCCAATTATCCCATCCCCCACCTCTTGGTTTCCAGGTACTAGGATTATTATAATATGGTTTATGCAGTAAAAATGAACAATTAATTATATTTAATTGTAGATTTTGAAGAGAACCTAAACGTATACTGTTAAGTGAAATTCGATCACCAGAATTAGCAGAAGATTGTCAGTTCTACCTGAACAAGCCATGTAAGCCACAGAATTTTAATATTAAAAAATACATGGGCAGCCCGGGTGGCTCAGCAGTTTAGCACCGGCCTTCAGCCCAGGGCCTGATCCTGGAGACCCGGGATTGAGTCCCGCGTCGGGCTCCCTGCATGGAGCCTGCTTCTTCCTCTGCCTTTGTCTCTGTCTCTGTCTCTCTCTCTGTGTGTGTGTGTGTGTGTGTGTGTGTGTTTCTCATGAATAAATAAATAAAATATTAAAAAAAATACAGAGCTGGAAGCATAAAGAAAAATATAAGAACTGAATTCTGGTACTAACAAGCCATGTTTAATAGAGACTGCTTTTATCCACTGCAGTGCAGGAAAATTACAAAGATAAACCTAACATTGACAGGAAAGCAGGAGAATATTAATAGCCGTGTGTTGATTCATGTAATGGGTTGGAATCCCAAAGAGTTCAAGTGTCAGAGTCAGTCTGAAGTCACCTGTCCAATTTTTCTAACTTTCATTGCATCCCAAGGATAGTACACCTATGACTGCAGACAGAGCTTAAGACCTGAGTAAGATCTTCTTTGAAGCATTCAGGACCTCTCTACAGTGTAAGACCGTGGAGTCACCAAAGGCCAAAGATATGGAAGAAAAACTAAGATCTCCATGGCATACTGTGTCCTCATGAAATACAAAAAAGTGGATGTCAAAAACTGAAGGAAGAGTCAGAGGGCTAAGAGACTTTCTCCTCAAGGTACTCTGGGCTTTATTGAATACTGTGTAATTGTCCTGTGAAGACTGATGGCAAGGTAACAAAATGGGTATATATCACTCAAGGAGCCAAAAATTAAGGGTGGGAATGGAGAGCGAACATAGCTCCCCAGCAGTGGAAAAAGCTGGCAGATAGCATATAAAACAGAGATCTCTTAAAGTTCATGAAACTTTTACATTATTTTGGAAGCCATATAATACCATTTGAAGGTAGACTTGATTTTAAACATCATATAGTAATTTGTGGAGCAAATCTAAATAGACACAGACATAACTAAAAAGACACTTTAAGTTAAAAGATTATTAAAAATAGATCACCCAAGATAAGTAAGGAAGGAAGGCATATAGGAACAAAGAAGGGGTTAATTAGAAAATAAATGTAAGCAGAAAACTTACGCTCGATCATATCAACATTAAATGAAAAAAGATTAAATCTTCAATTAAAAGGGAAAGTTTGGCAGACTGGATGAAAATGAAAAAGAAGAAAAACCATATAGTTCTCTGGGGTTCATCCAAGATGGGGACCTAGGAGATTCCTGAACTCCCAGTTCAGTCTCACAGACACACTGAATGTACAACTATAAACAGCAAATTCACCCCTGAATGAAATCCAGAAACTAGCTGAGAGATTCCTACACATTAAGTGAAAGAGAAAATATCCATATGGAAACAGGTAGGACAAGCAGAGACACACTCGCCATCAATCCCACCCTTGACACAATGCCATGTGGGAGGAAACCTGAGTTTCTCCCTGAAGAATGAAAGGTTTGGATTCCAGATTTGGCACTTTGACTTTTAAGACTCCCACACCTGAGGAATAGGCCCCAAAACACCTCGCTCTGAAAGGCAATGAGGCTTGCATCCATGAGACCTACAAGACTACAGCAAACAAAGAAAGCAGTAGTTATTGGACACACAAGCACTAGTAACTTCAGTCTACCAGGGTTCAGCATAGAGGCAGGCAAAATTGCTTATTTCCCAGTCTTATCCTAAAAAAGAGTGTATTTGTGTACTTTGAATTCTATGGCCTGAGGGTCATGCTTCTAATTTAGTACACATCTAGAGGCTGGCTGTGATTCTCTTTGGGTACTGGGGAAACCAGGCAGACACCTCCTGTGTGGTCTTCATCAGGTCAACTCCATTTGGCAGTATCTCCATGGAAGGAGCACATATAAACATCTGTGCTTTGACTTTTGTGGTGCCACCTGAATGATGGGACTCCTAATCACCTGGCTGGGACAGCCAGTGTGACTTACATACACAAGTTCCCTAGAAATGTAGCAAAAAAGGAAGGAGTTCTTAACCAGCTATTACCCCAGGGCTCAGGGAGCAAGCAAAACTTACCCATTTCTCAGTCTTTCCCTGAGAGAGGTCGATCTATAAACTTTAAAAGCTTCTGCTTAAACATTAAGCTTCTAATATAACATGTGTGTAGTGGATGGTTACAGTCCTCCCCACAGAGCAAGGAAGCTGCCAGAAATAACTTCCACCTTCTCTCTCTAGCCTGTTCCAAGGCCTCAGTAATGACATGGAAGGAGAATTGTTCCTGCTGACCAAGAGATAGGCTTCAGTATTTCCTGTCCCACATAGCCAACGGGATTTACATTTATGAGTTCCACATGCCAATGGCAAACGAAGCTGTTAATGGCCACAGGAGTACCCCTTGCAGCTAGACACCCAAGCTCAGAATAGAGAAGCAAGCAAAAATACTCATGTCCCAGTTTCTCCATGGAAGAGTCTTAACTGCATACTCTTACAGCTGATGCCTGAGGGTCCTGCTTCTCCTCAGCCTTCTAGGTGCAGAATGTGACCCTTCTCTTCATGATGTTGATGAGTCTTGGCACACTGTCATCTCCTGGGTAGTTGAACAGGGAAGACATTTTAGATGATCACAAAAGTCTGAGAAACAACCAGGAGATTGGACGGGGCTGATTGATGAGATTCATCTACACAAGACTACCTTGTCAATACTGGAATGTACAGAAACAAAAACAGAGTAAGGAAAAATGAAGAAATGAAGGAATGTGTTGTAATCAAAAGAACAAGATAAAATTCCAGAAACAGATATTAATGAAATGGAGATACACGATTTACCTGAAACTTTAAAATAGCAGGCATAAAGATGCTCACTTGGTTCAGGAAAGAAAGGCATGAAAATGATCACTGGGTTTCAACAAAGAGGAGAAAGATATTTAAAAAGTACCAAACAGAGACCACAGAGCTGAAGAATACAAAAAATGAACCAGACAGTTTAGAGGAGGGGTTTAAGAACAGACTAGACCAAGCAGATGAAAACAGCAGTGAGTAGAAGACAGGGCAGTGGAATTCATCCAGTTAGAGGAGCAAGAAGAAAGAAAGAATTAGAAAGAGTTAAGATAACTTAATACACATTGTTTAAAACTCCTCTGTTATTCTGAAACCAATTTGGAAGGTACAGCTGATAGATACAGACTTCTACAAAGGGAAAATATGCATCTGGATTTTCACATTTCTATTATAGTTGGCTATCATGTGTGATCTATGATTTGTATGAACCTGCCTTGAAAAGCCAACCCTTAGGTAAAACGTATTTAGGTCACTGGAATTTCACTGAATAGGAGGAAGAGTGATAAAGACCTGAACATATTGATGAGGTGAAGAAGACCCAAGGATGAGTGGGTCTTGGGGGAAAAAAATAAAGACTAAAATGTCGAGTGTTAAATTCTAGAGTGCTTTCGGAGAAAGAAGACAGAAAACATCATCTCTTGAGTATTCAACAAATTCCTCTGAGAAGTTCAAACTAGCTCTCAAAGATATTAAAGAAAGTACGGTTAATAAGGATACAGATTCATCCTTGAAATAATAGAACACAAAAAGGATACCATTTGCAAGCTAGTAGATTTAGTAAAGGTTATACCTGGTAAAGGTATTCTGTATACTAGATCATTTGCTAGCCAATATACTTCACTTGGTTTATCTCATGACATTGTTTTTACCAGGCTTATATACTGTTATTAATCCATTTTCAAAGATGAAGGAATTGAATTTCAAAAACAATTTAACTGCCCAAGACCAAAAGCATAGCATATTGTAGAGCTAGAATCCAAACCCAGACATTTTGTCTAAGTCCGGTTGTGGTGCAGACAGAGCATCACTGAAATTGCATTCCTGTGTTTTGGACTTAATAGAAAAGCAAATGAAATCAGAAGATAGCTTATAAACTGAGAAAAAATGGGAAACAAAGTACAAACAGCATTTTAGATAGAAGTGAGAAAAGTAAAAGTATACATGATTTTGAACAGAAAGGAAATTGGGATCCCTGGGTGGCTTGGTGGCTAAAGCGTCTGCCTTCAGCTCAGGGTGTGATCCTGGAGTCCTGGGATCGGGTCCCACCTCGGGCTCCCTGCATTGAGGCCTGCTTCTTCCTCTGCCTGTGTCTCTGCCTCTCTCTCTGTGTCTCTCATAAAAAAAAATAAAAAAAATAAAAAAAATAAATAAAATCTTAAAAAAAAAGAAAGGAAATTTCACAACTCAAGTCAGTTTTGAATAACGACTAGGCTTGTGTTGATTATTTTGAGTAAAGACTAGGTTGGTTTGGTTATTGAAGAGGCATGAGTGAAAATTCATAAACCTTGCTTTAACTAGATCATATACTGCAGACACTTGAGAAGTGAATCAATCAAGTGAGGCTGACTATAACAACAAGAGGGCATGGAAGTTTATATTCAGTTATTTTAAAAATGTTGTAAAAAGAAAAGAAAGATAATGTTAAAATGGGTTTAAGCAAGTCACTTCCTTAAAGGTTTAAGGTTTTGAAATATTCTCTGGTATAATTTAACTAAAAGTTACTACAGAAGAAAATTGAGATGCATTAGAGGTTGTTTTAGTCTTTTGAGCTGCTAAAGCAAAATACCCCAGACTGGGTAGGGTAGCTTATAAAACAATAGAAAGTTATTTTTCACAGTTCTGGAGACTGGAATTCTAGGATTATGGTGCTAGCATAGTCAGGCGAGGGCCTTCTCCCTGACTCATTGCTGGCAACTTCTTGCTGTGTTTTCACATGGTTGGAGGGGCTATGGATCTCCCTTGTGCCTATTTTATAAGGCTCTAATGCCTTTCACAAGGATTCGACCTCATGGTTTAAGCACTCCCAAAGGCTCTACTTCTTAATACCGTCATTCCTGGATTAGAATTTGAACATATGAATTTTGGGGGCACAAGTTCAGACTACAGTTGGCTTTAAGAGTAAATCAGACAAGGTAGGATCTTTTGTTTCTGCTCTTCCTCTAACTTTGCTGTGACCTTTGTGAGGGTTCTTGACTTTTAGCAGTATTTCATTTCTGTAAGTATTAAATTGGGATAAAAATAAAACCTAACACCAAAATCATTGTGAGATTAAAAGAAAAAATTATATGCAACTTTTAAGCACATTTCCTGATATATGCTGTCTTTCATACATACTAGTATTAATAGTATTACAGGTATTTTAATGAAAATTATGTTTAACTTCTGATTAACTTAATTATGTTGATGACTTCTATAAAGATTTTTATTTAAAAATATTGTATACTGGGATCCCTGGGTGGCGCAGTGGTTTGGCGCCTGCCTTTGGCCCAGGGCGCGATCCTGGGGACCCGGGATCGAATCCCACGTCAGGCTCCCGGTGCATGGAGCCTGCTTCTCCCTCTGCCTGTGTCTCTGCCTCTCTCTCTCTCTCTCTGTGACTATCATAAATAAATAAAAATTAAAAAAAAATTTTTAAAATATTGTATACTATCATACCTGAATTCAAAATATCAAAAAGCATTTATTTACTACATTTTTACCCTGCTATGTTAGATTTTCCTGTACTATCCATCCCTTTATTTTTTACTTTTCCTAAGGAGCTATTACCTTATGAGGAGCTATTAAGATGTCAATATACCTGCATTAAACTTGTTTTGACTCTCAAATAAGATGAATATTAGTACTAACTGCTCAACAACTGAAATGACTTATTTTTTTAATGCAGTTGTTTGTTTAAAGAATGTAAGACAAGTAAAAGGAATCAATTTGAAAAGCTGAGAGCAGAATGTTAAAATATTACTTTCACATTGAGGCAAATTTAACAAGAGAGCGCATTTATTTATTGTGCCTGGAATTCTCTGTATAATTGCATTGTATTTCCCGCCTGGTATTTGTGTATGAATAAAAGTCTCGCCCTCACTACACAGTACCTCCTCTATCCTATTAGACCTTGGGTTTGAGTTATAATGGTAGATTAAGTTTTAACTGCAAACATAAAACTGCCTCCCTATCTAAAAGTGTAGCTTTATGCACCCACAGTTTCACTTGCCGCTTTCAGTATATCCCTTTATGCTTCAATTTCCTTTTTTTCTAGAATTCTCCAGATGCTCCAATTGTTTGTATGAGGTATATTTGGTCAGTGAGGCATGTAATGCATTTATAAATTACATAGTCAAGATTTTGCATAGAAGAACTCTAGACTTTATTTATTGTACTTTAAAAAATCACACTGTCATAAAATAAGATCAGGATTAAACTAAAAAATAGAAGAAATAGCACTGAAACTAGTAAAAAAAAACAACCTTAGATCTTTGTATTCTTTTCTCTTTATAGTTTGTCTCTCATAATTGTAGCTAAACTTAAGCTTAATTTTCTATGTTCTTCGTGCTATTGAGAAAAACATAAAGATCACGTAAGAAATTTCCAAGGTGGGTGGGTAAAGGATATAATAATAACAAGCCCAGTTGTAAATACTTATGTTATTTCCTTTAATTCTTACAATAAGTTGATAGAATAAGTACTAGGATTATCACCCCCATTTTGTAGATAAGAAAAGTGATGTTTGACATGTTTAAAGAACTTGAGAAAAGATACTAATCTAGAAAGTGGCAATCTAGATACAAACTCAAGGTAGTCAGGCTCTGGAGCTTACCTACTTACCCAGAAGGTGCTATTTTCAGTAGAAGTAGTGATAATATCTATGACATTTCAGAGCCTACTGTGTGCCAGTTATTCTTAATATATTATTTTACTTAGTAAACTTAATATATTATTTTACTTAGTAAAATATATTATTTTACTTTACAATAATCCAAGAGTAGATCTCTCATCTACAGATGAAATCCTCAGAGAGGTGAACTAGCCACATCATTACAAATCAACAGAATTCCTACTGAAGTGCCAGTCTTTTTCACTCCAAAGAGAGTAGCCTATTTATGCCTTTTGTAATGAGTGAAAAACCCTTGGATATGTATGTACTTGACTCTTTAGGGAGATCTTTTTGGGAAATGTGGTCCAAAGAAGGAGAGAAGGTGGAAATGTGGAAATCCACAGAAAGTGTTTTTAGTTATGCCTAGCTGTTCCAGGTCTGTTGATTTTTTTTTCCGAATCCAGAAATGGCTTTTTTCTCCACACATTGCACTTTAGGGTGCAGAAATACCTTTCTTTGTCTGCTAAGCATGGCTGGGTCAGGCAAAAGTTCTTGAGAATGGATTGATTTTATGTTAAGCCAGCTCAGATAAACTGACAGTGAGTTTGAGAAAGGATTTTCTTTGCTCCAGAGTTCCAGAAAGCTTGTTCTTTTATCCTGAGAGTGTATATGGTGTATCAGAGAGTGAAACTTGCAATAAGGAACAAAACTATATTTAATATAAACAACCACAGTGTTGTGAATAGAAAGGTCTATATTACAAATCCTGCTGTTTCTCTGAACAATTGTGTGAATGAAGAGAACACTTTACCTCTCAGTTCTCTCATGGATAATATGGGGTAATGAAATGTTGGTCTCTAGTCTCTAAAATTATGGAAGTAGGTGGAACAAAGCATACTATTTTTAGAAGAAAATATTGAATGTAAAATTAGAGATAAGAATCATGTTAATGGATATATTAGTTAAATCATGTCAGTAAAAGTCTTTCAATTGATTCTTAACACTTGCTGAAAACCAAAGGTGTAAAATGTTTAAGAAATACCACAAAAAGAAGGCAGAAATCCAAGTCTTTAACTTCAAGGTATATATCAGGAAAATAAATTCTCTATCATACAATCAGAAGATACGAGCATGGAAAATACCATTAAAATAAGTGTCACTGTAATATAAGATGCTACTCCATACAACTAATCCAAGCCATGCCTTCAATATTTATTCTCCAACAGGCATTGTTTCCATGATTTTATATTTTATAATCATATCCAGTCATCAGCATATATAGTCAATTCTGCTATAATGCTTGCTTTGGAAAAAATAATTCCATTCCATGCAATTGATATATTAGTGAACGATTTGAGTATAATGGAAGTTTCATGTTTGCTTATATATAATTTCATTCCTGAGAAACATGAAGTGAACACACCTAACTGTATCCAGGTAAATTGTGTTGTTTAACAATATATAAAACAACACGTGTGCACAGCCTTCAAGCAAATACCAGCTACCTTGGTCTTGATTCACTGTGTGTGTTACTCAATTAGGTTTTATTTTAATTTCCTAATATTCTCATTTATATGCTCTCATTGTACAGTATATATGTGTGTATCTTATCTATATACCTTCTTTCCTCTCTCTCTATAGATACCAATGTAGATCATCCCATTCGACATTCCAGATTTGAATTTTTCTTGTATCCAAACACCAGTAGTGAGTGAAACAGGAAATCTTTAGGTATTTAGGAGAAGCCTGAAATCATAAAGTGTTTTGGAAGAAACAATGCAACATTTGCTGTCTCTTCAGCTGTAAAGAAATGTACACAGTAGAACATCACAGTGACACAAAAATAAAAGAAAAACGTCAAGTGTTGCAAAGTCCTAAGAACATGGACTTAGGAACTAGAAAAAAATGGGAAGAATAATTGAGAATATGGATTGAAGAGCAAACTGAAAAAGAATTGGAAATGTGTTGCACAATCGTAAAGAAAGCACTATATGTGAAGACCCAAAATTGCCAAACCCTGAGGAAGGGGCTCATTTCAGTGCCTTTGTGGTTGATTTCGTGGTTTCAAACATTGCTGTAATCTCCAGAGTCTTCAGCTGTTGAGCCAAACCATTAGTGCATATGAGAAATCTGAGGGGGACGAATTTGAAGTAGAAGGTATACATTAGATCAACTTTTCAATTTTGATGATAGAGGCATCAATTCGAAATGCATCCCTCAGGGGTACCTGGGTGGCTCAGTGGTTGAGCGTTTCAAGTTGTGATCCCAGGGTCCTGGGATGGAGTCCCACATGGGGCTCCCCATAGGGAGCCTGCTTCTCCTTCTGCCTTGTCTGCCTCTGTCTGTCTCTCATGAATAAATAAAGAAATGCATCCTTCAAAACATCTATATTTCAAAGAAATAAAGAACATATTTTATTATTAAAAGTGAGATCGGTTTATAACGGTGATGTTCAGTGCCAGTATGGAGAGGAAGAAAATGAGCTACAGCCAAAGGCATTGGGTGTTACGATTTCACATGCACTTTTGTTTAATGTTCCTTCCAACCCTTTGCAAGCAGCCTGATTCTGACACTCCTTCTATAAGCAAGTATCACCTCTTTTTAAAGATAGAGTGATATATTTATTACAGTATTTATGCATTTTTAACCATTTAACATGTAAAACTGTGCCACCGTTTTTGTTAGGTTTATATCTTTTTAAAAAGTTTGTCACTGAGGAAATATTTGAGTATTATTTCCCCCTATTTCCATAATCCCTCTGATTTTTATTTTCCAATTTGATATAGGGAGGCAATTTTGAAAAATGCATATATTGTGTTATAGCAGAACTGATATATATTCAATTAGAGGTAAAATGGCCTAGCTGGTCTGTTTTCTTCTTTCTACTTCTCCTCCTCCTCCTTTTCTTTTTCTTCCTCAATTATAAAATTAAAATGCTTATTTAAAAATCTTTTTTTAATCATAAAGAATTGTGTGAAGTTAAAGAAAGATTAAAGAAGAACACCACTACAAGTCCTCTATCCCTTAGACTTCTTGAGATCTTTGAGTTGTTTACTGCAAAGCTAGATTAAGCCATAAAAATCAAAGTGCATTAATTTTTAATCTAAGCTTAACTCCATTGTTTACATGCAAACAATATCAATTGGAGTATCATAAGTGGCTAAGGAAACAGAGTAGCATACCCATTTACTTCGTTTTGCTGGTGACCATATAAACAGTCTAGATTCATAGATAATTGATTCAGTTAATATCACATCCGGATACATTGAGGATATCTGTAGTGTTATTTTAAACCAGTGTTTCTGAAAGTGTGTTCCTGGATCAGCAATATCAACATCACCTGAGAATTTGATAGACCTGTTAATTCTCTAGCCACATCTCAATTGGCTGATTGAAAATCTCTGAGAGTGGAGCCCAGCAATCTGTGTTTTCCTACAAGCTTTCCATGTGATTCTGATGCCTGTTCATGCTCCTATCTGATAACCACTGGATTAAACTATCTCAACGTTAATTTCGGTATAGGAAGTCTGAGACCAGATTTGCAGATTCAAAATCTCCGTTCTGATACTTTCTGATAACTGTATGACCTTGTTCAAATGACCTTGAATGCCAAATTGTCCCTTTCCTTCATTGCTTGAGGATAACATAAAATAGTTGGTACCAAAAGAATACTTAGAATAAGCCTACCACATAGTAAGCACTCAGTAATTTCACATACCCTTTTATTTTCATTCTAAGCATTTCTTGTGATCACTTAATAGGCTAAATAAAAAAGAATGCTCATTTTACATGATGATTATAGTAATAATAGCATTTTAGTTATATATGATCTTAATAAAATAGAATGCAAGGATTGAGAATGTGACAGGCGTGTAAAGAAACTTGCCATATGTCACAAATTGTGCTCTTTGGGAAGGAGCCTGAGATGGATTCAGATTTATCAACGCTTGTAGAAAGAAGAGGCAGGAAGCAGGGTTTGGCAGTAGAAGTACTTAAGTTCTGATCCTGGTCTAAGCACATGCAGAAGCTCCAACTGAAACAACTTGGAAGAACTGTTCTTTCATTGGGCTGAAATGGTCTAGCATTTCTATGACCTTCTCCATCAGACATTTGATGTGGGTGACCCCCTGCAGGGCACGACCTTGGGTGAGGAAGGTTTCTGACCCTAAAGCCATCCCTGAAGATGCTCCCAGCTCAGGCTTGTCTTCCAGTGGCATTACTTGCAGCTAAGATGATAAATTTCCTTAAAGGGGGATGGATTTGAGCAGCAAGTACTTTTTTAGAAGGGGGATCTGGAGAGGGCATCACTGCACCTTCCTTTTCTTTCTTTTAAAGATTTATTTATTTATTCATTCATGAGAGACACACAGAGAGAGAGAGAAGCAGAGACACAGGCAGAGGGAGAAGCAGGCCCGTTGCAGGAGCCCGATGCAGGACTTGATTCCAGATCCCGAGATCACAACCTGAGCCGAAGGCAGCTGCCCAACCACTGAGCCACCCAGGTGTCCCTGCAGCTTCCTTTTCTTATATACTAATGCCTCAACAGGCAGGAAAAGCTTGTAAATAAGGGTGGATCTCTGGTTACACATAAAAATTGGATAAAACTTGTATTTACTAAGGGGAGAGGAAAAAGGAATGTAAAGTGAAAAATAATCAGTATATATTTTTAATTAAGTCATACATGTGTCAAAACAAGCAGAATTTGCATAATATAAAGCAAAAAGGGACTATGACTATTTTTGTGAGGAGATGGGAGCCTAGATTTCAAAGAATGCATGAAAATATGCTTTGTTCTACTGTACTCTGGAATAGATTTTACCTGGTGGGAGCTATCTGTATAGTGAAATGGTATTGGAGCTGTACCTCCTAATATAAGTGGAATCCCATAATAAATCAAATTAAATATCATAGTCAAGGTTTATACTGTCTTTTTAATCTAAAGAAAATGGAGTATTTCTAGATGTGATATTTTGATTATTTTAGAGAGAGTGAAATTAATATTTAACTGCATACTAAACAGTATGAAATACAGAAAAAGATAAAATTATTCATAAAATATAGTTCTTTAACAGAAAATGTAAATGTGTATGGCTTAGTAAGTTTAGGTTTATGTCATAAAATGTGGAGTTAGGGAAAATTATTTCTGTATTCTAGATACTTAGCTGTCAACTGTCTCATAGTTTGTAGTCTTTATCAACATCTTGAACCTAATGGTCAGAGGACTACATACTACATTTCTACTCCCAATTAATTCTGAGAGAACAATTCTCTGACCATTATGATCCGACCCCAGTGGAGTCTAGACATGAATTTCTGAATAATTCCACTGTATGTTAAGCTTGGTGCTTTTGATTAGATGCTGCTGTGAAAAGGTTATCTTATCAAACTAATAAATGAACTGCTGACCAAGCTGACAGACTGTGGCTGGAAATGGCTTTTGCCCCATGGCTCAATTACAAACCAGCCAATAGGAAGGCAGAAAGGAAAGCTAAAGGTGATTAATTGATTGCAATGTCACAGTGAGCAAGTTAACTCTCACTGCCCTAAATGTAAGTTGACACTATCAATGAGAATAGGGGAGAAACAAAATAGGATGAAAGCTATCAGACTACAAGAGAGAACAATGGAGAAACAAGTAGGGGCTCAATTAAAGAGAATGAGGACAAGCTTCCAAATACATTTTCACCCTGTTTGATTTGATAACAATCTCTGCCTTGGCCTCTCCTCTCCTTGGTATTTTTGTCTTATGGAAATTCTAACATACTAAGAAATAGATTTCCCAAAGAAAAATTCTATTTCTACAATAGTTAATAATAGAAAATTATTACTTGAAAAATAAATGCAGAAAGGTTTGACTTTTCTTGATAAATTTTTGTGGGTCTTTGAAAAAAGTCCCTTGGATGAAGTAACTGTCAGGATCTGAGGAGATAGAGCACTCCTCACTACTCCAAAAAGGAAGGAGAGTCTGGAAACAGCAGTCCAGTGTTTTGTCCCACAAAGGGTGTCCTTCTTCAGACATGCCTATTTTTCTACTTAAAATGAAATCTGCTTTCCAAACAGTAGCCAGATCAATATGAACTGCCTACTGAGTAATCTGATGTCACTGTAAGGAGACATTTGGAATGAAAACCAAAAGAAAAAAAAAAGGAGGAGAAATGAGAAGAAAGGGGAAGAAAAGGGATCTCAGCAAGGTTAGAATGCTGTGAAAAGCAGAACAGAGAGGGGATGTGTTAAAAGTCGTTTATAATAGGAAGATTTTTTACAACCTGAACAGAATGGTGAGGAAGCTGCCAAAGAAACTGCAAAAGATGGTGACAATGACAAAACGTAAAAGAGAAAGATTTAAAGCCTCTTCCAATACAAAGACAAGGAGGACAACCTGAGAACGAAAATTCAAGCTTGTGTTATATAAATTGCATGGAACTAAGGTTGCTGCATTCTTTCTTCTATCCATATATCAGTGCAAGTTTTGACAATGGGAAGCAGAACAAAAAAAGGAGAATAAACTTTCCACATTTTGATTAATAAATACAGATCTAAGTTCACCAGACCATAAGACTTTCTGTGAACATTTATCAGGCACCAGGTTTGTTAGGAAATGAAGGGACATCAAACCACTTCTTTAATCCAGAGCCAGTGAAAAATTAGGGAGACTCCTGGAGAAGGAAGGAAAGGAAAAAAGAAACCTGGTTGGATGTCCTTTACTTCTCTTAGAAGTTCAGTGGGAAAATAAGCATGCTCATCATTAATACTGTAGTTATTTTAAGTCCTTTATGGATCCAAAGCTATCTGTTTTAAAACCAATATAATTTAAACTATATGATTTAATATTAATCTCAGCTATATAAAAAATACTGGGGAAAGATAAAATGCTGACTATAATGTGCTTTTACTTAGTGTTGTGGATTACCAGTTATTGTATGTAGTGTAACAATTAGAGCTTTTTTATCCAGTCTGTCTGACTTCCATTCAGTTAGCATAATCATGACTTTGGTCAAAAGGCATTTTCAAGCAAATATGTCATTTTATTGCAATGTGGTTATTAGTTTAGTGAGGTGTGACTTTTACAATGATACACAATGGCTAAAATCATTGTAACGATTGAAGAATAAGAGTAAATGTTTCTACCACAAGTTATTATACTAATATATTGAATACATTATAATTTGTAAATGAGTATTTTCCTATTGTTTATATGTAATCTGCCCTTAACTATTGCAGAAGTAGAAGTGTTTTCAGTTAAGAAAGTGACACTGCATTTTAATTTTATTTCAATATTAAGGATAATGGCCTCTATAGAGTTCATTTCACTATTGTCTTTTGATAGTAACCATTTTTTAAGACAAATTTTTCATTGCAAATTCAGTGTTGAGAGAAGAAACTTTACATGTAGATCATTAGTGACTTTTTTAATAGCATGATTTTTTTAACTAAAGAAAAATTAATTAAATACCATATGTACTGATACACTTACAAATGTTATGACAAGAACAATACTCAGATTATTTCGCGATTACTGTTTAGGGTCAATCCATACCATAGCTTTCCATTTAAAATCTAGTGTATATAAAAGTGGAAAAGTCAAAGTATCGTATTTGCTTCTTTTCCATCTTACTAATAATTTAAGTCATCCCTGCATTGTTGCAATCAAGAAAGAGTTATAGAAGAAGCAAGAATTATCTCACAGTATGAAATTGAAAACATTAGAACTTTATTTTTTTGCAAATGCTGTAGTCCTTATGCATGTGAAATACTACAGATCATATATCTGATAATGGGTTAATATTCAAAATATATAAAGAAATCAATTGCAAAAAAAAAAACAAGTAATCCAATTTAAAAATGAGCAAAGGATTGGAATAAACATTTTCCTGAGTAAGAAGTATAAATAGACAACAGTCACATGAAAAGGTGTTCAACATCACTAATCATTAAGGAAATGCAAATCAAAATCTTAATAAGGTGCGCCTAGGTGGCTCAGTCAGTTAAGTGTCTGACTCAGCTCAGATCATGATCTCAGGGTCATGAGATTGAGCCCCTTATTGGGCTTCATGCCTAGTGGGGAGTCTGCTTGAGATTCTTTCTCACCCTCTTCTCTGCCACCACCTCCCCTGCTCTCTCTAAAATAAATAATGTTAAAAAAATAGATACCACCTCATACCTGTTAGTATGGCTGTTATCAAAGATAGAGATGACAAGTGTTAGTATGGATGTGGAGAAAAGGGAACCCCTGTGCACTGCTGGTGGGAATATGCTTTGGTGCAGCAACTTGGAAAACAGTTATGGAGGTTCCTCAAAAATTAAAAATGGAACTGATTTATGACCCAGTAATCCCACTTCTGGGTATATATGCAAAGGAAACATAATAAGTATCTCAAAGAGATAACTACACTCCCATGTTCATTCTAGTGTTATTTACACTAGAATGAACACTAGTGTAATAACACTAGTGTTATTTACAGCCAAGTTTTAGACACAACCTATATGTCTCTCAGTGGATAAAGAAAATGTGGTATGTATATATATAGTGGAAGGAAACTCTACCACTTGTGACAACATGAATGAACCTGGAGGGCATTAAGCCAGACAGAGAAAGACAAATAGTGTCTTATCTAACTTATATGAGCAATCTAAAAAAAAAAATTGAACTCAGATTGTAGAATGGTGGTTGCCAGGGTCTGGGAGATGGGGAAAGTAGGGAGGTGTTAGTCAAAGCATACAAATTTTCAGTTATAGATGAATAAATTCTGAGGATCTAATATATACCATAGTTAATCATACTATATTATATACTTGAAGTCCACTCAGAGAGAGTAGATCTTAAGTGTTTACCCCCCCACCGCCACACACACACAAAGTGGCAACTATGTGAAGTGATGGATATGTTAACTTGATTGGCGTAATCATTTCACAGTGTATACATATATCAAATCATCACATTGTACAACTTAAATATGTAAAATTTTATTTGTCAATTATACCTCAATTAAGTTGGACAGAATTTTAAATGGTATTTGATAGCATAATAAGAAAATTGAATTTTTAAAAAATACAGTAGAGGCTCATAGAAGTGAAGAAATTTGCCATGATCATGCAGGTACAAATTATAAAATTAAAAACGTTATCGTATTTTTATCTCCTCAGTTCATCCAGCTCCTATTTTACTATGTGATTTTAAATGTACTTTATATGTTTAAATATTGCATTGATTTTTAAAGTGAATCTATATGTACTGTTACATGTAGCATAAAAGGAACAATTTTACTAATTACATTACATAAAGAAGTGAAACATTTTTCTCAGTGTAAGTCTCCATATTTTCAGTGTTTAACAAGTCACCAAATGAATGCTAACTCATTTCACTTGTTTGATATAACCCAATAATATCAAAATAAAAACAAAAATGAAAAGAAGCAGACAATTCTTTAATGTTAGAAAGAGGTTCAGTGAGATTTTTCAACTAAATAGTCTGATTGTTTTTGTCTCACTCAGAAACAGCCCTTATTCTCATTCTACTTTAGAATAAACAAGAGAGCGTATTTACCTAATAATAACACAATGCCTGTTCCACCCCACAATTAAGCAAATTTTATTCAGCAACCTTTAAGTGCCAAGTGCTTTCTAAGGGATGGGATAGACCCAACAATAATTATAAGTCTAATTAAGATAATCATTCAACTACAATAAAATGTATCAATAGTGAGACAGTAAGCATCAGATAGTCTCAGGATATATAATTGTATACATTAAACTCAGTTTTGTCCAATTAGAAAAACTTTTCCAGGAGAAATAATATTTGGGATATTGGGAAATGAATAGGAGTGGGCAAGAATAATTTCACGAAAACAGGAAAAACTGGTTCAAAAACCAGCAATATAGGAAAGTGTGATGCATTCTAGGAAATGAAAATGCTTTCCCACCAGACCCTAACTTCTCCATTAGAATATATGTTCCACAGGGAGAGATTTTTTTTTCTGTATTGCCACACGACAGGTACCTAGTTAATAGTTGATAATTTACTGAATAAAACTTGAAGTCAAATGTCACTGAAAAGCAGAAATGCTATTGAGAAATGAGAAGAAATATCTTTGTATCTAAATATCTTTGTATTTATCCGAATATGACCCCTTCCCTTTCAGTCTGTATAGAAGAGTAAATACGATACCAGAACGTTTATCCCCATTTCTCCACATACTGCTAGGTCTATAGACGATATTGACTATTTTTGCTGTTGAAAAAATTTGTTACATAAAATGAAACAAAGCTATTGAGAGAGTTTTCCTCTATTCTGTTTTATAGAGATTTATTTTTCTTCTCAGCCTAATATATTATCACTTTAAGACTGAAATGATTGTCAGCCTCTGTTAACAGTACCAGAACCAAGGTGATATCACACTGGCTGTGTATTTTCTCTTGGCACTGTCTCATGTCAGTCATTGGGCTTTCCATTTGGTCTTTGCTGTCTTTGTCTTTTGTACCTAAGATTATCCATTTCATTCCTGAATTATCGTTTGTTGCCTGAATTTCAAAATGTGGCGTAGCTTTATTCCTTTTTCCTATTTCAAGTATTTAATATTATCTAGATAGCCAATTTGGGGAATGCGATTGTGAAAACTTATATACTAAACTTGTTATATTTATATTTTAAATATGTTATATAAAACATGTTGCTTGCTACAGAGATAAAAATATTAAACAATATTGATTGGTAGTGGAGAGGCAGTTACAAAGCATTCATAGGGAACCCTAGCAGTATCATCTGTTACTATCAAAGTCACTTGGCCATCCAATAAAATGTAAACTGCTAAGGCAATTTCTATAATAAAACTCCCTCTCGAGAGCAAAGCTAAGTGCCAGTGTTTCATTTAGCTTCTTACTCCAGAGGCAGAGTGATAGGAGGCAGAGAATGGTATAGTGAGTGGATCAGTTTTCCACTGTGTCATTGCTTTGATTTGAGATCGACCAGAACATTGAGGATGATGTAGGTTGATCTCAAATTATGTTATGGCACAGGATGTAAGATTTCTTTATGGAAACTTAAATAAATCTAAATATACAAACATAAATATTTTGATATTAAATGTTTAGCATGTGAATATATAAATATATATAAAATACATATGTATATATTTTGCCTCATAAAAATGTTGATGGTTCTCACTCCTTCAATTTCCTTTTATTTCTGCCAGTATGCTGATATAAAGCCTTACTTGGAGTTAATTTCCTACTTTCATTTACTTTCCCAAATTCTCAAGCTCTTAGGAGAACAAATCCTGTATCTGAATATGCATTACTCATTTCACAGTCTGCAGGCCATAACTGGATCAAGGCTTAGGGACATCACTAAGAGATATGATAGAAAAGTGTGACCAAAGTTTATTAGCTATAATTATGACAAATTTTACTACCTTTTTGTTGTTATTATCATGTTTGCATTAAACAAATATAGATGAATTCCTCAGAAAAAGGTATCATTATATGGCTGGACCTTCAGATTATGTCTTCTTGATCACTGAATGCCAGGGCTGTTTTTTTGAATTTTGGTCGATTGAAGCTCACAAAAACAAAGACAATACATTATGAAGTATTAATTAACAAACTTTTGAAGTCTTTATTGTATTTCGAGAAAAATTACTGAGCTTCAAGTTGACTTCTCTAGATTGAGATTATGTTGCTTGCCTCTTAATTCTGTTCACATTTGAGTCTGATATCAAATACATAGATGACAATGTTATATTCTGTGAGAAATAATATCTCTACCATAGGAACCTGGGGAAATTACACTTACAAACAACCCTTTTGTTGCTCTATTGAAATGTTCCTTAAAAGTAGCTCACTAAAATCAACAGCACAAGAAACAACAGGTGTTAGGATGTGGAGAGATAGGAACCTTATTGTATAGTTGGTGGGAACACAAACCAGCGCAGCCACTGTGGAAAATAGTATAGCAGTTCCTCAAAAAGTTAAAAACAGTTCTGTTTTTATAGATCTGCCTTTTGATCCAGCAATCTCATTACTGAGTATTTATCCAAAGAATACGAAAACACTAATTCAGCGGGATACATGCACCCTTATATTTATAGCAGCAATATTTACAATAGCCAAGATACAGAAGCAGCCCAGGTATCCATTGATTGATGAGTATATAATAAATGGAATGAAATACTATTCCAACATAAAAAAGAATGAAATCTTGCCATTTGCAATGACACGGATGGAGCTAGAGAGTATAGTGCTAAGCCAAATAAAACATGTTACTACAGAGATAAAAATATTAAACAATATTTATCGGTGGTAGAGAGGCAGTCAGAGAAGAAAAAATACCATACGATTTCACTCATATGTAGAATTTAAGAAACAGAACAAATAAACAAAGTGGAATAAAAGAGAGGAGGGGGACAAACCAAGAAACAGAGTCTTAACTATAGAGAATAAACTGATGGTTACCAGAGGGGAGATGGGTTAAATGGGGATAAAGATAAATTAAATAAATTTTAATAACGTTTAAATATTTAGATGGGGCTTAAGAGGTACATTTGTTTTAATGAGCACTAGGTGATGTCTGAAATTGTTGAATCACTGTGTTGTAGACCTGAAACTAATATTACACTGTGGTTAACTCAGGACTTAGAATAAAAACTAAAAAACAAAACCTCACTAGTCTAAGGGATTGACTTATTTGTGAAACAGGCATAAATCATATACTATCATAATGTACAAAATTAAAAATAACCAGGAAATATTTTATTACTTCTCTCAGTTATAGATTAAAATACTAAAACTAAGACATGTGACTGGCTAAGAGTAGTAGTTTTGCAGTATGTATCACTCAAAGGAAATACAGATATTGGCTTGAACAATAAGTATATTGATCAGCTCATTTAATAAAGTATCCAGCTTAAAAATATTGAACCAGTCATTCTACAATGTTATTTATTACCCTGATTTTGTTTTTCTACCTTCATTCTGCTACATATAGTGTCAGCTTCATATTATGAACTTTCACTTAAGGAACTAATGACATATCCATCAGGTTCTTTCTCCTGCATAGGAGACTGGTAGCTTTCCAACAGCTCTTTCTTTTTTTTTTCTTTAAGATTTTATGTTTTTATTCATGAGACACACAAGAGGCAGAGGGAGAAGCAGGCTCCTCTAGGGGATCCTGATGTGGGACTCAATCCTGGGACTCCAGGATCACGCCCTGAGCTGAAGGCAGATGCTCGACCAGTGAGCCACCCGGGTGTCCCTCCAACCACTCTTTTTTAAGAAAATATGTCCAGTAGTTCCAGCAAAGATTCCCTTAGAATTAATTGGCCTTAATTGAATTACATTGCTCTTCTCTAGTTAATCACTGAATACATAGGCCACTCCTGAAATTGAGGATTGAACAACTCCCCTGAGATCTATGCATGACACCAGGAAAGAAGTTCTATTATCGAGGAGAATGAATATTGGGTAGAAAACTAGCAATGTCCACTGTTGTTTGATAGAACTCAGTATTATACATGGTGTCTTTTACTTCATCGCTGGAAGTAGTTCATCCCAGACTACTTCTGTGTTGACTACAACTATTTTAAGCAGGCGGAAAATTAAACTACCTGCTGATAGAGAAAGCTTAAATGCAAAATACCATATTTACCAATGACTGCTTGGTGAAAATTGTGAGGAAAATTGCTCAATAAATGTTCTCTTACTATTAAAATACATAAATATAAGCCATTTAATTTTAGATTTTAAATAAGTATATACATTTTTATTTAGATACAATATTATGTTTTAGAAACAAAAATATTTTCAAAAGAAAAATCTTATTTAAGAACTTTGAATGGAGACTTCTTATTTCAGCTAAATGTAGCCAAAATAATTACATTGCACATTTATGAAAAGACATGGCAAATACAGGTATAATTTACTAAAATAATAGAAATAAGCCATCATGAAGATATCACATTTTAACAATTTTGGAATGAAAACTATTATAATTTTATCAGCTTTTCCAAATAGCTAGATTTATAAAGACATTTACCCTTTGAAAACATTATGGATTCTGGAGTTGTTTAAGAAATACCAGTTGATATTCCAAAACAATGCTAAACATTATTTAGCTCTCTACAAAAAGGATACATTTAAATTGACATATAGATGATTGACACATTTAATAACTTATCCCTTCAATACAAAATGAACAATAAAAAGCACGAAGAAGCAAGTGCAGTATAAGCAGGAAATTGCTTTTAGCAATTAAAATTTAGGAAGTAATTTGTTAAAACTGGCACCTTTTTAATAAGTACAAAAATACAAAATAACTGTTTAAAAGCAGCTAGATGATATCATTTATACTTACAAATTGGAGATTATATTTTTAAAACCAGTATAGTATATATTGTTTCTGGATTACCAAGCATCTACACAGTCTTTTTTTAAAAAAGATTATATCTATATTATTATATGAGAAGCTGAATATGACAGTTGGCATAATTGAAACATATCTATTGACATGACATTCCTGTGTACCTAGACCTAATTGCTTCCAACTGCAAGTACATGTGTCTTGGATTGAGGCCTTTTTTCTGACTGCCTGACCCCTACTCTGTCTTCCCATCAACCAAGGAGGAAGTGCTAGTGAGTTACCATTCTTTCAAAGTAGCTATAAACCAGTGATTAATAGATCTTCTCATCTACTGTCGGAGTTAAAGAGTCTTTTGGAATTTCCCAATAAGACTGAATACCAGTTGCCTACATGGAACACTTTTTGAAGCTTCACCCTTTTAGATTCATTTCTTCATCCTTCTAGCTGAGATTAACAACCAGATACCAATTCATGTTGGCATTGTTGTCTTAAAGTCCATTTTTGGGAGAACCCAACCAAAGATATTTACTCTTATTTTTCTTTGAACAGTATATCCCTTTGCATTCTCTGTCTGTAATTTGGGTCAGAATAACTTAACTTGCAAATCCAGGAGAAGACCTTCCACTTAGGCCAGTAGGAGTAGCACATTTTCCTGTCTACAGTGAATAGTTTAGGAATGGCCAAGTAACATGATTTTGGTAATAGGAAAAAAGTGAGTGCAAGCATTAGTATAGAAATACCATACCTGAGACATTGCTTTCTTTTTTACTATGGTACAAAATGGAGGTGTTTGCAACTGACAAAACACTTTTATAACTACAGAGGAACAGCCGGGAGACACTGGAGAAATGTAGAGAAGCATATGTAGCATCTGATGATAAAGCTGACATAGTAACTGAGAGAGTGGATAGATGACATTTTGATGACATTCATCTATTGGGTCAAGCTTCTCTTGATAATTTCATCTTCTGATAATTAACAATAAGTTTTAAGTTCTTTAGCCAATAATTATTTTCTGAAATATTGATTTGGATTTTCTGTCTCTTGCAACTAGAACATTTGAGTCCGATGCAGTTGATGAGAACCCCAAAGAAAAAAACATAAATACATAGAAATACTGGGAACTATAATATTGAACCAATACTTTTTTTTTTTTTTTTTGCTTTCCTTTAAGAGATAGTTTAATTTGGTGCTTAGCCCTGGACAGAAGGGCGTGTTTCAAATTACCCCCTCATGTTGTTCACAAACCATTATTCGTGTCCTTACACATGTAAGACATGATTCTACACTTAATTTAAATGAAAGAAATTTATATATTGAATAAATTATATGCCAAACATTGAAAAACACAATATTATTAATGTCCTGTGCAAACTCTGTAATGTTTTAATTTGAACATTAGCAATATATAGATGAAATGGTTCATCTATTGAACCATTGATGAAATTGGTTCATCAACCAATATATAGATGGTTTAGATTAAAAAATTGAAACTCAGAGAGTTTAAATATAAGTTGCTTAAGTTTTATAATTGGGAGAACCAGAATAAAGATATAGGAGTTATGATTCTGGGCTTAGAATCTTTTCTACTATATGAAATGAACTAGTTTTTTTAAAAAAATAGTTCAGTTGGTTTTTGACAGATATAGTTGACATATAACACTGTATAAATTTAAAGTATACAACATGTTGATTTGGTACATTTATATATTGCAATACAATTATTACTGTAGCCCTAGCTAGCACCTATCACATGTCACATAATTATCACTTCATTTTTGTGGTAAGAACAATTAAGATCTAGTCTCTTAGCAACTTTGAAGTTTATAACAGTATGCTATTATCACTATGCTGTGTATTAGAACTTAATTATCCTGAATTTATCTATCTCTCAGTTGCAAGTTTGTACCCTTAAACATCTCCCCACTTCCCCCACCCCTCAGATTCTGGTACCATTATTTCACTCTCTGTTTTTATGCGTTCAGCCTTTTTGGATTCCACATATAAGTGATATCATACAGTATTTATCTTTCTCTTACTTATCTCACTTAGCATAACATCCTTTAGGTCCATTCATGTTGCTGCAAATGGCAGGATTTTCTTCTTTCTTGTGGCTAAATAATATATGTCTGTGTTTGTGCACATGTGTTTATACATGCACATATATATCTCAGTTTTTCTATATTCATTCATCCATTGACAAACACTTGGGTTGTTTTCATGTGTTGACTATTGTGTATAAGGCTGTAATTAATGTGGGGCTGTGGACATCTTTTCAATATTCTGTATTCATTTCCCTTGGATATGTACTCAGCAGTGGGATTGCTGGATCATATGGTAGCTCTATTCTTAATTTCTTGAGGAATCCCATACTGTTTTCCATATGGGTGACCCAATGTACATTCCAACAAAAATGCACAAGGGTTCTCTTTTCTCCATATCCTGACCAAATCTTGCGATCTCTTATCTTCTTGATGATGGCCATTCTAACATGTATAAGGTGATATATGTCACTCTGGTCTTCATTTGCATTCTTCGATGATTAGTGATGTTGAACACCTTTTCATGTACCTGTTGTATATCCTTAGAAAAATCTCTATTCATTTCCTATGCACATTTTAATAGGATCTTTGTTTCTGAATTGAATTGTATGAATGCTTTATATATTTGTCATTGAATTATATGAATGCTTTATGTAGTTTGGATACATAATACATATTTATGGATGGTTTGCAAATGTTTTCTCCCATTCCACAGATTGCCTTTCCATTTTGATGGTTTCTTTTTCTGTGAGGGAGCTTTTTATTTTGATGCCATTCCACTTGTTGATTGTTGCTTTTTGCTTGTTGCAAAAAGTCACTGCCAAGACCAATATCATGGAGTGTCTTCCTTATCTATGTATTATTCTAGGAGCTTATGGTATCAGGTATTATATGTAAGACTTTGATTCATTCTGAGTTAATGTTTGTGAATAGGGTAATATAGGTGTCTAATTTAATTTTTCTGCAGATAGCTATCCATTTTTTTCAGCACCATTTGTTGAAAGATTATCCTCTCCCTAGTGAGTGTTCTTGGCTTCTTTGCCAACTATGAATTAATTTTAAATTCTGAGATTTATTTCTGAGCTCTCTATTTTGTTCTATTGATGTGTGTCTCTTTTTATGCTATAACCATACTGTTTTAATTACTGTATCTTCAGGAAGTGTGATGCCTCCAGTTTTATACTTCTTTCTCATGACTGTGATGGCTTTTCAGGGTCTTTTGTCGTTCCATTCAAATTTTAGTATTTCTTTCTATTTTTACAAGAAATGCCACTGGGATCTTGATATGGATTGTGTTGAATCTGTAGATAGCTTTTGAGTAGTATGGACATTTTAACAATATTAATTCTTATCTGTGAACATGGCATGTCTTTCCATTTGTGTCTTCTTCAATTTTTTAAATCAAAGTCTTGTTTTCATTGTATACTTCTTTCACTTCTTTGGTTAAATTTTATTGTTTTTGATGTTATTGTGAGTGAGATAATTTACTTTATTTCTTTCTTAGATATATGTCTATGTGTAGAAATGCAAATGAATGAATTCTGTAAGTTGATTTTATATCCTGCAACTGTACTGAATTTGTTGAGTAGTTCCAATGGATTTTTGGTTGAGTCGTTAAGGATTTTCTATATATAAATTTATATCATCTGCAAATAATGACAATTTTTACTTTACTTTGTCTGATTTGGATGCCTTTAATGTTTGGGGTTTTTTTGTTTGTTTTGTTTTGTTTTGTTTTTGTCTTGTCTAATTGCTCTGTAGCACTTCTAGTATTATGTTGAATAAGAGTGGTGAGAGTGGGGCACCTTTATCTTGTTCTTGATCTTGGAAGAAACTTTCAGTCTTTTACCATTGAGTAGAATATTGATTATGGGTTTGTCTCATATGGCCTTTATTATTTTGAGGTACATTCCTTCTATACCCAATTTGTTGAAAGTTTTTTTATCATGAAAGGATGTTGTATTTTGTAAAAAGATTTTTTCTGCATCTGTTGAGATGACCATTATGATTTTTATCTTTAATTCTATGAACATGGTCTGTCACACTTTTTGATTTGTATATGTTGAATCATCTTTGCATTCCAGGGATAAATTCAACTTGGTCATGGTGTATGATCCTATTAATGTGTTGTTGAATTCAATTTGCTAATATTTCTACATCTATATTTTTCAGGGATATTGGTGATAGTTGTTCTTTCTTATGTTGTCCCTATATGGCTTTGGTATCAGGGTAATGCTAGCCCCATAAAATGAGCTGCTTCTGATTCAGTTATCAATCCATTGCTGGAAGTGATGTATTGAAGTCCCTTACTATTACTTAATTATTGTCTATTTCTCCCTTGAGATCTCTTAGCATTTGATTAATATATTTATGTGCTCCAATGTTGGGTGTGTATAAATATGATTATCCTATATTCTTGATGAGTTGATCTCTTTACCATTGTATGATGACCTTCATTGTCTCTTGCTACCATTTTTGGCTCAAAATCTATTTTGTCACATTATATGTTCTAATGTGCAAGGGAATATAAGGGAAGGGGGAAGAAATGTGTGGGAAATATCAGAAAGGGAGACAGAACGTAAAGACTGCTAACTCTGGGAAACGAACTAGGGGTGTTGGAAGGGGAGGAGGGCGGGGGGTGGGAGTGAATGGGTGACGGGCACTGGGGGTTATTCTGTATGTTAGTAAATTGAACACCAATAAAAAAAAATCTATTTTGTTTGATATAAATATAGCTACCTCTGCTTTCTTTTGGCCTCAAATTATATGGAATATATTTTCCATCCCTTAACCCTCAAGCTTATCTTCTTTCTTCAATTTGAACCAAGTTTCAGGGGGGCTAAGATGGTGGTGGAGTAAGAGGACCCTAGGCTAATACCATCCCTTGAATACAACTAGGTAACTATGAAATCATTCTAAATACCCTGGAAGTCAACCTGAAGAGAACAAACTCCACAACTAAAGAGAGAAGAAGGCACTTGAAGAATATAGTATGTGTAGTGACTGGGTTTAGGAGAAACAGATCACGGGTGCTGTGAAGAGGGTACCTGTGGTTGCAGAGAAAGGTGAGAGAGAAAGGCACACACAGGGAAATGCATAGGACAACGTTTCTCCAAAGCCATTGGCTGGGAAAACAAGAGGAGTTAATTTTCATGAACTCTTGCAACCAGCAGGACTTAAGAACTGAGTTTTTTTGTTTTTTTTTTTGTAATTTATTTATTCATGAGAGACACAGAGAGAGGCATAGATATAAGCAGAGGGAGGAGAAGCTGGCTCCATATAGGAGCCCGATGCAGGACTCAATCCTGGAACTCTGGGATCACGTCCTGAGCCAAAGAGAGATGCCCAACCCCTGAGCCACCCGGGTGTCCGAAGAACTGGGATTTCAAAGGTCAGTGGACCTGGCTGATACTGAGGGAAGTCAAGCAAACAACCTGGGGACAGAGAATATGGAAGCAGCTATGTGTAAAACACCTGGTTCACAGAGGGAAATCATTATTCCCTTCTCTTAGAGTGCTTCTATGAGATACCTCTCCCGGTCCAAGGAGCTAGCTGACACCATTTCCCTCCCACACCCCTCAGCATAAACACAGAGCAACCTACGAAAGCAGACAGAGCTAATGCTTGCTGCCTAACCTACTCATACCAAGTGCCCCACCCCTGTGCTTCAGGGGGGCTACACTTCTTTGTCAAGCTTGCCTCAGTCCCAACATGGTGGGCCCCTTCCTCAGAAGAGCAGAAGAAACCCTGTCCACACCATGACTCCCAACCAGAGAGTTCTGTAGGGTTTCAGTTCTAGTGTATTATCAGGTCTTATTTATTAAGCAGATCACAGCACACCTAGTTAAAACCACATTCTAGGGAAAGACCAAACACTGCCCACCACAAGCCAGGAGAGCTTCTTCAGATGACTGGCCTGAATGATGGAACGGCTGGAACACTCCAGGAGAGTGCACACACCACACATCAGAGATACTGCCTGAAGTTCCAAGCCCTGGACACTATACTATCTCTTCTTCATAAAGCCATTATTCTTAGGAGTAGGAAACATAATGAGCTTTTCTTACACACAGAATGCAGAGACTTAGACAAAATGCCAAACGGAGGAATTTATCCAAATCAAAGAATAAGATGAGGTCATGGCCAGAGATCTAAGCAAAAATAGATATAAGTAACATGCCTGATGGATTTAAAGCAATGATCATAACAGTACTCACGGGGCTTGAGAAAAGAATGGAAGAATGGAAGTGTCAGGGAGACACCACAGAGATATAAGATAATAAAATGCATCAGTCAGAAATGAAAAATGCAATAACAGGATTACTGCAATGCACACAGGGATGGGAAAGCAAAGGAATGAATAAGTCATAGAAGATAGAATTATGGATAATAATCAAGATGAACAAAAGGAACAAAGAAGAACTATGAAACACAGGAGTAGACTTGGGAAACTGAATGACTCCATCAAATGTAATAACATTTGGATTACAGGAATCTTAGAAGAAGAGAAAAGAAGGGAGAAAATGTATTTAAAAAAATAATAGCAGAAAACTTGCCTTATCCGGGGAAGGAAACAGATATTCAGATTCTGGACACAGAGGACTCCCATGAGAATCAACAAAAGTGGGCCAACACCAAGACATATTATAATTAAAGTTGCAAAATGTAGTAGTAAAGAAAAATCTTAAAAGCAGCAAGACAAAAGAAGTTCTTAACTTAAGGGGAAGACCCATAAGGCTAGCTATAGATTTCTAACACAGAAACTTGACAAGCCAGAAGAAAGTGGAATGTATATTCAACACACTGAATGGGAAAAATCTGCAGCCAAGAATACTCTATCCAACAAGGCTATCATTCAGAATAGAAGAAGAGATAAAGAGTTTGCCAAACAAAAGCTAAAGGAGTTCATGATCACTAAACCAGTCTTACAAGAAGTATTTTTTAAAGATTTTATTTATTTATTCATGAGACAGAGAGAGAGAGAGAGAGAAAGAGAGAGAAAGAGAGGCAGAGACACAGGCAAAAGGAGAAGCAGGCTCTATGCGGGGAGCCTGATGCAAGACTTGATCCCAGGACCCCAAGATCACGACCTGAGTCGAAGGTAGATGCTCAAGCACTGAGCTACCCAGGCATCCCTCTTGCAAGAAATATTAAAGGGGATTCTTTGGATAGGAAGAAAGACCCAAAGCAACAAAGACTAGAAAGGAACAGAGAAAATATCCAGAAACAGTAATTAAATGGCACTAACTACATATCTATCAGTAATTACTCTGAATGTAAATGGACTAAATGCTCCCCAGTCAAAACACATTGAATGTCAGAATGGAAAAAAATGACAAAAACAAGACCCATCTATATGCTGCCTACACGAGACTCATTTTAGACCTAAAGACATCTGCAGATTGAATGTGAGGGGATACAGAACCATTTCTCATGTTAATGGATATCAAAAGAAAGTTGGAGTAAGCATACTTATATCAGATAAACTAGATTTTAAACCAAAGACTGTAACAAGATATGAAGATGTGCATTATATCATAATAAAGGGGAAAATCCAACAAGAAGATCTAACAACTGTAAATATTTATGCCTCCAACTTGGGAGCACCCAGATATATAAAACAATTAATAAGAAACATAACGAAACTCATGGGTAATAACACAACAACAGTAAGGGACTTTAACACCCCACTTACAGCAATAGATAGATAATCTAAGCAGAAAATCAACAAGGAAACAATGGCTTTGAATGACACACTCAACCAGATGGACTTAACAGATATATTCAGAACATTTCATCCTATAGCAGCAGAATACACATTCTTTTTGTATGCACATGGGACATTCTACAGAATAGATCACATACTAGGTCACAAGTCAGTCCTCAACAAGTACAAAAGATTGAGATCATAGCATGCATGTTTTCTGACCACAAGGCTATGAAACTGGAAGTCAACCATAATAACAAATTTGGAAAGACCACAAATAAATGGAGGTTAAGCAATGTGCTACCAAACAATGAATGAATCAACCAGGAAATCAAAGAAGAAATAAAGAAAAAATAGGTGGAAACACATGAAAATAAAAACACAACATGGTCCAAACCTTTGGGATGCAGCAAAAGCGGTCCTAAGAAGTAAGTATATAGCAATACAAGCTTACCTAAGAAAGCAACAAAAACCTCAAATAAACAACCTAACCTTGTGTATATAGGAGCTAGAAAAAGAATAATAAAGCCTAAAGCAAGCAGAAGGAAGAAAATAATGATTAGAGCAGAAGTAAGTGATACAGAAACTGAAACAACAACAAAACAAATTCCTGTGGAACAGAACAATAAAACCAGGAGCTGGTTTGAAAAAAATTAAGAAAAGTGATAAACCTCTACCCGCTGGGGACACCTGGGAGACTCAGTGGTTGAGCACCTCCTTTGGCTCAGGGTGTGATCCCGGAGTCTCAGGATGGAGTCCCACATCAAGCTCCCCTTGAGGAATCTGTTTCTCTCTCTGCCTGTGTCTCTGCCTCTCTCTGTGTGTATCTCATGAATAAATAAATACAATCTTAAAAAAAAAACCTCTACCTGCTGACTTATCAAAAAGAACAAAGAAAGGGCCCAAATAAATAAAATCACAAATGAGAGAGGAGAAATAACAATCAACACCACAGAAATACAATCATGAAAGAATAGTAGGAAAAAAAAAATATGCCAACAAATTGGACAACATGTAAGAATGGATAAATTCACAGAAGCATATCAACTACCAAAACTGAAACAGAAAGAAATTGAAAACTTGAACAGACTGATATCCGGAAAAGAAATTGAATAAATTAAAAATCTCTCAACAAATAAAAGTCCAAGGGTGGATGGCTTCATAGGCAAATTATACTAAACTTTTAAATAGGAGTTAACATCTGACATTCACAAACTATTCCAAAAAATAGATGGTATCTCATAGTGGTTTTTATTCTTCCCTAATACTGAGGATGTTGAGCATTTTTTCATGTATCTGTTGGCCATTTGTGTATTTTCTTTGGAGAAACGTCTGTTCATGTCTTCTGCCCATTTCTTATTGGATTTTTGTTTTTGAGTTGTTGAGTTTCATAAGCTCTTTATAGATTTTGGATAATAGCCCTTTACCTGATAAGACATTTGCAAATATCTTCTTCCATTCCATAGGTTGCTTTTAGTTTTATCCACTATTTCCTTTGCTGTGCAAAAGCTTTTTATCTCAATGAAGTCCCAATAGTTCATTGTTTTGTTTCCCATGCCTTTGGAGATGTGTTTAACAAGAAGTTGCTGTGACCTAAGTCAAAGAGGTTGATGCTTGTGTTCTACTCTAGGATTTTGATGGATTTCTGTGTTACATTAAGGTCTTTCGTTTATTTTGAGTTTATTTTCATGTATGGTTTAAGAAAGTGGTCCAGTTTCATTCTTCTGTATGGAAGGGTGGTAGATGGGGCAATGGGGTAATTGGGTGATGAGCATTAAGGAGGGCACTTGATGTAATGAGCACTAGGTGTTATATGCAACTGATGAATCACTACATTCTACCCCTAAAACTATAAAACTATGTATTAAATATAATACATTATATTTAACTAAATTGAATTTAAATAAAGAATTAAAAAATAAAAGGAGGAAAACTTCCAAATTCATTCAATGAGGCCAGTATTACCCTACCAAAACAAGATAAAGACTCCACCGAAAAAAGAGCTTCAGGTCAGTATTCCTGATGAATATGCATGCAAAATTCTCAACAAAATACTAGCAAACCAGATCTAAGAGTAAATTAAATGAATCATTCACCACGATCAAGTGGGATTTGTTCCTGGGCTATGAAGGTAGTTCAGTATTTGCAAGTCAATCATCATGATATACCACATTAATAAAAGAAAGAATAAGAACCATTGACCATTTCAACAGAAGCAGAAAAGCGTTTCCCAGAGTACAACATCCATTCATGATAAAAATTGTCAACAAAGGGTTACAGAGAACATAGCTCAATATAATAAAAGCCATGTAAGAAAAATCCACTGCTAATATCATCCTCAATGAGGAAAAATTAAAAGAGCTTTTCCTCTATGGTCAGGAATAAGACAGAGATGTCCACTCTCACCACTGTTATTTAACATAGTATTGGAAGTCCTAGCCTCAACAATCAGACAACAAAAAGAAAAAAAAAGCCATTCAAATAGGCAAGGAAGAAGTCAGACTTTCACTATTTGCAGGTAATATGATATTCTATACAGAAACCCAGAAAGACCACCAAAAATTGCTAGAACTGATACATGAATTCAGTAAAATTGCAGGATGCAAAATCAATGTACAGAAATCAGTTGCATTTCTATACACCAGTAAGTACAGAAATCAGTTGCATTTCTATACACCAATAAGTACAGAAATCAGTTGCATTTCTATACACCAATAATCAAGCAGCAGAAAGAGAAATCAAGGAATTAATTCTATTTACAATTGCACCAAAAACCGTAACTAGGAATAAACCTAAATAAAGGGGTAAAAAACCTGTACTCTGAAAGAGTTTCTGATGAAAGAAATGAAAGATGACAAAGAAACAAAAACATTCCATGCTCACAGATTGGAAGAACAAATATTTTTTAAATATTTATACTACCTAAAGCAATGTATACATTAAATGCAGTAACACCTGCATTATTCACAAAGCTAGAACACATAATCCTAAAATTCGTATGGAACCATAAAAGACCCCAAAAAGCCAAACCATTCTTGAAAAAGAAGCGCAAAGCTGGAAGCAGCATCACAGTTCCAGTCCTCATGCTATATTACAAATGTGATCAAGACACATAGATCAATGAAACAGAATAGAAAGTAGAAAACTCAGAAACGAACCTACAACTATATGGTCAATTAATCTTTGGCAAAGCAAGAAAGAATAGCCAATGGGAAAAAGACCATCTCTTCAACAAATGGTGTTGGGAAACAAGACAGCAACATGCAAAAGAATGAAACTGGACCACAATCTTGCACCATACACAAAAATAAATTCAAAATGGATTAAAAACCTAAATGTGAGACAGTAAATAATCAAAATCCTAGAGGAGAACACAAGCAGTAACCTCTTTGACACCAGCTGTAGCAACTTCTTCCCAGATGTGTCTCCTGAGGGGGAAACAAAGGCAAAAATAAGCATTAGGGACTCCTTCAAAATGGAGGAACCAATCAACAAAACCAAATGGCAACCTGTGGAATGGGGGAAGATATTTGCAAATGACATATCTGATAAAAGGTTAGTATTCAAAATATATAAAGAACTTATCAAACTAAACAAATCATCCAGTTAAGAAATGGGTAGAACACATGAATGGATATTTCTCCAAAGAAGATACACAAACAGTGACATGGCCAACAGAAACATGAAAAAATTCTCAACATCACTCATCATCAGGGAAATGCAAATCAAAGCTACAGTGAGATACCATCTCATACCTGTCAGAATGTCTAAAATAAACAACACAAAGAACAACAAGTGTTGGCGAAGATGTGGAGAAAGGGGAACCTTCTCACACTGCTGGTGTGAATGCAAACTGGTACAGTGATTCTGAAAAACAATATATTTCCTCCAAAAGTTAAAAATGGATCTACTCTACAATCTAGTGATTGCACTAATAAGTATCCAAAGAATATAAAAATACTAACTCAAAGGGATATGTGCACCCAAATGTTCATAGCAGCATTATCTACAGTATCCAAATTATGGAAAGAGCCTATTAGTCCATTGAATGATGAGTGGATAAAGAAGAAGTGGAATATTATTTATATATAATGGAATATTACTCAGCCAACAAAAAGAATGAAATCTTACTATTTGCATCAACATGAATGAAGCCAGACTATATAATGCTAAAAAGAATTAAGTCAGTCAGAGAAAGACAAATATCCTATGATTTCATTCATAAGTGGAATTTAAGAAACAAAACAAATGAGCAAAGAGGAAAAAAAGGGGGAGAGAGAGAAACTAAGAAACAGACTCTTAACAATATTAGAACAAATTGATGGTTACCAGAGGAGGAGGGGAAGGGTTAATAGGTTTAAGGAGAGCACTTGTGATGATTACCAGGTGTTATATGTAAGTGATGAATCACTAAATTCTACATCTGAAACTAATATTACATAGTATGTTAACTAACTAGAATTTGAATAAAAACTTTAAAAAATGAGATGAGTCTCCTATAAGCAGCAAGCACCATATGTTTGTTTTTTTTTAATCCACCTGGCCATAATTTGCTTTTCAATTAGTGAATGCAACTCTAAATTTATATTTAGAGTAATTATTGCCATGTAAGGACTTACTAATGCCATCTTTTTAAATGCTGTGTGGCTTTTTGTAGTTCCATTTTTTCTTTTTTCTGTTTTTTCGAATCTTTGTAAAATGGTAATTTTTTGTGGTAGTTTGCTCTGATTCCCCTTTCTTTATCTTTTGTAAGTCTTTTCTAGCTTTTGGCATTGTGCTTACCAAGTGGCTTAAAAAATTTTAACAAATTGAGCAGTCTATTATATATTGATAGAAGTTTAAATCCCTCTAGAAAATATGACAATTATAAATATATATTCTGATCTCCAACATATATGAAGCAAACATTCATAGAATTGAAAGGAGAAATACATAGTTCTACAACAATAGTTGGAGATTTAAATACCTCACTTCTGATAATAAATGAACATATATAGAGAAGATCAAAAAAGATAAAAACATCTTGAACAGCACTGTAAATCAACTAGACCTAGCAATTATTCAGAATACCATAGCTAACAACAGCAGAATACATATTCTTCTCAAGTGAGCTGGGACAATTCTATGGGATAGAATGTAAGCTAAAACATAAATTCTCACTAAATTTTAAAAGATCAAAATCATATAAAATATCTTCTCCAAGTACAATGGAATTAACTAAAAATCAATAACAAGAAAAACTGAAAGAATTAAAGATCAGAGCAAAGTAGTCATTTTTACATGTATAAATGGATGTTTTGCTATAGAGAGTGTGGAAAAGATTAGGAAATAATTAAAGTGGGCATTTTAAGGAGAATATGGAAAAAGAAGATGCATTTGGGAGAAATATAAATAGCTAAGGAAATACAGTTTTATCTGTATAGGCAGTAAGATAGTGGGATAGGCAGTAAGAAAGTGGGATAATCAAGAGTAAAGTTCTATTTCTTACTTGCATACCTAAGTAGATGATGTCAACAACTATGGGAGTTAATACAGAAATTAGAAGCATCTTATGAAGAATTCTACAATTTTTTTTTCTCTAAAAGTTGCATTTTAGATATTTGGAGAACACGTACAAAAAATATTTACATTCAATTTTGTGTATTTGAGTTAAAGTATGGCCAAGACAGGATGACAGTCGTTGTTTGGAAGGAGGAAAATCATCTATGCTGCTTCCCAGTACTAGAGCCTAGCATCCTTTTAGCCTAGTGTTAAACATCAAGTCCAAATATCACCTAAATTTAATGATGAGTTGATGTTCTTGGACATTTTTCTCAGTGGGAAATTCCTACTTCATAATCCTTCCTAGGTGAAGTTCTGGCTTGACTCAGCCTAATTATGAAGCCTTTGGAGGATAAGAAAAAAGTAGTGGAAATGAGCAAAGAATAGGAAACATGATCGTTAAGGAAGCAACATAAGTAAGCAAATTTGTTGCTAGATATTTAGAAATAATTGAGAAATCAGAGAAAACATAGGGAAGAGTGATTCAATGTCAAAAACAAAAGGTAGTTGAAATAATGATATTACTTGAAATGTATTAGCTGCAGCAATTGGTACAAGTAAATTAAAAATTGGAACATGTCCTTTGGGTGAATAACTATGAGATCATTGTTAACTTTGGAGGCAGTTAATGGTGTTAACGATACATAAAAACAAAACAGAACAGAACACCATGACAAAGCCCCAGGTTCAGTTGCAGAGGTTAGACAAGTTAAGGTGAACAATTTTCCAGACTAACTTGATGTGGAGTTTCCTGTTATCCATTCATCTGACCATAGATTAGAGCTAGTCAGAGATGTCTCGCCATATCTGGATGCTTCTCCATCAGCCAACACCTCCAAAGCCACCAAAGTAAAAGTATGTTAGTGGGTATCCTCTTTCCTCTCTTTTGCAATCTCACAGCACCTAGTTCTTATTGCCAAAACAGATTCAAGGTATAATAAATAAAAATAGTTTAGACACATCGTAGGCCTTAGATTTTAGCTCATTACTAACTAGTTTTTGGGTAAAACCCTGTAAATTGGGGCAGGCTTAGGGATCCTAGTTAGGATTTCAAAATTCCAACTCAGTATGATGCCTCAGGAAAGAAACCTGGATTTTGGTAAGGGGATATGTTTTCAAGTAGTCTGGTTATTAAACAGCTACATGTAGTCCCATGAATTGGACTGATCAAAGCTGTGGAGGAAACAGGGTAGTTAGTGATGCAACACAAGAATTTACCATCTATTGAAAAGATTGGTGGTAAAGTGGACACCAGACTTATTTTATGTAGAAGCAGTTCCACCCTTTTATTTTGAGTTAATTATATAGGTGTTCTGATTATCATGTATGTAGCGTCTAGAATCTTAAAGCAAGCCCACTGTTTTCCCAGAAAATCAACTTAATTTTCTTCTCAAAATGATACTGAAAGAAATTATGTAAGCAATCAAATGCACATAAAATTACTTCCAGATTATATTGCTGATCCTTATTTTATTATTCAGGTTGTAAAATCTGGAAAGATTACCAATACCTGGACTTGTGAACAATTAGTTGGGATGTTACTTATATAAGGCTCCTTGATGTTTTGTTAAATAATGAATACCTAATAGGGAAAAGTGGGCAAAATATGGTGATAATTCAGAAAAAAAATTATAAAATTTATTGTGAAATATAACCTATCTGCAAAATTAAAAAGTAGAAATTATTTAATCTGTAAAACTAAATATATGTACATTTAAAGGGTCCTTATAGGGCAGCCCTGGAGGCTCATCGGTTTGGTGCCACCTTTGGCCCAGGGTGGAATCCTGGGGACCCAGGATCTATTCCCATGTCCGGCTCCCTGCATGGAGCCTGCTTCTCCCTCTGCTGTGTCTTTGCCTCTCTCTCTCTCTCTCTCTCCCTCTGTCTCTCTCACATACATGAATGAATAAATAAAACCTTTAAAAAAAATAAAAAAAAATAAAGGGTCCTTATAAGATACAACTCACTAGCTCTTATAATAAGGTAGCCTATTTAGACCACAGGTTAAACTTCAAAGGAAATTGGAAACACTGACCCTCTAGTACCTTAAAAATCAAAACCTCAAATTACATACTTTTTGTAGTTGAACGTGGTCTTGCTTGAAGATTCACATCCATAGATACATTATCAGCTTCACTTAGAGTCTTAAGATGCAGTTGTCAGGTTATATAATATTATAGATATTTGAAGAGGTGATGATTGATATCTGAGAAATAGATATATGGGCCTTTATGAATGAAGTTTTAGAAAAGAAAGTGGTTCTTAGAATTTGAAGAACCATTAATATACATTTCACAATTTCTCTGCCATTAAATTTGTCTAACTTAATTTTTCAAATTAATTAATTAATCATTTATTTATTTTAGAGAGAGCAAGGGGAAGGGGCAGAGGGAGAGAGAGTCCCAAGCAGAGTCCATGATGAGCACAGAACCCATTGTGGGGCTTGATCTCACTACCCTGAGATCATGACCTGACCCAAAACCAAGAGTCAAACACTCAATCTACTGTGCCACCTGAGTGTCCCACAGTTGTCTAACTTATGTAAATGTGTGCCATCAGCAGGATTCAAAATATATTGCAAAGGAAACAGAAGGAGAAACATCCTAACAAGCAAAATGATTGTTTTTGATTAATTATTGAACCAAATGGGAGTTCATTAAAAGTGTAAAGCTAAAGGGAGGAAAAAAGAAAACACACTCTGGGAAATTTTGCCTACTGATAGATTTTTTTTAAATGGATGGAGTTCATTGGAATTAATTAAACTTCTCTTCTTTTCTTTTTTTTTTAATAATATGATATGAAGCATATCCCTGGTCTCCAGTGGGGAGCTGACTAAGATTCTCTCATGTATGTTAATATGCAGAGTAAATACTCAGTTTTTAAACTTTATTCATTCTGAGAGAGAGAGAAATTGAAAGGGGTAAAACAATGGGAAGTGAGAGTAGAAAATTAGTTTTATATATATGGAGAAGTTTGATATAGATTATTAAAGATAACATATTTATGTTTGAGTTTAGAGTGAAAGAAAATTCTACCATTATCTGGTCTTCTCTTTGGAAAACTACAACTTGCACATGAGAGAAAAAATAGAGACTTTTGGATGTTTTCTTTAAAAGAAAAGAGGTTTCTGTTCTTTTCACTGTCTTAACTTTTTTACTTCTTGAATCTTGTAAATTGTGGTAAAAATTCAGAACATTATTTCAATGTATTTCATTATTTCTTTGTCTCTTGAAGGAGACAAAGTAACTAGGACCCAGCTGAGGTCACAGATCATGACCTTGAAGTCACATCAATTTGCCTAAGTGTGTGTTCTCTGTATGAGAATCAGAAAAGGCAAAATATAATGGTTGTGCATGAGTACGAGGCTGTTGCCTATATGTTACAGAAACATAGTGTATAGAAAATGCTGCATATGTTTGGTAAAGATAGTTCATTTTGGGTTGAGCCTGGTAAGGAAAAAAAAATGGAGCCAATGAAAGGACATCATAGAGTAGCAAAATAAGAGAAAACAAAGGCCTGGGTATCTCAATTATGTTTTTGTTTGCTTGTTTATTTGTGTGTTTTTTTTGTGAGGAGGTTGGACATTTCAGTTAACAGTTTTACAGAAGCAGTTATTTCACATGATGACAAGATCCAGCATATTTTCATGGAAATGTCTTGTGAGGTATTAAGATCGATAATCAAAATAGAGATGCACCTATACCTATAAAGCTATAGTGCTGGATGGATTACTGAAAGCGATGTCTGAAGTCACTCAGAATGATGGCAGATTCAAGTCTAGAACAAAGAAACAGAAGCCAATGTCTTTATGGGGTATGGGAATGAAAAACATGGCAAGAAGTTAGAGACTAGCATATTTAATGGCATTGAATCTCAAAAGGACAGTGTGTGTGTGTGTGTGTGTGTGTGTGTGTGTGTGTTAAAGTGGAAACAATAATCTAGAATACATAACAGAAATTGGGGTGAAGGCTGAACAACTCTCGGCCAAAAGATGCATGTGAAGTGGAAAAGTGGATAATCTCATCCAACTGCAGCAAATTCTAGAGGGGAGAGAAACCAGTCACATTTTACTTAATCTTAGGAAAGCAAAAAGAACATTATTTCAGTAAGTCAGGGAAGGAGGTAAAGGGGTTGTGGGTATCACATACCTTTGAAAATGTTTCCAGAGAACGGATGAAAAAAAAATCTGGTAAGATATAAATAGCAGTAGTGTGGGTCAGGAAAGATGATCTGACTATGTAGGTAGCACTTCATAAAAGCTTTGTTCACAAAAGTCAGTTCTGCACTTTTAACAATTATTTCCACCCCCCAAAAAAGAATAGCTATAAGAAAGTTTTAAAACTTCATAAACTTACTCATATAAATAATTTAGAAATTAGAAAAAAATCTCTAAAAGATTAAACTGTAGTATTGTTCTGTGAGGATGTGGGATTTGCATGTATGATCTAGAACAGAAAGTTAAATCAGAAGCACTTTTGTCTAAGATTCCATTTGGATGCATGCCCATGAAATAATGTCATTCTAAGTTTCTAAATTTCAATTGCTCAAATTAATACCCAAAGGGATTGACCCAGATGGAGTCATTTTCGGTGTGAGGATAAGAATATGATGAGGAGATGTGCCACATCTTCAGAATTACACTAATTTGCTTATCTAAAATTTAAATTAAAATGACCCCACATGACAAATTATCTAAACAATATACTACTGCTGTAGATGACAAAAAATAACTACGTCTTGATTTTCGTATGCATTTAAGCAGAAAAAAAAGTCAGATTTGTGCAATTTTAGTGCAATTTTAAACATTTAGTCTTTGGAAACTATTTTCTAAGAGACATCTTTATTTTAGAATTAGAAAGCAACGAATAGAAATATGCAGTATTAACTCTGAATAAGATTCATGCAATAAAATCTCCCCATTTTCTATAACATTCAACATTTTTGTAGACAAATCTGTACATATAAAAATGAAAGTTTTAATTCCTTATCTACACAAAAGAAGCAGCTGGATTAAAAATAGAATATCGGGCAGCCCGGGTGGCTCAGCGGTTTAGTGCCTGCCTTCAGCCCAGGGCCTGATCCTGGAGACCAGGGATCTAGTCCCACGTTGGACTCCCTGCATGGAGCCTGCTTCTCCCTCTGCCTGTGTCTCTGCCTCTCTCTCTCTGTCTTTCAAGAATAAATAAATAAAATCTTTTAAAAAAATAGAATATCAATCTAAACAAGTCGTACACCACAAATACAAGGAAAGTCTTCATTCTGACATTCAAGTTTGGTATCTGAAGCTGCATAGACGTTGAATTTAATGTAATCAAATATGAAAGAGCATATTCCCCAGGCTCAGAGGTCAAGGTAGAAAGGTGCGATTTGACTTAACTTTTTGTATTTTCTCCACCAAAAACAGTAAGACTTTCTGTTTAAATGTATAATCTTTTAAAGGAAAAAGGGGATATTATTTTTATGATTAAATATCAAAATATTCATAACTTGCCAGTGCCATTCCAACTGGAAAGAAGACCCTAATAAAATTTCTACCCACTTTCATATTTCATAATTGCAGAGGCAAACAATAAGCAATGAATCTGACTAAACTCCAGCACTCCATTTAGATATACATCATGGCTGACAGTTTAAGGAAATTGATTTAAGCTTCTCACTGACTATGTGCCAAATATGTGAATACCTTGAATAATTTTATCCACTTACCATACCGTTTTTAGGCTCCCAATTATTAAAATTGCACAGATAAGAGGAAAAGTGAGAAATAATAAGACACCACACCAGCTGTGCTGAGCTATTTAGACTTACACAGCTTGAATATTAAATTATCTAGACAGTGAAACTGTAATAAACATGAAAAGTATATTCTCTCAGAGACTCAAACAGTTCTCAGAATTAATAGTGGTATTTTTGCACATTTCTGTAGTTAGAGGAGAGCTCATGTAGTAGTGTATGTAACATATACGGAGATTAATCCTTCATTGGACATACAGCAGGGAAATGCTAGCTACAGCACCAGCTATTCACAGAGCTTTATCTAGACCCTGCTGTAAATTAAGAAACTTTGGAAGTTGTTTTGAATCTTAATGATCATCAGGGCATCAGCTTATTTAATACAAGGAAGTGATAAATTGTATTATGCTCCGATTAAAGAATTGTTTTTGAAAAGAAGTGGGATGACTTTTAGTGTGCTAAAAAGGAATCTGGAGAACGGAATGAGTGAAAACGTCTTCCAAAAATGTCTAATTTACAGCAAGGGAGTAGTTTAGGCACAGAAAGGATAACTGCAATTATCAAAAAGCAGTAGTGAAACTTCATTAGGCAACTGCTTAATCGAGTGGCAGCAGTAGGATAGATAGCGCAATTAAAAATAAACTCTTTCTATAACCATGTTTGCTTGCTTTAGGAGGAGTCTTATTTTAAATGTCACTTTGCCCTTCCATTTATATTTGTTTTCTTATGGTCTGTGGTGCTTTGTATCCGGTGCTTGACTCAGCAGGACGAAACACTGAGGCTGGCTTCGTTAGTAGGAGACCTGCGGAAATCAAACTGCCTAACCCCAACCCAGTTGAAGATGTTGATTAAAATAATAAATAAATAAATAAATAAATAAATAAATAAATAAATAAATAAATAAATAAAAAGGCATTCTTCTGTATTTCCCTCATGTGAGTCCTAAAAGCAGAGAATATCAAGGGACAGTGGGAGGAGGAAGAGGAGAAAATGAAAAAGCAGCAGCTAAAGAGGAAGGAGAAGGAGACAAAGAGGAGAAGATGAGGAAGAAAAGGAAGATCAGAGAGGGAAAGAGAAGGGAGGGAGGAAGAGAAGATGGGGGGAGTGGGGAGGATTTCTCACCAGGACCCTGAGGAAATGCGAGCACTGTAGATCCAGCAACAGGAACCTGGGGTGAAAGGGGAGGAAGGGGTAGGTAGAGTGTAGATAAGTGTATCCTGTCCTTAGTCTGGACCAATTTTCCCACTGCCTCCTTGCATCACAGCTATTTTACCCATTTGCCCTGTTAACTGCACAGTCTGTGAAAACCAGCAGGGACGTTTCTTCCTCTAGGAAGACTTTCTTGCCCCTCAACGATAGATGATCTTACTGTTTTTTTATGTTTTTGTGTCCCCCTTAGATTTTACTTCTCTTTGGAGATTATGGGATTGTTAATGTTACACTGTTATAACCTCAGAAATGTTGTACATTTTCGGGATGCCTGGGTGGCCCAGTGGTTGGGCCTCTGCCTTTGGCCCACATGATCCTGGAGTCCCGGGATCGAGTCCTGCATCGGGCTCCCTGCATGGAGCCTGCTTCTCCTCCCTCTGCCTGTGTCTGCCTCTCTCTCTGTGTCTCTCGTGAATAAATAAATAAAATCTTAAGCAAAAATTTGTACATTTTCCAAGTCATATATTTATTCATAAATGCCATTAGAATAAATGATTAAATAGTCTCAGAAAATCTCAGGTATTCAAGTAGATCATTTATATTCCTATGGCTTTAGTGAAGCTTAGTGAATCCATAGTCTTCTCTAGTTTTTTTTTTTTTCATTTCAAATTGCATAATGATTAATTTTAGAATAAGTTTTAGACTTACAGAAAAGTTGGGACGATAGTGTGAAGGGTTCCCTTATATTTCGCTCTTATTTATGCCAATTATTAGCATCTTACATTAGTATGGTGCATTTGTCACAAGAAATAAATACAGTATTGATACATTTTAAATAAATAATGACATACATTATTCAGATTCCCTTAGATTTTCCCTTAATGTCATTTGTCTATTTTAGGATTTCATTCCAGTAACCACATTACATTTAGTCACCTTGTTTTCTCAGACTCCTATAGATTGTGACAGTTTTTCAGATTTTCCTCATATTAGATAACTTTGACAGTTTTAAAGAGAACTTGGTGAGATATTTTATAGAATACGCTGGCTGGTGGTTTGTCTGATTATTTTTTCTCATAATTATAGTGAGCTTATATGTTTTTGGGAGAAAGATCATAAAGTGCCATTTTATTGCATCATATCAAGGATGCATGTTCTCAATACAACTTACCCTTGTTGTTGACCTTGATCACTTGGCTGAGGTAGGGTTGGTCATGATTCTCCACTGTAAGGTTACCCCTCCCATTTCCATACTGCACTATTTGGAAGGAATTTACTCTGCATAGCCCAAGCTTAGTTTGTTTTTGTTTTAGACTTTTTTCAGAGATTTCAATATAGATATTTGTGTTACCATGAATAAAGCCAGTTTTGTTTTTATAATTTTTATAACTTTTATTTTTCATTTTTTTATACCAGGCAGAATTTTTAGTGTGATGTTGAGTAGGAGTGGGGAGAGAAAACATCCTTTCTCTGTCCCTTGTCTTACAGAATAGGAGTTCAGTCTTTTATTCTTCAGATATTAGGCTTAGGTTTTCTTAAATTCCCTTTGTTAGATTAAGAGAATTCTCTTCTAATTCTGAAATTTTGCAAGGTTTTGAATTTTGTCAACCACTTTTTCTATAACTATTGATATGACCACATGTTTCTTCTTATTTATTCTAAGATGATGAGATATATTGACTGATTTTTAAGTGTTAGACCAGCATTGTTTCTTAGAATTAAACCCACTTGGCTGTAATGTACTATTTGGTATGGATTTTAGTATCTAGGTTCATGGAAGATTATGGTCTGTAACTTCCTGTCTTGTAATCTTTGTCTTATTTAGGTTTTAAGGTGACACTAGCCTCATGCATTTTCACATTCCATTGTTACATGCATACACATTTAGAGTTGTTAGGTCTTCTTGAAGCGCAGTATTGTCCCTATTTATCCCTAATATTTTCCTTGTTCTAAAGTCTGCTTTTCTGAATTAATATAGCTACTCCTGTTTTCTTCTGAAAAGTATTAGCAAGTTATGTCATTTCTATCTCTTCACTTTTAATGTATGCAAACCCTTATATTTAAGGGGCTTTCCTATACACAACATAAAATCAACTCACTCTTTCTTCCTTCCTTCCTTTCTTTCTTGCTTTTTTCCTTCCTTTTTTTTTTTTTTTTCGTTTGGTTTGGTTATCCATTCTGACAATCTCTGCTGTTATTGGTATATTTTGACCACTCTCACTTAAAGTGATAATTGTTATAGTTGGATTAATATCTGCCCTCTTGCAGCTCTCCTATATTCATTGCATTTTTAGTTTATTTTTCCCCTCTTTTATTTTTTTGGCATCTGAACTGAAAGGTTTAACTGAAAGGTTTGTTTCCATTTCAACCATCTTTTAGGTTATCATCTATAGTTTTTTAAAAAATCGTAGTTATTCTGGTGTTTAAAATACATTGGATAAATCATGTAAGTATACCTCCCAAACAATATGATATAGCTTCACATGTAGTAGGTACTTTATAACAAATATTCCAGATTCCTCTCTTTTGTGTCTTGTGACATTGCTATCATTTACTCACTTATTTTTATACTATCATTCATAAATAATCATTATTACGGATTTAAACAAATATTTATCTTGCAAATAAATTCAGAATAAGAACAATGCAATATTTCACTGTACCTTCAAGTATTCTTCTTCTAACACTGTTTATGTAGTTCCAAATATCATTGTTCTGCTTGAAGAAATTATTTTAATGTTTCTTGCAGAGCTGGTCTTAGGGAGCTAATCCCTTAGTTTTTGTCTGGGAAAGTCTTTATTACTCCTCAATTTAGGGAGTATAATTTCACAGAATTTGGAATTCTATGCTGCTGTTTTCTTTTTCTTTCTCCCCCTCCCCCACTCCGTTAATACTTTAAGGATTCACTCCATCTATTTTTCCTTGGTTATGCCCCTACCCCCACCCCCACTATTCCCTTACTTGGCCACAGCAATTCTTATACTTTCTCTGCAACTCTGACTCCATTGACTATGGTTTTAGTTTTGTGTTGTTTCATTTTTCCCCTTAGGAGGTACAAGAAGATGAGAGGGGACTGGCGTGGAAGATACTCCATTTGTCCAGTAGGGATGAGGTTTTAGAAGTGCACTCTGTCAAAGCCCTTTTCTCAGATAAAAGGCTTTTATTTCACAAAAGTTACATCCCAACTCCCCACCCTCCTCTAGAGCTATGTGGGGATCTCTCTCTGATCCCCACGGGGAGCTTGACTGGGAGTTACTGGAGGAAAAACCTATGAAAGTGAGAATACCCAGCTAAGACTGTAGTTTTAAGGAGAGTGTGTTGATCTCTTAAAACACACTCAACCTCCAACAGTTGTTCAAAAATTCCATCGAATTGTACTTACCAGTCCATGGCTCCAGCAACTACTTCTCCAGATATGCGGATCTCTGATGCTGTCTCTCTCTGGATGTTCCTGTCTCTCCAGAATTCAGGCGGCATTTGCCCTGTGAATTCTATCTTTCCATGAGCACAAGATATCACTGATTTTAAGTCTGTGCAATGTTCTCGTTTGTTTGTTTGTTTGTTTGTTTGTTTGTTTGTTTTGGTAAGGACAGGAGGAGAACTTTCCAACCCTTTACACATTGGAACTGAAATAGGAAATATTTTACATTTATTTTTGGAGGAGAAAACTCTCACTTTTCTTCATGAATAATAGCTGGTTCATGTATGTAACTGAAAAGCAAAACCCTGTCTTGATGAGTAATGACTATCTTCAACTAACAGACACAGGGCTGCCTACAGGTGACGCCATGTTATCTCCAGACAGAGAGTAGTTGAAGATGGGGCAACAATTCAAACACCTTTTGTATTTCAAATGAAGTACTGATTTTCTTATGGAGTTCACAGGGTGAAGACATTTTCTCAGCTCCATCAAAAATTACTCCTTGATCTTTCCTTGATCTCCCTTTTGATATCAGAATGAACCATCTTGCTACTGATGAGAAGATTTTATAAGAAGGCTGAGGAATAAGAAATTAGTGGCCTTCCATGCTTTCCAGAAATGATTCTTCAATGAAAACTAATGTAAAAATAATATTTAAAAAAATTAGAATTCTCCCCTTCCCCACGTGCACCTCATCTAGGAAATATTGTTTATTTAGTTAACTTCAGTCCAAATATTATTGCCTTCAAATGCCAACACTGAGGGGCACCTGGGTGGCTCAGTGGTTGAGCATCTGTCTTTGGCTCAGAGCGTGATCCCAGGATCCTGGGATTGAGTTCTACACTGGGCTTCCTGCAGGGTGTCTGCTTCTCCCTCTGCCTATGTCTCTGCCTCTCTCTCTGTGTCTCTCATGAATAAATAAAATCTTTAAAAAAAATGCCAACATTGAATGCACTAATATGTTTTAGTGGAAAGCAGTAAATTTCTCCTACTAAGTGGTAAAAAATATGGATAGCATATTTTATACTAATATTATGAAATAGAGAATTAAAGGAAATCAATAAAACATAACTACGTGAGAGGGTAAAGGCCAAAATATTCTATTTAAAAATGAGTCAAAATTTGGCAAATGTATACAATATGTTTTCTATATCCTGAAAACTAGAATGTTGTCAAAATATTTATCTTAGTACTAGATTATTATGCTTTTTAGGTCATAAGATGTTAGAAAGCATAGATTTTCAATTTGATTATTCTCATTTGTGTATGTCCATACCAAACTAGAACCAAATACATACACTCTTTATCAACTGTTGGGCATGTGAGGATATGGATTCTGATCATGCTTTTACAGTTTGCCACCAATTCTATTTCAAAGAATAATAGGAACAAATATAGCACACTTTTTAGTAGGTACTCTGTTAATTTTTTATACATATAGTTTTATTTTTATCTCATAACAGTCCTGTGATGGAAGTAATATTATTATTATTTTTTAAAGGTATTATTTATTTGTTCATGAGAGACAAAGGGGGAGAGAGAGAGAGAGAGGAGAGAGAGAGAGGTAAGAGGCAGAGACATAGGCAGAGGGAGAAGCAGGCTCCTCCTGGGGAGCCTGATGCAGGACTCAATGCCAGGACCCTGGGATCACGACCTGACCCACAAGCAGACACTCAACCACTGAGCCACCCAGGTGCCCCTAGAAGTAATATTATTATCAATATTTTATAGATGGGAAAATTTTGAGTCTACTCATCTAATAAGTGGTACAGTATAATCATGTTTAGTAATAGGCATAATAAAAATCCATGTCTTTATCTTTCTGTCATGTCAGTAAAGTAAATGACTTTAACTCATCCAGATAAAGAAAAATAGTGCTACATATCATAATTCATCAGGGAAATGCAAATTAAAAAATAAGATACCACTACATACCTATTAGAACAGTCAAAATCTAGAACATTGATTAATATCAAGTATTTCATGGATGTGGAGCAGCAGGAGATTTCATTAATTGGTGATGGAAATGCAAAATGGTACAGCAACTTTGGAAGACCATTTATTAGTTTCTTACAAAACTAAACATGCTCTAACAAAACTAAATATGTTCTTAACTGTATGATCCAGCAATTATACTCTTTAGTATTTAATCAAAGGAGCTGAAAATTTATGTCCACCCAAAAACCTGCACAGAAATATGTATAGCAACTGTGCTTATAATTGCCAAAACTCAAAAGTAATTATGATGTCCTACAGAAAGTGAATAGAAAAACTAATTTCAGACCATGGAATTGTGTTAAAAAGAGATGAGCTCTCAAGTTCTGAAGATATATGGAGGAAAACCTAATGGATATTGTCATTTTAAAGAAGTCAATATGAAAAGGCTACACTGTATGATTCCAGCTATATGATATTCTGGACAAGGCAGAGCTACGGAGATAGCAAAAATATCAGCAGTTGCCAGGGACCAAAGGGGTGGGGATGTTAGCCTGAGCACAGGGGATTTTTAGGGCAAGAAAAATACTCTGTATGATTCTGTATCCATATCTGTACTCTGTATCCATAATGATGGATACATGCCATTATATATTTGTTCAAACTTCTTATGGAATGTACAACACAAAGAGTTAAGAGTAATGTAAAATATGGACATTGAATGACTATCAATGGATTTTGGGTGATGTGTCAATTTAGGTTCATCATTTGTAACAACTGTACCCTCTGGTGGGAGATGTTGATAATGAGGATGGCTGTGCCTGTATAGAAGTAGAGATACATGGGAAAACTCTGTACCTTTTTGGCAATTTTGTTGTGAACCTAAAACTGCGCTCTAGAAAAGTCTTAAAGGGACGCCTGGGTGGCTCAGTGGTTGAGCATCTGCCTTCAGCTCAGGTCATGATCCCAGGGTCCTGAGATCGAGTCTCATATCAGGCTCCCTGTGGGGAGCCTGCTTCTCCCTCTGCCTATGTCTCTGCTTCTCTCTCTGTGTCTCTCATGAATAAATAAATAAAATTTGAAAAATTAAGTATAAATAAGTTAAAAAGTCAAATAATGGAAAAGAAAGATGATTCTAGGTTTTTGATCAAGTAATAATTGGTAAGTTATATCTACTATTAATCTTTTTCATTAATAAGTAAGTAAACCTATTTTCTCTTTATTTCTCTGGCTCTTATTCTTACCCTGGAACCTCTTACTTTTTCAAAGGGAAATTGAATTGCATTTCAGGTTCAATTATTTTATTTTTCATGCAGTATGTGAAAAACATTGTCGTAAATTCAGAGTCATAAATTCAGAGTAACTCTGTGGAAATAGCTAAAATTTTATATTTGGAAAACATGAAGGTCAGTTATCATTAGAAATATTGATTTTTTAAAATTTTTATACATGCAATATGGTATAAGGGTAATATAAAGATCAATGGGATCACCAGCCAGTTTAAATATATAATGTGTTATTATTTATTAGAATTCATACTAATTGAAATTTATGCACCTGACAATAATTTAAAATACACATTGATATTTAAAAACTTGTTTGATTATTTTGACTTCTGTAGCAAAGAAATGAATACAGTTTTCATTCCCATGACTTGTTTAGATTTCTTTACACAAGGGACATATTATTTTGTGTGCCAAATGTCAAATTGACTCTTCTTGTAAATTTAGGAAATTACTATTTGAAAATTTGCTGTTGACCATCTGTTTCGTTGACAGAGTGGCAGGTGTTTCTATTTTGCTTTACCAAATCTTAATAATTTATTGGATAGTTTAATGACACTCATGGTAGTATAAAGATTGTCTGTTGTATCGGCTTGCTAGTTGGAGACCATAATTGTTTTCAGAGGGAAAACCTACCTAATTTAATTCTAATACGATTATCTGTCTTCAGTTAGCTTGTCCACATGCAGAAAAGTAGAATTAATTATTTTTAAATACATGTCTAATATGTCCAGATTTTTAATTGGATACAAACTGAAGAAATAACACTTTATTTGTGAGTGAATATATCTATAACTTCTCTCTGTATCTATATTTACATCTCTTGCTATTTTAAAATTATATTCTTATTTTCTGAGACTTTCATCACAATATTTTAAGTTTTTATAAATATAAACTGTCATGTAGGCAGTTCTCTGAAGAAGGAGTTGACATACAGCAATGAGAATTTCTTTTAAGAGTACATTGAAGTTTTACTTAACCACCAATGTTATTTTCAAGCAGTTAGAATTAAAATTTGTACTATCTTTTAAAAATTCATAATTTAGTTAACCATATGCCTGGTGAAATTTGTACGTAACAGGATTTATGTCATAATTTTTATAAATCTGTGGTGACTTAATTTAGAAAGTATATAAAATCATATAGCACAAAATAAAAGTGTAGATCATACTAGTAATTCACTAAGATTAAAATGGGAATTACCTTAGTTTTTTAAGCAGCAGAGATGTCTACTGATCTCTGCTTTAGCATTTTTTTATTGTTAAAGTTATGATTTTTATACAGCAAAGCTTTAAACCTTGATGTATTAGTCACCCTTTAATATATAATGTGTTTAAATCCAAATATCTGTTTGGTTTATTTTTGATTGGGAGATGTATTATACATTCCAAACTAGTTTTTTGCAAAAAGTCATAGCTCTGTCAAATGGTCTTTTCATGACCTTCCTCCAAATAAAAGTAGATTTGCCTCTCATTTAAACAAATACATTGTAAGACTTCCCACATGTTATATTAGATTTCAATTTAACCTTGGTTTTGCTTACTCTCCTCATCTTTAAGTGATGATAAAAATAAAACCTTATAAAGTTGTTGTAGGGATTAACATTTTTTAAAAAAAATCCAAGGAACGTGTTTTTCACAGTGATTTACATGTAGAAAATGTCAATGAGTATTTTTATTTTATCATAATTATGATTTATATATAAAAATATATATGATATAAATGGCTGTGCTTCCCTGAGAACATAGAATAGTTGTATTTTTCATATTGCTTAGGGAGTACGGATCCAGATGGATTGCCACTTAAAACTTATCAGCATTCTCAGGATTTGTAGGATCAACTTAATTGCTCAGATAAGCCTTGTGACTCCTGACCACAAGATGATCCTACAAATCCTGTGAACGCCAATAGTTCCTCCTTTTTAAAAAATTTTATTTTTAGGGGTCCTGGGTGGCTCAGTTGGTTAGGCCTCTGCCTTTGGTTTGGATCATGATCTCAGGGTCCTGGAATCAGGCCTCACATCAGGATCCCTGCTCCACGGGGAGCCAGCTTCTCCCTCTCATGCTGCTTGCCACTCCCCCTGCTTATGTGCGCTCTCTCTCGCGCGCGCTCTCTCTCTCTCTCTGTCACATAAATAAATAAAATATTTTTAATAAGTTTTTATTATTATAAAAGTTAGAGACTTTTTGTTACAATGCTAGCAAAATGTTAGGAGCGCTTTACAAAATTATTTCTGTTACTTGATTCTTGGCTTCATTTTCTGTGTCCTATGCTTGTTTGGCTTTTGCCTTTCATTCCTCATACTTTCAGTTGTTATTTTATGTGTGTGTGTGTGTGTGTGTATAACCTTATTTTTTTCAGAAGAAGGCAGTATTTCTATAAATATATGCAAAATTAATAAATTTAAAATGCTTAGAAAATTTAGTGCAGTTATTTTTCCTATAGCATGGATTTTTACAACCAATACTGAAATTTTTGAGTACTTACCTTTCAGGCACTGTTTGAAATGCTGGGGAACTGGCGATGTGCCAGAAGAACAAAAAAATCATAATAAGACAGTAGCAAATGAGAGCTAGTACTAGAAGAAATGAAATGAACTTTGTAGGGATAATTTTGTATAAGTGACCATATTTCAGTTTGATGATGATAGGTGCCAACTTGATAAAAACAGGTATGTTTGGCTGTGTTAGTGTTTTAGTAATATAAAACACTAGAAAAGGGAAAAAAGTCCTATTTGTGCAAAAATTTACTGTTAATCAACAGAAGTTTGTTAAAAGGTATTTATTTCTGTAGATATAAAATTATGCCCATGTTAAGAAAATAACTTTGTTAGAAGAATTACTAAAACTGAAATAATTTATCATAAGTATGAAAGTCTCTACCACTTGATCTTTTCTTGGTTTTCTTAAAGAAACAGTTTTAACACATTTTTTGACACAATGCTCCTTTTAGGAATGCAAACATTATATCACATAGTGAATGAAAGATTTATTTGTATGAAATATAATTGTCACCTTGAGATAATTCTACTCAGGATAAAAATACTTATGGAGAAAGGAAAGACTTAAAATATTCAATTTCCCAATATAAGTTAATTTAATTTAAGTTTTTTAAATTAAATGATTAATTACTCAAATTATCACTCAGTTGCATTAGGTGTACTTGGGTCAGGGTTTTGTTTTTGTTTTTTTGGTTAATTTTTAATAATTCTTGGAAGTTGCAAAGATAATAGAGGAAATTCTCATACGCCTTTCATTCAGTTTCCTATAACGTTAGTTAACATCTTACATAACCATAGTAAATTGTCAAAACTAAGAAATTAACATTGGTATTTTATGAACTAAACTATAGACTTTATTCAGATATCCATTAATATCCCATGTCTGCTCCAGGATCCAAGTACATTTTGAGGAAGCAGAGTGAGTATTTTTAATGAGATTCCTATCAGACAGGCTTGGAACTCAAGTTCTAGTAATAACCTGTATAATGTATACCATTGGACAAGTAAGTTTACATTGAAACTCCTTTTCTTCATTTGCAAAGCAAATTGATATAGTATGTAATAGTATCTAGTTCAGAGGGAAGCTGTAAGGATTCAATAAAATGATCAGTTAGAGGCACCTGGGTGGCTCTGTCTGTTGAGTGTCTGCCTTCGGCTCCCATCATGATCCCAGGGTCCTTGTCAGGCTTCCTGCTCAGTGGGGAACCTGCTTCTCCTTCTCCCTCTGCCCCTACCCCACTTTGTATATGCACAGGTGTGCACTCTCTATCTCTCAAATAAATAAATAAAATCTTAAAAAAAAGATCTGTGTAAACAACATATACATTACCTAACATAATTTCTCAATAAATGTTCAATTCCTGGTGTGGTCTTAAGGTTGTTTTTGTTTTTGTTTTTCACAAACTTTTAACTATTAGCTTCTAGCTTCCTACAGAGATTCTCAGATTATACAAAAGTTTAAAAATGTGGCAGCATATGATAAGAGGCAGAACCATGCTATTAAGGTGTTGTGAGTGTGTGCAGATATTGCCCCATTGGCTTGAGAAAATATTCATAATGGTAGCAGGATAAATTGAGTTAAGCTTTTCAATTGTGCTATGGAAGTGCTGTCTATTAGGGATGGCTATTTTTATATGTAATGACAGTCAGGGAGTGTGGATGAACTGCAAGCAAAACTGGCAAAGGGAACCATCCTGTATAGTCCTATTGTAGTGTTATAAAATTGACAATGTCTGGTCCTGATGTACAACAGTGATTTTTCTTAGTGATTTGGAGCATTCTCTCTCATTGTGTATGTAGTATGCTACTCAGGTTTTTTAAGAAAGTTGATTTCAAATGCAACATAAATTAGGGTTTCTAAATTTTTTAGGTTAAAGCTTCTTAAGAAAATCTGAGACATAAAGATTTAAATTAAATGGGATTTTGATTTTTTTACTTTATTTATGTTTTCCCTCATAAAACCAAAATAAGTAAGGTTCTTAAAACTTAGTTTTCTAATGACACACTGAAATGTTACTTAAAATTCCCGAGTTTTTTTTTTTTTTTTTTGGTCTCACCTCAAACCCCAAATCACATAAGTTCTAATAGTCCTTGACCCCTGTTACATAAATGTCAATGTTCCTTACGTCAAAACTGAATAATCAAAACTTCATTCATACTATGTATAAATGAAGTTGATGATGACATTTATTCTTTCACACATTATAGTCTTCCTGTTGCAAATTAGAAAGAACTTATGAAGCAATCTTACCACTTAAATATGGACTGAAATTATATCATTTTATCAGAGTAAAAATAAAATAATCACATATGATGTGCAGAATCACTTGCTGATTGTAATAACTTCATGCTTACTGGGTTTGAAGATTGTTTTATGTGTCTGTTTGAAGGACAATATTGCAAACAATAGATGAAAGTTGCTACTGTAGGACTGATCTAATAATGGTGAAGTTAGAGAAAGAATTCATCATTTGATCAAAATAACTATTTCATTTATAATTCTAATATAACCACTAAATGAAAAAACAGTCCTTATTTATCTGCAATATTACTACTATGCTAGCAATTTATTCAAAAATGCAGTTACAAGTTGAATCTTGGATTTTGTACTGAAATTTGTTCTGCATAGTGAATTGTAAGATTGCTGATTTGAATAAAAATACATTTTACTTTCCATAAAACTAGTAGATTATTTCAGCATAACTACCAGTAATAAATCTAACTTCTTTTTTAACTCTTATTTTTATTTCTTTTGCTTTTTTGCTTTTTGCATTAAATACCTTTATTTCATGAATATCATCCAGATTTTAACAGATACAGGACTTCCACTAAATTCATTATGTTCATGAATGATTTTTACAATGCCCACATTTTCTACTTATTCAGAAAGGTTATTTGTCCTAACATATTTACCCAAAAAGCTGTTATTGTGATTAATCTATTATACATTGAGAATGACAATTAAGTAGTGTTTTGAAATAATGGGGAGGATAGTCAGTCATAAAAGTAATATTATGAAGAATCACTGCCTAATAAGTATCAAGACAAAGAGGGCAGGAGTTGATGAGTGAACTTTCTGGAAATACTGCTTTAGGAAGAAATGAAATATGATAGTATAAAGAAATCATAAAGAACCACCTGGCTTCCCTATATGCATTTAATTCATTCAAATATAGTTTGGATATTGGAAACTATCATCTCTAGACTAGGGAAGGTAGATTTCTCATTTATTTTTCTTATATACCTTTGTATTTTTGAACTCCTAATCAATTACTACTTTTGAAAGAAAATAATAAATTAAAACTATTTTCCTTTCAACAAACAGACATTTGTGATTATCTGTCAGACATACTTTTGGGAAGATTCTTAAAGTATAGGAAATTGTATTACTTTAAAAATGACTTTTCTAAAAGAAGATTTGAATAGTCCATTTTTCTTTTTTGAAAAGTTACAGCAACAGAAGAAACTTTTCTATAGCAATTAATGATGGAGTTGTTTATTCATTCATTACTGTATCTAGCATATTACATCATTACTCCACCAAATGCTGTGGGCATAATGGGTGAAAAGACATATCCCCTCGTCCTCAGCTTACTCACAAAATGGAAGAATAGGGTTATGTGTTTAATAATTCAAAGTATTAAAGTATATAGCCACAGTAAAATGTATCATACAAATATTCTGGTACTTTCTAGCTTGTTAATACATAGATACCAGAAATAAAGAATATGATACTCTCTTTAAGTTCATTCATACATACATTTTTACTTCAGGCAAAACTATAGAATCTGAAGTCTTTGAGTGAAACAAGATATGATTAAATATATTAAGAAATATAGATCAGATTTTTAGGAAGGAAATCAGAAAGGCAGAAGATGACTGTAGCTTATTCACTGACATATTCGGAGTACAAGAAACAAAAAAGGGAACTGCTAGCCTAGAACACAAGTTTTGGTAGAGCTTATTTAGTTTTGGAATCTCTGACCAAGTAAAATGACTCTTGTTCCACGTCACTTGTACTTCAGTGTCTTTTTCTCACACTCTGTAAATACATCATCATAGTGATGTGCTAGGATAGTGACTGTATCTCCCTGACTATTGCATGCTGCATATCTACTTCCATAGCACGGTAACTAACATAGAATAGGCACTAAGTCAATATTCACTGATTGATCAATGAAGTGTCCAGTTACGATTTGATACCATTAGTACTAAAACTTGACCAGATGCCTTCCTTTACCCTCAATCTGAGCTCACTCACACAAACGTGATTGAAGTATGTCTCCCTATTGGGATTATTCAAGGAGAAAAATATTTGAAAACCATTTAACCTGCTAGATTTTATGTTGAAAGATAGTCTATATATGAAGTACTTCTGAATTTAGTGGATATAAAGCAGATGGAAAAAACAAACAAAAATCTCTGCTTGCAAAGACTAAATCTCATTTTGAATCTGTGGAGTCAAGGACCAGTTTTGGAAATGTTCTAGCAAAAGGATAATGATTCTTGAGAGCTCTGATTCTGATACCAGCTTTATCACACCTTATACTTTTTGGGTCAATAATCTACTTTGAGAATCTAAAGAAAGCTCTGAAACTCTTGTTAGAGAAAAAAAAAACCGTGCCTATAAATATGTATATGCATACATTTAAGTATGTGTGTGTTTGAAGGGTTTTATAAATGTTCTAATTGTAATTTACTGAACATTCTTAATGAAATATCTTAGAAAATATTATTATCAGAAATGAGGCTAATTATATTTAAGTTGATGAATTTCCCTTCAAAAGCAGTGATGCCACAGGACTGTAAAATACAAAGTAAGTATGAGTTTGAAAGTTATCTTGCATATTGAGAAACTAAACAAGCCAATGTGAATAATCAAGAACAAACATTTTCCATTAGCAAACTCTCCTCTTGCCAACAGTCAATACCAACTTGAATGGTAATTCAGCTAGAAACAACATTTATAGGTTTTATTTATTAAAGAATACAGATTGCATAGATTAGTCTGGGAAAGAAATAATTTAAGCACAATGAATGTAAAATTTAATTTGACATAGACAGCTGTTTTGGGCTGAATTTATAAGTGTTGTCCTATTTTCCAGTACCTCAGAGTGTGACTATATTGAGAGATAAGGCTTTTAAAAGAGAAGTCAGGTAAAATGAGGTCATAGAAGTGGGCCCTAATCCAATATGACTATATAAAAGAGGAAATCGGGATACAGGCAATGGAGGAAAGGCCATTTGAAGATTCAGGGAGAAGACAGCTGTCTATAAACCAAGGAGAGGGGCCTTACAAGGAAACCAAACCTATCCACATTTTGATCTGGGACTTCTAACCTCTAGAACTATGAAGAAATATCTGTTGTTTAAGCTACTCAGTCTGTGGTTCTTGTTATGGCAGCCCTAGCAAACTAAAATAATATAGCCTTTCCTTTTTCAGGTGAATAACCTATTAAAGAAATAAATCATTATGAGTATTAAAAGAGGATCATTTCATTACTGGATTTGATCTATCTCCTCAGATATTTTATCAATCAGCATAATATGTGCTTGCTTTTAATGGAATAGTTAAAAATAGTAAAAATGTTAAATTCTACTCCCCAAAGGTAGTGCTTGTGTCTATCCAACCTAAGAATCAGGAAGATGATTGATCCTTTCCTTTATTGTGATGGATTCCTTTACAATGGCAGGATTTCCCCTGGATACAATAACCAGAAACACACTGAGAAATGCAAAAAGAGGTTTATTTCTCTGACCAAGGAAATAGCTTTCTTTGTGCAAGGGAAAGGCAAAATATTACCATAGAAATTGACTAGAAAAAAATTGCTAACCTTCTTTAAAGTCTCAAAACTACTTTCTTCACTATTTTCCTGCAAATCTTTCAGACAAGGGGGAATAAGGAGGACTTTATTGGTTTGCAATTTTTCTTTAGATTTGCCACTTTGTGTTGTTTTAAGTCTGTCCTCTAACTTATTTATGAAGGTGTCTTAAATTATTTGTATCACTCCATTTGCCTACGGTCTACTCACATTATTTCAAGGTTAGTCTCTCTGAATTCATTAATGTTTGTGTTCAGAATAATCATTTTTGATTTCCCAGTTGTAGTCAGAGACTGTAGCATTTCTTAATGTCTTATCGTTTCACATTTCTCTAAGTTTTTTTTTTTAAGTTGCTGCTAAAGAGATTGAAAATAGCAATGATTACAGACTTCTCTAACACTGTTTATCACTTAAAGAAACATCTTCTGCTTTCAGACATTCCAGTTACTTTATATTCTCTTCAAGGAGTATATTTCAAAGAGTACTCTATCAACTTTCCAAGTGGGTTGAAAATCTACATTTAAAGTTTAGTTCATGAATCAATTTAACAAATATTTACTGAATACCATTTTTTTTGCATGAGGTTCTGGGTCATCATCTAGGAACAGAGGAAAACCATCCCAGTCTCGTCTCCCAAAGAACAAAACAACAGAAAGACAATAACAAATTGGCTGCCAGAATTTTCAAATATGGCGTAGCTCTTAAATTGTGTCACCCCCACTGAAATGTAGAAAATAACTTTTCCTCAGCAGTCTCTTTAACCTTTTGTTATTAACATTATGAACTTTCATAACATAGCCTGATTTAGCGCTATCTTGATTTTCAAAGTATTTGCAGCACAAATACTCTTAATTTCTCTATAGTTGCTAGTTATATAATCATAATAACATTTACGTTCTTTATGAAAAATGGAGACTATAATGCCTGTCTTGTGGGCTTTTATTTGGGATAAATGATATTACATACACACCCACATCGTGTGTGTGTGTGTGTGTGTGTGTGTGTTCATGCACATTGTCACGGTATATAATGTTGCTTTGATAAATGTTTGGCAACCAACTTTCCAGGAAAAAAAAGCTGTGATAATGTAGTATTACTGATTTCCATGGTATAAGAACTCAACATGACTGATTTCAAGTTATCAATGTGACATATACCAACCAGCTCACAAAATCTGTGGGAATCTAACAATTTGGGGATCCAGTATAAGCAGATCTAGCACAACACTGCCCTATGATGAAGCTACTTACCATACCATTGTGATACCCTAGATGTTTGACAAATGGTAGTTTTTAAATTCATATCCAAATTCTGTTCATATTTGGGAAATACAAATGCATTAAGTTATCTATTCTTTGTTTATGGATTATGATATGAAATAGGAGATTCTTTTCTGGCTACTCCTAACAATGTTTCCTTATAATGGAAGGGGTGGGAGTGGGGAGAGTGTTAGAAAAACATATTTTTCAATGATTAAAAATAATGTGAAAATGTTCTCAATCCTTTTTTTTTAGATTTTATTTATTTATTCATGAGAGACAGAGACAGAGAAAGAGAGAGAGAGAGGCAGGGACACAGGCAGAGGGAGAAGCAGGCTCCCTGCGGGGAGCCCGATGTGGGACCTAATCCCGGGACTCCAGGATCATGTCCTGAGCCAAAGGGAGACACTTAACTGCTGAGCCATCCAGGCGTCCCAATGTTCTCAATCCTTGAAGAGTTCAAAGTTGATAGATAAATATTACATCATAGCCATACTTATTACTAAGTAGAATTCCTAGCCAAAAAAAAAAAATGTCTTAGTTTTGTTTTTTGTTTCTTTTTGCCAAATTTTAGACTGTTCCCTTTTCTTAGTGCCATATGAAACAGGTTATGGTTTAGAACCATTTGATAACATCATCAGAGACTATTATAACATCATCAAAGATTATTGTATATGGTTATATTGCTAGAAGAAGAGTAGGCATTTGAGTTTATGTTCAAGTAGTTTATATTTGCTACAAAATATTAGTAAGAAGACTTCATGTACGAAATAGGCTAGGTTAGAGGCAGAGTTAAGAAAAACTGACCAGAAAGAGAAAAACTGTATGGGAAAAGACAACCTAATTACTTTATTGTGGGACTTTGTTTTCCTTAAAAATATGCTTGGAAGAATTTCTAAACTGAAAGAAGCCAACATGCCATCTGGAGAAAACTGTATTGTTATCGGTTCAAGATACACTTGTGTGTTTATAAATATATGGATAATAGGAATAAGGTGAAGAGGTTTCTGCCAACAGAGAGCCAGTTTGGTTTTCAAGCTATAAACTTTTTCTGGCAGATTTAATAGAAGCAGAGGTTAGCAATTTAAAGTTTTTCACTGAGTGGTAAAAATCAATCCAAAATCCTGTACTGGGTTCAGAGAGGACCATTTGAACATAGCAGGGCAGCAGGGAACAGATCACATATTGCTTAGGTTTCAGTTTATAGATTTCCTTCTCACAAAAATACTTCCTGAAATTCTCAGTCAGGTGTGCCTCATATATGGACCCATAAAATCCTCAAGTTGCACTAATTAAACTTTACTAAGATTACCTTTTAAGTAGTGTGTGTCATGTTTTGGAATGAATTCCTAGGGAGAATTCATTTCTAACCAAGAATTAAGTAGAAAGGTCAGTAGAAAATCTTAAAATTCTGCTCTCCTTTTCTCCCCACATTACCTTGTGGTGCTCTTTATCTCTCTCTTCATAAATATATGCAGCCACTAGTGCTTACGTCTGAGGGATAATAGGACAGCACAACTCTCTGTCACGGTGAGGAGTTGGTGAAAAACAAACGTACTGCCCTTGAGCATTCATTTCCATATTGTGTCCCCCTAAAACCCAGAGCCCGTGTATTAAAATTTAAGTGCCCCATCTTCTCTCCTTCCTGCCTCTTCCCCAGGGTCTAAAGGCAAAACCCTATCCTAAAGTTTTGACTGGTAGAGTAATTAGCATTGGTCTTCTGATGCCAGGGACCCACTGCCTGAAAGACAATGCTTCAGCACTTCTTAACTCAATGGAAGGGTCAAAAGCTAGACTAGTGTCCCTTCTAACCCTTGCATGGCATTTAACATTTACAAAGTAAGTGATGCCCTAAGGAAATGTGAACTCACACACAAAAATCCTAGACATTTCTGGAGTGCAACCAATGTATGGAAAGACATACATGCCAATAACATATAATGATAGAATTAACTAAAGAGATAAAACAAGAATTTAAAGTAAGCATATCTGATGTATATATAAGGATATAAGGCAGGATATTAGCATGTAACAAGAACAAAACATTTTAAAGAAGAACTGGGTAGAAATGTTAGATCTGAAAAATATAACAGTTTAAAATAAAATTATTTTTAGAAACTCATAAATGGACATATGCCATAGAAGGTGAAGCTTCTCTTGGATATTCTTTTTCACCTCTTCTAGATCCACTCTCCAATTATCCACCTTGTTCTTATTCCATGAATTATATATCAAGAAAAAAGCCCTGTCCTCTTACTTTTTGTCAGAATCAGTTGCACATTAGGAGGTCAGAGAAAGAAGAGATCGTTCATTTATTCCCATGGCTCATTCACTGTCTACAACGTTTTTTCAGTGGCTGCTTTTCTCTGTTGAATTAAATCTAGTACTGGTAACTACTTCCTCACCTTACTCTTCAAGTGCAGGGTGGTACAGTTGATGTCACTACCTCTCAGTCACTTTACCATACCTTATAGGTTTCCCTTAATCCTGCTCACACCTCAGAAAATGATCCCTTCATTAAACTCTTTCTAATCACCCTTTATGTAGGTGTACTTATTTGCTTCTTGGATTCTGATTAATATAATACTCAGTATCATCAGAAGCCCAGGAAACAGGCCTTGAAAACAGAGTTTTGAGATTGAAATTTTACATGTATGAAGAGTTACATATATTATCTCCTTACTTGGGGCAAATAAAAAAACTATAAACCAAAAAAAAAAAAACTATAAACCATCTACATTGTGGAATGAGAAGTACACATGCAGGGCAATGTAAAGAGAGTACAGTAGTTGAGGAACTTAGGTGCTATTTTTCAAAGATTGTGGTTTGCTATTGCAACATCTGTTGGCCCTAGAAAGAGTACCAAGAGTACAAGCAAGTGAAAGTCATGATGGCCTTATGGCTGCTTTGATAGTCTGTGGTTATCTCCTGTAGCTGTGGGATAGATCTGACTGAGGATTATTAGACTAGGATTGTTAACTAAAGCCCAAAACTCCACAGGGGCCTAAAGTCATAGAAGATAAAATATCAGGTATTCACCAGTGTTAATATGTTAATGTACATCTGAATCATTGGTGACTTTCAGTAGTCTGAATGACAAGATTCTTCCTTTTTAAGAAGATCCCAGGGATTATCAATGTTCCTGATCTACAATTACAAAACTGTAAAGGAAAGAGCCCCAAAATTCAGAAAGTAGTAATGACAAATTGGAACTACCATGTGCAATCTGCTCAACTTCTCCTTCCCTAATCATATCTTCCAGGAGGTTCTGCCATGAAGGTAGTTATTTGTGCTTCCAAATGAATGAAACAAAGATGCTACACTGAATTTGAACTCCCTAATTGCAATGAGGACACAGAAATGTTAGAGTCTTTTGACTAAATGGGGATCTATGGTGATAACTATTTAAATCATAGTCTGTAGAAGTGAACCAGGTGGGCAGTCTAGAAAGGTACCACTGGCATGTATTAGGAACGTAAGTTATGGGGGAGAGGCAGACATCTAGCTGGAATCAGCTTCTTACTCAGTTTCCAGATATAAGTAGGACCTGAAGCCTCTTGACTAACTAGGGAGCCATGTCCCTCTGATGATACTTCTGAAACATATCTAGACATACATTATGTGAAATTATGTGAATCTTTCACCAAACATTCTCTAGAAGGACCAGTGGCTATTTACTAAAGTGACTTTTTACTAGGAGTAGGGAACCACTCAGACTTTCTGAGAGATAATAGATAATGGCTCTGGTATGGCTAGCTTCTAGAGACCTAGTGTCATCAGATTTTAGGTCTTGGAGTCTTGGCCAGCATATACCTTAGTCTATATAATAGGACAAAAAAGCATATCCCTTTATTATGTCTTCAGTTCCAGAAATTACAGATACCCCCTCCCCCCACACACACACATATCTTTGGACTTTTTGCTCTACACTTTTGCAATCTGCAGATCAGCAACATTGATAACCCCTAGGATCTTGTTAGAAATAAAGAATCTTGATATTCAGACTATTGACAGCTACTAGTAATTCATATGCATATAAATATATGCCTAATTTCTGGAACTCGGGAAATAATAAAGGGATAGGCTTTACTTAAGATAAATATGTATTTCCCTTATATATATGATCTGAATATATTACCTGGAATGATTCCTTCATTAGTAACTTGACCCATGAAGAAAGAAGACCACTGTGGTGGGAAGAGACAATGAAAGCTCCTGGAAGAGTTATATACTCACCCACTAAGAAGATATGCATTCTCATTTAACTTGATTTTTTGTAGGTTCAAATACAAGATGAAACTTTGGAATGACTATGAATTATTGTATACCTTAATCAGGAAGTGATGCTAATATCAGTTACCAGTCCAGATTTTGTTTCCTGGAGCAAATCAATGAACCCTTCTTTGCTACTCTTGACCTAGAAATTACATGGCTTTTAATTCCTGTCAAACTAATCAGAAACAATTTGCTTCTTTGTGCTGGGGATTGCAGGGCATCTTTACTATTGTATCCATCGTTTTGGTTAAGTATCCTCTCTCATATTACAGGTCAGGTGAACCTTCATCATTTAGGATCAAAAGAAAACATTGTGGTCACAGAAGTGTACATAGCAGCAATTACGTTAATGTTAATTTGTTGTCTTTCTCCCCTTGTCTCCAATCTTTCACATTTGACCCTCTAACGACAAGAGTTTGAACTATGCAGATCCAGTTGTATACGGATTTTTTTTACAGTGTAATACTGTAAATGTATTTTCTCTTATGATTTTTAATAATATTTTCTTTTCTCTAACTTTATAGTAAGAATGCAATATATGATACATATAATATAAAAAAATAATCAACTATTTAAGTTATTGGTAAGGCTTCTGGTCAATATTGGATAAGCTATTGGTAGTCAAGTTTTGGGGTAGTCAAAAATTAGACACAGATTTTTTACTATACCAGATCAACACCTTTAACCCCTGTGTTGTTCAAAGGTCAACTGTATATACAAGCACAGTGTTTTAGGTTTCAATTGGGAGTATAATTGAATTATTATTGCCACATGATGATGTCAGTGCTCTTAGAATCTCATGTGTTTCCTCCTTGGGAGTATACATTTTCACTAGACAAAGGACACAAAGGACAAAGGGTTGAGCCATGCTGAATAGTCTCCATTGACCATCTACATCCTTTTCTACCCTTCTCCACCCCTAAAAATGCAAACTAATGAGGTATTCAAAATTATTACACGTCTGGCCTTGGTGCATTTTGTGTTTGCTTCTTCCCAGTATGAGCCTTAAGTTCTGCTGACTTATTTGTGATTCCCTCATTTGAAGCTTTGTGAAATGAATCATGGTTTAACTACTTACCTTTTCTTCCTTCATCTTGGCAATATCTCAGATCTTCCTCCCCCCATTAATTACTTAAAAATTATCTTTGCTCATATCATAGTCTACTACATAAATGTATATGTATATATGTGTACACACAAACATATATATTTATTTTTAGACTGAAATCTAATATGAACAGGGGAAGTAGGTAATATCCATGACATCTAAGATTACATGTTCAAACATGAAGATCGTAACTAAATAAGAGAATTAAAAAAAGTAATAGTAGTAGATCTTCTGTGTTCTTCTTCAATTTCAACTTGTGTATATGGGAGGGGCAGGGTCCACACACCTCCAATAAGCAATTCTCTGGATACCGGCTGGGTTTCCCACAATTCAACTCAACTCTGACATCTGTCTACCTGGAGATATTTCAGATTCCACAGGTTAAGAGTTTGGTGCTACAAGACTGCTCTCTCCTACCCTTCCAATTAAGACAATAGTTGCAAGCCCAGGTAGTTGCTTGTGCTTCCAATCAATTAGGTATAAATCAGAGGTTCCACAAACCCCTCTTTGGATTTAATTCATTTGCTAGAACAGCTCACAGAACACTGCCTTCAGAGAAACCGTTCTATCACTAGATTACTGATTTATTAGAAAAGGCTATAACTCAGGATAGAAGAGATAGATAAGGCATTCCACAAGTCATCTCATTAACATAACAATAGACACCTTTTTATCACTCTCATCACTTAATAAATTGTTAAGGTTTTAGGAGCTCAGTGCCAGAATTGGGGACCAATATATATTTCTATTATAAATCACAATATCACAGCAGGTAAAGAAAGCATCCATATATGACATGCAGTAGAGTAGGTACAAGTAATTAGTCTTTGGCTCTTATACAATACTGAATATGTGTTTTCAAAAAACAATATACAGTAAAACTCCTAATACCTAGAAATTCCGGATTTCAGGTTCAGATAAGGGAAAACTTACATTGGTTTTGCTGAAAGGCTCATGGACATAACTTTTTAAAAAATCTGCTACAACCTCTAGATAAAAGTCTGTTTGTATTTTAGCAGTTTGGAAATAAATCAACATTTTTGTATGATTATCAGAAGTATTTTCTTAATCTCATTGGTAGTACTATATTGTGTGCAATAATTTGTTTCTTTGTTTTTGCTCCTAGTCTTCATGTTAAGTTTTTAATAGGATTTGAGCAAGACTGTACACAGTCGAGTTCTAAGATCAAAGTGCCTGGGCTCAATTCTTGCTCTGTATTACACTGTGTAACTTGAAAGAGTCATTTATGCATTTCTTTGGGCTTGAGTTTTTCTTTCTGAAAAATGGGAATAACATTGCCTAAGCATGCTTTTATAAAGAATGAATGGAAATACATGGAAATCATTTAAGATAATGTCCAGCACATAATAAACATTCCATAAATCTACAATTATTTGTGGTATCTACTATTAACACAAAGATAAAATGAAATGACTCTTACTTCACAGAAAGACAGAATTGTGGGTTCTTGGAAAGCCAGATACACTGTAAGTGTGCACCAATATACTGGATGAGGGGGGTAAAATTGGGAAAGGATCTGAGTCAATACTGAGATATTAAACATAGCTCTCTATATATCACCCTGATTGATTTGAAAATATTGAACCAGACTTGAAACACAGGAATAAATCCCACTTGATTGTGGTGAATGACTTTTATTAATATACTGTTAGATTCAGTTGGTTAGAATTTTATTGAGAATTTTTGCATCCATGTTCATCAGTGGAGTCTTTATCTGATTTTGGTATCAGAGTAGTACTGCCCTCATGATAGAAACCCTCAACAAAGTAGGTTTAGAGACAACATACCTCAGTATAATAAAGGCCATATATGAAGAACCCACAGCTAATATCTTCAATGGGGAAAAGCTGAGAGCTTTTCTTCTATGGTCAGGAACAAGACAGAAATGTCCACTCTTACCACTATTATTTAGCATAGTATGGTCCTAGCCTCAGCAATCAGACAACAAAAATAAATTAAAAGTATCTACATTGGCAGGGAAGAAATCAAATTTTCACTATTTGCAGATGACATGATACTCTATACAGAAAACCTAAAAGATTCTAGCAAACACCTGCTAGAATTGATACACAAATTCAGTAAAGTCACAGGATACAAAATCAACATACAGCAATCTGTTGCATTTCTGTACACCGAAAATGAAACAGCAGAAAGAGAACTAAAGAAAACAACACCATTTACAACTGGACCAAGAATAATAAAATGCCTAGGAATAAACCTAACCAAGGAGGTGAAGGACCTGTACTCTGAAAACTATAAAATCCTGATGAAAGAAATCAAAGATGATACAAATAAGTAGAAAGACATTCCAGGCACATGGATTAGAAGAAAAAATACTGTTAAAATGTCTATGGTACCAAAAGCAATCTACACATTTAATGTAATCCCTATCAAAATAACACCAGCATCTTTCACAGAGCCAGAACAAATAATTCTAAAATTTGCACGGAACCACAAAAAACCCTAAATAGCCAAAGCAACCTTGAAAAAGAAGAACAAAGCTGGAGGCATCACAATTCCAAACTTCAAGTTATATTATGAAGCTGTAGTCATCAAGACAATATAGTACTGGCACAAAAAAATAGACATGTAGATCAATGGAACAGAAAGGAAAACGAGAAATGAATCCACAATTATATGGCGGGTTAATCTCAACAAAGCAATGAAGAGCATCCAATGGGAAAAAGACAGTCTCTTCCAAAAATGGTGCTAGGAACACTGGACAGCAACATGCAAAAAATGAAACTGGACCACTATTTTACACCACACACAACTTCATAATGGATAAATTACCTAAATGTGAGACAGGAAATCATCAAAATCTTAGAGGAGAACGCAGGCGACGACCTCTTTGACATCAGCTGTAGCAATTTCTTCCTGGTTATGTCGCCTGAGGCAAGGGAAAGAAAGGCAAAAACAAGCATTTGGGACTTCATCAAAATAAAAAGCACCTTCATAATGAAGGAACCAATCAACAAAACTAAATGGCAACCCCTGGAATGGGAGAAGATATTTACAAATGATATAATCCGTAAGGGGTTAGTATCCAAAATCTATAAAGAACTTGCAAAACTCAACAACCAAAAAGTGAATACTCTGATTTAAAAATGAGCAGAAGACATGAATAGACATTTCTCCAAACAACACATACCAATGGCTAACAGACACATGAAAAGCTGCTCAACAAACTCATCATCAGGGAAATACAAATTAAAACTGCAAAGAGATATCACCTATACCTGTTAGAATGGCTAAAATCAACAATACAAGAAACAACAGGTGTTAGTGAAGGTGTAGAGAAAGGGGAACCCCCTACACGGTGGGAATGCAAACTGGTGCAGCCACTCTGGAAGACAGTATGGAGGTTTCTCAAGAAGTTAAAACTGGAACTGCCCTATAATCCAGTAATTGCATTAGTCGGTATTTACCCAAAGAATACAAAAAAAAACTGATTCAGAGGGATGCATGCACCCCAATGTTTATAGCAATGTTATCTACAGTAGCCAAATTATGGAAACTCCCCAAGTGTCCATCAACTGATGAATGGATAAAGATGTCATTGATATATATATATATATATGGATTATTATATATTATGTATATATTATATATATAATATATATATTACTTGAATATATAACTGGAATATTACTTGTCCATAAAAAGAATTAAATCTTGTTATTTGCAATAGCATTAATAAAGCTAGAGAATACTATGCTAAGTGAAATAAGTCAGAGAAAGAAAAAATACCATATGATTTCATTGATGTGTGGAATTTTATAAACCAAATAAATGAGCAAAGGGAGGATAGAGAGAGAGAGGCAAACCAAGGAAAAGACTCTTAAGTATAGAGAACAAATTGATGGTCATGGGGTGGGTGGGCATTGGATTGAATAAATGATAGAGATTAAGGAGTACATTTGTGATAAGCAACAGCTATTATGTGGAAGTGCTGTATCACTATCTTGTATACCTGAATTGGGTATTATATTGTAAGTTAACTAACTGGAATTTAAATTAAAACTTAAAAAAGAATCATAGAAAGAAAGATAAAGAGGTCTGTGTTGAAAACAGATTTCTGTTTTTTGTCATTGTTTCAAATGGAGACAGGGGATTATGATTAATAACAAGCTTAGGGAAGTCACTTTTATTTTCAAGACAGGACACTCAATGTATTTGCTGGCTGGTCTAATTAATTTTAAAATTTTAATAGGAAGTAACTTTCTCCACAGTTCTAAAGAAGCATTATTTTATAAATTTAAATTTTGGGGGGATTCTTGAACTTAATGACTTAAATACATATGTATATAACAGTGATTGCCCAAGTTTTTTATAAAGATTCCTCTTTATTAATTCTGCTACATTTTTTAAAAGTATATTTTTCTTACAAAGGTAATGCCTGCTGATTATAACAAATTAAATAGTACATTACGACATTTTTTCCATCTCCGCAATACAACTCTATTGCAATAATGGATATTAATATTAATAATATTAATTAATTAATATTATGAATTCTCAATGCTTTGTGTATGATTATGAAATCATGTGCAAACATAGATACACAGAAAATATTCATATAAATGCATACATGTTCGTAAAGTATTTGTTTTATTTTGCTTTACCTTCTTTAGTTTGTTTTACAAAATTGGGATTATTCTATACATAGCTTATTTAAACTAAATGGCATATCAAAATGGTTATCAAATTTTCTATGTCAGTGCACACTCAGGCTAGAACATGTAGGTTTTGAGTTAACCTTATTTTTCTGTTTTGTTTTGTTTTCTAATGCCAATCAGAGCTTTGGAATAGCATGAGGTAAAAATCTCACCTCATCAATTTGATATCATTCTGTCCAGGAGCAAAATTATTTGACATTTAGAATACATAGTTTCTCTAATTTTTCTAGCTTTTGGAAATTTTGAAAATAGCCTGAAGGCTGTCACAATTTTTTAAGCTCCTTGGGGGTGTAATAAATATGAAGTACTAAATTTATATTTTTTACTCCTTGAAGTATAATGAATAACAAGCACTAGAAGCAAACACCAATAACTTTCAGAATTCTGTTAAAACCCAGTTGAATAATATGAAAATGTTAAATGTAGGAGGAGTTACCTAAATGCTTTTGAATTAAGTTAATGTGGAATTCAGTATTTTTATTTGACCTGGTTTATTAAAATATAGCATAAAATTTTTGAATTACACTCAAAAATTTTTTTTTTTTTTTTTTTTTTACACTCAAAAATTTGAATAAAAGGTATATGCAATTTTAATACTTTAAATTATTTTAACCTTTAAAATATATTCAGTAAATAAAATTTGACTCTCCATATTTGAATGTATATAAATATTATATATATATATATATAATATGGATATTAATCCAAATATCTTTTGGCTGCCTTGCTTTCAGGTCATGAATTGTTAAGAAAATATAAAGAGAAATACTGTCAAATCACATCCACATATTTGGAAGCATATCCACTATCGAAATTTAGTAGGAGCACCTGGGTGGCTCAGTTGGGTAAGCATCCAACTCTTGATTTTGACTCATGATCTCAGGGTTGTGAGATTGAGCCCCAACTCAAGCTCTGTGGAAAGTCTGCTTGAGATTCTCTTCCTCTGCCTCTGCCCCTGCTCTGACTTGTGAACGTGTGGGTGTGCGTTCTCTCTCTCTCTCCCAAATAAATAAATCCTTTAAAAATTTACTAAAAATTTCAAGGATATAGACAGGCACATGATACAGCAAACATCAAGAAGCTTTAGACTCCTGCTATGTAAAATACTTTTTTTCTTTGCCACGTTAGAATTCATTTTTGTCCTGATTAACATGAAATATTTTAAGTATGTAAGTGAGAACATCACTATACAAAAATGAACTGTAAACCATGAGGTATCTAAATTTTATGCTAGAAGAATTACATAGCATACACAGTATTTCCCAGGAAGTCTTACCTCTAAAACCATAGATTTGAGTTTAGACAATATGAGCAAAACTAAAAGGACCAGCCTCATCCTGCTAAAAGTATTCCATAGCTAAGGACCATTGGTATGTTTGCCAAGAGGTCTATCATTAGCATGTTTATGAGAGGTTTTCACTTAATCATGCTTCTTCTTTCTCTAGGCATCCCCTATAGGACAGAAGGGATTTCAGACCAGTTATTACATCCTTTCCCTTCTGATTGTGAAGAAGAAAAACAACTTTCTCGACTATAATCATATTTTTATGTAAATAAGATTAGAAACTTGCTCAATAACACGTGATATCATCATTTAATTCAGTTTTTGAAAAACTTTTTTTTGAAGTCTATTAAAAGGGTGACCCAGATTAATATGAGTTAGCACAATGATTAATTTCTTGACTTCAGTTTCAGAAGGTTGCACTGGCTTATCTTTAAACCCAAATGATTAGGGTATGGGTCTGCACCATTGCTTCAAGCAGTCATAGGCTCTGTTTCTTCAAATAATTCTGGGAGCTACTCCAAGAGGATTATAGTGATCATGTTTTCCTAGGGGAATGATTAAGTGACAGTAAGCATATAAGGTAACAAGCCATAGCCCATTCTATTGCTGCTGGTCAAGGGCTTAATTAATATTATATCCCTTCTATACTACCCATCTAGATGCTAAGTACTTTTAACTAGCAAGCACCCCTGAACGGCTCAGTCGCTAACACATCAGGGGATCCCAAACTGTAGTCCCTGAATTTTGAGCTTCTATCCTCCATGATTTTCTAAGCTGTGGTTGCTTTTATGTATATGCCAACAAGATTGGCCTATACAGTAAATGTGACGTCAAAGTGGATCCCCGGGATGCCTGGGTGGCTCAGTGATTGAGCGTCTGCCTTTGGCTCAGGGCGTGATCCTGGAGTCCTGAATCAAGTCCCACATCGGGCTTCCTGTGTGGAGCGTGCTTCTCCCTTTGCCTATGTTTGTGTCTCTGTGTGTGTGTGTCTCTCTAATGAACAAATAAATAAAAATCTTTAAAAAAATGGATCACCAAGGTGCCAAACAAATTTTTGTCAACAACTTAGACAATTTAGATGATATGGGCAAATTCCTATGGAAAAATAAATTACCAAAGTAAATCAAGAGGAAATAGTAAATCTGGATTTATATTTATATACACAAATAAGTAGAGTTACTATTTAGAAATTCCCCTTGCCATCCAACACATATATGAAGAAGCCCAAGACCAGATGGGTTAAATGGGGAATCCTATCAAATAATTGAATAAGAAATACTATCAGTCCTTCACAAATTCTTTTACAAAATAGAAGTGAGAGCACTTCTTCTCATTCTATGAAGCCAATAATACTCTGATATTAAGGCTAGACTAAGACATTGAAAGAAAAAAATTATAATGAAAAAACCTGCATGAACAATATGAAAAAATACTTTTAAAAACTGAAAACAGATTGTACTAACATGAAAATTGTTATACAGTATAACCAAGTGGGGATTATTTTAGAAATTTAACGTGAAAATTAATGTCAGCACCAAATTAATAGAATAGATGTTCCAAAACATGTTCATCTTAATAGCTAAATAAAAAGCATTTGACAAAGTCCAAACCTCTTATGATAAAATCTGTCAACATGAGTAGAAGGAAGCTTCCTCAACCTGATAAAGGCACCTACAAAAAGTCTATAGTTAACAGAATACTTAATAGTGAAAGACCAAATGGTTTCTCTGTAAGATTGGGAGGAAATGCAAGGACACTTGTTTTCATTACTTCTACTCATAACTGTACCAGGGTTTCTAGAAATAAGAAGAATCCAAATTGAAAAGGAAGGGATAAAACAGATTTTATTTGCAGATGACTTTATGTCATATGGGAAAATCCATGGAAGAAACAGACCAAGAGAGACAGTCACACACACACACACACACACACACACACACACTACTATAATAACTAATAAATGTGATTAGCCATGACATAGGATATAAGTATAAAAAAACTTATTTTTTACATAACAGAATCAAAATCACCTGGAAATGAAATTAAGAAACAGCTATGTTAATAATAGCAAGGGAAAGCAAAAAAAAAAAAAAAATACTTAAGCACAATTTTAAGACTTACAAATTGTTGCTGAGAGAAATTTAAAAGTAAATTTAGAAGCATACCATGATCTTGGATTAGAACAACTCCATATTGGGATCCCTGGGTGGCGCAGTGGTTTGGCGCCTGCCTTTGGCCCAGGACCCGATCCTGGAGACCCAGGATCGGATCCCATGTCGGGCTCCCGGTACATGGAGCCTGCTTCTCTCTCTGCCTGTGTCTCTGCCTCTCTCTCACTCTCTCTGTGTAACTATCATAAATTAAAATAAATAAATAAAATTTAAAAAAAAAGAACAACTCCATATTATCAAGAAGATGACTGTATCCAAATTATCTATCTGTACTTTAAATCAATATAAAAGTTTCACTGGGCTTCTTTTTAATCAAAATGCAAGCTGTGATGCAAGGATTTAAAATTCCCAAACAATTTGGGAAAAAAGAACAAAATTGCATGATTTCCACACCAGGTTTTAAAATTTATTATAAAGACACTTCAAAAGCATTATGCTATATAAAAAAGTCAGATGTGAAAGTCCATTTATTTTATGATCCCATTTATATGAATTGTCTGAAAAAAGCAAGTTGATATAGTTAAAAAGTAGATCATCAGTTGTCCAAGGCTAAGAATTGTTGAAGGTATTACATGCAAAGGAGCAAGATTACGAGAGAAAGTTTTGGGATGATGAAAATATTCTGAAACAGGATTGTGGTGAAGGTTGTACAAAGAGCTATACATTTACTAAAATATATTGAACTGTACAGTTACAGTGGGTGAATTTTGTGATATATAAAATATCCTCAGCAAAAGTGTTAAGAAAAATTGGATAGATATAAACATTTAAAATCTATTTTTCCACATGTAGCAAATATGTATATATGTGTATATTTAAATTCTCTGGTAATAAAAAGTAAGACTTGTTAGAATAATAAAGATAAAGGTATTAGATATGACATTATTTGGGAAGTATGGGTTATAAGGACTATGTCACTGTACAGGTTCCTTCCTAGGACCGCACCAGGGGGCTTACAGAAAAAAAATTAACGTAAGTGCTCCAAAATCCCTGCACAAGATATGGTCAGGGGACCCGACATTTTACATAATGACCTTTAAATACAATGAGGCTGGTACAGATGTAAATAGAACCCCAAATGTGTACTATAAGAATAGAATATAAGAATGTATTTAATGACAATAACACTTAGAAATATCTATTACATTATTCAACATTCCATTCATCATTAAAAACAAAACAAATTAAAAACATTAAACAAACTACAGGGATATCCCTGGGTGGCTCAGTGGTTTAGCGCCTGCCTTTGGCCCAGGATGTGATCCTGGAGTCCGGGGACTGAGTCCCAGGTCGGGCTTCCTGCATGGAGCCTGCTTCTCCCTCTGCCTGTGTCTCTGCCTCTCTCTCTCTCTCTGTCTCTTGTCTCTGTCTCTCATGAGTAAATAAATAAAATCTTAAAAAAAACCAAATTACATTAAAAACAAATAACCTACTACATTGGAAACTTAGTGTTAGCCCTCTTAAATACAAGCAAGCAAACAACATAACAAAATTATTCTTCTCAAGTTATTCAGTCCTGGGTGAAAACAATTATGAAAACAAAAGTTCCAATGTAAAATGTGCCAGTGGTTTTTTAAAGTGGATTATGTTATAAGACATGAGTCTTTTTTTTTTAAGACATGAATCTTATCTATGATTTTATAAGGAGCATGTATAACTTTAAGAGAATCAATTTTTAAATCCTTAAGTTCCATAATACTTAATCTTTTCTGGAAGTGATCTTCCTGATAATGCACTTGAAATGAAGATGCAGAGTACAGCTTCCTGTGCACTTTCCCTTTCAAAATTCCTCAAATTTTCAAAAGTAACCCCCCCTTTTTTTCATAACAACCTGACAATAGTGCATAGTCCCAAAGCATAACAACCTCATGGGCACTATACAAAAATACAAATAAAAATATCTTCATCTAGAGAGGCAAACCATAAGAGACATTGAACTCTGGGAAACAAACTGAGGGTTACTGGAAGGGAGGTGGATGGGGGGAAGGGGTAACTGGGTGATGAGCATTAAGGAGGGCGCTTGATGCAATGAGCACTGGGTGTTATACGCAGCTGATGAATCACTAAATTCTACCTCTGAAACTCTCTTACAGGCTACTAACTAAAAATTTCGTATTTATCCCTTTGTTGATCACAGGATAAACCACACATCATTATTCATCTCATTTACTGAAAGTATCCATATCATGCATTTATTTTAATTTTATATAGAGAAAAGCTACATAGTATTCTAAATAAGCATCATGATGTATAGTGTCATAGCTGGAAGTGATCAATATCATTATTAGTAGCTTCATAATGAAATGATCATAAAAATAAAACTATATTAAAAACAACGACATGACTAGAATAATCAGTAATGTGATCTTAAATTAGTGACATGTAATGATTGAGAAAAGGGTAATGAAAACATAATTTCTTTTGCAATTTTTATATGGAATAAAAAAGATCTTGCCCAATTGGTTTGAAAGATATGCAATGTGTCCATATTCTTTCAGTTTATCAGAGAAATAATTCGCCTTCTAAATAGTTTAACATGAATTTTAGATATATCATTTTTCTAAATAGACTAATTGGACTTCTCTAATATTTGAAATGCTCACTGATGAGGAGATGTTTATTAAAAAAATCCATGTGTATAGAATATGAATCAACTCTCACACAGCTTTCAGGTTTGGTTAGAAATGGGAAGATTGGCTCCATCAGGAAAGTGAGGTGCATGACATAAGTAGAAAAACAAGAGAGGAAAAAGGCAGATTGCTAAGACACTCCCAGCAAAAGCAGCAATTAGTCCAAAGATACCCAAGTTAAATATAATCAGACAAACTCAACCAAACTAAAAAGGGGCAAGATTAAGGATCACCAGCAATGGGCAACATGGGGCTTTTTTTTTTTTTTTCCCATTTTTGTTTTGGTTATTTCCAACCTATTCTATTTCCTCACTGTGAGCAAATGAAATCAAGAATAAAGACATTTCCGGTTGGGTTGTTTTAGGCACATTGTCATAGTACAAGCCCTTGATCTGAGGGACAGTGAAATGAGTAGGAGGTTGAGGGGAAAGAATTAGAGGCCAAAGGATGAGAAACAGTGGAATAGGAGGGCAGCTCAAAATGTATAAATACTCAAACTAAATTCAGAGCAATGGTGCAAGCATGAGTGACTGTGTGTGCACCTGGGAATAAGATTGGTGGAGGGTAGCATAGGAATTTACATTTTAACCAACATTGTGTGGTCTCAATTCTAGGAAGACATTGCAGGTTTTTTTAAGTAGACACTTTCTAGGGCTTTATGTACTTTCATTTTTCCTGAGAATATTTCCTAATCCTCCTCATCCAAATTACTCCACGTACAAAATTCTCAGTTTTGTTAAAGCATCTGACAGATGCACATCTGCTTTAGAGTTTCCCAAATATTTATTCAATATCTTTAAATTGACTCTCACTGGGCAGCCCAGGTGGCTCAGCAGTTTAGCTTTGCCTTCAGCCCAGGACATGATCCTGGACACCCGGGGTCAAGTCCCACATCGCGTTCTCTGCATGGAGCCTGCTTCTCCCTCTGCCTGTGTCTCTGCCTCTCTCTCTTTCTCTCTCTCTCTTCCTCTGCCTGTGTCTCTGCCTCTCTCCCTCTCTCTCTCTGTCTCTCATGAATAAATAAATAAAAATATTTTTTAAAAAAATTGAGTCTCACTTTTCAAAGCTGTTTCTAGAAGTCAATAGACATGATAGAGCAATATTCAAATCTATATAGAATGACGTTTAAATTATTTTGTGGTTTTTATAGACATACTTTCCTACCATGTGCCAAAAATACAAGAAGTCAATGTCTAAGTCCACACAAATTCAGCATTTAACAAAATAACCATTATCACCAATAAAGAATACGTTACTGTATTTCATGTTTTTCTAAGAGATATATTTATTTGAGAGAGAGAGAGAGAGTGAGCACACAGTTGGGGATGGGCAAAGGAAAAGGAAAGAGAGAATCTCAAGTAGACTCCCCACTGAGAGCAGAGCCCCATGAGGGGCTTAATCTCATGACCCTGAGATCATGAACCTGAGCCACAGTCAAAAGTCAGATGTTCAGTTATGTCACCCAGATGCCCCACATCATCTGTTTTTTGTTTCTTTTCTTTTTTAGTGTGGCATTTTACTTCTACAAACAACTGAACCAGGTAGCTAACATCACAAGCAAAGTAATTACTTTGCAAGTGACAAATATTTATTATCTAAAATATTGTTTTATTCAAATTGGTGACCCTGAGGTGAAAATCCTGTGTATTATATTACTAACCATAAGAGTTTTCTTGTTTTTCTTCCCCCAATCCTTATTTTTAACAAGTGCCATGAGATGGTACAAATTTATCCTAAAGCTATATAATATTATTGCTACTCCTTTTCTATGTTAATATAAATGAAACATGGCAGATGTTATGTTATTAAGGTTTATATTGCATATACTCTTTCAGTTGTCCATCTTCAAAAGGTTCACTCGGTACTCCATGAGGCAAACGATTCTGCTTGTCAGCTTACCTCACAGATCTAGGAATAATGAACACATCAGACGCTGACCTCAAGCAATATTCCTTCTGATTTGTTCCCTTTCACAACACACTTGGGTTATGCACCATTACATCCCATGCATTGTTTCATCTCAAGAGTTTCTCAGACAATGGAGAGGTGGGGGAGAGGAGGAAATAGAAAAAAAAAAAAAAAGAAGATGGATTTTCCAGTTATAGAAAAATTGTTTTCAATAAGAACCAAATGAAAAGCAGAAACTGTAGCTACTCTTTGAATAATCCCATAGGTTTTGCAGATTTTTGTGATCACAGTATTCATTTACTCTGCTCCTATCTAAACTAATTCTGAAGATAACAAAAGCTGGTGGTCCAGATAATACTTTTTTTTTTCTTTAAGTATTTATATCTGTTGTTGCTTTCCCTTACTGGGAAAGTCAGCCTTACTAAAAAAAAAAATAAATTAAAAAAAAAAACTAAAAAAAAAAAAACCATATAAAAATAATTTTTAGAATCATTAAATTCAGTGGCACGTTCTGTATCAGCTTTTTGAAAATGTTATTAAAGTCTTCAAGCACAAGTGTATCTTTGTCATAATATATGTGTTTACTATTTTCTTAGAAGCTAAAATATTCTGTCTTTTGCTTCTTGTTATCCTTTCTGTTTCCATTATGCATGTATTTTCTGTGCCTTTTGTTTGTTTGATTCATGTTTGCCTTCCAGGAGTAGAGTGTATTAGAGGATAAGAAAATTAGATGATCTAACTCCTAAGTAGCATAAATGAGAAAAAAAGAATATGGTGGCATCAGTGATGTTTTCTGTCTTATGACTTTTCTCTTAATTCTTCATGTAAATTCCTACCTGTCTCCACTCTTCAGCAGAAGACCCACCATACTGAATTCAGTGTTAGTCCTGGTCAGTAAGACAAACTTTAGCTCATAAAAAGTAATGTATTATTTATAAGCTCTATAACTCGCAGGCACTATTATTACCACAATGCACAACTTGGTTCTTTTAACGACCATTTGTCTTGACTTGTTAACCAGGTGTTTGAATTTTATTTAACTTTTTACCTTTGAGTATTAATTTAATGATTCTTATTTTTTTAAATTTCCTAAGTACATTATATTAAGGATACATATTATACTTATGAAACTAGGATAAATCCTCTTAATACATAATTAAAGGGATTCAAAAGTAGATCCCAACTCTGCTGTATAGAAAAGATGGATCAGAAAAGTGAAAAAGCAATCAATATGAAAGTCATTGAAAAAGAAAATAATGAAAAATAATACATTGGATAACTTCTATTAGACATAGTTATGACATTATTATTCAAGTGAGAAAATAACTTTCTTTTTTCATGAAAGTCTCAAACTGAAATATAAATATAGCAATACTAATTTAACAAAGAGAGAGAGAGAATGAGAGAGAAGTAGTGAGAAGATAGGAAAATTTGATCCAAGAGCCATAGGACATGATTCAAAGTTTAACACATGTTTGACTGGCATCCCAGGAGTGGTAAGGAGAAAGAACAGGGCCCAGAAAATTGTGAAGAGATAATAGGTAAGAATTTACTAAAACTAATGAAAGACCATGACAGATCCATGATGTATGTGGAAGCCCAAGCATAATAATTAAAAAGAAAAGCACAACTAGGCATGCAAAGAAGAAACATAAAGAAATCTTAAAGGAAGACAGAGAAAACAGGAATGTATTCATGCTCATATTTTATAAATGGATTATGCACAGATAGTAAAATTTCCTCCATTTAAGTTCATACTAGATCTTCTTATGATTTGGTTAACATCAAGAATGTGAAAGGATACCCATCATTGTTTGCTACCAGGGATAGCAGAGAAATATGTGGAGCTATCCGAAAATGATGCTTTTAGACACAATTTCAGTGAAAGAAAAATAATCTCTCTCACCCTGGGAGAGGTGTTTCATCCCACATATCAAACATGTTATGAATATACATGGGATACAGGCATAATATCCCTCTTGTTAATCAATATTAGAAGCTGGAAATAGACTCCGCCTAAAATTCCCTGTGCAGTTCTACTCTCAATATGCCAAAGAAAATATGCCAAAGAAACGAAAGTGACTCTTTGTGGCATGTGTATCCCTTGCTGGTTGTGAGCTTATGGCAGGTATTTACTTTTTCTTTGACTAAGAGCTATTGTGCCTGCCTCTGTTCATTTTTAAAATAAAGCACTGGATTTTGTCATATTTAAGCACCATATATTTAGGAAATAATTAGATAGGATGGACATCTTGCCAAGAAAAACAAAACCTTGATAAATAATTCTTCAACTATCAAATGAATAAGATTGAGTCCCTTCCCTATTATCTATACAGAAAAAAATTACAAATTGTAGGACATGATCACCGATATCAGCAAAATACTACTTCAGGTCAATTCTCTTATCATTTGACTGGGTTATTGCAATAGTTATTTAACTATCCTCTCTGTACACATTATTGCTTCTTCTGATCTCTACTAAAAAAAACTTCACAATTAATTTTGGTCTACGGCATGAAACCTTAATAGTTTTAATTTGCTATTTTAATTTAATCAGTGCCACTTGACTCATTGCATTATGGGGAGGAACTTTGGTAGTTACATGACAATGAAATCAAACACTCCATCTACTTCTGCCTGGGCCAACTGGCCATTTTTTTGTCCAAATTTGTTTTATCCATGCATTGTACCACTCACCCCATGATCCATTCAAATCCAAGTACTTCAGCCTAAATTTCAAACACCAGTTACTGAAGTCTTCTTCACTCTTTCTTGAGGGGACACCTTGATCTCTAAATCTTTATTGCATGGTTTGGTACAGGATATTCTCTATACTAATTTGTGGTGGATATAAAACAATTACGGAAACCGCTTACATTTGTATTTATTTTCTATTCTATATCTCTTTGTCCCATTTTTCTCCTTAAAAAAAGCAAACTGTTAAAAAAAAAAAAAAGCAAACTGTTGAAATGTGGAAAAAAATTTTTTTATATGTGAGCCAAGTCCTGGCAACCTTTCTACTCTTTTCTTTTCCCTTTCTGTGTTCTAATGTATTTTGACAAAGTTATGTTTACTGAACCATTGGTTTACTGGTAGAAGAAAGCTAGACTGATTAAACATCATTTGTTTGTATTATTGTGGAAACATTTTCCTGAGGGGATGTATTAACATTGGGACTCTGGCCCTGGAGTATCTGCTGTAAAGATGGATACTTCAAAAATGGTCTTTTCAAATGCGGATTAAGTGCAGTTGATTAGTCCCAGATTTGGGCTTGCAGAAAGCATAAACCAAGCTGGTTACTATTACAAATGTTACAGAATTTGATTTTCATTATTTTTTGGCAGAAAACAGAAATAAGAATCCCCCAACTTCTCCCCTCCCCTAAACTATTTCTATTTGCATGGAATATCTTTTTAAAAAATTTTATCGGCACTTTTTGTTTTGTTTTGTTTTTTTAGATTGATTGATTGATTTAAGAGAGAAAGAGAGAGCTCACATTCCAAGCGGAGGGAGGGGCAGAAGGAGAGGAGAGAATCTCAAGCAGCTCTGGGCTGCTAAGCCCCAGGCCAAGGCTGGCTTATGAGCCACCCTGATATCATGGCCTGAGCCAGAACAAGAGTCCTCTGCTCAACCAACCAAACCACCCAGGCGCCCCTTACCAGCACTTTATAAATTCAAGTTACTAATATGAAAGTCATGATATTTTCTTTGAAAATAATATATGAAAGTCATGATGTTTTCTTTAAAAATTAAAAAAAGGAGAGAGACACCCAAGGGCATTTGGAAAGAAAACTGTAAACCATTTCAGTGAAAATGACCAAAAATGACCAAATCTAGTATAATGCCTTCAAGTAGCCAGAGGAAAGGGAAAAAAAAAAAAAAAGTAGGTAGTTTGTCTACTAATCATGATTGTTAGACTTCCCATGGTTATAATGTCAGTATGCACATCATTTTATGAAGAATCTGTTTTTTTTTAAGATTTTATTTATTCATGAGAGAGAGAGAAGTGAGGCAGAGACATACGCAGAGGGAGAAGCAGGCTGCCCGTGGGGAGCCTGATGTGGGAATAAATCCCAGGACCCCAGGATCATGACCTGAAGGCAGAGGCTCAACCACTGAGCCACCCAGACCTCCCATATGAAGAATCTGTTAACAGCTTAGGTGAAATTATTACACTACCACAGGAGGGTTAGAAACTATCATCTCTTGACGAATTCGGAAAATAATTGCCTGACACTTCCTACCATGAAAGTAATGCTTATTGGTTTTGATAACCAGGATGCCTAGTGTTTCATGCATTTTAAACTCTTGCTAAGTGTAGTTAAATACTGTCAAAGTAGATCCACCCAAAGATTTTAACTTTTTTAATGTGGACCAACAGGGCCTAGAGAAGTCTGAAAGGCAGGGACTATAGTGGTGAGGAAGAACACTTTCAGTGTTTTATAAGGTCAACCCTGTGAGATCAGAGGGGGGCAGAGTGTCACTTGGCTCCCTTGGCAGGTGGGGACCTAGAGCAGACCTCTGGGAGGAAGGAGTTGCACGGAATTCCTAGAGCCCAGAGGAGAATTGGGGGCCCAGGGCCGCACCTGCCCCCCTCCCCGGGGAGACTCCCACTTACCATGGCCATGCTGCTGCAGGAGAAGCTTGTCTTTTTCCAGCCATTGCCTCTCTGGCATCCAGGTTTCTCTTCCTGTTATGATTCCATGTCCTGCTGCCATGAGGCTGAGGCTCAAGTTCCTTCAGGACTCACCTGGGTGCCCATCCAGCATCTTCCCGCCAGTGCATCTGATGTTGTTTGCTTTCTTTACTTTCATTTTTTTTGTTGTTTTTTTCTTTTCTGTTTGTTTTTTTTTTTTTTTTTTTTTTTGGACATAAACTCTCTAACAATAGGAACTTTGTAACACTTTTGTCAGTGGGTTCTGCAGCTTTAGCATTTGTCTCATTAGCCATATCTCATATGTTTGATGTTCAATATATTAATATTTTTTCAACATTTTAGATGTGATAAAGCTATCACATACATTAGGACATTTTCCTGCACGTTTTCAAAACAAAATAAAACAAAATGAGACAAAACAACTAACCAACCAAAGAAATAAAAAAGCTATTTATTGGAGGGCAGCCCGGGGGGCTCAGCGGTTTAGTGCCGCCTTCAGCCCAGGGTGTGATCCTGGAGGCCCCGGGATCGAGACCCACGTTGGGCTCCTGCTTCTCCTGCAGCATGGAGCCTGCTTCTCCCTCTGCCTGTGTCTCTGCCTCTCTCTCTCTCTCTCTTTCTGTGTGTGTCCCATGAATAAATAATTTTTTTTAAAAAAGGAAAAAAAAAGCTATTTCTTGGAGTGTTAGAGGAATCAGAAATTTGTGACTGCAAAGCTGACATTAGAAAATACAGAATGCTAAGGGATCGTGTAGCAACAGTATCTTACAAGACTTGATGTTAAACACAAGCTAAAAAATTACATATAGACAACACTTTAGCCTCATTTTTTCCTCTCTTCTCCCAAAAATGTTAATGGAACATGCTGGGAAAACTCTCCTAGACAGATCAAAGACAATATATTTTGAAGTGTGTAATTTAATAAGGCATAATTAAAAACAATAAATTTTATTGAATAAAATTTAGATTATTCAAGTTGTTTTAATATTATATAATATTATATTAGTTAATATTTATATTATATTGTATTATATTTAATTATTATATTAATTAATATTAATATTTGTTTTTTGAAATGTCATTAATATAAATTGTAGAAAAGGATAAGTTAAGGATATTAAATCCTTAGAACATACAGTATAATCCAGCCTTTGAGATAATTTTCTAGTATACCACAGAGAATATGAACAAATAATTCCAGGTTAGAAAATCTCTTTCTCTGCCTAATATATATTTTTACCAACTTTATCATTCTCCTAATGTGTGTTTTTTATGGAGCTATCCTAAGTCTAGCACTGGTTACAGTGCCCATATTTAAGCACATCAGATAATTGGTCCCTCGTCATTTTTTAAATGAGGCAGTATAATATGGCACAAATCAGTGACAGGGGAGGTTTGTGAATAATACAAAGAAAAGTCTGGAAATGATATCTATTAAGGCATGTTTAATTTGGTCTGACAGTACACATAGAGAGGAAAATTGATATCTTCTAATCACTGATGTTCTGTGTGATAGAACAAGGAATAAATTGTTACATGAAGTTCAAAAATTGCAAGTCTGGGTAAGTCTCTTCTTAAAGGTAAGCATAAGGAAGAATTCTTTAATAATTGATGCTACAGATAAGCTCAGTAGCTAAAGATGTGGTCTCCGGAAATAGACCACCTGGGTTTGAATCCAAGCATGCTGCTTTATTACCTGTAGAGCAGGCAAGTTTTTTCACACTTTCCCATAAATAAATAGCAATGACGAACATAGTACCATATCAAAGAGCTGGCATTTGGACAAATTAGAATATTTATAAAACATTTACAACATTTAGAACTGTTAAATATTATTGTAATTGAACTGATAACTTTATAAATTAATCAGTTCTGTGTTACTGTAAGAGGAAATATATAAATATGGTAGAGAGTAAATCACAATTATAGTTTAGAAAATTGAACTATGTGACCTCAAAATAATCACAGTTCAAAGAATCTAGTATTCTTTGGGTAAATCTTCTGCATGATAGAAGTGTCTGCTTTTGGTTTGAATAGAAAATATATATTAAAGTTGGCTAAGTAATAATTAGACATAATTTAGAAGTTTCCAGTTTAGTGTCTAGTTTAGGACAGATACTAGTGGGTTTTGCTAAATTGTCTTTAATTATACCTAAGTGGGAGGGGAAAACCCCACAATGTTCTGCCTTATAAATAGATCCTTAATAAATATTGTGGGGTTATTTAATATCATAAGATTAGAAGACTCACAGCATTGCAGTCAACTTCTCTTTTTATCTCCAGTGGTGTAATATCTGTTATTTTTCTTTTCCTCTGAATCCTGAAACAATAGGCCAATACTGCTTGCAGTTAGGCTTTAGACATTTTATACTGAAGTCAGTGTGAAGCTCAATAACCTTATTGAGAGAAAACAACCAGAAATAAATTGTTACAAAACCCATTTCCCCAAAGAAAAGCTATCAAGTTACTATGTAGCAAAGCAAACTCAAAATACCAATGCAAAGCCTTATCCTCATTGTAAGTTGTTTCCTGTTTCTGTAAGTTGTTTATCTATTCACCTTATTGAAAGCTTGAAAGCTAGTACTTGATCCCGATTCACTTTGTTTTTATCTGAGAAAATGAAATTCCACTTTATTCTTAGTTCCATTTTTAAATTCATTATACATTTTTTTTCTTTTTTTAATGGGAAGTTCTGTCCAAATGAGAGAGGGTGGGAAAGACTTTTAAAATACATACATGTGGGGCAGCCTTGGTGGCGCAGCGGTTTAGCGCCGCCTGCAGCCCGGGGTGTGATCCTGGAGACCCCGGATCGAGTCCCACATCGGGCTTCCTGCATGGAGCCTGCTTCTCCCTCTGCCTGTGTCTCTGCCTCTCTCTTCGTTCTCTCTGAATGAATAAATAAATCTTAAAAAAAATAAAATAAAAAAAAATAAAATACATACATGTGTAGCGAATGCTTTGTATAATTCTGACAATTCTGTGAGGTAAGATTTAAATGAAAACTGGAATTCTTCAGATCCTAAACATATTTACCAGGCGCTATTTTTTAGTTCAAACTGATGAAGAGTGGGGAATATTTTAGAATGGCATATATTATTAGACATTTGAATAACTAGACAAAGTGTACATGGTGATCTCTTTTTTACTTCTTAGACTCAGTGAAGTCTTGTAGAACCAATTACATTATTTGGTGCACAATCTTTGGAAGAACGCTCACACACAAACACTTGAGAAGCAACATAAAAGGTAAATTTGGTCAGGCTCTTCCTATCAGGGAAAGAATGAGCAAAATTACTGATTCACGTCCAGTGGTCTTACCTTTGCAGAGCATCAGTTGTTTCCATGCAATATTAATGTGATCTATTACAGGACTTTTATTTCCACTTTAATAAATCTTCTCAGTGGGGACATATATGTTTTAGGAGGTCAAATAATAATATTCTGCAAATGACACTGTGTAAAATATTTTCTGATGAAAAAATATTTAAATCAGAAAAGCTATAATTGTTTAGATAATCAGCTTTGACAATAAAAAAGATCAACATTAATTATGGTCTAGACTTATGTGCAATAAATGTGACATTTCCATTAATGTTAATGGGAATTTTATGTTTTAATTATCATTGCTTTGAAACGTATTCTTATATAAAGGCCATGTTTCATTTTATTATGACTACTAAGTGTTATTTTTTTACCTTTAATATCATGAATCAATTATATTTAGGCCTTGGTAATAGAATTCAACCAAAGAAATTAAGAGACTTATTTTCTGTCATAGCATCAGAAAAGAAGAAAACACTAGCAAAATAATCTGTGATTTTACAGACTACATATGCACTTATAATTTACAGAAGGAAAATTAGCCTCAATTTTATAGCTCACATCCATAGGAAAAAGAACACAGTTCTCTAACTCATTATATGTACATTATCTCTTTATACCTTTTAAAGCAAAAAAAAAAAAATGTTTCTATGTATCTTTCTGTGTATAGGTATATACACACCATATATTTGGAACTCCTAATTTTACTAATTTTTCAAATTGAATAAAATAAATCATTATATTGCTTCTGTGTCATCTGCTCCAGCCTTATATTGATAATACTTCTTCTTTTGAATTTCACAGGACACTAGTATCATGGCTTTTTTTTTTTTTTTTTTTTTTTTTACATGGAGTTAAAAGTCCTTACTTCAACTGCTGCTGAGATAGTTGATAGGTTTTATTTTAGAAGAAAATAATTCATCAGAAATAACATGCTGTGCTAAGGGCAGGTACATTATATTATTCCCAGTTTGTCTTTCAGATTTCTTAAATTTATTTTCTCATTTTATTAACACATTCTGAGCTATAATTTCTGTGGAACCAGAGACTGTATCTTTTTCATGCATTTTGTATCTCCACCCCGTGGGTGCCAAGCTTTTATTCATCTATCTATTCATTCACTCAGCAAATATTTGAATGTCTGTGAACATCAGGTACTTAGTTTAAAGCAATGAACAAGTTACACATGGTTTCTTCTCCCTGATATTCTAGGAGGTACAAAGTCTGTGATTTGATTTGAATGAAACAGTTTAATTTCTTTTTGTACAATGCAACAACCAGATAAGGATGATATTATAAATAAACAGGACACAGGTGAGGAAACTGAAGCAAAGACAAGTTCCAGATCTCACCCAAGGTTACAGAGTAATATGGCTGTGAACCCTTGGAGTCCAGGCATTAGAGACACTCCCTCCCCACCCCATCCAGGGCATTTTTTACAGTGAAATTGATTTTTACCCCCTTCAGTACTTTATTTGAAAGATGTTTATGAATTTAAATAGAAGGGTTTTTTTAGGTATTCATGTAAATTTATGAAGTAATAATCCTGAAAACTTCAAAAAGATGGCAGTTTTCCTAAACGGCCAAGGCCATGATAGGCAAGGGGACATCACGATATCCTCCTTTGGTTTCTGTTAATTTTACTGCCCTTATAACTTGCAGCAAAAATCCCCAAATTTTTCCTGTATTTATTACATAGGTATTGAGTTTAGAAGATTTCTAAGGTCTTTTTCAACTCTGTAGGACTATATATGAAACTGCATTAAATGGTGAAAAAATGTATTAAGTAAGAGACAATCATACTTTTAGTGGCATATGAGAATGAGGTGTTCTACATGGGAGAATTTTTGGATAGCTCAAATTCTTCTGATCCATCATTAGTACTGTAATTTATGAAAATCTTGACTATACGTACTGGTCCTTTGCTTTTCTGTGATTCCTTGGACTCGTTATGAATATATTATTGAAAACTGTATGAAATAATCTAAATTTGCTTTTTTTTTAGTGCTTTGATTGTTTTTAAGTATTTTGTCATACTTCTCAATATTAGGCTATTGCTTTTCACAAATTCTCTAGTATTCTCTAGTAATACTTTTATCTTTATAATTTTCTCATCTTTTGATTTTGACTTAGAAGAAAGGTAACGTTTTTTGGATTGTACCTTTGCAAAAAAAAAAAAAAGGAAAGAAAAAGTTAGATAAAATCGTGACTTAAAAATCTATAGACCTTCTTTGTGGAAAAAATAGAAGAAAATCCATCTATATTTTTTGTACTATACAAGTTTCTTAATTCCAAGAATATTTTTCCCTATGTTGTATGCTATAATTTAGGAAATTGTGTATTTTTAACTTATTAGAATCTGTATTGGAAACTAGTTTATAATAAACATTCAACAAATGTTTGTTGACTATGAATGTATTCATGCATGCTTATATTGTAGAGCAGTGCACATAGCAATTTATTTATTTGCATCTTAAAATTTAAAAACAAAATGGAAAAAAGAAACACTTGGCAAATATAACATTGTAGACTGATGTTACTACTGAACCTCATATTTATTTATTTTGTTTCTTACACGGCTCTCATTGCCGTGAAGATATTTTACAGTTGCTTCCTTCACATTTGTTGTGTCACTGAATACAAGTGTAATTTTACATTGTGAGGCATACAATACCAATTCTCTGTTTACGTTTCATAGAGTAAACAGGGCTCATAAAATACAAATCTGAATAGAATAATTGTTTAAAACATGATGGGAATAACCTCAGCTCTAGAGCTTGTTGAAATAGCTACTTCACATACAAGTAAGACAAATATGGAAAAGATGATGTATGTATGTAGGTGTGAATGATTACAAAACACAAACACAATGGTGATTTAAATAAAGTTCAATTTTAGGTGTTTTTATCTTTGCACTAACTACTGTTCCTGTTGCTATCCATCATGTGTGTATCTTTATAAATCCTGTATTCTTCAAGTTCCATCATATCAAAATTGTTATGAAGAAAATTAAATTCATTTCTATAGGTTTGATAGAAACACTAGAGCACCATAATTTCAGAATTCATCATGCTTGTTGCTCATAAAAATAAACAGAATTTTCTGAACCTATTTGCTTCTAAAGGAGCTATTTAACTCAATATGACAATATGGGAGTGAAATAAAATTCATTCCTGACCTAACACTATTAAAATATCAAAGCATAATATTTCATAGCCTTTGCCTTTCTTACATTATATCTAACTATAGGTTTTATTAACCATAAAACTATGTAACCCTTCTTAAAAGCTAGCCATATAAACTCTTCGAATAATATCTTTGATTTTATCTTTTAAACCATTCACATTATTTTACCTCTTCTCAGAAAGATTTTTAGAATAGTGAAAGTGAAGATTATTTCCTTTTGTCATATATGTACTATATATACTAATTTATTTGTGTGCCTAAATAAAATAATTTTCATTTTTCATCTGCTGATATTTCTTATTATTATCTTATTATCACTTACTATGGGCATTGATGCCATCAATTATGCATATTTAATTTTAAAGCACACTGAAAATATTTAGTTTTTCTATAGTATAGTATATAATAATCATAATTACATTCATAAAATCATATATATGCAATTATAAAAGTTTTTATATCATAATACATTGAGAATACACTACCAGTTTGGGAAAAAAAAGTGGTACCTTGTTTATTTGGATTAAATTCATCAAAATTTCAATAAATTCCTTTATCCTGTGGATTAAAATGAGCAAATTCATTTTCATATACTTTAAAAATCTCGCCCACTTTAATTCAAATATGTGCACAGTGATTTTTAATTTAGAAATGCTCTCATATTATTTATATTTTCCTTATATTGTAAGTTTTCTTCTCTTATAACAGGTTGTGGTACCACCAGCTCTTCAAGAACAATGCATTTAAGATCAGCTCAGAATTTTAGATATACAAAAAGAGGAACTTTTTTTTGTATATTTTTTTATTGGAGTTCGATTCGCCAATATATACTATAACACCCAGTGCTCATCCCGTCAAGTGCCCCCCTTGTGCCCGTCACCCAGTCACCCCATCCCCCCTCCCACCTCCCCTTCCCCACCCCGTGTTCATTTTCCAGAATTAGGAGTCTCTCATGTTCTGTCTCCCTCACTGATATTTCCCACAAGGAGGAACATTTTAATTAAACCTTTTTTCCCTCCTCTTTCTTCAGAAACTTACACAGTGTGTTCCTCAATAGATTAGATGAGACATTGAAAATGAAATTAAAATTAGTCAATCTAAGGAATTTTTCTAGTTCTAAATAATAAGGGATTGCCTAAAGGGAAGATTGACTCCTCACTACTGTAAAATTTGAAGATTATCTATGGATATTATATAGTCAAAGCAATTCTTGAATCCTATTGGTATAGATTATTATAGTTTCAATATATATGTGAGATTTTCCACATAGTAAAATGATAGCACAGATCTCAATAAATTGGAAAGTATAATTAGCATGTCATTTTCCCCTTAAATGTCTAAATTGTCTATAGTATATATATATATATATATATAGTAAGCATATATTATTTATGCAGTCATCATTCATAATCAGTATTTAGGAAACAGAGTGTTACATATATTTAAATTGGCACAATACCTAAAACAGATTTTTCATGTAGATGATTATAAAAAAAATCTTGCAAAGTGAATAAAATGTAAACATCGAAGAAGATAATGTATTGCTTGGTACACATTTTAAAAGATCAGGTAAACAAAAATGGGAAAACAATCCACATTAATCCAATTATTTCCAGGCATTAATATGCCATCTTCCTCCTTAAAAATAAACATCAATCTTTGGGCACTTGGATGGCAGAGTAGAATAAGTGTCTGACTTTGGCTCAGGTCATGATCGCAGTGTCCTGGGATTGAGTCCCTTTTGGGGTCCTTGCTCAGCTCAGCAGGGAGACTGCTTCTCCTTCTGCCCCTCCTCCAGCTCATACTCTCTCTTTTTCTTTTTTAAAATTTTTAATCATTTTCTTTATTCATTTTAGATAGAGGGAGAGCATGAGCTTGGGGAGAAACAAAGGGAGAAGCAGACTCCCTGCTAAGCAGGGAGCCCAATGCCAGGCTCTATCCCCAAGACCAAGAGGTGCTTAACCATCTGAGCCACCCAGGCATCCCTCTCTCTCTGTCTTTGAAATAAATAATAAATTTTTTTTAATTTTTTTTTATTTATTTATGATAGTCACACAGAGAGAGAGAGAGAGAGAGAGAGAGGCAGAGACACAGGCAGAGGGAGAAACAGGCTCCATGCACCGGGAGCCCGACGCGGGATTCGATCCCGGGTCTCCAGGATCGTGCCCTGGGCCAAAGGCAGGCACTAAACCGCTGCGCCACCCAGGGATCCCAATAATAAAATCTTTAAAAATAAGAAGAACATCAGTCTTACAAGTTTATTTTTCTCAGTACGTAATTTATTTCAGAGTAATTTAGATGTCTTTAAAGTCATACTGATTTTTTTTTTCACTTCACTTTAATGTTAAGAAATTTACATTCTACATGAACTGTTGTTGGACTCAATTTGCTTTTAGGTCTCAAAGGAACATTTCCCATCAAGAACTTACTTTCCTTGATTGTATGACCTAACCAGAGAGCTTCTGCATTGGTTGCTAAGCACCGGCCTGAGACTATCTTTTAGTGATGATTGAGAGGGAAGTTTGGGATAGATGGAGGTATATCTAGTGAAAGTATCATATCCTCAACGGACACTGACAAAAGGGCAAATGTCTTCTTAATATTCCTCTTTAATTATTAACATAGTAAGTTTTCTTTGAACTGAAAAATAGTGGTAAATAATGAATGAATGACAAGGCATGTAGGGAAGCCCCTGGTTATCCTGGAATGTAGAGATTATCATCAGATCTTCCATATATTCTTTCAGGTAAATATGCAAAGGACTAGCTAGGTAGGAACATTAGAAAAATAAAGCCAAATGAGGCTGTCTCACTGTGATCATTCGGGCATATTAAAAGAACACTTTTGAACTTACAAGAAGAATTAAAGTAGAAGAGATTAATTAAAATAAGCAAATGACTCAATTACCCAAAGGGCTGGACTTAATCTCACAGAGTACATATTGCATAGGAATAAATTAATATGGTTGCATCTTTGTGTGTGATATTGTGCAAATAAACATGGTCTCTTATCTCCTGAACTTGCATGCTCATTCTCTGATGTGTCCCCACTAAATTGTGTCCCCGCTAAATTCATATGTTGGAGTCCTGACCTTAGTACTTCAGAATATGTATTGGAGATAGGATCTTTAGAGACATAATTAAGGTTACGTAAGGTCATTAGGTTGAACCTTAATCCAATATAATGGTATTATTATAAAAAGAGGAGACTAGGACACAGACATACATAGAGGGAAGAGCATGTAACATCATCATCAAAAGGCAGTTCTCTTTAAGCCAAGGAGAAAGGCCAGGCCCTTAGCAGAAAACAGCCCTGTCAATACCTTGATCTTGACTATTAGCCTCCAGAACTGTGAGGAAATAAATTTCTGTTTAAGCTCCCCAGTCTGTAGTACTTCGTAATGGCAGCCCTAGCTGATGAATTATTTTCTTTTGGGAATATGTTTTATTATATTAATCTTAATTTCTGTCATATTCCATTATAAGCTCTTTGGGTTTGGAATCATGCCATTGATTTTTGTACACTGTCTTGTCTCTGCAAAACTGTGTGATCCTATGTAGACTCTAAATACTTTTTTAGAATTAGCGTTGATGGTTGTCAGAGTCTATTTTATTGCAGCAACCCTTGTAGAACATAGACAATATGATTTCTCCTATCATGATAATATAAAATGAAAAAAATAACATCAAACCCTTTATTCTGAAATATATACTACCTTGGTAGGTAAAAGTCAAAATACTCTAATATCCATCTCAACCTGGGTTTTCTAGTACACATTCACCTTTATTTATTTATTTTTTTTAATTTTTATTTATTTATGATAGTCACAGAGAGAGAGAGAGAGGCAGAGACATAGGCAGAGGGAGAAGCAGGCTCCATGCACCGGGGGCCTGATGTGGGATTCGATCCTGGGTCTCCAGGATCGCGCCCTGGGCCAAAGGCAGGCGCCAAACCGCTGCGCCACCCAGGGATCCCCACATTCACCTTTACACAAGACTTGTAAATCATTATCTTTCTTGTGCCCCTAACTTTGTTGCTTCTAGTCATTTTGTTTTATTTGATAATTTCTAGAAAAATCAGATGGTAATTCAACTGCCCTAATTTTATTCCCTAAGCTACAAAAATGTTAATCATATTATAATGCTTCAATTGGGTGAAAAAATAGACTTAAAGGTAAGGAAAAAATAAAATTAAAGGTAATATAAAATTACTAAGTGAACAAACAGCTCTATTCTCTAAAATGGAAATTACTTGTTTTAGAAAGATACACTTTATTTGAAGTTCCTAGAATACCTACTTAAATTATTTAAATATTCAATAATGTTAATACTTCATAAATAAGGCTGTCTATATACTAATGATTATATTAATGTAAAAGAAACTTGAAAACCACATAGGGCCACCAGAAATAACGAAACTGACAAAATACTTGGATGAGGACCATGAAGAAAATATGAACATCATGTACATATTGATTTAGGATGGCCTAAATACATAAAGGGAATTAATCAAATAAAAATAATTGTGAGAGTTTCATCTCTTAGAACTTCAAAACTGACAGAGAACTAGCTTAGATCCCTACTTCTATGATCAAAGACATCTTAATGATGAACCCTGTCTTTGGATTAGATTTTAAAGACTATAACAGACTCTATTTCCCCTCACTGTAGGAAGCAATATACATATATCCTCAGCTTTTGATCACTATATCCTCAGCTTCTTTTTTTTTTTTTAAGATCTTACTTATTCATGAGTCACACACAGAGACAGGCAAAGGCATAGGCAGAGGGAGAAGCATTCTCCTCACAGGGAGTCCAATGTGGGACTTGATCCCAGGACCCCAGGATCACACACTAAGCCGAAGACAGAAGCTCAACCACTGAGTCACCCAGGCATCCCTATCCTCAGTTTTTGATCAGTCAGTTCCTTTGGCAAATAGTTACCAGTTGCACAAAATGAAGACTCATTTGAGAGCTGTAACAGATGAAGGATGTATCATGGTCTCTGCCCTTTAGTCTCAGAAAACCCCTTACCTATTTAACAGAGAACAAAAGGAGATGGTATGAGTAATAAATTTGCAAAGGAAACAAAGCTATTTTGAGATTTTTACATTCCTTATTCACTCAAATAACCTTTAATTTATAATGCATACATTATAAATAATTTGTACATAAGAGTATTGTGATATTTTGTGTGAATTTGGTGAGTGTTTTTTTTCTCAAAATTTAGTAATTATTCTTTGGAAAGACAGTTTTTTGGAAGTGATCTTAGGAAAAAACAACCGTATAATTTACTGCAAAAAAAAAAAAAGTTAATCTGTTAATGTTGGCATTTAACCAAAAAATTATATATATGTTTTTCTTACTGGAGCTTAAGTTCTTTACCTTTTTGCATAAGAGTATAGCAATAACAAGAACAATTCCAACTAAATAAGTCATTCGTATTGTTCTATTCACTACTCACACTAAAATGTTTACATATTAAAAGCTATTCATTTCAGAAATGCCGTTTAAAGTATAAACTGAGAGAAGAAAAAAGCATTAAACAGCAGTTCTTAGATTGAAATCTATGTCTCCAAATACTCAAATTGATATAACTGCATTTTCTGACACTAGGCAGCTTAGTTGAAACCTCTCTCTTTGATTGTTCCTCCCACAGCAGATACTACCCCAAAGAGCACTCTTTTCAATTGCCCTTTTTAAGTGCATCTATAAATCAACATTATGAGAAATGTCTTCAATGTATATAGAAAATCACTGTGTATGAATGGTAAATAGTGATTTGAAGCCTTTCAATTGACCTCAAACCTTTCCTATAAAGGCTGCCAAGCAAAGTAGTGTCTTCATTCAGTATCTTAAGTGCAAAATTATTGATTTACTTAGATGACTTTTTTAAAGAGCAGCAAACTCCTCAGATATGTTTTCTTTTCCTCTCTATCCTATTGGTATTTGCTGAGAGCTTAGGTTTTTATTAAAATTTAGAGCTGTCTGTCCCTTTACCTTCTCAATAATTGATTTTGGAGGTTTACTGTAAACACATTACACTAAAGTCTGGAAAGTTCTTTGTTAAAAAAAATTTTTATATTGAAATTGAGTTCTGCAAACAAAATGCAAGAGCGATTGACCAGTTTAATGGCAATGTTGGTATCTGTATTCTTTACCTCAAGATGTTCTGCTTTCTAGAGCTTCAAACTGGCTTATTAATCAAGAAAAACAGTTGAAAATTAGACTGTTATGATCTGTTATCTGCTGGTCACATCAGAATAGGAAGGTCACATTTGTCCTGTACTCACCTCTATCCAGAGTAATATTTTGGGTGTAAGTAGTAGTTAAGAAACAGAAGTAAGTATTTTACTTCTTCATGAATGGGTCCACAATGCAAAGACACAATTTTGGTAATGTCTCAGACATTTAGCCACACTAATTCAGATCATATTTTGGATATTAGGACTTAATAATTTTGATTTTTTGTCATGGATAAAAATTTTTAATGAATCTCTTGTGGTTTTATTTTGTTTAATATTCATCCAGAAATTTTAGGAATCAATTTCTCATTTCTTAGTTAAAATACTATTTACATTGTTGTTAACTTTAGAGCCAAAAGTATTGATTAGGAAGATGTCTCAAAATTAACACCCTTTTGTGACCTCAGGAGAGAGGCAAATACACCTTTAATACAGCAGTTAGACTTACAGGATCATAATTGTCATCAATATATTGGATATATTAAGTTATATATAAAAAGTAATGGATTTAGTTATATATACACATATATAAATAAATATTGTCAAATGCTTATAATTAAAATGAAGATATAGGCATAAACAGAGGATTCATTAATCCTAGTAAATAAAGCAAACTCGAAAAACTGCATTATCAGATAAGCTGCTACAGTGGTCAACTAAAGCTTAACCTTACTAGTATAGTATTTCTGGGCTACAGAATGTGCCTCAGGGTTATCCTGCCTGAGGAGCAAAATTGCTGGAGTATTTAGCCACCAACACTATCAGACAGTGTTTGAGAATTCTTAATTGGGATGGAGGGTAGGTAGGTGTTAATTTCCAGAGATTTCTGTTCTCTGGTCTCAGGCAGAGCAATATTCTTCAGCCAGAGAAAGTTCAGGGAAACAAATGAATGTGCTGTCTATTCAACGAGACAATGCACTAAAATGATAAAGTTTAAAGGCAAGGCACTAATAGCACTTGTATGTATGTGGAAGGGGTTTGTGGGCCAAGACAAGAACTGTATACCAAAAAAATCTCAGAAATAGTACCAGAAATGTTCTTTCCAAAAATCGTATTTGGAGATGCATGGGAATGCATTGCTAAGATCTGTTCCCTCAGTGGAGTTGCATCATAGACCTGGCATGTAACCAAATTTACTAAAATAATTTATTTTTGTTTTTGATTGAATTGTTAGTGGTAATAATAACATTATACTTTACATGTATAAGATTTTGCTTTTTATAGAGCCTGCTCTTATATAAAATTGCATCTTATTTTGAAACACAGTAACACAAGAATATGACTGGATTGTTGTTCAGTAGTTATTTAGTTTATCTTTCTGTCTATAAACAAATTTATTTTAGTCACAACTTGAAGGAGAAAACATATATACACACCCAAACCTTAGGACTCATTAACTATACTTACCATTTTACCTTGGATTATTACACTAAAGCTAATTTGATGATATCAGGTTTTCTTTGGCACTTCTCTGTAGCAAGTATGTATTAAAAATGGACAGTTTTTGTTGTATAATAATTCTCAGTGATTTTGCATGGAGAATTGGGGATATTTGACTTTAATAAGTACTTTCCAGATACTATTATCATAATTTGCTGAAAGTAAGATATGCTTATACATGGAAAATTTCCTAGTGAAGTATGCCAACTAATAAGTAAGCATAGACTAGTGAGAATGTTTTTCTTTCAGTTTCTTAAAGAACTCCAAAGAAATTGGATACTGTAGTCTTCTCTGTTACCTTTGCAAGTAAGTGTTTAAAACCTCTTGTAGATATATCACATAACATAACCTATTTTTTTCTGATCTAGAATTCAAACTTGCTTCTTCATGTTCTTGAAATAAAAATTACTTAGTGATCTTCATCTAATGGAGCAGTTTATAGTTCTATTATCAAAATTTAACCAGAATTTCACTATTCTTTAAATGCTTGTTCACAGTTAAGATTTCTCCAACATTCTATTTTGTCTTTATTCTCCTGCATACACATTTATGCACTCACAACACAAGAAAAGACATGTATGCACATAAAAAATGACAGTTACTTATTTTCTACTGATCTATGATGGAAAATGATATAAAATACCCCTGTTCCCACTACTTGTTTCATAATTTACTCATCTCTACAGTCTTCATAGCTTTTCCTTTTTCTGGAAATTTCCATATCTATAAAGAATCAGCTTTGTTATGTTGGAGAATTAGTGACCTTACAATCATACTTACTGTCAACATTTGAATGTGATTATAAATGTCAATATTCTTTTCCTTTTTGTATTCTTTTTTTTTTTAAGATTTTATTTATTCATGAGAGACACATAGAGAGAGGCAGAGAACAGGCAGAGGGAGAAGCAGGCTCCATGCAGGGAGCCCGACATGGGACTCGATCCCAGGTCTCCAGGAACGGGTCCTGGGCTGAAGGCAGCTCTAAACCGTTGGGCCACCCAGGGATCCCTCCTTTCCTTTTGTTAAAGTAAGCTCTGTGTCCAGTGTGGAGCCCCACACAGAGTCTGAATTCTTGACCCTGAGATCAAGACCTGAGTTGAGACCAAGAGTCAGATGCTTAACTGATGAAGGCACTATGGTGCCAAAAATGTTAATATTCTTTTTTTCATTTTTCCAAATGTCAATATTCTTAATAATAGTTGTCTCAGCAACAATTTTGCTAAAAAAATAGCTTCCATGTGATTTTTCTAAAAAGATTTTCTTTATTAATTTTGAGAGCAATGAGCAGGGGCTGGGGCACAGGAAGAGGGAGATAGAGAATCTCAACCAAACTCTGTGCTGAGCTCAGAGCCTGACTCAGAGCTCCATTTCAAGACCCTGAGCTCATGACCTAGGCCAAAATCAAGAGTAGGATGCTTAACTGACTGATTCACCCAGGCACCCCTCCATGTGATTTTTCTGATTGAGCAGAAAAAAACTTTGGTATTGTTGCTAACTAAATTTAAAAGTTGTAGTATAGGATTACTTTTTTTTAGTCAAATAATAGAATTTAAAAATGCTCACTAAGAAAGGAGCCATACCTTTTAGAGATTTTTCTGACAGAAAATTTATTCTGGGCATTCTACTTTTTTTTTTTATTAAAAAGTATATGTCCAAGTTAATGTCTGCCTCTTTTTATAAATATTAGAAAAATTCTCTGTTCTAGAATGCCTCATTAGAGAGTACAAATTCAGTTTTATATCTTGATTATTAAAACTTGCCATAAATTCCCTGTAAAACTGGATATAGTTTCTACCCTAAACACTGACACATATCATTTTACACTGAGAGATATTTATTTCACTTTATATTGAGAGGTATCCAATACAATAATAAGCCTAAATATTTGTTTACAGGGATTTCAAGGATGATAGATTTGGTGACATTAGAAAGCTACCAAAGTCTTTTTTTTTAATATTTTATTTATTTATTCATGAGACATACAGAAAGAGAGAGAAGCAGAGACACAGGCAGAGGGAGAAGCAGGCTCCACACAGGGAGCCCGATGTGGGACTCGATCCTGGGACTCCATGATCATGCCCTGGGCCGAAGCCAGGTGCCAAACCATTGAGCCACCCAGGGATCCCCAAGTCTTTCTTAAGTAAATTTGTGTGAGCTCAGTAAATGCTATGCAATTAATAAGATTTACTGTTACACTCCAAAACTCCTATATCTGTGCTTTTCTTCATTGTAGCACATTGTCTCTTTCTAGTTGCTTTAAGTCCATTTAATGAAAACATGAAGAAAGTGTTACTAAATTCATTCATATAGAAAAACATGCATTTAACATTTACATTATGAAATGAAACTATAGGAAACTATAAGAAACCAAAAATATTTAATTCAAAAGATAGCATACTCTTAGTACTATATATATTTTATTGTTATTCATTTGTTAAATGAGTACTGAAGATATGACATTGTTTTTAAGATAACTATATTGTTAAGAATTGCAAGGCAATGGTTAAATAGACCTTAGTGGGAAGATAGTCTAATCTAAAGTGTGAGGTCACTCATGTCAATCACTCAGAGACGGAATGAGTTCTTAAGTCATTGAAAGTATTGACCATAGGTAGAGAGATTAGAGAGAAAGAGGAATCTGTTGCTGTCCTTTGACCTTAATTTAAAGGGTCTAGGATTTGACCTTAGAGAGAAAGAAGGCCTGAAGCCAGAAGCAAAGGAAAATACTAACATAAAACATCTATAGGCTTTGAGAAAAAAAAATATGAGCTTAATTCAGATTATCCACTTTGTTGTTCTCTGAGTTTATCCCCCTCTGTGTTTAAGCTCTCTGAATAAACTAGCATTGGCTTAGATATACAGTGACAAATAAATAATAATGTGTGTTAGATTATTGCAAAGAAAGTCATACCCTCCATCCCAAAGCCAGTATATCAATGAAAGCAATAATCAACTAGTGGATCCCAGAGGCAAGAAAATTTTAGGCACAGGACTGGGTTCTATAGCCAGCCACTGCTTCTACCCAGAATACTATTTTATTAGTGATAATCTTAAGACATGTGAATTTTATGTAAATTAATAAAATAATTTCAAATCTTATTGGTAGATATACAATAAGTGGGTTTAATTTCCTTGATGCCATTCAATCTCTAATACATAGGCTTATTTTATTATTACTATTTTTGCTACTACTATCAATATTGTCTATACCACTGTTGCTGCTGCTAAATTTACTTAACATTGTAACTCCTCTGAATGCCATGACCTTATAAATATAAAACACATCATGATTACTAAGTGCTTTCAAATGCATTGATGGCTCCATCAGCAGCAATTCTACAGAATTAGCAAAGGCGTGCCTGGAGAATCCAGCTTCCACTATTTATTTATTTATTTATTTATTTATTTATTTATTTATTTATTATTTAAAGATTTTAATCATCTACTCATGATAGAGAGACAGAGAGGCAGAGACACAGGCAGAGGGAGAAGCAGGCTCCATGCCGGGAGCCCCACTCGGGACTCGATCCCAGGACTCCAGGACCGCACCCTGGGCCAAAGGCAGGCGCTAAACCCCTGAGCCACCCAGGGATCCCCCAGCTTCCACAATTTCTAACCCTTCCAAAGTAGTCTTATCCCTAAGGTACTCACTAACTTCAGACTGGGGCAGAGTAATTGACTATTTTAGTTCAGCCAAGCTCATGATAGTTTAACTCCCTCAGGTCTGGGATTGCTGGCAACTGGAAGAATGGAGCCTCTCTTGAAAAGCTACAAAGCTGTTTAGCTACATCTTGTGTACTGGCTTCGGTTGCAGCTTGTATCTCTGATAGCCCTTGCTGAAGGCCATAGCAATTACACTGTCATTTAATATGCTGACGTTTTTATATTCAGTTTTCAAAAGCCCTTGCCTTGTAAGAAATAATTTTAAGATATCTCAGATACTAATTTAAGGAACTGTTTAACTAACGTCTAACATGTTTTGCCATTTTCCTTCTTGGGATGAACAAATCCTACTTGTCTTGTAACCAAGCAAGTTTCTTAATTCCAAATCCCTATTTCTGTATTGATTAGATTTTTTTCTGTTGCATGCAACAACAATCCAGCCTCAATTAGTTTAAGTGAAAGACAGATTAGGGCTCATGAAATCAACGTTGCTGGAAGCAAATGGATCCAGGCATGTAGTATTAACAGCATGGTTTGTCTCAGATTTAAATCTTTGCTTTTTTTATCTTTTTTTTTTTTTTTAATCTTTTCTATAGCTGACTGATTGGCTTTGTGTACACTTTGGGGATGATGACCATCAATACCTCCTGGATTACATCTCCAATTACACCAATTGACATGAAATGGCCTCCAGCCTGATCAGATCTAGCTTGGATACACGTCTCCATAGTCTGGAATAAACCCTAAAGATATGACAATTGCTATTAAGAATAGTCCAATTTAGTCAACATTCATGGTTTTTTTTTTTTTTTTTTCCAAGTAGGAAAATCAATTTTGACTGGAAGCTCTCAGTAAATGTTCCATGTTTGGAAAGAGAAGAGAGTAGTTTCATATTAGGAAGGATAGTTTTTACCCGAAAGCAAAAGAAGAATGGATAAAAAAAGCAAATATATAAAGTTTTTTTTAAGTTTTTTTTTTAAATGATACAACCACATTAAAATGCAAGGCTGCCATTCAAACAGTTCATATCTGTGGGTAATTAGTAATTTCTGTATCTTCAAAGTAAAACATGTCAGGACTCAGTAAAAACAATGTTGTTTCTTAATAGGTGCTGAATTTCATGATTTAGGGTCATTTGCTTCAATTTGCACACATTACTAATGTGAACAAAACAAAATAAAATGAGATGGGATACGGATTGACTTGAGATACTTGAATAAAATGATGCATTCTTTTTTGGTTATATATCCCTTTTTGGTAAATCATAATTTGTTCTATCTTATATGTTTTCCCTTTAAAGGTATGCAGTTTGAAGTTCACTTTCATTTTCAGCAACTACTAAAATGTCTCAGAGGAGGGAGGCAGAGGGGCATGTTAATAATGTAGAGAACTCATTTCTTTGTTAGAAACCATTATGATGCACTATTAAAAGGGAAAGTTGTTGGAAATTATTGAAATATATTCAATATATATTTTATTGATGTATAATAGGTAGAGAAAAGTGAATAAATAATAATTGTGCAGTTTAATTATTCACATAGTGATCACAGGCATGAAAACCCTCAGGAAACATCATTTTCTAAAGAAGAAATATTGAGATCTTTCTGCCTGAGAATAAGAATGAGAAAAGAACGTCTGGAAAATTCTTTCTAGAAGGTTTTAATTAGATATTTAATTTCCTTAATAGATTTGAACAAATCAGATGTCCTCTTTTTCCTTATTTCAGCTTTGGAAAGTTGTGCTTTCCAACAGTTGTTTGCGTTTAATCTAAATTGTTCAATTTGTTGAGATAAAATGTTCATGATTCACCTGGGATTTTTTTTTATGCCTGGTTATTTTTTATTCAATTCTAGACTTCAGTTATGAAATGCTTTAGAGGTTCTTTGAGCCCTGGTTTGAGGTTATCTTCATTAGTACAGTAATTATTCTATGCCCAGCAAACAGAATTGGACAATATAATCTCATCCAGTCAAATATTGAGTGTCATTGCTGGCTTTTAGTTTTGTAAGACCTTGCTTATTTGCTGTTCACCCTTAATTCCTGCTAGAAGAAATGATGGTCCCACAGAAGAACATGGGGTTATTACCAGAGCCCTATTCATTGGTGGGACTAGCCATGTGGGACTGTCAAAAAAAATGCTGTCTTCTCAACTTCTCAGTGCCCATTAGGAAAGAGTAAATATCCCAAATGGAAAAGCAGTGTCTAGTACTAAGCTCACGTCATTGGACACCTCTTCTTTTTGGAAACTTGCCCCACAAGTCTTCAATGCCTTAGTTGCTTCCTGATTTATTAGAATACACCAGAATGACCTTGTCCTTGTGTTTAGCTGTTGAGAATCTGCGTAAATTAGGCTGCCCGTTGGGCTGCAGAGAAGTTCGAGGACATCACCAGTCCAGATTTTTTCTTCTTCACTGTGTGCGTAGGAATGACAATTCTTCCAAGTCCAAAAGAAGAAACGGATCAATCCTAATAGACTGATTTTTATGTCTGTTATAGAGTATGAGTGCCATATGGTGCGTTCAGACAAGAGACGAAATGATTACTCAGAGTCCAGTACCTTGGAACAAAGAGGGCCCAAATGGGGTAGACCATCAGGCTCTGCCAAGTTCAGGTGCTGAGGTGAAACCCTGAGGCTAAGTCCGGGTTGGCTCTCACTCTTATTATTGTAGGATGTGAAGTGTATGGAAGCAAGGAAGGAAAAACAACTCAAGAAACCAGTCTCATGAGGGGCAGCAGGGAGCTGCGTATGTGACTGTCTGCACAGGTCTCAGAGATGCATTAACTAAGGGGCTGCAGGGGATAGGAGAAGTGACCTCAGCAGGCCTGGCTATTTATGCACCATCATTCCCGTTGTCAGCATGTACTGTTTTCAGTACAGACCAATGGCAGGAATAATTGGCTTTTGCCATATGCGTAAAGCTGTTGCCATTTATGCATGTCCCTGTTCTTATTGTTTCTTTTGCCTGCTGAGGTCCTGCTCTCCCACACATGGGTAATGAAATTTTACTAATTAGATATCATTTAATTTCAGAGCGTCTACATTTATATAACTACAACTCTTTAGTCATATATATTAAAGATTCCTCAGAATTAATCTGAAATAATGAAAAATTCTCAGGGCTTTAGTCGCTAGTGTAACATCAAAATCACAAAGAAGAGACCACAGGAGTTTTTTTGTTTGTATATTTATAATTCAAAATGTTGTCTATTACCTGGTGGTGAAGGTCTTTAATTAAAAGGGAGATAAAATTTCCAGTGGAAAGTCCATTGTGAATTTAGGAAAAAAAGATGTTATGATCAGCATTTTAAAATTGATGGCATTTTGGACAGCAGAAATAAGAGTAGTGCTCTTCCCAAATTAAGAAACTGTAATTTAAAAAGTTCTTAAGAATATGAAACAAGGACATTTATGGAAATAGGTAATAAATTATGACATTGTAGAAAAAAGTTCTATATTTGGCATCTCTGCTCATTTACTAGCTGTATAATGTTGGACAAGCCATTTAACCTCTTTGGATCTCAATTTACTAATCTTCAAAATAGGTCTAATAACACTGATCTCCTATAACTCTTACTAATATTAGATGTGATCAAAGGAAACTGCAGTGTGAACAGCTACTAACTCCTATTAGTTTAACAATTATTTATTGAAAAAGCATATTTAATGTGCATAATAATGCTAACCAATGCATAGGTTATTAATAATATTATTTTGTTGAAACAAAATAATAGAAATAATTTAGCCAATTGAACAGTTCCCATGGTCTATCACTTTTATATTCAAATTCTATTCTTCCTTTCTTGTCTTCTACTCTTCACTTCTTTTTCTCTTCCTTCTCCTCCTTCTCTTCTTTGACCCTTCTATCCATTTCCTCTCCCACCCCTCATTTAAAATGTACATTTTAATTTTACTTTTTCTCATGTTTTGGGAAAAGGGAATGTCAATAATTTAAAAAGATTATGTAAGAAAACATGAGTGGACTAATTTGTAATTGTTGAGGATAATATAGAAAATCATAAGCTTAATAATTGATTATTTTTATACATTTATTATGTAGCTTCATTTTCTCTTGAGTTGTTGTTACTGATTAAGTTGGTTATTTTATCTCCTTCACCAGTCTTAGGAATTGTCACATGACTTCTGATGCGAGTAAATATGATATGTTAGTAATTTTGAACCTTTTGATAAACAGATTTACGAGAAAAAAAGTGGTTAAAAGTCTAACTGGCTTAATATCCAGCTCTGTAACTGTGGGTAGGTTATTTAACTTTTTAGGTTTCCTCCTCTGTAAAATGTGAGTAATAATACCACCATCTTATAGGATTGTTTGTAGGTTATATAGTCCAGTTATATATAGTACTTATTATAGCGCCTAGAGCAAAATGTGTTCTTCATCAAAATTAGATGTAGTTATTAGAATATTAAGAACATCTTCTAAAAAAAAAATAAAAAAAAAAAAAAAAAAAAAAAAAAAAAAAAAAAAAAAGAACATCTTCTAATAAAATTGCCATGGATATAACAGTGTCACTCTGGAAGGGATTATCACTCAGTGTCCATGAGATAAATAATTAGAATTGAACATATTTGAAAATAGAATAAGGGGTAATTATTTATCTTAGGTTGGGATTCCAGGGGGAAAACCTCTAATGTAGACGTATGCATGTGGGAAATTTTCTGGGGGGTTGCTCCTCTGAAAGACATCTATAGGGGCACATGGAAGAGGGGTGGGAAGAGAAGTGGAACTGTAAAGCAGTTGCAGCAAAGGTCCCTGCCTGTCCTACAGGGAAATCTGGAGCTGAGATTGCCCTACAGAGATGATCTTATTTGAAATAAAAAGATTGGGCCTTTGTTCCCTTGCATTGACCACTGACTTCAACTTATACCCAGGAAGAGGTCAAGGCCTAGGACAGGGCAATTCCTTTTGGTGAAAGGCAGTTGCCAGATAAAATTTACTCAGTTGAGAACCATCAACAGCCACTCCTCTCCCTGTTGTGTAAGTCAGTGCTTTAATCTGAAAGGTGACATGTGGTAGCAATCTTAAATATATGTATATGAAATATATATATAAATTTTACATAGGAACATTCTAAGTAAGCTTTGTCAATATTTAATATTTGAACTAATCTATTTGTAATAATGAGCCTTTCATGTAGCATATTTTGTGTCGTGGTATCCTTTTAAAATAAGAATAAGAATGTAAATTAAACATATTTTTGTTAGGTAAGCAGATCTTGTTTTTAATACTATATGCACAAATTTGATGAGTACCTCAATTCTTGAAGACCCTAGAAAATTATCTTACTGGCAGCACTGAAAACAAGCCACTCCAAAGGCTCTGACAATCTCAGATATTCAGAAAGATTTCAACAAAGACACACACTTCTATAAGCCATATGACATATTCTTCGTGAAAGCTTTTCTTATCTATTATTTCAAAATTCACTGCTATTAAAAATATGTAGTAAGGTCATGGTAAACATTTTCTCTATAAACACAAAAAATAATAAGACAAAATTTAGTTACTAAATTCATCCTTAAACATTGAGTAAATAGACTCAGAAGCAATTAAATTTTATTTTCTTCAGAAAATTATTTGGAAGGAAAAAGATAAGCCAAGTGTGCTTACTATTTTACAAAGTACACATTTTATGTATTTTGAAAATAATCTGGCTTTTTAAAATAATTTTCTGGTTTTTTCCAGAAAAATGTTCATGGAAACACAAACATTGTAAAATTTATATTCTAAGTTCACCTAATAAGATATAAAAAGCACAGAGAGTTTAGAAATTCCTTACTTCAGGGGTACCTGAGTGGCTCCAAATTTGGCCTTTGGCTCAGGTTATGATCCCAGGTATTGGGATCCAGCCTTGAGTCTGGCTTCCTGCTCAGCAGGAAGCCTGCTTCTCCCTCTCCTTTGCCCCTCTGCCTGCTAGTCCTCTCTCTTTTGCTGTCTCTCTCAAATAAATAAATACAATCTTAAAAAATTCTTTATCTCATAGCCTCCTTTTCTAGAAACGAGAACCCTTTCTCATTTGGAACATTTCACCTGTGTTGTACCTCAAATTGTTCCCTGAAAGGATCTGAATAGTATTTCTCAGAATAACATTTCTAATTATGGATGAGATGTCAATTGAAAAGAAATGATGCGGGGGCGGGGGGGGGGGGGCAAAAAACAGGAAAACACACCCTGACATGAAAATGGTGTAACTGTGGCTTGAATAAACAAATGAGGATCCTTATCATATAGCTTCAAAATAGAACATTATAAAAGAATTAATTGATATAGAGGTGGTTTTATGAATACTTTGTAATTAATTCAATCTTATTTTGAAGGTTCTGATTCTTTAATATGGATTGGCATTCTTTTCTTTCTTCATAGGAATTATGACCACAGCTAGGGAAAGAGAGGAAAGGAAAGAAAGGAGGGAGAGAGAAAAAGAGGAGAAAAGATAAAAGAACAAAGAAAGGAATGAGGAGATTAAGGAGGAAGGAAGGGAAAATGTAACCTTGGTTTTGAAGAAAGAATTGAAAGAGGGAATCTATTAGTAGATGCCAGACACTCTGTTGTCCCCTCATTCAGGATTTTCGCACTTTGTCATTAATATAAATCCAAGAAGTGTGTTTCCTTACCCCCCTGTACAAATGAGGAAACGAAGACTCATGACAGTTAAGTAAAATGCTTAATGTCAGATGCCTAAGAAGAGTTTTACCTAGGATCTATATATGGTCTGATCTGTTTGAATCATTTCGATATAAAACCCAGCTGACTTATGTGACACAATGTTGAAAATATTCTGAGTGGCTTTCAGAAAGGAAATGCTCTCCCCTACATCTAAACTATAGAACGTTGCGTCTATTTTAGATAAAAAAAACTTTCAATTCAAAATTTGGGGATCTTGTCAACCTGGCAAAGTTGACATAAAAATAAAGTTTAAATTTTGTGTGTATATTTTCGTTTAGGAAGTAATTATATATTTTTAAACTCTATTTTCATTTTTTTGGAATGAATTACCTTTCTGTTTTGCAAGCTTTGTCTGGTTGAATATACTGTGTCTTTATTCAATTAAGATTGAGCTCATTTGAAACTGGCCCTTGGTCTTTGTGAGCATTGGTCTCCTTCTGGTTCATCTACATTTCAAGTTATCTTAGGAACGCTTAGAAATCTTGTGTATTCAACAGGGTTCCCTTTGGTGGGCACTGCGCTGGCTCTCAAAATCTGTGAGACTGAAACTAATGGTGTCTCTCAGCATCAACTTTGTGCTAATCTCTTCTGCCTCTTGGGTGCAGTGGGGTGTAGGTAACAGGGATAAAATGTATCAGGTTTAGGTCTCCGAGCTTGCATTCTTTTCTTGATCTTGAATCTCCAAGTGCTGCCTGCCACAGTATCTTCTTCTTTTTTTTTTTTTTCCACAGTATCTTTCTGATGACAAAAAACAGATTTATTTTAACCTGTTTTGTCTAATTCCCTAGACCCCAACCCAGTCCCAAAGGGAGTCAATATGCTTTGGATTAACTAGTCTGATATAACTGGAATCTGTTCTACACCAATTCATGGGCATTTTAAATAAAGCTGAAATTAGAACAATAATATAGCATGAGAATATATTATTTAGAAAATAAATTAGTGCCCAAAAAGAAGAGAAAATAATTTAAGATATTAAAAATAAATGAAAAATTGTATAGCAATACAGGCTTATAACTTAACCCTTAACCTATATTGTTAATTTTAGAACTTAAAAAATTGTGTTATATTCATGTATGAAATTTTCCTATATATGAGAACTATAGCTGTCTCTTATACATTGGAATCATTATTGCACAATGATAACACTCTCTCTTTATCTGACGGAGTGGTATCCAATTGAAGAGAAGAGTTAAACTAAATACCATTTTGTCCTTAGATATATATAGCTCTTTTAGCTACATTTCAGGAGAGAAAAATAACATTTGCAAAGAAAATTTGTAGGCAAATGTAGTCCTAGTGGAAATTGCTTTAGCCTGAAGAAATCTTACAGAATTAAAAAGATAGAAACCCTAACAATCCAAGCTTTCTTTTCAGTAGATATTTTCCACTCAAACATGCTTATGAAAAACAATCATCACAGGTTTTCACTAGGGTCAGCTGTGAGTGGAGGAGGCAGATGGGGAGAGATTAGCAAAAGCTCAGATACGTTTACTAGCTTTCTCTTCAGAAACACTTAAACTGAATTGTGCAAAAAGATTCTAAAGCAGGGAGATATTTCCTTTTGAGTACCTAAGAAGGTGATTCCACTCTGGAACTTAGGAACAGGTGTAAACTCATTTATTTGAGTAATTACTCTGTGTTATCACTGTGCTTTGTACTTTAAATGTCATAACTTCATGCAGCCCACCATAAACTATTAGATATAGGTAGTATATTAACTGTGTATTACAGAACAAAAACCTGAGACTTAGAAAAGATAAGTGTCTTCTGGATTTATAGTGGTAGTCAAGTTTGGTATAAGCCAAGTTTCAGAATAAGATCTTCCAGGTTTGTAAAACCTGTGCTCTTCATACCTGTATTATTTTGCTTTTTAAATCACATTATTCCATAAAATAGCCTAAAAAATATGGAAATCAGTTCCTTATAAATTTTAAAGTCTTCTGTTACCATAAAGTACAAATGACTTTTGTTGATATAAATGAAAGAATAATTTATTGTGTGAAACCAGTTTCTTGCAATAAGAGAAGTTCACAGAGGATCATACTTCTGGGCTATTCTAGGGAGGGAGTTTGATTTATTCAAATCCTGCTATAATTGTTTAAAAAACTAAATGAAAATGGAATCATTTATTATCATATAGAAGGATTAAGCTCTAAATTGGATTTCTGACTATAAGATGAAAAAGTAAGCTAACCTCCAAAATGGCTTAAAATTGAACTTTATCTTCTGGTATGGAACAATAGCTTGAGGAGATTTAGAGGACGAATGAACCCTATAAAAGAATCTTTTAAAGGGTGTAGTAATACAAATGGCAGTTTTATACGCAAATTAGGCCAAATAGTCTATTTTGCCCTTTGACCTGATATTAATATAAACCGTGATATGTTGTATAATCTTTCAGTAGAACTCTTTTTTGCCATGTTAATTTCTTGTAGGTTAAATACAGATTTCTAGAATAAATGCTAAAATCATGCAGACATACATGCATATATACACATACACATATATCAACATAATCTGAATATCCTACTTTCCTAATTTAGAAAGATAATAAATTATTTTTTAAATATATGTATATCCAACTGATAAGGAGAACAGAAAAGAAATTACTACTTTAAGGGCAATATCCTAGATAGTTCTGTTGCCTTAAGTTTAGAAGAGCCTTTGTAGAGTTTCTAGTTTTGGCAGTCATTTAACAATGCTCCTTGATAAAATTTAAAGAGATTTGGAAATATCCAAATATCCCATTCCCCTCCTCCTCTCTCAAATAAAACAATAAATCTAAGAAAAAAAAATCATGCAGTATACTTTGGGAAAATGTAGATGTCCAAGGTGTCCAAACCCAAACCCTAAACTAGAGAGTCTTTGATTGGTTAAATGTCAGGAGAGCCATGGAATCTGTATTTTATAAATACAATCTGTATTTTATAAATTTAATCTGTATTTTATAAAATTTAAAGAGATTTGGAAATATCCAAATATTCCATTCCCCTCCTCCTCTTTCAAATAAAACAATAAATCTAAGAAAAAAAATCATGTAGTATACTTCAGGAAAATGTAGATATCCAAGGTGTCCAAACCCTACACTAGAGAGTCTTTGATTTGTTAAATGGCAGGAGAGCCATGGAATCTGTATTTTAATAAGGACAGCACATTATTCTGATGTAGTTGGTTCACTTGGAGCACAATTTGAGAAAATGGAATAGAATCCCCTTGGAACCAGCATGTGTAGTTGCATATTAAGCAGCAATTTGTAAGTTTGTACCTGAGCATCTGTAATAGAAAAATTCAATGCTAAATGAATGAGTGTGATCCAGGGGCTTGAAAAGTACAAATAAAACATGTCAAGATGATACAGCTTTAGATCAGTATATATTCAAGTACTGTCACTTCAAACATTTTAAAACTCAGCTTTATGTTTCACATAAAGTACTGTCCCCAAATTATTTTTGAATGAATGAGAGAATAAATGAATGATAGATAAGCAAAATATAATATATATATTATATGTATTATTTTATAACAAAATTATTATATATAATATATACTATATATTTATAGTATATATAATATAGTATATTTATTTATATTTATACTGTATATTTATAGTATATATATAATATAGTATATATATAAATATATAGTATATATTTATAATTTATACTAATATAAATATATATATATATATTAGTTTATATTCCTTGCACTTACATGGAGTGTAATCAGTAATAAGGAGGATAGATTTCTGGCATACACATGTGATGGAACTATCCATTAGCAAGGAAATAAATGAGAAATGCAAATATACCTACTTATAAAGCCATAGGTTTAATCAATGTGTATTTTTCTAGTCAAGTTCAAATTATTTGCTAAAGCCTTGGCTTCAACTATTACAGATACTGCAGTACTTACTAGCACAGTGAAAGGCCAAATTTAGCCCATCCACTAGTTGAATTCCACCAAGGGAGATGCCTGGGTGGCTCAGTGGTTGAGCATCTGCCTTTAGCCCAGGGCGTGATCCCTGGGTCCCGAGATCAGGTCCCACATCGGGCTCCCCACAGGGAACCTGCTTCTCCTCCCTCTACCTGTGTATCTGCCTCTCTCTGGGTCTCTCATGAATAAATAAATAAAACCTTAAAAAAAATACGACCAAGGAACATCACTTGACACAACATGGAGCAAAAGAATACTCCCTGCTTAAATTGCTGAGACATGAAATTATGAGATATGATACAATTTTTTAGCTTTTGTGTTTTATAATAATTTGTTTCACAGAACTAGATAACTGGAACAGAAGCATTTCTTCACTATCTTTTCCTAAATGTCAACCACCTTCCCAATTTTTCACCATATACTTCGTGTAACTAATATACATAGATAAATATGTATGCCATTTATCAATGTATACATGTACTTGTATATATACGTATAACATTTATCAATACATAGCATCATATTTGTTTTAGTTTTTTGTGAATGTTTTCTCCTACAGAATATAAAATTAATGAAAGCTGAGACTCCATATGATGTGTTTACTTGGGTATACCATCCACTAGAACAGTGTTTGGCATATAACAGGCACTTAAAATATTTATCACAATGTTGAAATGACCAAATGATATCATTTTTTAACAAATACCATCAAAGAGCATGTATTCATTTAGGTAAAAATTCTCAGAAATTAACTAATGGAGAATCTATCAAAAATATTTATAAAAACATCAACTTCAACTGAAAATGAAAATCTTGAATAGTATGTTGCACTGTTTTTAATTTCTCAAGTCCAGTTTGTAATTTAGAGAAATGGTAAGAGAGGTGGAAGGCAAAATGGTATTAAATTATATTTTTAAAAGCAGGTCTAATTATGAAAAATGTTTAAATGTTGAACCCAATGAAATGTAAGGTTTTTCTTAAGGGAAACTTCTCTATATAGCTAAAATAACATGCATTTTTATTTGTTATCTTTGTGTTTGCTCATTCAGAAAAGCAATCATATTTATTATTTTTCTAGTGAATACTTCAAAGAAATCCGAGATTTAAAGAATCACTAATATGAAAATAGGAATACAGAATATGAAATACGTTCTGTACTTCCTTTGTAATATCAGACTGAATTTCAGCACAAAAACTGCATGATTAATTACTTAAAAGCTTTAAAACTCATTCAGTAATCTTAAAGATTTGCTTTGAGTTAAGGTCTAACCTCATAAAAGCAGTTTTTCCAGTAAATTGATTCTGCACAATACATCACAAACATACTGATTTCCTCTAAAAAGTATCTGAATCCTCAATGATAATAGTGTTCAAATATTCATTTCAAGAAAATCCTTTAGAGTTAACATAGTAAAATGAAAAAAAAAAACAAGATAATAAGCAGAACAACAAAAACAAAATAAAATGGCAAATCTCAGTATGTGTATTAGAATCAAATTCTACCTGAAATGAATTTTAAATCAAGTCTTTCTAACAATTATTTAATGAAGGCATAAGATTGTGATGTGTTGTGGCTCCAAAATCAGAAAGACATAATTTTAGATTCAGATTTCACTATGTTAAAACTGTGTGACCTTGACAATTGAAAATTTCTTTTTCTCCAATCTTCATTTATGAAATTTAAGTGACAGTAGTATGTACCTCATTTTTTTAATTTTTAATTTAAATTTTAATTAGGAGTAGAATTCAGTGAGTCATCACTTACATACAACACCCAGTGCTCATCACAAGTGCCCTCCTAAATGCCCATCGCTCATCTAGTCTATCCCCCACCCACCTCCCTCCATTCAACCCTCAGTTTGTTCTCTATCCTTAAGTCTCTTATGGCTTGTTTCCCTCTCCCCTTTTATTTTCTTTTCCTCCTTCCTATATGTCCATCTGTTCTCTTTCTTAAATTCCACATATGAGTGAGATTATGTGGCATTTGTCTTTCTCTGACTGACTTATTTCACCTGTACCTTGTTTTAAAGTAGTGAAAGTTGCATGAAATAATGCAGTTAAAATTTGTGGCACATGGGATGCAATTATAAGTGTTGGTAAATATTATTATTAATGCTAAAAATAATTACCTGAAATTATTTTATATTTAGTTATCTGAAATCAAATAATTCAGAACTAGTAATGAAAAGAAGGAACAAAACAAATTTCTGAATAGTTTTCAGTTATAATATATTCATCATAGAAAAAAAATCAATTTTCAAGCTCATTTCTACCAAACTTTATTTTATTTTTTTAAAGACTTGTTTATTTTTTCATCAGAGACATAGAGAGAGAGAAACAGAGACATAGGCAGAGGGAGAAGCAGGCTCCCCATAGGGAGCTCAATTCAGGACTTGATCTGGAATCCTGGGATGGCATCCTGAGCCAAAGGCAGACACTCAACTACTGAGCCACCCAGGCATCCCCATTTCCACAAAATTTTAAATTTATTATCGATAAAATAATATGCATATCTGCTTAATTTATATTAACATTTGTTTTAATATATAAACTTTTGATCTAGGAAATGACTTAAGGACTATGACATATGTACACAATTTTTTGTGTTTCTTTGAAAAAGTCCATATTTTATTCTTTTGATTGTTGAATTTTAGTGGAACATTTCGTAAAATTTTTAAAAAGAAAGAACTTAAAAAGTGCCTTTTCAAGTGCTCTTATATTTCAGCTATTTTTTTAATGAATCTTTTGTCATGTCTTTTGTCCACATGCTGCTAATCAATGATTTTATACTGGTTTTAACCAGTTGGCTTTTCATGACAAGTTTAATGATTTCTATTACTACCCTGATTTTCTGTGACATCTCACTGTGAACACCTAAATGTTCAAGGAAAACATTTGATTCATTTCTTCTGATATGCTGGTCATCCAATCTCAACAACTTGCTGCTTCGTGCAATAACAACTCCTCACTGCCTTAACCATTACTGCCCTAATCCTAGCAACTATAATATTTAGCCTAGGTTGCTATTACAACCTAAACAATCTCCTAAGTGCCCTTACTGATTTCGTTTTTATCTCTCTCCACCATCATATGTAGAATACGTTCAAGTTATTGACTGTAAGACTGCTTATAGTCTGGCATTCATCTAAGCCTTTTTATACCTCTTCTACCACATAGGTTTTCTATTTCCCATGTTTTTGGCCCTATTTACCATAACCTTTCTGCTGCTTCTTAAATACTCCCAAGAGTTTTCTAGACTCAAAGTTTGCATGTGGTATTCCCTCTACCCAGAAGTACATTGCCATGCCTCATATGACTCGGAGCTTCATATTATACATACCTCTTTTCAAAGGTTACATTCTTGAATGATTTTCTCTGACCACTCCATCACTATTCCTCCAGAATTCCTCTGTCTTGTTTTTATTTTTTCATAGCCTTATCATATACTTGCTTACTGCTATTCTGCTATGTAAAATAAGTTCAATGAAATTGGGTACTTTTTTCTGTTTTGTCCAGTATTTTATCAGCAATGGCTAGAACAGTGCACGGAACATAGTAGTGAAAATAAATAGATGGTAAAAGAATGAATAAATTTAATGATTATTTCAACATGATTGTAGCCATATTTTCACGGTGGGACGAAGCATGCAAAGCTCTGTGTCTATTAAAAAAATTCAAAAGTAAAAAAAGAATCAAAGAAATCTGATTCAGACTCATGAACAAAGTATAAGTAAACAAGAAGATGCATGCTAAAAATTATGTCTACTTAATCTTAAATAGCACCGAGGAGACATAAATTAATGAAAAAGTAAGAAGCTAGCCAAATTTTATTTATTTTTGGAAAATAAATAGATTGCACTGGATCTTTTTTCTATTTCAAGAACAGTTTAAAATGTTTAAAAGAATATAGGATGAACTCAAACCTATGTTATTTTTAATTTGTAGATATATTATTTTCAAAATGTTTTCTTCCATACTATAGATTTTCTTTTTTATGCTATTGCAAATTCTATTTTATTAACATTTAATGTTGAATAAGATGTATCTCTTCTGAGCTTACCTTACATTTTGAAATATGAGGTTTTAGACTAATAAATATGCTTTACTCTTCCAACTTAACCTGTTAGGTAATAAAGAGATGGAGGGTTGTAGTAAAAAAAACTCTTCGACTTGAACTGTATCATTTACTTTGTTTGCTGATGAGATGTGTCAACATTTACACAGTGAAGTGTGCCTAAATGTGTATTTCTATTTAAATCCAATTCATCTTCTTCAGAGTTTATGTGTGTATTCAAGGAACGAAATTGGATTCTCTTCGAGAACTAAAATCAGTTACCATTTATTTCAGGCAAAGAGGTAATCAACATGCTTGACTGGAGAAACTGTTCAAGACTTGAGATTTCCTAAACTGTTTTTGCACAAACAGTCTGAAACATAAAATATTAGGACATCTACTCAACTAATTTTGGAGGAATAGTATATTACACACAATTTATGACTGTGGTCTTACATGCCCTACATAAACCTATTTAAAAAAGGAACCCTAGAGCATCATAAAGAACGGGAAGTAGATAAAACTCAGAAAAAAAGGGAGTTTATGAACTCATAAATTTAATCTATTTAATTTTCCAACAGACTCACCTTACGAAATGGAGAAAGACTCCATTACTCTAGAGAGATGTAGTCAAAATCACATTGCTGCATGCCCTTTTAGATGGCCATCCTCTCCACAAGCAGGCATTTTTCCTGATCCACTTAGCATATATTATGTTAGTAATCACTCTAGAAGTATACTTGCAGGAAAATAAAAGTGGTACAAACAAAATTAAACTTATATTACTTTCTCTTCTAATTCCTATTAGAACGTAGTTTGGATTGATTATTTCTATTACTAGAGCATTTCTCAAAAATCCTAATGAACTTATAAACTACTATCCCACATGCCTTCAGGACCTTATAAATGAATTATTGGCTTAGTGCAAACTTATTCTAAAATGTGGTGAACATGTTTGCCAAAATTCTTGAGTCCCAGTTTAATCACCTTTTAAGGAATAGATTATATGCAAAATTAGTTTCATGATATGACTTGGAATATCTGGATAATTCTTAGGAAAGCTTTCTAAGTACCCAGAGTTTCTCTTTGTTTCTTTTCTAGTTTACAGCCACCTGTGCCATCTCAATTCCAACCCATGGCATCATCTCCCAAGTACCCAGTATCTTCTTGTCTTTCTCTGATTTTCACTGAACCCTACGCTGTAAGTCTGCCCTTCTCCTTCAGCTCTCAGGTTAACAAATGCATTTACCTACTATTTATTGAGCATCTGCTGTTTCTAGAAACTGTGCCAGACCCTTACACATACACTTAATCTTCATAACCATCATGGATATTTCATCTCCATTTGGTGGAGAAGAAGCTAAAACCCAATGAGATTGGTACCAAAAACCTAACTTTTTCTGTGTTAAAAGAGTACTTTTCTGATTATAAGTACACTATTATTTAATGCAATACATTAAGAATATTTTGAGGCATGTAGATCATAAAATGTAGATAGAAGAGATTAAAAACTATCACTAAATGATAATTACTCTAAAATTCTTAAATAGTTCAAAAAATCTTTACACATATATGCACAAAACTTGTCTTTCAACTCCAATATTGCATTTCTACTCCAAGTGATTCAGATATTATTTCTTTGTAATTTACACATCTGTTTATTTCGATAATTTTTTAAAGAATGGTACTTCAGGGCTCCTGTGTGGCTCAATCCATTAAGTGGCCTACTCTTAGTTTTGGCTCAGGCAGGTCATGATATCAGGATCTTGGAATCGAGCCTGTGTCTGGCTCCATGCCCAAAGGGTGGTCTGAGGATTCTCTCTCTCCCTCCTCTGCCCTCCCTCTGCTCACACTCTCTGTCTCTCAAATAAATAAATCTTAAATAGAAAAAAAGAATTGCATTTCAACAATTTCCATCAACCTAACAAATATTTAGGATTGTCAAACCAGGACACAAATTCAGTATGTTTAAAACTGATTTCATTTTTCTCGAATTTGTTCCCTCTGCTGACTTTCTTATAGCATGCTCCCAAATATCAAGACTGAAAACTGGTGTCAACTGTTACTGTTTGGTATTCAACAGAATCTGCTTTCCATACTTTTATTGCATTTGCTTTTTACATCTGTCCTATTATACAAGTGTGTCTTCTTATTTGAACATTGCAATAAATTAAAGAGGTCCCCTTGCTCTTCATTTAGCCAGAGATATCTGTAAGCATCACACACTTTTGATTAAAAGCCTTCAGTGATTTCTATAAGCATATCAAATAAACATCAAATACCTTGGCTGGAATGAATGCCTCTGAAACTTTTTTACAGTCTAAATCAAGACCCCAACAGTTAACCAGCGGAGACACCCAGGTGCCCCTCCACACGCTTTTTAGAATGAATTTGTTAATTTCTACAAAAGAATGAAGACTGCCAGAATTATTATTGGATTCACTGAATTTATGGATCAGCACTGGAAGAAATGCCATTATAATAATACTGAGTATTTGAATCCATAAACATAATGTGTTTCTTTAAGTATGCTTTGATTTATTTAATCATTATTGAAAATGATAGTGGCTATAGGATGATGTGGTCCCACACTAGCACTTGGGATGAGATCGTTGGGAGTGTCTTAAGAAGGATTCATTGTCTCAGAGCCCTGGAAGTTAGCAGTTCAAGATCGAGTTGTTAACAGAACCTTGATCCCTTTGAAGGTGCTCAGGAAGATTTGGATCCAGATCTCTCTTCTAGTTTCCGGTAATTTCCTGGATTGTAGCAGTAGTATAGCTCCAGTCTTCACATGGTGTTCTCCCTCTGTGCGTGTCTTTGTGTCCAAGTCTTCTCTGTCAAACTGGATTAGGATCTACTTTAATTACTTAATTTTAAATTGTTTACTTGTATAAAGACCCCCATACCTCATACTCTGAGGTATTGGGAGTTAGGACTTGAAAGTACAAATTTTGAGGAGGAAGCAGTTCAACTTATAACACACACTTAACTGTATTTTCTCTTTCCAAAGCCCTTAATTCTTCGTTTTTTTTTTTTTTTTTTTTTTGTAAAATTTAAACCCATGTTCAGATCTCTTTTCAAAACTCAATGTTACCCATACACAGATGTATTATATTTTTTCATTACAAAATTTTGAAATATTTAGACTGCATTAAAGATTAAGAAAATTACCATAACAACATACTTTTCTTTTTTGTCCTTTTGTTAATTATTTCCTAAAATCCAAGACAGTTCATGTTTCTTGCTTTTAATTTTTATATAATAAAAAAAAAGTTCTGGACACTTTGCTGCAAACATCAACTCATAAATAATAAAATGTCAGAGTGGCTCAAAGTAAAATAATTCATATTTCTTAGAACCACACAGAGAATAAGTAGTAAAACATTCTCTGTTAGGAAAAAGAAAAAATTAGAATCATGTGATACATTAATACTTTAAGCTTTGTGACATCAAAATACATCAAATACAGTGCTTATAAAGTTGCACCTAGAACCTTGGTGATTATGATCTATAAAATTAGCTTGCATTGGGACCATATAGTAGTAAGTTAATGTCCCTTCTTTGTGGTTTCTTAGAAATAGGGTGTTCTTATTAGATCTTCTATATAGATTTATCCCTCTATCTCCAACAGTGTTATTTGGGCCTCAATATTCTAAACCAATTTGATATGCTGTTTAATTTATTAAAGAGCAAATCATATCAAACATCAATAAACAAAAAGCACATAAACTACTTCTTTAGATTTGGAGGGGCATCTAAGAGACTTGTTTGAGACTATTAGCAACATAAATTATTGCCTTTAACCAATAATCAGATGCTTAGTTGTACTATATACTTCTCAACTGATAAAAGTCCAACAAAATGAACTTTGAAAATAAAAAATAAAATTACTGCTATAACTTCACAGAATCTGGAGATGGGAAAGTGAAAGGGGAAGAAGAAGTGGAAAGACAAGGCTTTTTTCTCCTTACCTCTGATACTGGTAACTCAAAAGACAGCCTTTATAGCTCACAATCACTAGGCACACTGAAGATATTAAAAACGCATTTACCTCTGAAGAAATTTGTATACTATTAGAGAGTTATTATAGGACCAACCAAATCCTGGATGAACGTGAAGATATTGTTTGGAGATAGGTTGTTAAAAGGGACAAACGAATAAGGAATGAGGGAAAGCAAGAGGAAATTTTGTGAGAATATAGTGGAATTAGACAAATCATTGATTTGTGATTAGTGATTTCTAACATGTATGTGCATTTTCATACAAAACATTTGAATATCTGGCTTATCTGAAACAAAAATTCAAAGCAAGCAAAAAATATACATATAGAATACACACAGATGGGTGTTTATTTCAGTACTGCTTCTCACAGTGAACAAACGGAAACTGGCAATAACTTGAGTGTCCATCAGAAAGGGAATGGCTATGGTTAACTAAATTGCGGTATAGACATACAATAGATTTTGCTTATACTAAAAAAAAAAAAAAAAAAAAAAAAAAAAAAAAATAGTAGCCACTTACCCGGAAGATGGTTCATGCCATATAAGTGAGGAAGTAAGTGCAGATTTTGAGCGCATTAATATCTTTATTACTTTTGAACGTAATTGGTTTTTAAAGACAAAACCAATGAAGATAGGAAAGAAAGAAAGGAAGGGAAGGAGGAAAGAAAAAAGGAAGGAATAAAAGAAAGAAGTAAGGAAGGTAGGAAAGAAGGAAGGAAAAAAAGGAAGGGAGAAAGGAAGACAGGCAGGAAAATACTCCATATTAGCCCTATAATTATTCCATATTAATCTTTGATAATCTTTGAAAACTATGAGGGGAGATGATAAGTTTATATATGCCTATAAAATGTTATATATATCTTCACATAAACACACCTATAGTCTTACATACATGTTTCTATAAGATCATCCTAGTTTTTCTATAAGGTTTTTGAAATATATTCTAAAATTTAAAGTTTAATGTAAATATATTCTATTACATACTTCAGACGAACACAAGGTAGCTTTTCACTATATCACTCTTCTAAAGCATCCTATCAAAAAAGAGTAAAGAAAGAAAAATAGAATGGAAGGACCGAAAAAAAAGAAGGTCCTTAAAAATACATGTAAGAAATTCAAGTGTGAAAACATTAGTGAGATTAGTATTTTTGTTGAGCTAAATAATATAATATCAATATCAGCTGCATAGTTTAATTTAGATTTTAGGGCTTTGAGTTGCATTCCCTGTAACTCATTTTATTTGGTTCTCAAATTTTATCCCTAAAGAGTCTAGTTTACTATGTTGAGCTAAAAACCCTTTTAGCCTCTAAAAATATAATTTCAATGTTTGCCTCCACATTTGTATCAGTATTAAATTTGGTAAGCTCATATTCTTCATGTAATTATGAGTAAAAAATGCATGGTCAAAATGAACTGAGTGAATTTTAAGCCCATTGATCAACAGGATTTAAAATAAATAATTAATGTAGGTAAGTGCTATTCTCAAATCAAAGTAATAGTTGAATGATTTAACTTCCTTAATAATAAAATATTACATTGCTTGAGATGCCTAGGTAGCTCAGTTGGTTAAGCTCTACCTTCAGCTAGGGTCCTGATCCCAAGGTCTTGGGATCCAACCTGGCACCTCACTGGGCTCCTCGCTCAGTCTCTCTCCCTCGAATAAATAATAAAATCTTAAAAGAAATTACATTGCTTGTTTCAATGAGGGGACCAATCGCTTCCAATTTTTTCTGAATTCTAAATGCATTGCCAAAGTTAGTTCAATTGTCCTTTGGATTTTCACAAAATTAAATTCTAATCAAGTGTGATCCTGGAGTCCTGGGATTGAGTCCCACGTTGGGCTCCCTACATGAAGCCTGCTTCTCCCTCTGCCTGTGTCTTTGCCTCTCTCTCTCTCTCTCTCTCTTTCTGTGTGTCTCTCATAAATAAATAAATAAAATCTTAAAAAAAAGTTTTTTTATTAAAGTTTTAATCTTCATGGGATTAGTGTTACAATTCTGGACCATTCATTAGCATTTTATCTGAGGCTCTGAAAAAAAACTCCATATGGTGTTAACAGTTTTTCTTTAGAAGTCTCTCCAATTTTTTTTCTCTTAAAAATCATTTTTGCTTTTGTTCTAAAATCCTTTTTCTGAATTGCTTTTTAACCTTTTGATTATGAGAAGAATCACTGCTTAAACAGTTTCAAGCTTATTGAGGAAAAAGTTATTACAGATAATTATATAAATAATTGATGATTTCTGTTTTGATAAATTCAGTGAATGAACAATTCAGTATAATCCACACAGATTCAAGTGCCTATCCCAGTTTGGAGCCGAGTGAAAAGTGCTGAATAAAGGGACATGTAAATGAATACTTGATATTGTAAATAGCCAGGCTGGAAGTCAGCAGGAGGAATAGTAATTCCAAGCAAAGGTAATATATCTTGGAAGATCTTCATGAGGGAAGGAATATAACAAACTTGAGGAGATTGAAGGAGGAAAATCTGGCAAAATAAATATAGCAAGGAGTAGAGTATACTGGTTCAAGGGTGGAAAGTAGTGACTGGTCAGATTATGCAAAATCTTGAAAGCCATATTAAATAGCTTAGACATTAGAAGGTTCTGATATATGGTAACAGACTAAGAGGGCAGGTTAATTTGCATTTTAAATTATTTTCCTGGCTACTGGAAAGAACAATGCATTGTAGAAAAGAAGAGTGGATACAGATGCAGGAGGTGAAAAGCTATTGCAATATTGTTGAAGAGGAAGAATGAAAGCTTAGAGTGGTGGCTGAAGTGAGTTGAATTTGAAAAATACGTTAGAGATTAAATTTGCTAAAACAGTGGCTAGTTTTGAGGGAGAGGAGAATGTCAAGAATAATTCTCAATCACTAGACAGATTTAAGTTGATACAATTTGAAATAGATTTTTAAAAATTTCAAATAGATAAGGAATGTCACTTTAAATCTATGAGAGTAGTGTACTTCTAATTCTCAATTATCCCAAATATGATACACAATATACTTATTTAACTAGCATTTACTAGTGTCTAAAATGAACCACTATATAAGATGTATAAGACATTTCTAGGTCAGATTATCCTAGCTTAGAGGTAAGTAAAATAAATAAACTGTAATCCTATTGCTAAATGCTTAGCCCAGATATTTTAACAGTATTCTTTCTGAAAGAATTGAGAGCAATATACATTATGGCTAGAGAGGTATTTGATTAAAGTTTAATTATATAAGGAATTAAAGATCTTGAGATCTTCTCATCAAGATTAAGTAAGGAAAAAGTCACATTTCTAGAAAGTATACTCATAATAAAACTAAAAATGTGTGTTAATAACAATTATCACCTTAGTTCTTATGATTCATCTTATGGGGAAATATTCCCTACTTAACAATTTTAAGGCAGAGAATCAACCTAGCTCTACTCAGAGCTGAATTGAGATCATGAGTATGATAAATGGTGTTAATGTTCCATAGACTGACATTGCTGTAGTTACGTCAACCTGGTTGATAATAGTCTGGTATCAAATATCATCTGATAAACTTTTGGCTTTGCTTAGAATACAGAAAACTGGAAAGAGCAGAACTCACATCCTAACAAGAAAAAAAATTATATAATTTTCTCTATACCCATAGAGAAATTTTCTCTGAACCCATTGGTAAGCTGAGATATTGGAGCCAACAACTAACATGGACCCTAAGGAAAGACAGCTGTGTCCTAGGAGTGATGAGAAGTGAGTACAGACTGATAGTAGACCATGGGAAAAAATGGTTAAGAGTTTTAGCTCAAATTTTTAACAATTGCCTAAGGGCCAAGTGTGAGCTAGCATGAGTATAAACTCCGTGGAAACCATAGATAGGAAAGTTTACACTTATGGCATTCTCTTTTCAGAGATCTGTGTTGGGACTTTATAAGAAGGATTGGAGGCAGATAGGGGACGAGAAAGTTTTTTTGTTGGCATAGAAGAGAATGAGGGTAATTGTTGCTGCTGTCATAGTGAAAGGAATATCTGCCTCAATACTGCTTGCCTACAAAAATTAGGCCTTTAACTGCTGCGAGGGTTCAGCAACACTGTTGCCCCCAAATATAGTTGAAGACTCACTATGACTGGATTTTTGTTTTGAATACAAAATAAAGAACCTTTACTTATAAAGGGCCAGGGAGGAGAACTGTTCTGAGTCCAGATTATTTAAAAGATCTCTTAACCACTAGGGAAGGGTCAAGATTAGTGAAACAAAGTCTCAGCACTGAGATATATAGACACAGGACACACCTAAGATTGAAAATGGACCAGAATTACAGTGAATATGCTCTACCTTCTATCACCAGTGTAGCAAAGTGAATTAGTTGGGTTATCCAGAGAAGTAAAACAAATAGGGCATTGACTGATTGATAGATAGATTGATTGATTAGAATTGGCCCACACAGTTAGGGAGGGTAAGTTCCAAGATCTGCAGATCAAATGGCCTGACAGAGTCAATGGTATAACGTCCCAGTTAGGTTCTGAAGGCAGGAAGGACACTGATGTCTTTATATAAGACCTGTAGGCAGAGAGAACAAATTGTTTCTTGTTCAGCTTTTGGTACCATTCAGGTCTTCTAAGAATTAGATGAAGCCCATTCATTAGAGAGGGTAATCTGCTTTACTTAGTCTGCTAATTCAAATGTTAATCTCTCCCAGAAACATCTTAATGGATACTCAGAATAATGTTTAACCAAATGGGCATCCTGTGACCTAGTCACATTGATGTATAAAATTAACCATCATACAAGACCTGAGTAATAACTAAGAATAGTTTATCATGAGGTAGGCAGCAAGATACGGAGAGAGACCACATGCAGAGAAAGCCTAAAGATGAGAGTAGTCAGGAACACTGAGGAATATTTATTTGATAGAGGACCTTATCCATTGTTAATTTAAAAAGAACTCTCAAAACTCTAGCAAACAATCCTCCACATTAAATGCAAGGTGAATCTAGAGGATTTTGACATTAAATATATTTTAAAAGTATAACTGACATTACAAATAACTTTATATTCATAAAAGCAATATCTTAGGGGATCCCTGGGTGGCTCAGCGGTTTAGCGCCTACCTTTGGCCTAAGGTGTGATCCTGGAGACCCGGGATCGAGTCCCACGTCAGGCTCCCTGCATGGAGCCTGCTTCTGCCTCTGCCTGTGTCTCTGCTTCTCTCTCTCTCTGTATCTCTCATGAATAAATAAATAAAATCTTCAAAAAAATATTTAAAAAAAATAAAAGCAACATCTTAGATGAAATGGGTAATTGTCTAGAAATACACTAATTTCTGAAATTTAACCAAGAGGAAATAAATAATCTGAATAGTCCTATATATAGTGAAGGATGTCTTAACTGCTATTTCTACCAAATACTTAACCGAGAAATAATACACATTTTACCAAAACTATTTCAAGATATAGAAGATGAAGGAACACATTTTTACGTGTACCTTTTTCACTCTGATACTAAGTCCAGTCAAAGACATTACAAGAGGGCCATATTTATCACAGTATAGATTTGACTGATTTTATTTGCTAATATTTTGTTGAAAATGTTTGCATTATTCATGTGGACAATTTACAAAGTAATTCAGTGGATAAAGTATGGTCTTTTCTGCAAATGATGATGATATAATTCGTAATCTATATAGGTAAAAAATGAACTGTATTTCATACTTTATACCATATGCAAAAATGTATGCAATAATGACAAATTTAAATTCATATAAATTAAAATTTAATACTTTTTTGCAAACACATACCATACATAGGAGAAATATGTGTAAAATATCTGATAGAGGAACTAATCCTTTATTAACATAAAAAAGAACTCTCAAAATTCCATAAGAAAATAAACCACATGAGAAAAAAATGGGTAAAATATTTGACCAGATACTTCACCAAAGAATGTATATGTACATTAGTGTAACAATATTGAAAATGCATCTATAAAGATAGAAAACATATCTATTGTTGGCAGGCACTAGGAATGTTGGAAGATTAGACTATTAGAGTATGTGAGGGAAATTGTGGGGGGATGGAATTATTCTATATATTAATTATGGGAATTATTCTATATATTAATTATATATTAATAATGATATTAATTATTAATTATATTATGTATGGCTACATGACTGTAAATTCTAGACCTGTGTGCTGAAATAAGTGAATTGCTTCTTTTAAATTATACCTTAAATTATACCATAAAAGAACATTTAAATGAGGAAAGAAGATACTAAAAAGATACTTCTGCATAGAAAGAAGGTACTAAAATTGGTTTTCACTAAAAGCACAGAAGTACCATCAATGTATCGTTAGCTCCAAGTATCCTGAAATAATACTCTACTTATAAATATATAATACTATGATACTAGATGTGAGAGAATGGGGCAATAAATATTTGTTGTTACTTCTGTTATAATATCTGCATTTAATTTTTTTAAAAAAGATTTATTTATTCATGAGAGAGAGAGAGCAAGCGAGGGCAGAGGGAGAGAGAAAACCTCAAGCAAATTCTGCACTGATAGGGGGCTCAATCTCGTGAACCAGAGATCATGACCTGAGCCAAAACCAAGAGTTTATCACTGAACTCACTGAGCTACCCAGGTGCCCCGCCCCCGCATTTAATTTTTAAAGTACCTTAGATAAAGAGCATTGCACTTTGATGCATTAAAGAAAGTTGAAGGGCAGGCCTCGGGGCTTAGCGGTTTAGCCCTGCCTTCATGAAGCCCAGGGTGTGATCCTGGAGACCCAGGATTGAGTCCCACATCAGGCTCCCTGCAAGGAGCCTGCTTCTGCCTTTGCCAGTGTCTCTGCCTCTCTCTCTCTGTCTCTAATAAATAAATAAAATCTTAAAAAAAGAAAGTTGAATAAGCAAGAATAAAAGTTGTCTTTTTTATAGCGATGTATTAGATTATGTACTTAGTGTTTAAAAAATGATGGAGGCTGATTTCTTGCCCCAAGAGACCATCTCAGTCCACTGGAGTCCAGAAATGTAATTGAATAGTAACAATATTCCATATGTGCTGTAAGCCTTGTATATACAAGGAATTTGAGAATTTCTACTGACAGTGGCCTTCCCAGTAACAGGACTATATGAGAAGCAGAAGACTGTTAGAAATCCATTGCATTTCTAAAAATGAAACAATTGATGGGATCAAAGGTGGAAGGTATTAATTCCCAAGGAAAAACAAAAACATATTTCTCCCATTTGATATTCACCCTCACTCCCATACAAGCCCAGTATCTGCCATACACAACCATGCTTGCTTTCCTCTACCTTTCTGCCTTTATTTCAGTAGTTACAGAAATATTCACACATGTTAATTATTTTTATGAGATTGAGCCATTTCTTTCTTCCAATTCTGTTCATTTATAGAAATAGATTTCTTCAATTAATATCCCCATTCAAATTTTGTTCACACCTGTTTTCATGTAATTCTGAACAGTGGAGCTAGGTATAAATACTTTTAATAAATGGGGTCCTAGGTTTCTGAAGTCTAGGAACTCTAACATAAAGCAGAATGACATAAAAGACAGAATGTCACTCTTGTCTTCATAGACGTGATTTCAAATTGACTCTGATAATTCTTAAGGTTTTCCAAACACTGAATTACATTTTTTTTGCCAATGTAGTTTCCCTGTCCTTCCACCAAGTGTTCTCAACAGATAATAATACCAGACATAAAACTGATTTTGAGGAACTCTTCACTTGCTGACAACAGTAGATAATTTTGACAGCTCTTTCTGATTTTTTTTTGTAATCGTCACTTAGGAAACCGAGTATTTTCTTTGAGTCTAACAATGTTTCATACAGGGCGGTCACAATCCTGGCTATGAAGTGCCCAATTTTTGAACAAAGGGGATAACTAACAGAAGACTTTATTTCCAACCATAGAAAACAAGTTGTTTCATACAGGAGAATATCTGCATTTTCATTCATGGTATTTTGGAACCATGTTTATGAGCAATGAATTTCACAGACCAAGGGTTGGGTGCACATCTTTATTATAATGTGCTATGGTTTTAACCTACTTTACCTGTCACCAACATAATGAAATGTGACTTTGATGAACATGCTTAACAAGAAAACAAAAATCCACTGAACAGAATCTAGCACGCAACAATACGTTTAATCCTATAGCAACACAATTTATCCACTACCTTTTTGACATTTGATTGGAGCTATTCACGGGAAGCACACTTCATTCCCTTTATCAAGACCTCCAGGTTTGGATTTATTCTCTGAGAGGATAATCCTGCTGGTATGTTCAGTAATTCTGCAGTTGAAGCATTTAGTCACTGATCTGTTGCAATAATATGATAGAAATAAAATGGGTACTCCTTGAAGGAATGGATTTTGCATCATAAATATGTAGTCATAGGACAAATACAGAAAGCAATGAATAAAAATTTCCACATCCTAGAATTACGTATGTGCTTATTTTGAAGGTTTGGAATGTATTTAACATTTCCTTTAGGCAAAATTTCTCCAGAATAGAAGGATGCCAATATAATACATATATTTGAGCAAACTCAGAAAAGAACCAAATTTAAGAATGAGAATTTAGGCAATTGGATTTCTCAAATTATGGACAAATAATTTCATAAAATTGTAAAATGCAGGTTTTCTATTTTAATATTTTGCTGCTGTCTTGTCAATTACTTCTTATTACTTCTCTGCTCACTCAATATTTTTTTTAATTACAGCAATGTTGATAGTCTATGAACAAACATGAGGACATTCTTGATAGATCTCAATAATATAATCTGCAGATGAATATAGTTTGTTTCATCCTTAATTATATTCAAATATTTGAACTAATGCAACAATTTTACTCTTCATTACCTAACATGAATATATTTACAATTGTGTTGAAATTCCTATCAGTAGTCTTTTTAATGCCTCTTAAACACATAATATTCACATATCTAAATAATTCAATTCCTTTTTGTGTTTACTTTGTCTCATTTGTGTATCACCAATTCTGCTAATTAAAGGAGATTCTACTACTCTTTATCGAAAGTTCCTTCCTTCTGATTCACTCTTTAAGTCATTCACAGAAGTGCTTAATTCATTTTAAGCTGCTCTAGTTGCCACATGAGCAATTTCCTTTCTTATCCTTATCTCTCTGTGACATCTGACAGTCTCCAGGACCCCTGTTTGAAACTTTTTCCTAACCCTTGACTTCTAAATTTCCATCTTTCCAGATCCCCCTTCACCTTTCTCATCTCAGACTCTTTCGTGTGTGTGTGTGTGTGTGTGTGTGTGTGTGTCTCCCAACATTTCTCCTCCCTGGTTAAAGTCTGGTATTCTCAGGATTTCACTATCTAACCTTCTCTTTTCGCTTTTCTATGTGGTCCCCCCGCCCCCGTTTGAGAGGGGATCAGTCCTCTTTTTCAACACAACCTCATATCTATGAGACTCCCTAGTACATTTTCCCCATTATCAAAATTTCCACATCCTAATCTTAATGGTGTTAAGGACTGACTTGTGTCCCCCAAAATCCATGTGTTGAATTCTTAACCCTAATGTAATTATATGTGGAGATGGAGCCTTTAAAGAAACAATTCAGGTTAAATGAGGTCATAAGGGTTGGAGTCTAATCCAATGGGTGTGGTGAACTTACAAGAAGAGGAAAAGCTACCAGGGATGTGTGCACAGAAGAAAGACCATGTGAGGATACAAGGAGAGTAGGACTATCTGGAAGCCAAGGAGAGAAGCCTCAGAGAAACCAAACCTGGACCCTCTTTCTTGGACTCCAGCCTCCAGATCTGTGAGAAAATAAACTTGTTTAAGTCACTCAGTTTTTTTTTTTTTTTTTTTTTTTTTGTGAACTCTAGCAAACTAATACAAATGACACCTATTATTTTAAGGAGTCTGAGGTATGCCATAGGGTTTACTACATTAATTCTTCAGTGACAGCTTTAATTTCTTTGAACTTCACAGAAATATTGTAAGGTCAGGCTATGGTCTGAATGTTTTTGTTCTCCCCAAATTCATATACATATAATTCTAAAACCCAAAGTGATGGATGGTTTTAGGAGGTGTAGACTTCTGGAGGTAATTAGTCACGAGGGCATAGCCCTTGAGAATTAATGGGATTTGTGACTTTATAAAAGAAAATCAGAGAGTTCCCTTACCCCTTCCACTATGTGAGTGATAGAAGAGCTTGGTTCTTGTCTCATGGAGTCAAAGAATGAATCTCACAGACAACAGAAAGTGAGCAAAGAAATAGACCTTTGTTAAGCAGAGATATAGAGGAAGCTCTCAAAAGTGAGAGGAGTCCAGCAGGCTTGCCAGTGAGGGCTTTTATAGTCTGTCTTTTATAAAAAACTGACCAGGGAACTTGGTAAACTTCTTGTCAATATCACGGTGGATTTGTAAATATCATGTCTATATTTAGAACAAACATGGTGGACTTGTAACTTTCATGAAAAACAGATGTTCTTGTAAATATCATGAGCCCAAACAAAGTGTTCCCTTCTCTCTGGTTAATACCCCCTTCATAATATTTCTCTACATCTGGGATTTCTGTGAGCCTAGTTAGGTAGCCCATGGCCTTGAATTACTTGTGCCATCCTGGTTTGAGCAGGGACTCTTGATAACCCTTAATGATATTATTTCTTGTAGTCAGGTGAGTTTCTGTGATAATTTAGTAGCCCTTACAGGAGGATATCCCAAACATTTTGGAGTTAGGGAGCCAGGTATATTTTTGTCTGTTTTTACTGTCTTATCTCTGTTTTCTTGGGATGGGTGGGAGCCTGACTCTGGCGCCTTTCCATGTCCTTGGGGTTTATGGGAGTCCACAGATTCCTGGGAGCCTGACTCTGGGCCTTTCCCTTATCCTTCCCTGCCTAGCCCCATCTACCTCTAATTCGCTCCTACATCAAGAGGATACAGCGAAAGTCTGCAACCTGGAAGAGGGCTCTCACCCCACTGTACTGGCACGCTGATCTTGGACTTCCAGCCTCCAGATCTGTGAGGAAACATTTTTCAGTCTAACATTTTGTTATAGCTCCATAACCACACTGAAATAGGGCAAGATGCATAGTACTAAAGAATACCAGATCCCTAGGAACATTGCTTAAAAGAGCTAAACTGAAGACTGAGCTGCTGATTTAATAGTAGAAGTAGTTGTTGTTGTTGCCTCTTCTCTTATTGTCAGCTGCTTTCTCACTCCCCCCATTCCCTTGACTTCTTTTGGTTTGTTTTGTGCTCTGAAATTTGGCATCTGGCTCTACCCAAGACTTTAAAATCTAGGCCTTTAGTGCTTATATGTCTTGATGAAAATTTTTTTACTATTTTTTTTACCTCACAAGATTCCATGAAATTTGTAAAATTATTCTTTTCCTTCTCTGGATCTGTGGAAATAAATTAAAAGTGAGCCATATATAATGGACAAGCATTGAGAAAAAAGAATAACTTGTACAAACACCACAAAATATTGCAACCACTTTATCTTTAAAAGTTTTCAGATATGGGAGTTTAAATTGCCCACAATTCATTTGTTGAACAAAAACTCATGCATACATAGTAGACGTTATGTGCCAGAAAGTTAGTGTGGCAGGAAATAGAGAACGTCTACTCTATACAGAACATTTACATGATGCCGGAGAATATGCTAACTACTTCGCAGACATTAATACATTTGATCTGCACTAGAACATTAAAAGATCTGCATCCTTTTTAAAGGATGAGGAAACTAGGGACATCTGGGTGGCTCAGCAGTTAAGCATCTGCCTTCAGTTCAGGACATGGTCCTGGAGTCTGGGGATCGGGTCCCATGTCAGGCTCCCTGCATGGAGACTGCTTCTCCCTCTGCCTGTGTCTCTGCTACTCTCTGTGTCTCTCATGAATAAATAAATAAAATCTTTAAAAAAAAAAGGATGAGGAAACTGATAAATGAAAATAAACAAAAGAGAAGGAGCTGGTCTAGAGGTGAGGATGGTGTTTTCTGTTTCGAACATCCAGAACTCAGTAGCATTGCCATCATCTGATAGCAACTAGTTGTATGATGTTAGTCATGTCTCTCTCTCTTTTTTAAAAGATTTTATTTATTTATTCATGAGAGACACACACACAAAGAGAGGGACAGAGGCATAGGCAGAGGGAGAAGAAGCAGGCTCCATGCAAGGGGCCTGTTGCAGGACTCAATCCCAGGACCCCAGGATCATGCCCTGAGCCAAAGACAGATGCTCAACCACTGAGCCACCAGGCATCCCCAGGTTTCTTTAGTCTCTGAATTCATTGCCTCACTCCAAATGGGCATAATAATAGAATTGTTTCATAGGGTTATTGTTTATATGAGGCATTAAGTACAATGTCTTAAATAAGTTTCTCTGTGAACTGTCTGTAACTCCTCAAATAAAACATTTCTGTCATTGTAAATCCTCCTTCAAACATCTTACGGTTCCAATTTTTAGTCTATATGTATGTTTAAACATGTTTCTCAATTTGGATGTATCAATCTTGTTTCATTATTACACAGTAATTACATGTGGATTTTTGATGAACTAATCTACCTGATTTTCCAACTATTGTAACTCATCAGTTTTTAATATTAATTTATTATGTGCCTACCTCAGTATTATTTGAAGGTAGAAAATTCTTTAAAGTATATTCTGTATTTATCCTTTTACTTTATATGATATTAAAGAGCACTGCTCTATAGGCTTTATAAATGAATGAAAACATTTCTTAAAATTGTTTACTCACAAGAAGTTTTTAATTTTATTTTTACCATGTCTGTTTTACCCCAAGTTATCTTTTTTAAAATTTCTTACAAGAGATTCTGAGGCTTTCTCTTCTTCTTTGTTTGAATCTCCTTGGTACACTTAAATAATACCTACATGATTTTTAGCCACTCTATTGGAAAGTTTGCTAGATTTTATTTTTAATCTATTCAAATATTTATTAACTGATTTGTCTTATGCCCCTTTGGTCATGCAAATATACTATCGACAGTACAACCGTTTTTGCTTTCCATTTCATTTTTTTGCACTATATCCTACTTCTTTCTCAGCAAACAAGACTCTATTTTTTAAAGGCTGTTTTGGCCTCATTTCTATTTCTTTTACTTTATTCATAAAATCCACTTATAACCTCAGATTGAGGTGATTTTTATTTATTTATTTTTAAGATTTTATTTATTTATTCATGAGATACAGAGAGAGAGAGAGAGGCAGAGACACAGGCAGAGGGAGAAGCAGGCTCCATGCAGGGAGCCCGATGTGGGACTCACCTTGGACTCCAGGATCACCCCCTGGGAGGAAGGTGGCGCTAAACCGCTGATCCACCCAGAATACCACTTGAGGTGATTTTTAAAAAATACTTGACATTCACACCTTAACATATTATCTTCCATATATGTAATAATACTTGCCTACCTTTGCAGTCTAAATAAATAACAAGTTTTGACCTTCTTGACAACTTGCTTTTTACCCTAGACAGTAGATGCTTACTTAACCTCAAGATCATTTTGTTAGTCTTCTCTTTTAAAAATAGTAAGTCTGTTAAGAATTCGAAATCAAATATAAACCACTGTATTTATCTATTTAATGACATTTTCCCTGACTATAAAGGCTATGCATAATTGCAAATGCCATCTGTTATCTGTGTCAGAATTTTAGAGGTCTTTGTTTAATGTGAATCCATGCAATAAAAGAACACTTTTAAAAATGTATATGCCACAATCATCCATCTCAGTAACTATTTATTGAGTTAGTTTTCTATTAACATATATATCAATAACAGTTATTTGAGTAATGATTTTGAGGGAAATACAGCCAAAGTATCTGTTATTGAATATCTGAGCTGATTTGATTAATGCGAATTATCTTTGAAGACTTTCAATAAAAATCATTGTAGGAGTTTCATGATTTGTAAAAATGAATGAATTTTCTAGAGGCAAGATGAATATTCTCAAGATTTATGAGCCAGAGTTCTTAAAACTCCAACACAACATTATTTAGTTTCTTAATTGGTCTCCCTACTGTACAAGTAAACAGAAATTATTCTCTCAGTTAATAACTAGAAAAGAGATCTTACACCATTTCCTTGGAGATAGCACACCTGAGTCCTTAGTCTAACTTTTAGAATAAAGATAAATTATTAGTTTCACTTTCCAATTTATACAATGTAGAGATATATACATGGTCACTGGCTGCATAAACTCTAAATATGTAAAAAATTTCCCCAAAATTAGAGGAATAAATACAAATGTCTCTCAAGAGATGTCAGAAGACCATCATGAGGTATAGCCTTTTCTTTCTTGAGATAAATGATTCTTCCTTCTGCTTTGCTGTATAAAATATGTAAGATTTTGTTCTAACTTTGTAGTCACTTTGGTGTGAACTTACATTCATGAAAATCTTTTGATGCTTACTCAGTAATAAATTGTGTTCTCTGTCTATTCTGTATGCTAGAGTAAGGTCTTGTATTGACAGAGTTGGTTTGTTTCCTCACACTATCTCCCTCTGTGATATCTTGTACACTGCTATCAACTTATAATTTTTTTTTATTTTTATTTTTTTTTATTTATTTTTTATTGGTGTTCAATTTACTAACATACAGAATAACCCCCCGTGCCCGTCACCCATTCTCATTCATTTGGGGAATATAAATAATAGTGAAAGGGAATATAAGGGAAGGGAGAAGAAATGTGTGGGAAATATCAGAAAGGGAGACAGAACGTAAAGACTGCTAACTCAACTTATAATTTAAAATACAATCAAATTACCTTTGAGTTCATAAAATCATATTATTTGAAAACAGTGGAAAGCCATAGTGCATTTTTAATAGAATTTAACATCATAAAAGTAGACATATTCTGTATGTCTAGCATGTTTCATTATTTTGTTTTGGTTTAGTTTTTGGAATCACAGAAGTTAAATTTCATGTGGAAAAATAAACACTAGTGCAATAGAACAAAAGTAAATTATTCATTTGTTTGTACAAGTAAGTGTCATGAAGCAAAACATAAAGTTACCTACACTTTACAACTTTTACCAAGATAAATTAAATGAGAAATTTAAATAGAAATAAAATCTTATAATTAGGATACACGTACAAGAACTTCTTTAAATTTTATGAGTTGTATTTAACTGGATATTTATATTTAACTAGCTCAAAAGTCTTAAAAGAAAAAATATAAATATGATTTCACAAAAATATGAGTGGAAAAATTATCATAAGAAAATTCTAAATATACATAATATTGAAAAATTTTGTAATTCATATTTTAGACAGGTCTATTTTTTCATATAGTGAAATAAAACACTTCTAAGCATTCTTACAGTTTATCTGACAGGAATTTGAAAATAAAATTAGTATTATAATTTTTTGATCTGGTAATTTCAGTTAATGGAACTATTTACTCAGATTTGTTGATTACTAGAAGAGAATTCTATGCAGCCATTATATTTTTTTGCAGGTATGAAGAGGTTTTCTGTACTATACACACTAACATGGATGATCTCTAGGCTACAATGTATTTTTTTAAAGATTTTATTTATCTATTTATGAGAGATGTAAGAGAGAGGCAGAGACACAGGCAGAGGGAGAAGCAGGCTCCCTTCAATGAGCCTGATGCAGAACCAATCTTGGATCATGCCCTGAGCTGAAAGCAGACGCTTAACCACTGAGCCACTCAGGCATCCCAGGCTACAATATTATTGAAAAAGCAAGATGAAGAATAACAGATGGTATATTGTATAAAAAGGGAAGTGTATATATATATATGTGTGTGTATATATATGATATAGGTATATATATCATATATATGATATAGGCATATAACATCATTCTGAAAATATAATATTTTTTGCCTTTTATGGGATAAACTGGTTTGCATAATGTCATATAATTATTTTTTGTAACTTTAGTTATGAAATGAATGGGAATTGAAAGTGTTGGATTCAAAAGTATGAAATGTATGCAAATGAGCTGGCAAAGCAAATTTATGTTCTACTTACATGACAGATTATATTGGAAAAACTAGCCCTGTTCTTCAGGTAGACATGGTCTTCCTGAGCTTTCCTTTTTGCCTTTGTCAAATAGGTTAGATGTGTGTTTTTATACATTTTCTACAAAGTAGTTTCTTTTGCCTTACTACTGATACAACTTTTGACTTGTAACATTGCATAAGTGGGAGCTATCAGCTAGGATTCAGAAAATAACTCAGAATTAAACCCACTTCTGTAATTTATAGATATTTCAAGATGTTCCACCTTCTGGAGTCATCTGGTCCTTAAAGAAAAAGTATACACTTATTTTAGTGTACCCTGGATTTTTAGGGGAATAAAAAGAAAGAGAAAAAAAGGGATATCTAAAAGACCCTGTTGGCACAGTTACCCCTTACCAAAGCATCCTGAATTTTCTGACTTCTAAATTACTGTTTATTAGCAGTTTTTCCATAAATCCTTTTCTTATTTGTCTCTTCTTTATATTTGCTGAATTCTACCTTTTTTCTCCCCTATTAAAACACACACACACACACACACATACATACAACTGACCCAAGGTCATTGTATATAGTGAGTCTTTGTTGAAAATTTGGGGAAAATCGAGGAAGGTTAGAACAAACCACATAAGAAGAAGATAGGACTTCACAAGTCAGTTTTAGACATTTCGAATTACTTGCTTATTCTTATCTTTAAGTAGTGAATTTATTTTTACCTGTTTTTCACCTTGGGATCCTCTCTCAGTGACTTCTTTCATTAGTCAGCATTCTTCCATAACAATATCCCTTTGCCAGTGATTCCAATTCCAAAGCTCATGGATGTCCAGAGAAATTTCAATTTAGCTATTTCTTTTGTTAACTTATCCACAAAAACATGGCTTACCTTTCTTAAACAAAATGTCATTTAACATGCTAAATAATACAACCATCTGTTTTTGAGGTAAAGCTGCCCCTTTCCATCTCCAGGATGCAATCTCAGAATTACTTTCTTTTAATGTTTTTTTTTTTTCTCCCTGGTATACATATTGTACCTTTATGTGATTCTTAACAATATTCTTTTCACTATTTATGAAGTTAATTACCTTTAGAAATGTGCATATTTGTTATTTGTTATTAGATTTCACATTACAAAGCAAAGCAGAATATATCCTGAAGCTTAGAATAAATTTTGAATTACTTCATATTTATTACATAGGCCTAATTATAGAAAGCAACAGGACTTGATATACTGATTTAAAGTTGGAAGTGTTGTGTCTTTTCTACTAAACTGTAACAAACAAACTTTCAAAAGTGGCCCAAGAAACTCCTAAAGGGGAAAAACAGCTTGTTTAAATGAACTCTCAATTTTCTAGAAACAAATCATTGACTAGAAGAAATTGCTCAGTAATTATTACAACAACTGGAGTTAGGAAAGGAGTGATATAGTCACTTATTAAATGTAAGCAGAAATTCAATACCTGATTAAATATTTGCCAGTAATAACTATGAATAGCTAATAAACTTTAGTTCCTAGATGTTGTTTTGATTCCTTGAAAAAGTCCTTGGATAGATATCAATTAAAATGCTCACCATAAAACTAAAATGGCATATAATTTTCAATGTTACAGACTTAAACTCAATTGAAGTTTCAATGGGAAGCATGGAACATTTTTTGAGGTTTTACATCCAAATGACAACAGAGTACAAAGCTCCCTAAATCTGTGTGCCTCTGAAAATAAAATAAAACTCAACAGCATTTTACTTTGTAGAATGTTTCTGAGTTTGTTCATCGATTGGAGACTGAGATATAAAGCTATACCTGATTGAAAGCCAACCCGGCATAAAAATATGAAGTAAAATATTCTTCTTCAGGGAATTTCTGCAGAAAACAGGAGAGAATTCAAGGCAGAAGATGAAGTTTATGTGAAGTGTGAAAAGTGTAGGTGAATTTTAGATGGATAAATTTAATCTCCTTTGAAGAGGATTCTTGCTAAGGTATATGATTGAGACTATGCTTGAATGAACTTTGATCAAATAGCTTGAACCCATAGTTTTTCAAGTTTGGAAACTGATAATTTAAAATTGAAACCAAACTATGGGACTTTTTATTCTGTGGCAAGTGAAAATTCGATTTCCCATTTGGATCATCCACCTACTGGGTAGTTCATGCTCTTTCTATTCATCTACTAGTTACTCATACTACCAAATTTATGTAAATTATTTTGACCATCCCAACACAGGTCTTGGAGGAAAAACTTTAAAGCTTATATAGAGAAATGTCTACTCTCCCCAAACCTCTCCATGTTTTAGATTATCTGCCTTTAAGGATAGGAAGATTTAAATTTTATTTAAGTACCAGAATACTGATGAACTCAAATTCCATACAGTATCACTGTTAAAATTTCTGCCCTGTGTGTCCTCTTTATCCCTGCTTCCTTTCATTATAGGGTGAAAGCTGCATTTGTAAAATGTACTATTGCAATTTAAGAAAAATAATTAATATTCGTATATCAGCCATTGCTCTAAACTCTTCAGGTGAACTAACCCATTTATATCTCACAATAAATTTATAATATAGCTGCTAATTTAACCCCCCAATTTGCAAGTGAAAAAAACAGGACACATAAAGTTTATATAAATATCTCAAGATCACAATGCTATCAATGGAGAGATGATAGTAAGGTGGACAGGCTAGATTGCGAGGATATGCTATTACCCAAAACACTATTTCTTTGGGATAGATAGGCTAAAGATAGACATATATGGACATAAACATATATGGTCAATTAGTATATTATATAGATGGAAATAGACGTATGATTAGACATAACTAATAGAAATAGGTACAGTGCTCTTACAAAATATTATAGCAAAAAAACAGGAGGGTACAAAGAGAAAGGAAGGGTTTTAAGGAACTATTTTCTACAATTCATATTATCAGAGTGTTACACTGAAGAATTTCACTGCACCATCTCTGGTGGCCAAATGACCTTGACAAGATTAGGTTGGCATTTCTACCTTGAAATGGGGCATTTTGATATATTGAGAAAATAAATTTTTAATTGTTTTGTTTATGATTGCTGAGTTATGAACACAAATATACTTTCTCACCACATCCCTAAATCTCACTCTTTTCTCCTTATTTTCTTATATAATAAATAATTTCTTTTCTCACCAATAGGTGAAAGCAGTAGACATCTTTGAGCCTTTGCCTTTCCCTGAACTACACACTACCTCTGACTTTTCATAGTCCCCCACCACAGCAGTCCCCAGCAATTTTATTAAACATGAACATATTTATTACTCAATCATCAGATATTGCATATGAAAGACTTAAAACATTTGAATGTTAAAGAATAGTAAGAAGGGGCGCCTGGGTGGCTCAGTTGGTTAAGTGTCTGCCTTCAGCTCAGGTCGTGATCCTGGGGTCCTGACATCTGGCCACATGGGACTCCCTGCTCAAGGAGGAGTCTGCTTCTTTCTCTGCCCCTGCCCCCGCTTCTGCACATGTTCGTGTATGTGCTCTGTCTCTCTCTCTGTCTCAAATAAATAAAATCTTTAAAAAAACTGCAGGATGATGATTATTTCTACTTTAGGTTTGATTAGTTCCTAAAAGATGTACTGATGGTAATTATGAACAGCTGTCATTAGAACTTTGGGTTGAATATCTGGTGTTTTAAAAATGTATGCTCAGAATGCACTAAGTTTGATTCAAAGACAAAAAGAGAGGAAACTCCTAAAGCCATGTGGAAGTGATTAAATTTGAAAGAACTTTGGTATATTCAAAAGAATAAAAAGTAAGCACTACCTTTTATGCCTTAAGGAAATAGCTCTTCATCTTCTTATGAAATAATAAATAAATATGTATGTCATATATTTCTTGGTCAATACTCAGAATTTTCATATGAATTCTTTTGTAGAAACCCCTTTTCTTTTCTTTCTACTGTATTTATAATTGTCTTGTTGTCCTCAAAGAAACTTGGCATGAGTACCTGGAGAATCTTCTTTGCTAAGCAAATGAAAAGAGTTGAAAAGGGAAGATTCAGGGAGAAAGTGAGCTTTGATTGAGTAGATTCTTTTAAGGTAAATAGGAATAAATGGTGATTTCTATTTCGAGGCTCATATGAGATAAAATTAGTGGCTGCCCCAGAGGAGAACCAACATATTTTGGGGGGTCATCTTCGAAGATTTTGAATTTGTGATAAAAGATTGCAACTGATATTGAACCATTTCATTATAAACTAACACGCCAAAAAATAAAATTTGCATGATAATCATCAAGAACTGGCACAGGAGAATAGAGGCAACATTTTGAGGGCAACATTTGTCTTTGGTCCTTAGAATTCTTCTTCAAAACAAAAATTACGCTAAAATACTATAAGTTTTAGAGGGAATACATTTCTTATTCATGACTATTTCAGAATGGAAGTTAGGCATGGTTAACATTAATTCACTTCCTGAGAAAGCAAGTTATGGGAAAACCTAGGATTAGTGTGGACATAGCTGAACTGAATAAAACTTTTACCATGTTAAATTTTCCAGCACACGTTTTTTTGAGTACACAACTGGTATTTGAGTGTGAATATTGTTCATTATTCACTATACACTAGTACTTGTGTTTAAGGCCATATGCCACAATAACTAGAGGTATTTCATATTTCAGTACCATGCTAAAGAAGAAAAGATTCTGAATTGTTAGAACACATTTACGTGATCCAGGGATGGTAAGACTCAGAGACAGAAATATGATGATAGTTAATAGAAAGCATCCTTAGATTCTTACAACATTAAACAATTTCAGAGTCATTGATGGTTGTTTTGTTTTGTTTTGCTTTTTTGCCCCAAGGCATGAAATCACCTATTCTCAAAAGAGCTTTGTTCCTTTTATGGGAGAAGAACATTGGAATCTAAAACCCTAATAGCAGGCGTACACATTGTATTTTTCTGCTTGACTACTCAACATAGCCAGGGTTGTTCAGGCTACGTAAGCTAAGAAAGCAAGAGATTCCTTTTTCTTTGCATCCAAATTAGTTGTTTATTATTTTTTCTCCATATTAATAACTACCAGCTTTTATCTTCTGCCACTAAAATTTAACATATCATGCTATAAATATTTTTAAATCTTAAATTTGTTAAAAACATTACAAAGGAGAAAACTGTGTATTAAATATGTATAGTAATGTGAAAAGATTAATACAGTTACACAAATACAAAAATCAAGCAATATCAAACAAATTTAAGATTACCAATCCAGGCATCATTAATATAAATAGAATTTTAAATTATAAATTAATATAAATGGTATAAAATGGAATTTATATTAATGAGATCTGAATTGCTAATCTCAAAGTTAATTATTAAAGGATCATAACAAGTTTCAGGAATCTTAAAAATTTATTAAAATAGATAGTAAATTGATAAAAATAAAACCAATTCTTGGTTTAAAAACTAAAGATAGCAATAGAAATTTTTAAAATATTCCATGAAAATTATTATTCAAGCACAATTCAATCCAGAAAACTCAGTGAACTCACATAATAATCATACCCATTTTTCTGGCATTTGGCTTCAGAAACTTTACTAGCAACAGCTGTGTGCCCTTCCAGTCACTGCATCTCCTAAAGAGTGACAACTCACTTGTTTTTAATAGCATAGATTAAAGTTTGCATGTTTTGTAAATTGAGTCCTACTAGGCGTATTTTTTGGTGTCTGGCTTTTATTCTGACCATTATTTTTAAGAGATCTATTGGTATTATTGCATATCATTTTACACTGTGTTTATTCTTGTTACATATAGTATTGTATGAATACACCACATTATTCTGTTTTTGTTTTGTTTTTGAAGGAGAAGGTTAAATCTATGGCAGGTAAACATTTGGACTTTTCCAGTTTGTAGTGTAGATTGGTAGTGCTACTGTGAAAATACTTATTTATTTTGTGGGATACATACCTAGGAATGAAACTGGTAGATCCATTGTTCCATACCCCAGCCAAAACACAGAAGTGTAACTCCATTTATGCATGTTCCTTCAGATAGTTATGAAATAATACTGCTTTTTTTGGTATTAACTGACATTTTCCTTAGATCTGATGTTCATATGTGTTATGAGCTGAATTATGTCTCCCACAAATTCTTGTGTTGAAGTCCTAAACCATGATATCTCAGGAATTGACTATATTTGGAGATAGGGTCTTCAAAGAGGTAAAATGAAGTCATTAAGACGGACTCTAACTCAATATGACTGATATCCTTAGAGGAAAAAGAGATTAGGACACAAACAGAGAAGATGGCAATGAACATGGAAGTGCAGATATCTCTTCATAATCTTAATTTAATTTCTTTTGTACATACCCAGAAGTGGAATTTAGATTGCTAGAAATATGGCAGTTCTATTTTAATTTTTTTGAGGACTCTTCATACTGTTTTCATAATGGTATACCTTTTATTGATCCACAGAATATATATTTAGTTCCTTTCTATAGGGTTAGCAAATATAATTAGACATTTTTAAATGTTATTTTTTGATTTTTCAAATCCTGGCCTTGATATAATCTACCTTTAAATAAATATCCTTTAATTTCTCCTGATAATACTTTATAATTTTCAGTATATGGCTTTTCAAAATTTTCATCTGATTTCTGGAGACCTGTAAACCCATAAATTGGGAGTTATCACACACATTATCATCATCATCATTTTGTAAAGAAAGCTGAGGCTTGGGATTTATCTGATTTATTCATGGTGTGGTGGCAAATCCTGGACTTGAAGTCTATTTCTTTGATATCCGTGTGTTGAGAGAAACAGTTAAAAGAGGGATGGAGTTCTCAGAGTGAATGTTCTTCCAGTGAAACCATGGATTTGCTTCTATTCAGTCTCCTTATAACTTCAAAAAAGTAATTATAGAAAAGTTTTACAATTTTTTATAACAATTTTCTACAAAAAATCAAATAAATGTATAAAATAAAACAACAGTAGAAATATTAAATAACAGCATTGAGACTACTCAGTCTTCTAAACTTATTACTTATTTAAAAGAGGGAAATACAATCTAGAAGCTTGAGAACAGTCTGTCTTTAAATTCAGTATGTCTCAGGAAAATGTTTTTAGTACTTTGCCTCTCAGAATCAAGCATTTTCACTGTCTCTCTCTGCCTTTCCATCTTTTCTCCCTGGTAACTTCTGACTTGTCTTTAACAGTGCGTCCTGGTTTGAAAAGTAACATAATAATCTATTTTCACTATGTGTAACAAAAAAACTACAGTACTTTATGATTTTCCAGCTAAGGAAGCAGAAATGAAATAGAAAATCATGCTTTAAGGCATATTTTGTCAAATCTTTTGTGAAGAATTGAAGGTTTTGGATGTTAATCCGTAATGTAGATTGGCACTTTTGAGTACAGATAAACAAACCTGTAGTTTGGTCTAAAAAGAACGTATATCACTATAGCTTATGATGACTGTATTAGAGAGTGAGATAAAACAGCTTTCTGCTATTTCTTCAGTATGTCATAACTGGGTTTTTTTTTTTTTTGTGGGAAGGATTGGTGTATTTCAGAGTGGATCCAAGTAATATACTTCCTCAGTCAAGGAAATGAAACACAAGTTTGAAAGGTTTTTTTTGTGTGTGTCTACACTATAAGACATCATCATACATTTCTAACAGAAGTGGAGAATAAGAAAAAATAATTCAAGAAATGTTTAATGATCACTTCCTGTGGTCCAAGTAGTATATATGATGCTGAATTAGATTCTGTTTAAGCTTTTCCAGAGGCATTAGTTATGAAGGGATGAAGATGATGGTTGTTTCTCAGAGAGTTCTGAAAGCAAACAAAACTCCAAGCCTTAAAGCAACACTCATTAAAAGTTCATTATGTTACCGAACTCTAAAAAAAACACTGTTGCTCAAATAAAATTTTCTATTTTATTGTTTTTTAATATCCTAGTTATTTAAAATTGAAATATGAATAAATCTACAGAATTGGATTGATGTTAAAGTCTTGTTTGTGATAAACATATCAAATATACCATGACTGTGTAAGTTGATGACTTTCAGAAAAGTTGAGTGAAGGGTACATGAACCTACTGTATTTTCTTTGTGACACTTTTATAAATCTAAAATTACTTCAAGATAAAGAAATTTTAACAATAAAATCTTCTCACAGTGGCTTTAATATCAAAGCATTAGTGTGCAACAGTCAGGTTTACCTGGCTAAGTGTATAGCAGAGTCGCTGAAGACATCAGCTAGGAACTGGAAAGACTATAGAAATCAAATACTCTTTTTCTGGACCTATTATTCCTCCCTCATGTTTGTTCTGTTTTCAATTCTCTCTTCTCACCAGATTCATTGTCTTTGTTTCATCTGAATGGCCCAATTCTGGCTGCCCCAGGACCAAATTTATATGACCATAAAGGTCAACATGCTACCTCTCTCCAATAATTGACTTGTTTTATACGAAACTTAAGTTTCTGGATGGAATGATCTGTTGTTGTTGTTGTTGTTGTTGTTGTTGTTGAGCCCATAGATTTAACTCACACTATTTATATTCATTATGCATAGTACAATTATTTATAGCCAAAGATAGGTGAGGACACAGAGTACTAACAAGGCAACAAAGGCTTACTCCTTGGTTTTCTTAGGAAGTTTCAGAGGGCAAGATCCTTTACAGGGGCCTTCTCATAATTCAGGTAAGTCATATTGGCACTTCAAAGGTGCTATACCAAAGAGAGCAAAGGATACATTAACTTAGGGTTCTCTTATGTTTCATGACAGAACTTTGACAATATAGAAGTATAGAATAATTGTTGCTTATATGTATTATCATTTTCTGGGGTATTGGACTTTACACTGGTATCATCCAAATCCTCCTTCATGAGGAAGACAGGCCAAGAAAAATTATTAGAAGAAAATGACTCTGTTGTAGTAATCATAAAATAGTCAATGAAGTTTTCTATCGGTATTAATTAACGTTCTATTTGTGGCATTTTCTTTGGGTAGAGCGTGACATGAGAGAAAGTATACCAGAGATAAAGGTAAAACAATTATAAAAAATTTATAAAAATAAAAAATAAAATCAAAATATAAAAATAATCAAAGTTTTTCTCTTCTTTGTATCATTGCCAAAAGAAATGAGTTTTATAGGTAGATGTTAACATCTGGCAAGACTATCAGTCTTCTGAGTAATGAATACCTAATTAATATTTCATATACTAACTTATTTATGTGTTTTGGGAAAACTAGCAATTAAGGTAAAATTTTGGTATTTTAGTCAGTTGTTTTTATGAAGTTCTGTGTTTCATTTTGTTTTGACTAGATGAAATCTACTTGTTACTTCATCTTATGTTGAATCCAGCACCCTGGACTATTGAAAATTGTTCTTTTACTCCTCATTAAAATCCTAGATCAATTAACAGAAGGCATTAACTGCCTGACAAGGGAAAATATCTTCAAAGATGATTTCCTTTGCCAATTAAATGAGTTTCAAATAATTTGTTTTCTGAAAAAAAAAATTTCTCTGTGTCTTTTTTAGTTTGTTGTCAATTGTTGTTTTGCTTTTAATGTCAGATGCAGAGAGTAAGTTATTCTGTCCAGTACATGACACGCTGATATCCTCTGTTTATATGTAACATTTTTAGTATTTAATTTTTATATTAGATTTTATCCCCTTCATGACCATCTCCACACCTATTTAGCCACTGCACACTTCAAAATGCACTTTATAGTATATTTAGTATATATCCATATTATTATTGAATACTTAAAACCTAATTATCTAAGGCATCTGGGTAGCTCAGTGGTTGAGTATCTGTCTTCTGCTCGGGCCCTGATCCCGGGGTCCTGGGATTGAGTCTCCCATTGGCTTCCTGCAGGGAACCTGCTTCTCCCTCTACCTATGTCTCTGCCTCTCTCTGTCTCTTGTGAATAAATAAATAACATCCTAAAAAAAAATCTAAATCTTGTTATTTTATGTATATGATTTTAAACTATATAAGATTTATCGTTCTTTACTTTTTTTCTAAATCCTGTGTTTTAAACATCTAGTCAAGATGTCATGTGCACATTTAACTTACTACTTTTTACTGCTACATAAATCCCAATATGTGTTAAGACAATATATTAAAAGAATGAAACGTTGGCCAAGTCATTATTTTAGGCTAAAGAAACCAATCCAAAAAATATTTAAACAGGGGAAAAATTATAAGCCTAATTCAGTTATTAATTTAAATGTGAAAATTTAGAGGCAGCCGGGGTGGCTCAGCGGTTTAGTGCAGCCTTCGGCCCAGGGCGTGATCCTGGATACCCAGGATAGAGTCCCACCTCAGGCTCCCTACATGGAGCCTGCTTCTCCCTCTGCCTATGTCTTTGCCTCTCTCTCTCTCTCTCTCTTTCTGTGTGTGTGTGTGTGTCTCCCATGAATAAATAAGATCTTAAAAAAATAAATGTGAAAATTTAATATCATAATATTAATAATATTAAAGAGAAACATCTTTTAAACTTATGAGACAAGGAAAAAAGCATTACATAAAGTTCAGTAGTTCATTATAGCTGAAATAAAATCTGATAAACCAAGAAGTATGAAAAATTGGTAAGAATGCTCTACTGAATTAGTTTTTTGCATTTTTAACTTTATGATGAAAATACAAATTTGTTCTATATTTATATAGAATGCTCACTGTATTTCTTGGCCAGTAACAAAAATACATTTTAAAAAAGTGATATATGTGAGGAGGCTCTTGGGTGGCATAGTCAGTTAAGCATCCAATTCTTGATTTTGGCTCAAGTCATGTTCTCAGGGTCGTGAGATGGAGCCGGTGTCAGGCTCTGCACTCAGTGGGGAGTCTGCTTGAGATTCTCTCCCTCCCCCTCACTCTCTGCCCCTGCCCCTGCCCCCTTTTGCTCTCTCTAAAATAAATAAACACATCTTTAAATAGATGACATATGAAGTGAAAAAATTTAAAGATAAAATGGCTGTATTTGCAAATAAAATAGTTCCTTAAATGGAAAATGTCTGACTTGACAGCAGACTTTGGAAAAAGTGTCAGGTATAAGATTATTTTAGAAAAATTGAATGTATTTATTTACTCTGGCATTAAACGATTAGAGAAGTTAATAGCTTCTGGGCTGGGAAACGTACTTGGAGAATCATGGCATTGAATTAGACTACTCACAATTACAGTAGAAACTATATGTATCAAAGGAATAGCCTACTAAAAATGTACAAGAAATCTATGGAGACATTATTAATGACTTTAAACATACATAAATGATGAAACATACCATTTTCATGAGTGTGACAACAGGACACTGTAAAGATGATGGCTTTATTCAAATTATTTGAAAAAATGCCATGCTATTTCCTGTGAGATTTCTCTAGAAGTTTCAAGGAAAATTAGACAATTAATTTGAAAATATATTTGAAGGAAAATGTAATGGTAGGTGATGAGACCTCAAAAAAACTAAAGAATGTAGATGGAACAAACTCCTTAATATAAGATATATAACAGGAGTCCTAGTAATAAAAAAGAGAAATTTTGGATATATGACATAGATTATATCACAAATCAATGTAAATAGCATGAATTACTTTGTAGATAGAGCTTAAAATTGAGGACTACATTGCAAATATTTCAGTTGGGACCCCTACTTTGCAACAGAAACAGAGATAAACTCCAAATGGTTTAATTGCTCAAATTAGAAAGGTAAAAACATAAAACCAATAGAACAATAACAGGAAACTATTATGAATTTGGATTATGGAACTAAAATGAGAGTCATAGAGAAAAAAAGTCATAGCAGGGTGTTTTTCCAATTCAGTAAACAAAATCCAGGAAACCTATGTTTCTGAATGAAAAACTGGGGCTACCTGAATACATGACACATGAATAAACATATCATAGAAGTATAAATTGAACGGAAAACCACACAAAGCTTTTTACAGTTTATTCTCAATTGCCATTGCTCTGGTATTTTCATTTCATGGAGGAGTTTGGATTACTCATAAGACAAACAAGCATGATTAAATTAATAATTATACGTGATTTCAAGCATCTGTACAAAAATATTAGGTGTAAATATGGTTTATAGTGAGGAGAGGGACCTAATTTAGTGCAAGACACAGAAATGGGGAAGAGATCATAAGCAATGAAATTTTGCTCAAAATATGTAAGAGTTCAGAGATGATTTTCTAGAATAAAAAGCACCTGAACTATGGCTTAAAGACAAATATGGTCTGGTAAAGTAAAGGAACAAGGGCTTTCCTGGTAGAGAAAACCACATGAGAAAGGTAAAGGATGAAACTGTGTTCTAGAGATATGGCCCTCAAATACTTGTGCTGAGATCTCTGCATTACTGTAATTCCCATCTTTCACAAGGCATGGGCCATGCACCATTTCTCTTGCTTCTGCAAACTGCTCAGGATGCTGCTAGCACATTAACTTTCTAGTTCAGGTTAGAAAGTGTAAATATCTCTTCTTACAAAACTGTAATGTAGAAATTCATACTAAAGAGTTGATTGTGAATGATTCAGTAGGAAAATAAGAACTGCTTTTAGTCTGAAATAGTTAGAAAGCAGTGAGTAGTCTATTAATATTCAGAAAAAAGGAAAGTAGAATCCCATGATAATCACTAGTGCGATAGATAATAAGGTATTGCCTACTCTCTTCTGAGATAATGTATCTCTAGAGGAAACCTCTGAAAAACTAAGTATTTGCTCCTCTGGATCAATTTGAAGGGGTGAGAGGTTTTGGGGTTTGTTTAGTTTGTTTGCTTTTAAGAAAAAAATTGAGGGACACCTGGGTGGCTCAGTGGTTGAGCCTCTTCCTTTGGCTCAGGTTGTGGTCCAAGGGGTCCCGGATAAGGTCCCATACTGGGCTCCCTGTGGGGAGCCTGCTCCTCCCTCTGCCTATGACTCTGCCTCTGTGTGTTGTCTCTCACAAATAAATAAATCTTTAAAATAGAAAGAAAGAATAGGACAAGAGCCTTCCTGGCTCAGTTGGAAGAGCATGCGATGCTTGATCTCAGGGTCATGAGTTTGAGCCCCATGTTTGGTGCAGAGATTACTTTTAAAAAATTTTTTAAAATAAAAGAAATTGGAAATTAAAAAAAAACTCTGAATTTTGTCTTCTAGGAATGCAATTTTGATGACTAATTTCTAACAATTTATTTAACTATCCCTTTAACTTCTTCTCTGCAATTAAAGATCCAAACATATAACCTTGAATTATTTCTCTCCACACATCTATGTTCCTTCCCACCTAATACATGCCTTTTATTATATTGGGATAAGTGAAGCCAGCCAATTTTGCAAGCTACAATTCTGAGCAAATTCTTTAACTCCTTATTCTGCTATCATCATAATTTCTAATCAATCACTGCTGAATAGGCAGCCATAAACATTTGTTCAATCTGCTTTCTTTACCCATCTTAACTACAATTTTCCAAGTTCATGCAAACATTTATAAGTTTTATTGTATTTCTTTCATGATGAAAACCTTTCAATGATTTTCCATTGTTCTCCAGATAGATTTCAAAGTCTTCATTATAGTTTACATCATCCTTCACTCATTTGTCTGTAAACAGCCAACCATACTGAAAGTTCATGGAAGAACTACTACATTTTGCTTCTGACCTTTGAATTTATATTTCTCCATCTGAAAAATGTCCCTTACCCTTTTTCTTATTCATGCTTCAAGTCTCAACTTCTAGAAGAAATAGTATAGAGTATATTGTCCAGGCTCTTGACTCTTTGGTTATAGTTACTATTTAAAACATAATATTACTGAGTCTTAGTTTTCCATCTAAAAATGGAGATGATAATTACAGCTATATCATAGGGCTATTTTGCATATCAAATTATTTAATATAGGCAAAAGATTTTGAAAAGTGAGTACTAAATAAATATTAGCTATAAAAAATATTTCCTGACTCTCAAATCCCAGTAAGATATCATTCAAAAATTTTTATACTTGCCCTATTGTGATTATAACCATATTATATCATATTAAATTGCACATTTATCAAATTTTACAAATTGGGATAGCAAAGCATATGCCACTCTTCTTCATGACTTTATAGCCAAACGCTGCTTAAATATCTTCCACATGGTAGTAGACATAAAATAAATGGCTTAGATGTATGTAGACATGTAATGTAGATGGATGGATGTGTTTAGCTTATTAAGACTTTTGTTTCTTCAGTATGGGTATATATATTATTTAAGCTCTGAATGGGATGAAATCTTGCTTATTATTTCTTTTGAAATGGTCTTCAATCACAAAATAATATGTGATGTGCCAGATACACTTGATAAATATACTACCTTCTTGGCTAATAATTCTTTGTTTCATACTTCAGAATATTATTACATTCTTCAAGGAAAATAGCCAGAGGGGGAAAAACATAAAATTAAAACCCTCAGGAATAAAAGATTATTCATATCATAGAAAAGTTTTTGCGTTATTAGTGCATATATTGAAATAAGAATACAGGAAAAAAGGACATTTTAGTTCACATAGGTTGTTTTAAGTGATTTAATTTTTTGTATTATAAAATAGTAATATTATTACAGTAATACAATAAACATAAAAATTACTAATGTACTTGTGCTTCTGAAATGATGGAGTAAATGTATAAATGTATTTTCTTTATTCCTTCCACCAAGTACAACTAAAAATCCTGGGCATTATGTATGAAACAAATGTAGTAAGACTATGTAGGGTGGAAAGAAGGAGCTACAAAGGCTAGGGATTATAGAGTTTGCAATATGACAAGGGGGTGAATTTCATGTTATTATTGACTAAAAGTTTGTCTCCCTCAAAATTCATATATTGACCCTAACACCTAATTTGATGATATTTGGAAGTAGGGCCTTTCGGAAGTAATAAGTGTTAGATGAAATCATTAAGTTCAGGCACTCATGGTAGAATTGTTGCCCTTGTAAGAAGAGATACCAGAGAGCTTGCTCCTTCATGTGAGGGCACAGCAATAAAATGGCCAACTGCAAGCTAGCAAGAAAGTTTTCGTAAGAACCTGATTATGGTGACACCATGATCTCTGGGATTTTCAGTCTCCAGAACTGTGATAAAATAAATTTCTGCTGTTTAAGCTACTCCATCACTAATATTTTGTTATGGCAGCCCGAGGTAACCAACACATTTCCAATTCTACTGAAATTAAAATGTAAATTTAACGCAATTCCTATCAAAATCCGAGGGAGAATTTTGTAGCTAGAGAAACCATTGTTTAAAATTGAACTTAAAAGATAAAGGAAGTAGGGTAAGCAAAGCAATTTTAAAAAAGAAAAAGTAATTATTTCAAGAACTATTATGTAACTTTAATAATTAAGACTGTGTGGTATTGGCAAAATAATAAGACATATAAATCACTGCAATGAAATAAAGAACCCCAGAAGTAATACCACACAATGTGATCAACTGACTTTTAACAAAAGCGAAAAGGCAATTCACTGGAGAGGTGGGTGTGCCTTTTCAACAAATAGTGCAATGAGTGAAAATGACAATCTTGGAAGTTCACATACTTATTGAGTCGGTTTATATAACATTCTTGAGATGACAATACTGCTTAGCTTGGGAACACAGTAGTGGTTTCAGGAGTTGTGATGGTGTTAGACAAGGGATGGATGTTATTAAAGAGGCGTAGCATGAAGGAGGTCTTTGTTCGGATGGAAGAGTCCATTATCTCAGTTTTGGTAGGGATTACAAAGCTACATGTGAGATAAATTAATATAGAACTCTATAAAGACACACAAATTAAACCAGTATCAATTTCTTTCTTAAAATTTTTTATTTGAGTATAGTTGACACCTATTTGGTATTCCTCATTGAAAATAAATAAATAAGTAACCTCAACCTATACCTCACATTGTATGCAAAAATTAACTCAAAATGTATCATAGATTTCAATTCGAGGTGTAAAAGTACAAAATTTTAGGGGAAAACCATAGGAAATCAGTTACTTGACATTCAACCTACAGTTCATAAAGAATAGGCTGATAAACTGGATTTCATCAAAATTATAAATGTGGATGCCTGGGTGGCTCAGTGGTTGAGCATCTGCCTTCACCCCAGGGCATGGTCCCAGGGTCCTGGGATTGAGTCCCACGTTGGGCTCCTGTGGGGAGCCTGATTCTCCCTCTTCCTATGTTTCTGCCTCTTTCTCTGTGTCTCTCATGAATAAATATATAAAAATATTTTAAAAATTACAAATGTTGCTCTACAAAAGACCCTGTTAAGATGAAAAAGCAAGATGCAGACTGAGAGAAAATATTTGAAAGCCACATATCTGAGAAACAACTTATATCCTACCTCCTACCTTACTGTATAAAGAGCTACAAAATTTAACAATAAAAAATTCAATTTAAAAAATGGACAAAAGACATGAAGAGGATATACAGATGGCAAAAAAAAATGCATGAAAAGATGATAAGCAATCAGTATCCATTGGCAAAATACACATTATATCACCATGAGATATCACTATAAATCTATCAGTAAAGTATGTATTACCAAAATAATGTATTAAAAAAATGTATTGCTGACAAAGATACAGCAAAACTGGATCTTTGGAAGACTGCTGGTAAAAACATAAAATGGTATAATCACTCTGGAAAATAGTTTGGCAGTTTCTTAAAAAAAAAAATAAGGTGAATAAACATCACATGACCTAGCTATGACATTCCTAGGCTTTTATCTAAAAGAAATGAAAACATGTCCAGACAAAAACCTTCACATAATTGTTCATAATAGTTTTATTTGTAACAGCTGGAAATAATAAAAATGTAGTATAATGTGTAAATAGCTTAATACACTGTATGTATATACATATCATGAAATCTGCAATATTTTCAGCAAAAACAAACAAAAAAAGAACTACAACTTAGGTGGGTCTCAAAGCATGATGCTGAGTGAAAATGAGCCGGTTTATATAACATTCTTGAGATGACAAAACTGTAGAGATTGGGAACACATTAGTGCTTACAAGAGTTGTGCTGCTGTGGGACAAGGGATGGACTGAGGTGAAGCATGAGGGAGATATTTGTTGGAATGGAAGAGTCCATTATCTCCATTTTGGTAGGGATTATAAAAGCTCCACATGATATAAATTCATAAAGAACTCTATATAGAGAAAAAGGAAAAAAAAAACTCTATATAGACACACACATTAAACCAGTATCAATTTCTTTCTTAAATTTTTTTGAGTATAGTTGACACACAATGTTACATTAGCTTCAGGGGTAAGACACAGTGATTGAACATCCCCATGCGTGATACTAACTCACCACAGTATATAGCTACCCCCTACAACCTGCAACACTATTTCAATATCACTGACTATATTCTCTATGCTGTGTCTTTTATTTCTGTGACTTATTTGTTCTGTAACTTGGAAGCCTGTATCTCCCTCTCCCCTTCACTCAGGTTTCTCATCCTCTGTCCCCTCCCCTTGAGCAACCATCAGTTTGTTCTCTGTATTTGATTCGGCTTTTTTTTTTTTTAAGATTTTATTAATTTTTATTTTTTTAAATTTATTTATTTATGATAGTCACACACACACACACACACACACACACACACACACACACACAGAGGCAGAGACATAGGCAGAGGGAGAAGCAGGCTCCATGCACCGGGAGCCCGATGTGGGACTCGATCCCGGGTCTCCAGGATCACGCCCTGGGCCAAAGGCAGGCGCTAAACCTCTGCGCCACCCAGGGATCCCAGATTTTATTTATTTATTCATGAGAGACACAAAGAGAGAGAGAAGCAGAGACACAGGCAGAGTGAGAAGCAGGCTCCATGCAGAGAGCCTGACACGGGACTCAATCCTATGACTCTGGGATCACACCCTGAGCTGAAGGCAGATACTCAACCGCTGAGCCACCCAGGCATCCCATTTTGTTTGTTTATTAATTTGTTTTGTAGATGCATATGTAAATGAAATCATATGGCATTTGTCTTTCTCTGTCTGATTTATTTCACTTAGCATAATACCCTCTAATGCATCCATATTGTCACAAATAGCCAGATCTCATTCTTCTTTATGGCTGCATAATATTCCTATGTCTGTGTGTGTGCCTGTGTGTGCCACACCTTGATTACCTTAGGTTGCTTCTGTATCTTGGCTAATAATGCTGCAATAAAGTTAGAGTACAAGTATTTTTTTTCAAATTAATATCTTCATTTTTGCTTACATTTAGGTCTTTAATCCATTTTGAGCTCATATTTTTGCATCTTAGAAAGTCTTAGAAAGTGATCCAGTTTTATTCTTTGCACGTAATTGCCCAATTTTCCCAGCACCATTTATTGAAGATACCTTTTTCCTCCATTGTATATTCTTGCCTTCTTTTCATAAATTAACTGACCATATAAGCATGGATTTATTTCTGGAGTCTCTATTCTGGTCCATTGATCTATATATCTACTTTGGTGCTAGTACCATACTGTTTTAATTGCTACAGCTTTATAGTAATTCTTGAAATCTGGAATTGTGAAAGCTCCAGTTTTGTTCTTTTTCCTCAAGATTGCTTTGGCTATGTCAGGTCTTTTGTGACTCCATACAAATTTTAGAGTTATCTGTTCTAGTTTTGTGAGAAATGGTATTGGTATTTTGATAGTGATTGCATTGAATCTGTAGATTGCTTTGTGTAGTAGGGACATTTTAACAGTATCAATTCTTCCAATCTATGAGCATGGGATATCTTTCCATTTGTTTGCATCATTTTCAATTTCTTTTATCAATGTTTTATAGTTCTCAGAGTACTTTACAGTTCTGTAAAAAAATCCACATATAAGTGGACTTGTGCAGTTCAAAGCTGTGTTGTTCAAGGATCAACTATATATTGAAAACATGCTTCCAATTTTATATAGTGATTTACAAAGTAATAATAACTTTGAAAAATTGTAGTGTGTTTTTTGTTAACAATACTTATTAGAATTCTGTATTTTTTTTGTTTTGGTATGAAAATCAAATGGATTTCTTATAATAGGCACCGTTGATTAGAATTAAAGTGCTATAGCAAGTGCAATGATTTTCAAAAGAAAGATATTTTGAAGTTCTCCCAGGAGAAAAGAAATCCTTCTAAATTTTGACTTGGATAATATTCTTTAATGGATTCTCACATAAAATTGAATATTTGGAACATTTCCAGTTATAATCTCTAATTCACTTAATGGAACATAAAATGTTTTATACTTATTTTAGAGGATTTTAGAGGTATGGTATGGACAGAGACTCCTTCCTTGTTATACATGCATCTTCTCTTTCCACGCTTACCATTTTAAAGAGATTAGACATGCACAGAAAAATAAAAAATAAATAAATAAAGGTATTAGAGACTGTTAGAACATGAGTCAGTCCGATTTACAGAATTTTTTAAAAATCTGTTATTTTATTGCATCAATAACTTTAGGAATGATGCATATAAGGATTTTTATATGTGTCATTTATATATGAACACATGATTATGGAATATTTTTATGTAATGTACAAGAAATAATGAGAAATATGAAAAAGCTTTAGGACACTTCACTCTACATCTAATATTTATTTTTGCCTCTGAAATACATATACTTCTTGAGAGCTTTAACCTCTTGCCTCACTTACTATTTAAGAATATAATATGCATGAAATTTCATTGAAAATGTTGTGGGACTTTTCCATTCTATCAGTTTCTGCCTCAGTTACTATTAAGAGGACACTAAATTTATTCTTTAAAAAGATTATATTATCATGTATTATCATTACTGTCATCAGTGATAAAGCAAAGATAAAATCCATTTTGAAACAGAAATCTGATCATAGTACTTTCCTGGCTTAAAATGTCTTATTATCTTTACCTTTCCATTATTTTAATATAAGATTCTAAATCTAGGCCTTTCATCATGTAGCTTCTACTGACCCTTGGACACAGTGAACTGCAGAAATGAAAAATTAGAAACGTCTAATTCAACCATTATCATAGAATTGTGGAGGGAGTTACAGTTGAGTATTAGAAGGCAAAACAGAAAAAGTATATCAGACAGGAGATGTAAAATATTATAAATATTTGTAAAAATTTCCGTTTCTGATTTTAGCACAAAATAAAATATATTTTTGTTTACCCAGATATCCCTAACTATAGAAATATCCTAAGGCTTTTCAGCCAACATATTTTTATCATATCCTTGGACCCAAAATAGCTAGATGCTAACAAGGGTAGACCCTTGAAATCATACTTTTATGTATTAAAATTGAAATACTAAAATTATTTTTATGTATACTATTTTAGGGAATATTTTACAAAGCAAGATACATATAACATATGACTCACTTATATTAAAATATGCCAGAGTCTGGGGTGCGTTGGTGGCTCAGTCGGTTAAGCCTCTGCCTTTAGCTCAACTCATGATCCCAGGGTCCTGGGATGGAGCCCTGCTTAGCAGGGAGTCTGCTTTCCCTCTACCCTTCTCTCTGCTGGTGCTCTCTCTCAAATAAATAAAATCTTTAAAAATAAAATATGCCAGAGTTCAAAGAATATTTAAAATAATAAGCTTGCTAATATAAAATGATTAAATTAGGGAGAACCTTATTAAAACTGAGTAAAATGGGGAGATGAGTGAAAAAAGCAAAAGGATGAGGAGGAAGGTGGAAGAGAGGTAAAGATACATTGATCTCCATGTAGCTACTCCATATACTTGTTATATTTTAAGTCCTGGGAAAACTTTTTATTTTTATTTTTTTATTTTTTTATTTTTTAAGATTTTATTTATTTATTTATTTATTTATTTATTTATTTATTCATGAAAGACTGAGAGACAGAGAGAGAGAGTGCACGCCAGAGACACAGGCAGAGGGAGAAGCAGGCTCCATGCACCGGGAGCCCGATATGGGATTCGATTCGGGGTCTCCAGGATCACGCCCTGGGCCAAAGGCAGGCGCTAAACCGCTGCGCCACCCAGGGTCCCTAGGAAAGCTTTTTAAAACCTATCTCTGAGCTCTCTTGTGATAGCAGTCAAATTTTTTTTCTCAAACTAGTTTTAAGTAATATTGGTGTAACCATTTTTTAACATAACAAATTGGTAAAACCAAAGGTCAACTTTGTTAAAATAATTCAAAATAATCCAATTTTTAACATTAACCCAGGATCTCATTGTTTCAACTCCCAGAAAGTGATACTTCCCTAAATCATCTCTTTAATATGTGCTATTATGCTATTTGAACAAAACTATGGAAACAAGAAAAAGTAAGAAGTAATTATGCAATGAGGTGGACAACTTGAACACATGATTCATAAATTCAAATTCATTGCCTTAAAGTCATACCTGTGAATGTGTGTGTGTGTGTGTATAATTTGTGTCAACAAATAAAGCAGAAACTTACACTGACTCATAAATAGTGATAAATGTAATTGCTACTATACTGCTTGGCAATTAACTCTTAATATGTAAGCAGCTCATGGAGATTTCAGCAATTATTACTGTCATACATTCAAACATAATTTCAATTCCTCTGGCTTTAACTTGTTAGCTCCCTGTATCTGTAATCAGCATGAATGCTAAGTTTTCTGTTAGTAAAGGAATATTCTGAGAAAAATATCAAAAGATAAATTTAGATTCCTAATAACTATGGTTACCTTGCTTTAGTTTTTCTTGCCTTATATCTTAAAGATTCTTGCAAATGTGCAAGAATAGTTCATGGCATATGTAATCCTTTTTTAAACCTAATGTTCCTGACATTCCCTCGTTCCCCATCATTTCCTGTTTGAGGATGTGTAAATATAAAAATTTTTAGACAGTTACTGTTTACTCTTCAGTTTCCCATGTTTCCATTGTGTCTTTTGAAGGAGGATAAATATTCTGGCCATAGTGTTACAGATAGTTTGCCAGTGTGTTTTGGCAATATTGAGGGTTGGAGGTGGGATGGAGACCTAGTCATTGTAGGAAGGACAGCATGTCTGCATAGTAAAAATGGATGAGAGTGATAAGACCCCAATCATTATTGGCTGATCAATTGTGGTAAAAGCAGGTGAATATATGATTCTAGTGATCACACATCTGAATTTTGGTGAAAAATAGATGGACAGGTGCACATTATAATGAAAAGAGGAGAGAGGGACAGAGTTTGGGCTTAACAAGAAAGGAAACTACAGTAAGTTTCTGTTTATGAGGGCTTCTGGGTGGCTCAGTGGTTGAGTATCCACCTTTGGCTCAAGTCGTGATCCCTGGATCCTGGGATTGAGTCCCACATCAGGCTCCCTACAGAGGGCCTGCTTCTCCCTCTGCCTATGTCTCTTCCTCTCTCCCTGGGTCTCTTGTGAATAAATAAATAAAATCTTTAAAAAAAGGTTCTATTTGTTTGATGGTTCTGAATTTCCATCATTCTGAAATAAGATTTGCTATAGTGTAATTAGTGGCTTTAAGGGAATCAGAATCTCTCTGTTATAAGCAGAATTCACATAAATATCCGTTAAAATTTAAAGTATAACAAACCATCCAAACCATGCATTTAGCTTACAGTTTGTAGACCAGTAATTTGGGGTGATATGTGCTGTTTTTCTAGCTTGGTCCAGTTGACTCATGAATCTGCAATTAATTGATGCTGGTTGATGAAGAATTTGGGCTTGGGTAGTTATGGAACAGGGCCTCTCTCCATGTTGTTCCTCATCTTCCTCTAGGAGGATAACCTAGTCATATATATATATATATATGTGTACACACACACACACACACACACACACACACACACATAGTGACAACATTTCAGAAGCAGCAAGAGAAAACAAGCCTAGATATACAACCACTTTTCAAGGTTCAACTTTTGTCATGTTTGCTACTATACCATTAGTCAAAACAAAGCATGAAGCCAGCCTGGAAAAGGATGGGAAAAGGTTCTACCTTTTTGATGAGGAGCAAGTCAATTGCTAGTATGAATAAATAGAGAAGGCAATTTAGTGGCCGTTTTTGCAATCTATCACAACACAATAGAGAACTCTGGTTAAACTTGGGTGAGCAATTAAATTTGACCTGTTCTCTTCCTCTACTGCTATGCATAAAACCAAAACTTATTTATCATAAGGGTAAACTTTACGTGAATATTAATTCAGGAGTACTGAGAAATCATGTTAGCCATAGAGAATTTCCTCCACTTGCTTACTTCTTTGTCAAAAGTTAAATCATTTCAACCTATAATTAGATATAATAATGAACACAAAATAAAATAGGAGTAAATGGAGGAGGGAGATTCAATATCTTTAATATATCATTCAAAATTAATTAACAGTTTAGTGCAGTTACAAGCAAAATTGTAATAGCTTGGCAAAATCCTTAGAATCATAAGGAAAGAACTTACAAGAACATTATAGAGACAATTTCCCAGACAGATATCCCATTCAGTGGAGGGACATAAAAAGGGGGAAAATGACACCTACTTATACAAGACAAAAAAAATTCCTTTGAACTATGCACTTGTTTTATTAGAAATGTTAAACTAACTATGCGTTTGAGAAAATAAGCTGCCTGATTTCCCTCTTATACTCATGGTCCCAGGACACTGAGGCAAAGTTGTTTTGTTTTGTTGTGTTTTAAACCAAGTTCAAAATAATGTCTCTGTTCTAGTCCAGTTCTGCAAATTAAAAATCTTATATACAAAGAAGAAATAGGAGGTTCCAAAGCTGGAATATGACCAATAGAAGTATGTTATATCTTTTAACTCCAAAATAACCTTCAGACTAGTGAGAGTAAAAGAAAGTGAAAATATGTAATTTGACTATTGGCAATAAATTTAAACACTTTTGTTGATTGAAAGGACTGCATTACTCATTCCAAGAAATCTTTGCTTAGTTTTTAAAAATTATGTTAACTACAGATGGCCTGTATGAACTAAACTTTGGCAAAATCAACTGAGACAGTGACTCATAAATATTCACTTCTGTGATTTTGTGTTCTCTAGATATCATCCTTTATTTCACTGGATTTTATGAAAATTTGTTAAGACATTTTTAGACAATTTTCCTTTACACAGAATTTTGGTAGAAATATCTGAGTATTTTGCTAAATTTTCTGGAAAAAAAAATTACTCTTGAAGATTAAAGACCCTAGAAGTCATTTATGTTTTATTGATAGCACCTTTAAGTTGCTTTGATATACTTTTTGAGCCTAAGTCTCTGAAGGCTGGCTGGATTAAGTGCATCTCTACTCATGTGAAATAACCATATCATTAAAGTAAAATGTCCATCTAATCTCAGAACCAAATGATAAGCAAACTACACAATGTACATGGCATGGCCGACACCATTTCTGGTGCAATTGGAAATGCCAAGACATGGGAGAGTCAAAGAATCCTCAGAAATTTCCTACCAGATTGATTGATCCTGTCTGTTAACATACATAATATAGGTCTGCATGAGATACCCATCTAAGCACTAGATCTGGTACTATTGTATATTTTTAAAAATCTCAAACAAGTCTTCAGTGTTTTGTTAAATAAGTATTTTCCAAAGTATGAGACAATATACTGATATTATTGGGCATTATATGGAAAATAAACTTACTGTTATTATATTTTGGGAGGATCACTTGTTATTGCAAAGTTTCTCATTAAATATGATATCATGTTTATGTTAAACATGATTAAACATGATATATATTTTTGAGATGGTAAAATTATAGCCCAAACTCTCAAAGCCTTTATTTAGTTTAGATCCTTTCCTCATCTTCTCAAACCATGCAGTATTTCTAAGCACAAAGAGACTGCATGACAAAATAAAAAACCTTTGAAATTTATTATCATTTGTAAAATCTATAGCTAACTTATAATCTGGGAAGCTGGTGTGTAAATTAGTATAACCTATTGTCAAAAATAAAAACATGATAATTAAGATTAATCAATATCAATACTGTCCAACAGAACTTTTGCCAATGATGGAAATGCCATTCACTTACGATGGTTTGATCTAGGACTTTTGGACTTTACAATGGTGCAAAACCAAAATGAGCTCATTAGAAACTGTACTTCAGATTTTGAATTTTGATCTTTTCCCAGGCTAGCCATGTGCAGTAGGATTCTGGGCAATGTCAGCAAGTCAAACTTCCCAGTCAGCCACAGGACCATGAGGTTAAATAACTAATACACTTACAACCATTCTATTTCTCTGTATTCATACAACCATTCTATTTTTCACTTTCAGTACAGTATTTAATAAATTTCATGGGCTATTCAACAGTTTATTATAAAACAGGCTTTGTGTTAGATGATTTTGCCCAACTGAAGATAATGCAAGTACGTTGCATATTTCAGGTAGGCCAGCCTAAGCTTTAATGTATTAAATGCATTTTCAAATTATTATGGGTTTATTGGGATGTAATTCCAACATAAGTCAAGGAAGTTCTATATTGTGACTGAGGAACTAATTTTTAAATTGTATTATTTTAAAACAATTTAAATATAAGTAGCCACATGAGGCTAGTAGCTACTTTTGTGGCTACTTGGTCAAAATATTTTAATTTGAACAACAATTTTTACTTTATTTAAAATAGCATATAACTATGAAGGAAAACATTGTTTACAATTATACTGGCACACAAGTGTGAGGTGAGGGAGGGAAACTTCAAGCAGACTCTTGGCTGAGCACAGAGTCTAAATTGAGGATCGATCTCATGACCCATGAGATCATGCCCTGAGCCAAAATTCATTTTATGAATTCATAAAATCAACAGACTGCAAGCATCAGTATGAAACCAATACTATTCAGACTCTTTTATTTATTTATTTTTTTAGACTCTTACTTTTAAATATCACTGTATAATCTTATAGAAAAAATAAATGACAATAATCTTTACATTTGACTTGAAATTCCTAGTAATTACTTAAAAATCTCAAGAATCAACCATTTCTAGTATTTGCCCGGCATATAGTAGGCAGTTCAATCAATATACAGGTTTCCCCTGCTCTTTGAAAGTAGAGAGTTCCTATGAAAACTTTTGTAAGCCAAAATGGCAGAAAGCAAAGAAACCACCACTGTTAATGTATATAGAAAAATTTCTGAGTACTTGATGTGCTCAGGAGCTTCTGCATGTAGTGAAGTATGACTTGTAAAACTTTGTGTAAAGAGTACAACAAAAGCTTTCAGATATCTTGGTCTTCCTGAACTCACAATCAACCTTAGACCAATTTACTTTAGTGGGGATAAACTGCTAATATTGCTCTTATTAAGCCTTAAAATATAAGCCTCCAGCTAAACCATTTTCTGGTCATTGGCAGGAAGGCCTGGGAATATTTCTGGCCTTCTGTTTCCATTGTGAGGATTCCCCCCATCTTTCTCCCCACAGGGGTCCATCTGTCTTGTTTAATAACAACAGTATTAAAGGAGGAAAGAAAACCTATTCGTAGCCAATCAAGTTCTCTTTGTGGGGTTGTGAATGACCAAGTAAACCATTTCAAAATAGATAGCTATATTAACTGGTTTTATTTACTCATCTTCCTCTTGGTCTTCAAGCCATTCTAATTACATTTTATCCTCCCGTTTCTCTACTTAATCATTTCTGATAACAAGAAGTATTTTATGAAAACTAACTTGACAGTTTTTATTCTCCAGTTTACTTGGTCTCTGAAAACTATTTCACATGATCACTCACTTACTATGTTTACCACTCTTCTACCTCCCTGCCCATGACATGGCCCTCCTGTTTTCAGCCTAATTTTTGTTCACTCTCAATCTCCTTTCACCATCATCTTCCTTTAATTTTTGTATAAATTGTTGCCTCGGTCTTGTTTTTTCTTTTCACTCTATATTTTCTCCTTAAGTATTTTTCCGATTTCATGTGATGTCACGTATTGCCATATGAAGATAATTCTCATGTTTATATTTTCAGCTTGATTTCTTCCCTAATATACAGACATGTAAACTAGCTTCTCAGGTAGTATTTTGAATACGATGACTGACAAACACTTTGTAATCAAAAGTTCCTAGAAAAATTCATATTTCTTCCCAAGCACATATTTTTACTTGTGTTTTCTTTCTTTTTTTTTCTTAACATTTTATTTATTTATTCATGAGAGACACAGAGAGAGAGATACAGAGAGAGAAGCAGGCTCCACTCAGGTAGCCCAATGTGGGACTCGATCCCAGGACTTCACACCCCTGGGCCAAAGGCAGGCACTAAACCACTGAGCCATCCAGGGATCCTCTGTGCTTTCTAATCCTGTGAATGCAACCACTGTCTGTCTATTCATTCAAGGCAAAGAGTAAAAAGTCACCCTTCATACCTTCTGTACTCACCACTCTCCATTTTCAATCTCTGACAGTTTTACCTCTATTCCATTCACTTTACATTTTCTGTGATATGACCTTATTTTAAAATTTCATCACTATTTTTCCAGATAGATCCAGTAGCCTCTTACCAACTTCCTACATTAAGACATGCTTCCCTTCAATCTTTTTGTCATTTAATATGCAGACTAATTTTTGAAATTGCACATCTAATCATGTTACCTGTTTTAAGCATTAAATAGTTTTCAGTAGCTATAAGGTGATCCAAATATCTATTATATGAAAGTTCTGCAGAATGTGGTCATTACATTCTTACTTAGGGTTATTTTGCATTGTTAGGCTTTTAAGCAGACCGTATAACCCATTCTGGGTCATGTTCTAGAGGAATTGTTAACACTGTATTTGTAACACTCTGACTCTCAAGAGTCAGAGGCTGAACCAACTGAGTCACCCAGGTGCTCCCAAATCAGTTAGTTGGCCTTTTTTTGTTTGTTTGTTAGTTTAGGAACTCTGAAGTTGAATTCCAAGTTTGACGATCTGCCTATGTCTCTGCCTCTCTCTCTCTCTTTCTGTGTCTCTCATGAATAAATAAACATAAATAAAATATTAAAAAATAAATACATGTTTTTATATGAATATCATATATTTTGCATGTATATCATATCACTATTTTTTCTGAGAGTTAACATCATGATTCTAAATGATTTTTTAATAAATGAAATCACGACACATGGAACATTCATTTTTAAACTTCTACCTTAAGATAATATTTCCTAGTAATGTATCATATAATAAACTTACCAACTTCAGGCATTATAATACTAGAATACTGGCAGGAATTTCTAATGATATGTTTAAGAAAATTGATGCTATAAATATTATGTATTTAAACACTGAGATTATTGTTGTGTTGAGGTGAAATCATAAGCTATATGTGTATAAGAGAAATTATTGTGTTGAATGTGATATAATAAGCCCTTTTTAAAAAAGCTTAAATGTATGTCTTAAGCTATGCTGAAATCTGAGGAATGACTGGATTTTAACAGAAGGCAGGTTTTGATTTCCAAGAGCCCTTGGAAACTACACCCACCATGATCTAGATCTGATCTGTAGGTCTATAGGCTTTGACACTAATTTTTGTGGGGGAGGGGGCATTAATTGTTTTGACTACAACACAACCCTGGTTAACTCCAGCTAATAAACCTATTGTGTGCTCAAAGTGCCAGCTAAATGTGACTAGAGAAGATGATTAACTCCATGATTTTTAAAATCATGCCCACTAATTTTAAATGAGAGTGAACTTCTAATGCTGCTCAGAAACCATTGAATATATATCTGATATAACCTTTCTGCCCTGTTCCCGTGTCTTCTCACCACATCTCAAGTTCCTAACACCTCCTTCCTATCTTCAGTCCTACCTCTTAACTATGTTTCCTATTTCTCTGAGAAAAGAAGCAGCAATACAAAGTGATTCCATAGGCCACCATGACCAAGTAGCGTTTGTGACAGAGATCCTCCCTCCAGTTCATTGCTATATAAATGGCTTCGGCTTTCCTCTAAAACCAAGCCTTTGTGCATTACATATGTCTACTTTTACCTACTCAAGAATGTGGCTCCAACAATTCTTCTGTTATCTCCCAGCATCCTTCTTGGTTTATTTCTTTATCTCAATAACACATTTATTTGCAAATCCTATGAAAAAAATGCATTCAAATTAATCCAGAATTCAGCCCCTGCTCACCACTACCATGGCCACCACCCTGATGTAAGCTATTGTCATCATCTTTCATCTGCATGATAAAAAGCAATCGCCTTTCTTGTATTCCTGCTTGGGCCCTCATCAATTTAATCTCAAAACAGAGCCAGATTCTTTTAAAATGTAAGTCAAATCGTGTTAAACATGTTGGCAAAATCCTCTGATGGTTTTCTAACTCACTCAAAGAATCATCACAGTGGCTGATAATGCCCAACATTGTTTCCTTGTTAACTCTCCAAATTCATATCCTGTTATCTGTATTGTCTTCATGTTTTTTTTTTCATAATCATTAGCTTCTCTGTTGTTTCTGAAACATGCCAAGAATTCTTTCACCCCAAGGGCATTTGATTTGCTATTCTCTCTTTCTCTAAATCCCTTGACTTACTTTCTTACTTCCTTCAGGTCTTTGTATATATTTTATTATCTCAATGAGATCATTGTGCATTCCTCTTTAAAATTACAGCCTCTACTTTACTCCTTAATACTCAGTATCCCTTTACCTGCTTAATTATTCCCCTAGCAGTCATTGCCATCTACTGTAACTTGTATTTTACTTGTTTTTATATTGTCCATTTTCTTTAGAAAATAGATACAAAATTCAGCCAAGTCACTTAATCTTTAGTAGATCCCACCTTTTGCATTGTCCTGAGATGAGATAGGAACTTTTAATCTCTGCATTCGAAGTCAAATACAGCCTAAAATAAGAGCTACCCTGAGAACTAGAATTCTTGGCCATGGAAGTGATACTTGAACCTCAACCTTTCACTCTAAACTAAGTAAGAGTACCTTTCTTATGTCCTTCTCACAATAAACTTTCTTATTTGCAGTCTCAGATGACAAACTAGACATGGAAATATTATGCCTGGCTTTTGTCTCTAGGTACGCTCCTCCAGGCTAGACTAAGAAATACTGGTTGTAAAGGTAGTACTACTTTAGCTACAGTTGTATTTGTTTTAGAGATAATTAGTTTTCCATCTGGCATTTGAGAAAGTGTTACATTTGCTTTAGGGAGAAAACAAAGAAACTATCACAATTGTGTAACAAAGCAAATTCTTCCAATGTGCACAGTGTAGCAATGACATATAGCACTTACTGTATAGTGTCTTTGCAGTTAAAGTGATAAATGGGTAAACTAACTCCGTTTATATGTGCAAAGATCTGTGCAGAAAAATTTCAGTAAATAGCTATTACTGTAGTTGGCAACCTGCTTCATTGTGCATTAATTTACTATGCTTATCAATTGGGTGATCCTGAATTCAATTTGAAAACTAATTTAACATGTATGAATTTATAATGAGCAACTTAAAGTGGTAAGATGCTTACCTGTTTAGGTGGAAGTAAGAGCTCTAGGAAATTAAAGGCATAAATTCTAATCACATCTTTCAAGAATAAAATGCAGTATGGCTTGCAAAGTCATTAAGCCACACATATGCAAATGCACCAACAAATGTATGCAAGAAGGCTGTGATACTCATGGTACTCTTGTTAAAAATAAAGCTGTTAATAATTGCTTATGAAAAATGTATCTAGGATAGAATAGCAATAATGTTATCAAAGTTATTGAGAAACCCTTGTAGGAGGAAAAGGCTAGATAACAAAGACTGTCAGTGTTGGCAGATGGAACATTATTATATGCTGCAGTAGGTTTATCTTTCCTGCCTGTTTCATCATGTGGCATTTCAATAACTCACTACCAAAAGGAAGCTTTACTATGTATCTTCAGTCAGACATTCTCATAATAACTAGAGCAGTAAGTATGCACCCTAATGTTGAATCTAGCTTGTTCCAGCTGATATTTCAAAACAAGGTTCTTAGATATCCCCAAATGGAGGCAAACAAGAAGAGGTAATAAATCCATAACCATCACTTCTGTTTGAATAATCATGATACATTTTAGAGCCATTAGAAATACAGACAAGAAAGCTTTCTTTTGATGTTTCAGTTTCAGGTTTCAGAACTGCACAGCTAGTAATGCTTTGAAAGATTGTCACACAAATCCTCAGGTAATACAAAGAGTAAGCAAAGAGAAGTAGAAAAGAATGGTAAACTAACATAACAAAGAATATTGTATATATTTTCCATTGCTCATTCATTTAGAGGTAATAGTTCTAGTACTCTCGACTAGGATAAATCTGAACTCTTCACCTGAAGTAAAGCACCAGGGACTTTCTCTGTTAAATTAATTTTCATTACTTATGGAGTAAAGAGAAGAGCTTTGAAACAGTTTAATAATAAAAGTTCAAATAAAAACATTATAATAAAAAATAATGTGAGATTTGGTGCTTTCGTATAAATACATTAGTACAGTATTGCCAGAACTGCACTTAATGCATTTCAAACAATGAATAACCAACTATGTGACTCTCAATTTAATAATTGTACTCAAAACATATAAGGGAGAGCTATGTATACTGGGATAAATCTAAGTCTTCCATTTATTTTTTAAACACAATTTAAAAAATTAACATTCATTCCATACGTGGTTGGCAGTTTTGATGTTTGCTTTTCCAAAACTTCTGAACTTGAAAATATGGCCATGCTAAGTAAAACAATCAATAGCATATATTTCCATTTGGTTCAATTATTAAGTGCAAAATAGGGTAAGATCAGGATCCTGCATAATGTTAGATTAAATAATTAGAGAGTAAGTGGAAAATTAGACTTTAAAATTTTAATAAAAATTATCACGTTGATTTTAATAATGAAGGCATTCCAAAATCTTAACAAATCTTCTTAATTATTTGACTTTTATTAAAAATTATTCTTACTCATTCAGTCACATAATTCAATTATTCCAAAATAATTTAATCTTCTTTTTTAGTGAAATGAAAATACCAGTCTGGTTTCTGAAAATCTTGCCTATTTAATTAACACTTTACTGTAGACAGACTGTTTTGTTATAGTCAGTAATAGCAAACTGTGAAGAGACATGAAGTCTGTTGCAATTTCAGAAGTCTAATCATGAATTATTGCAGGTTGCACAAAGACTAAGTCCTATAGTTGCATCATGATATTATTTCATGGGAAAAAGTGGCACTCTATGCAGCTAAGAAGTGGTCAGATTCTCCACAATTGGATAGATCTTCTTAAGCTCAATATATCAAAAATTTTGTCATTAATCTTTTCCCATTGCAATTAAATATTTCTCCCTTGTCTGACTTCTTTTTGTCTCAGAAATCATTCATGTGCCTAAGTGAGAAAATCCTACTACTTCAACCTGCTATACATGGTCTTCCCATTCAAATCACCTCATTTTCCTTGTTTTTTTTTTTTTAATATTTTCTTTATTTATTTGACAGAAAGTAAGTGAGAGAGCATAAGCAGAGGGAGTGGCAGAGGGAGAGGGAGAAGCAGATTCCCTGCTGAGTAGGAAGCCTGAAGAAGGGCTCAATCCCAGGACCCTGGGATCATGACCAAGCCAAAAGCAGACACCCAACCAACTGAGCCATCCAGGAACCCCTCATTTTCTTTCTAGTTTTTCTATTTCCCAGGTCTTTACATCCACTACATCTACTTTATTTTTATTTTTTTTTTAAAGATTTTATTTATTTATTCATGATAGTCACAGAGAGAGAGAGAGAGAGGCAGAGACACAGGCAGAGGGAGAAGCAGGCTCCATGCACCGGGAGCCCGACGTGGGATTTGATCCCGGGTCTCCAGGATCGCGCTCTGGGCCAAAGGCAGGCGCCAAACCGCTGCGCCACCCAGGGATCCCCACTACATCTACTTTAGTTCAGGCCATTGACTGTCTCATCATTTCTTCTTTAGTTGCCTGTAGTGGCCACCTAAATGTTTTTATTTGCTTTTAATCTCTAACCAAAGTCAACTTTATAAAGCACAAATATGAGTGCTGCTCCTTTACTAATTAAAAATCTTTAATGGCTTTGCATTCAACATCAGGGTATAATCATAAGTCCCCAGGGTAATACATAAGCAAATATTTACCTCTTCCCTCATAGATCTCTGTTCTCATTAGTTGGCAGAATTGCTAGCCCCTAGACTTATACCTCCCAGACATGCTAAATTATTTGCAGTTGTCCAAATAACTTTCTTATTCTGGGCCTTTATATCTGAAAGATTCTGAAAGATTTAAAATTTCATTTTATTAATATTTAATCTTTGTTTATACATCAATAGCTTTTCCAGGTAGCAGTTTTGTTGCCCCATCAAAAATGAATCAGAACCCTTTGGAAAGTTTAAATGTATGGAAATAAATAAATAAATAGTTTAAATATACCCATATATGACTTACGTTGTACTTGTGTTTTGATCCTTTTTTTTTCTTAAATTGTTTAACTCTTTAAATGAATAAATGTTGTGACTTTCCATTACTTAGCACATTACAGTTTCCTAATACCTGTTTAATGAACAACTTAGGGTAGTTTCATCCACTAATACTGGCAACCGTTTATTTATTATGCCTATTATGTATATTGCATCTAGCACTTTTAAGCCATCAGTCCATACATTAAGGTTTACATATGATTTGGCTTCATTTATCTTTTGTCAGTTACAACTCTTTGGTTTTAAAGTTATTTTGCTCTTTTGATAGATGAGTAAAGGTTTAGAGAGTGTGCATAGTATACTGAAATTAGGGAGCCACTAAGTAACAAAATCAGGAGGTCCTTTAGGTTATATTATTTTAAATACTAAGTAATTTCTATTCTATCTCTAGTCCTCTTTATAGTCCCCTATTAAATTTGCAATGCAGAAGAGTTTAGCTACTTAAACAAGTTTGAATATTTTGAATTTGGGAAATATGTAGTTGGATGAATGAATGAGAAAATTCATAGCATCTAAATTAAATTCTGCTCATATATACTATTCATTATATCAGCTTTGGAGGAGATAATTCTGTGGGCACCTGGCTGGCTCAGTTAGTAGAGTGTGTGACTCGATCTCAGGGTAGTGAGTTTGAGCCACGTGTTGGGTGTAGAGATTACTTAAAAAATAAAATCTTTAAAAAATAAAGAAGATAATTCTAAACAATTTCAGAATCATATCTCATTATATAAAGTAGTAGCTACTGTTATAATAAAAATTATTTCCAATGTGAGCTAGCTACTTCCATGTCAAAATTTCATAAGGTTGCAGATTTATTTTCATGGGGTAGCCAATTTATTTTGTTACAATTAATTGGGAATTACACGCAGGGATTGTTAAAAATTACAATGTCATCTTGTCAAAACAAATGAGGAAACAGATTAAACAAAAACATGTGTATTTTACTATATTTCCACTTTAATATAAAATATGCATTCAGATTTATATTTATGTGATCACATCTGCTTAAATACAGTTTGAATTTCACTTTTAATCTTTTATGTAAATGTTAATTTTAAAGTGTTTCAAGTGTGCATTTGCATAAAGTAATTAAACCCATGATAGGGAGAAAAGAAAAATAAAACAGGTTAAATGAACAGAACAGGAAATCTCTGCAGAATAGAATCACTACCTGACATTCAGAAATCATATTACAAACTAAGTTACCTGGTTAAGGCATCTGGATGATGTACTTCCTTCCAATTCTTCTATCTGCTCATAAAATTTAAGGATACTATCTAGCTGACAAAAATCACAGAGCTTAGATTTAGCTTACAAAAGCAAATGGTAGATGATAAAATATAGCATGGAGATAGCGTGTTAAATAGAAAATGCAAATGGAAAAACAAAACTATACCAAAGTTACAAATTTTCTCTTGATCCCCAAGAAATTATATTCCTCAATGCATACCTCTTAGAAAGCACAAATGCAAATAAGAAAATAATCTGATATTTGAATAAACACCACAAATGTAAGAGATGCTATGATATCTGAATACTTTAAGCTATTGTAGATTTGCTAATTTGTAATGCAAAGATCTCAATTAGATTTTTATACAATGAGTGTGAATTCAATAAAACCTCAAAATGTCTAGGACTGAGAAAATCTAGATAGAAGACCTCATCCTCTTCATGTACACACATACACACATACATACACACCCACACACACACACACACACACAAACCCATCACCACAACAAAGGATACAAGGAAATTCTGGAAGCATTGGATATGTCTATTCCCTTGGTTGTGGTGTGTTCTCACAGGTGTTTGCCACATGTGCAGTTCCTTGTATACTAATTATACTTCAATAATATTACTTAATTTTAGCAGAAAAAATGAAGTCCTTTAGAGATACAGATGTTCTTATATTTGTTCAGTAAAATGTGACTATCTACTTTGGGAAAGTCACTGTGCTGATTTTTATGGGTATGTGCTACAGCTCATGGATCTGCTTTATGATTAGCATTTCAATACGTATTTTAAGTATATATTCAAATATGCACCTCACTTTCCTTATGTGTATTCTTTCAGAGAATTATATCATAATACTATATCAAATGTAGCTAACAAGGACAGAGCCTACATTAAATTTAGGGCAAAATGGCTTGATGTGAATTTGAAGGGTAATGTAGACACAGTAAAATGAAGTGTCAACAAAATCAAGAAAAGAGTGCATATAGGGTGGTTGATAGTTACAAATGCGTGCGTGGAAATGAAGCAAGAGAAGGGGAGAGAAGAGATTCCTTAGATCACATAATTATTCAGGCGCAGATAATTTTGGAGTTGATGTTTCAGTACATAGATGGAAGACAAAAGGACAGTTTATTGGCTGTAAGGAAGTAGAGTTGACAGGAAAATATTAAGCTTTCAGTTTTTTGTTGATAGGAGGACCAGTGCAAACAATAAACTGACAAAGAGTGTAAATCCCCCAGTATTCTTTGGTTCTGTCTTCAGATTGGTAGTTTGATATCACCATTGTGGGAGTATTTATATCACAGAAATTTACAGATGCTATAAATCAGAACTTTTTGTGCTTTCCCTGGAGAGGCATTATTAAATTTTGCCCCAGCACTGCTGATCCTTCCTTTAATGATTTCATTGCTACATATGCAGCTGTGTGCACATGTGTGCAGTGTACATGTACAATCATTTTTGCCTATTTTTTAAGATTTTATTTATTTATTCATGAGAGACACAGAGAGACAGGCAGAGACATAGGCAGAGGGAGAAGCAGGTTTGTCACAGGGAGCCCAATGCAGGACTCAATCCTGGACCCCGAGATCAGGACCTGAGCCAAAGGCAGACGCTCAATCACTGACCCACCCAAGCGTCCCTTCCTCTAAACGTTCTAGTTGGGTTTTTCTTTCCAGTTTACCTCTTGGCTCAGGCAGAAGGTTCTGAGAGCAAAGCACCTCCTGATGGGAACCAAAACTACCCCCTCAAACAATAAGGCCCATCCTGAGCCAGCAAGACTCTGCCCACAATTGACTCCAAGAAAATGATCCTTTTAACTTTCACTGCCTACTTGTACCCACCCACCCATCTTTGCCCCACATAATCCTATTGTCAACCTGGAAGTAGTTTTTAGCACTTTGGAGATAGTCTTTGAGACATTAGTCTGCTGTCTTTCGGATGTTGGCCTCACTGAAATAAATTCCTTTGTTTCACCTCCACTTGTTTCTCTCCCAGATTTGTCACCAGCAAGTGGCCTTGCCAGGTGCTCTTGCAGCCCTGCACCATGGCTACACTAAGACTCACAATTATCTAGAAAACAAATCATAAGACCATGGGTAGCCTTAAAATGATGAATTTAGAGCAGATGGCTTGCAAGTGGTCTTGCAACAGCTGAGTTGATGGTTTTTCATCAACCCTCAAATCCATTAAAAACATATTGAAAATAGCCTATAGGCTGCATGCAGGCTATTGCATCTTTTCCGATATAAATCACCAGATTTAAAATAATATGAAACATAAGTTTTGCCTAATTTCCCTCTTGAGATTGGAAAGTATAATTGGCCAATTTATCACAAACATCAAGAGGACTGATTGACTAATACAGCAACAACAACAAGAAAAACCAACCCTAGATCCATATATCTTTCTAAAAGAGATGGAAAGGGCTTCATTTTTATATCATCAAAGTATGTATATGGACAGGCAGGCTATAATCGCCCTATTGCTTTATGAAACTTGTCTAATTAAATTTTAGCCCTCTCACTTGAGGATAGAAGTTAATTTTTTGTTTGCTCATTCTGCTTACATAGGTAGTAAATCGTCAAGCTAGCAGAATAACAAACCATTGGAAAATAGCTATTCTATTCTATTTACTGGATTAGAGCAAAACACTGTAAATACAATTAAATTGCTGTATATTTCAGGAGCTATTAATTATAAAGATAATAAAAATAATGCCACTCTCATGGTACTCCATGGATATGTACTGATTTATTTCTTGAGAAAACATTATGCTTTTATTGGACAAGATCACCCATGATCTTTGATTCGATAATAAGTAAGAATTGTCATCTAAATAATTTAATACACTATCTTCAAAATATATCCTACTCCTCAAGAATTCTTGCAAAAATGTACTGACACACATTTCAATTGTAAGATGCAATAGCCTTTAATAAATTAATAAGTCTTAACAACAGAAACAACAAAAGTTATGTTAAGAAGACAGCAAAACTTTCTAGGAAATCTTCCTTTCCTCAATGGATGTATAATCATATTTTAAAGGAAAGAAGAAATATGTTCTCTTTTATTTCTACCTCTTGTCTTCCTTTTCCTTAAAACATGAAAATATAAGTTAGATATATCTGAACTTGACCTCACATCACATTTTGAGGAAAAGTTAAATGCTTGAAAAGAAAGATGACTTGTTGGACCTATCTGGCTTCTTTTTCCCTTTACTTTTTTTTTTTTTTTTTTTGAGGGTGGGGCAAACTAGGGATTTTTATAGTTGTCATGCATATTTGTTTACATTTTTACCCATCCACTACCTTTGCTAAGAACTTTCTTTTCTTCAGAGAACATTAGTTATTCTTTCCTTTTCTCATTTCATACACACCCAGAAATGTGGAATAACCGTAAAATAATAATGAATTAGAAAGCTATCATTGGCCTGCAGTCACAGATCTATCTTAAAAAGATCCATATTATCTGGTAGGCTCCAATTAGGCATGAGATGCTAGATGTTTTCCATAGACTATGATTTATTTTTAACTTTGAGTCTTTGATCAGACTATAATTTTATCTTTGACTTTGAGTCTTTGATCTTAATATCATAAGGAAGCTGAGCACTAAAGTTTTAGGTAATATTTCATTTTCAAATGATCAATGAAATTATAAATGTAGTTTGTCTTATCAGAGGTTAAAAATCAAGGTAGTGATTTTTCATTTTGCTTACAACATATATAAAATAAAACTTTAAATTCTAACGCTCTCAGATCATTAGGTTCACATTAAATTAAATGACATGAATAACAAACAATAAGTTATTAAAAATCAACAAGTACTTGCCTATTTTTGTTTTATGCTCACATCAAAATAAAGATGATTTTTATTAAACATGTTACGATTTTATGCTCTTTAAAAAAATCAAGTGACATTTTATAATACCAGTCATATGATAATTGGTTGATATGCAACATCACTTTTTATATTTGTATTATATTTAAGTACTTAGGAGGACTGATTATTTAGATAAATAATAAGGTGAAGCTGTATTTAAAATAAGATGCTGGTCATCTTATTTTATTCAAATAATTGTTTTCAAATTTCTTTGTACTCTAAAGATAATAGTTGTTAAATATTTCGCTTTGTTTCAGAAAGTCTCAACTCTGATATGCTAAAAACTTCCTGTGAGGATTACCCCAAAAAGCTGATGTGCGGAGAAAAAAATCCTAATTCCTGTTTCCTTTTAGACAATAGCTCTGTGCCTAACTTTATGGTAACAAGAAGGTGCTGGCACCTAAAGAACTAGAACATTAGAAATCCTCAACCTAATCCTTTAAGGGATATATTCTTGTTCTAACCAGCCTATGTTAAGTAAAACTTATGGAAGAACACTATCTTCCTGAGATTCAAAGAAATTCTAAAATAGACATGTCAGCATGAATTTTTCTTTTTGCCAGAAGTACAAAGATGACAGGAGAAGCAACAACTGCCTGAGCTAATACAAAGTCTAAATTTGATAATGTCTGCATTTTTGACATCCTGGGTTACAGCCTTTTGGATGAAGGCGTGAGAGAGAGACTTTGATCACTCAGGTCTAGCAAAGAGCCATCCCCAGGATGGGCACTTCATGTTGGCAGTTGTGATAAAGAAACCGAAGACCTCGATGAAGAGAGCCGACTTTTAGTTTCTACTCCTACCTTTATTTCTAGCTCTACCCTCTCACCTTTACCTATTCCTTTCAGTTATGCCCTCTTCATTTTCTTTTTCTCTTTCTTCCTCTTTTCTTCTTTTCCTCTTTTCTTTTACATGCATTCACTAACCTGTGCATTCTTTTATGCACCTGGGCTCTGTCAGAGAACAAAGCAAACAAACTGTAAATCTCTACCTTCTTGGAGCTTCTGTGACGGTGGAGGAAAATAAACAATAAAAAAATAAGTATATTATATTGTACATTAAACATGATAAGTTTTTTTTTTTGTTTCAGAGGTAGAGTTTAGTGATTCATCAATTGCATACAACACCCAGTGCTCACTACATCACGTGCCCTCCTTAATGCCCATCACCCAGTTACCCCATCCCCCCACCTACCTCCTCTTCAGCAACCCTCAGTTTGTTTCCTGTAGTTAACAGTCTGTTATGGTTCCTCTCACCCTCTGATTTTGTCTTATTTTATTTTTTCCCTCCCTTCCCCTATGTACATCTGTTTTGTTTCTTAAATTCCGCATGAGTGAAGTCATATGGTAATTGTCTTTCTCTGATTGACTTATTTCACTTAGCATAATACCATCTAATTCCATCCACATCATTGCAAATGGTAAGATTTCTTTCTCTCTCTCTCTCTCTCTCTCTTTTTTTTTTTTTTTGATAGCTGGGTAATAATTCCATTGTCTATATATACCACATCTCCTTTATCCATTCATCTATTGATGGACATCTCAGCTCCTTCCGTATTTTGGCTATGGTGGGCATTGCTGCTATAAACATTGGAGTGCATGTGCCCCTTCAAATCACTATTTTTGTAGATCTGTGACTTTTTTTAAAAAAGGAATAGAGTAAGAGAATCAGGTTTGCATGCAGAAATGGTTTGAAGTTTTAAAAAGAAAGAGCAAGGTTGGTATCATTTTGAAGATGACATTTGACCAGATGCAGGAAGCAGGCATGTTAATCATCTGTGTATCTGCAAAGTGGCCTCAGTAAAGAAATGGTTGTAACAAAGGTACAAATGAGAAAGACTGCCCAGAGTCTGAAGAATGGCAAATATACAAGAATACCAGAATACCAGAAAAGCTCTAGGAAGAAGAGAGGAAGAGAGAAAGTTAGTGAAGAATGAAGACAACGTTAAAAGTGAAGGAGGGGCACATTGCCTAGAAACCTACAGACCATTGTGAAAACTTCAGTTTTTACTCTTAGAGAGATCAGAGTCTCTGGATGTGTGTGTGTGTGTGTGTGTGTGTGTGTGTATACTCAGTCTGTATGATAGAAAATTTGAAAGAATATCTGCTAAAGCATAACCTCATCACTTCCCTCCAAAATGTAGAGCCTAAAATACCCAACTTGCCTCCAGAGAATTACTGAGGGCTTATGAATTGAGGACTGTAAGCACCTTGGCTGTAGCTACCTGGAAATCACTAGAGTACATGCACATCTTCCCAGAAAACTTGCTTCGCTTTTGCTGCCCTGTCACCATGTAAGTTACAAGACTATTGCTAAGGCAATGAGCCTGCAAAGAGTGGAAGAAACGTGAAAGAACACAGTTTTCAGGAAACATTATGTAGATTCATTTTAAATGGGATGAAATTAGAAATCGTAAGTTGTCATTTTGTCTGATGTGGCTCCTCTATTGTATCCCCACATCTCTTTCCCGTAGAAGTACTCCTAATCTTATATAGGGAAGGTGATGCAGATAGAAAAATATAGAGGGAACCCTTAATTGCTTGTTCACTTTTAATTTACTTATGTGGGCTTTTGTAGTCTGTATTTTTTGTAGTCTTTATTTTTTGTAATCTTTATCCATAGTATACTTACAAATTGCAACTGCTAAATTAGCTTGATATAGGAAAGACAAGTGGTATCAATAAAACTCAAAAGAAACCTGTAATCATGCAGGCTAATGTGGTGAAGTCTAAATTAAGCCCTGCTCTCTCTCGCTTGAGAATAAGAGATTCATGCATTCTTTTTGGGTCTTGGGCTATAGGTTGCTGTGTGAGTGAAGGAAGTCTTGACTAGAAGGAAAAAATGACCCCTTCAGTTGGTACTTTATTTATTTATTTAAAAAGATCTCATCTCTATTTGAGTTAGAGAGAGTGTACAAGTTCATACACGTGAGCAGGGAGAGGGGCAGAGGAGAAGGAGAGAAAGAATCTCAAGCAGACTCCACCCTGAGCGTGGAGCCCCAAGGAGACCTCGATCTCACTACTCTGAGATCATGACCTGAGTTGAAATTGAAAGCCAGTCTCTCAAGCAACTGAGCCACCCAGGCACCCCTAAATTGGTACTTTAAAAGATTTCTACCTTAATTGAAATGTCACAAATGAAAAATATATTTTTTAATGTTCTACAAATTTTTGGAGTACATTGGCTACTAGGTGATTAAATTAAAAGCTATTTCTACAAAAAGAACCATCTATAAATTAATGTAGTTCTTATCCTTGCTAAGTCTCAATATTTTCATTTGTGAATTTTAAATATAATGTGCATAGTTGAGAAATGTGATATTTTGCTTGATGAATTTAAATCACTGCCTTTTTAAATGCTATTTTCTTTCTTAAACCTACCTGGAAAGTATCTTTTTCAGAAAATAAAAGAGAATAGGAAAAAAAATCAGAACATAAGCCTTAGGAAGATAGGAAAGGATAGGAAATTATTATTATTTTTTTAATATTTTATTTATTTTATTAATGAGACACACACACACATACACACACAGAGGCAGAGGCACAGGCAGAGGGAGAAGCAAGCAGGTTCCATGCAGGGAGCCGGATGTGGGACTCAATCCCGGGACTCCAGGATCAGGCCCTGGGCTGCAGGCGGCGCTAAACCACTGAGCCACCCAGGTTGCCCAGGAAATTGTTTTAATATTCAGATGTATGCTGACCTATTTTTTTTTCCCTAAAATGTTCATAAAAATTGAGGTTGCTCATGTATTTTAAATACTGTATTCCTTAATTTCACTCATTAAGTTATATTTTTGTCTATATTGCCAAGGACAGTGGATAATCCAGTAATTTTTTTGCATTTATTATCAGTTTCATTAAATGTCCAAACACAATGAGCACATTTGATGGGCCTTTGCTGTATGGAGACAACAGGATTTTCATGTTAATTCTTTTCCTTCATTTAACAAAATACTTAAAATCTTATTAAGTCATCGTTCTTATGTCTTCATGTCTTCCTAGCTTTGAAGATATTAAAAGTTCCCCTGAGAAGAATATAAAATATGAAAAGTTTATACAATCTACAAATTAAAAATATGAACTCTCCTAACAGTTTATTGATAATTTAATATAATTTAGAGGAGTGTTTATTGAACATCAAGTATTTTTGGTCCTAAATAATCTGTAACATATTAGAAAGTACTTCAACTGCCTTCACTAAAATTTCTCCAATTTAACTTCCCCTCCCTCATACAAACAATTGCCTCTATCTGTTTCCCTCTCTCTATTTGGACATTTTCTTTTAAAATGTATTAAAGGAATTTTTAAAAAATTAATCATTCAGGTCCTTAATCCTTTATGAGCTGATTTTCATTCCCTGTGCTCCATTTAATTTGCTCTTTCTAGGCTCATCAGTGCCTTGTTATTTTCAAAATCCAATAGTAATTATGCCAGTTAACATCTGTCCCTTTGAGACTGTAGATTCTTTTATTAGAAAATCTCTCCTGTTTTGTTTTCTGTGACAATATTCTTCCCATCTTATTTTATTACTAGTTCCAGTCTCTTTTGTTAGAATAACTCTATCTCTGGCATTTGTCTTCTATTTCCTTGTCTCTTTTTTACTTTATATACTTACTGGCCTCAGGTCAGATTTATGATTATAAATCTCTATTTTTACCCTTCTCTCCAAGATGTACCATTGGCATTTCAATCTTAGTATTTTCAAGATCAGAATCTGTGCCATTGAATAACTCTCTAATTCTTCCTTACTCTTTATTCTTATTTTATTACTATTTCTCTGGTATCTTGTCCATACTACTAAATTTAACTTCCACCTTGCTGAAAATGCTATGTTTCTAAAAGATAGATCAACTTTGCAAACTCTGTTTATATATATTATTTTGATGATCTTTACTACAAAATCATCCTATTCAAATAACTATGTTGTGGCAACATTATTCTAATATAACTTTCTAACTATTTCTTGCCATTTTCTAGGCAATACTCCATGTTTCTGACTTTCCCTTTGAGTACTCTTTACTTTTAGCCCTTTATTAATGATGTTTATTTTTCTGGAATGTATTTATAACTCTCTTCTGTTGGAAATTTGGAATATTGAGTTAATTAATGCTATACTTTTAGAAAAGTTCTTCCTACACAATACATGTTCATTTAAGTACCAGCAAGTAATATTGTTGTTACATATATAGTTATAGCCATGGTCATAATGATAATAACAGTTCAATGTCCATTTTTATAGTAATCACTCTTTAAAAGCCCAGCTACAACCTTTCATATCCTGTTTTCTTTCTTCTAATGATCTTTCCTTATTTTCTCTAAACAAAGCTACCTCATTATTATTTCCATCACAATTTGACTGTATTAATGTACCATTTATAAATTTCATATATAACTAAGAAATTTAATAACGATATATGTACATATATATAAGAAGAGGAAAGTACACTCTTGAGATGTGAGGGCAAGTGAGCTCCAGGAATTGCTGCACTCCTTGGGGTTTAGGTTCCTATCTTTTATTCACAGTTGTTAACAAAGGGGTGGGATATTCATTACTTGCATGGATTTCTTGGAAGCAGGGTTACAGGCATTTTCTTCCTTATTTGGTTAGGGATTTCCTGTCATGGTACCCTTTGGGAAGAGATTTTAGTATGTTAATGTGGTATAATGAAGGAATAATGTAAACTTTGGCCTACTTTGTTGGCCATCTTGGGCCTGTCTAGTTTGATTTGGTTTCTTGTGGCTTTTAGAATGCTGCCAGGACAGGCCTCTGACTTCCTCATGGTTGGCCATGACTTCCTCTTTGCTGGCCTTTAGGCATCATGTTAGAACCTAACTAACTTCCTACTCTAACAATAATAACCTAAAATAGGTACTGTTATGATGTGAGCACTGGTATCATCTACACAAATAGTTAATTTAGTAAGTTTGGATCCATATTCACATTGGGGACCCAAATCACCACTGAACACCCAGAAGAATGGAAACAGATAGAAAAGATGATGTGTGTAAGTGTTTTGCAAATAAATTTTCTCAATTACATTGATTTCCTTCTGCCCCCTGTAACATTCTGGTTCTTTTAAAAGCTTTAATTAATTTGTTATATTCATTATCCAAGAAACATTATTCTTTAAAAGGGGCACATTAGAATTTAAAAGAATTGTGAGTTGAAACATTACTGACAAAGCTAAGTTTCCCTTCATCCCTATTACCATCCTCGGTGATCTTGCCTATCATAAATAACCACCAATAAGAAGTGAGTACATATCATTTCAAATGTCTTACTATACTTCTTATATATATATTTCTCTGCCATGTATATATATGTTTAGGTATAGGTACAAGTGTAAGTACAGACGTATATATATCCACTGTATTAGTTTTATAACACTGTTATAACAAATTATACAAATTTAGTGGTTAATCACAGCACAAATTTATTCTTATAACCTTTTAGCTTAGCTGTCTGGCACAGTCTCACTGGGCCAAAATATGTGTGTCTGCAGGTCTGCATCCCTTCATAGAGGCTCTAGGACAGAACTCATTTTCTTGCCTTCTCCAGCTTCTAGAGACTGCCCACAGTCCTTGGCCATGATTCTCTTCCTCCTTCTTTAAAACCAGCAACATTACTTTTATCTACCCATTTCACAGTAACCTCTGCCTCTAACCTCAGACTGAAAAGATTCTGATTAGATTGAGTCCACCTGGATAATCACTTCTTGAATTCTGTAACTTAATCTCACCTACAGAGTCTCTTTTGTCATGTAAGGTAACATATCCACAGCTTGTTGATGATTAGGTGGTGGGTATCTCTTAGATACCACTTTCCTGTCTACCACATGCAAACATAATATTATTTCAAATTAAGTGACAGGAAGTTTCATTGCAAGTCTCATGGCTTCTATTTTATTTTACTTCTGTACAGTAGAAACTAATACCACCTGCTCAGTATATAAGAAACTATTGGGGAAGCAGTCTTGAGGAGAATTGAATGGTTTTGTGTGTGTGTGTGTGTACATAGGAGATGGAGGTTATGGGGACATATATATAGGGCTCAATGAAATGGATTGATATGGGAATAAAGAATATGTTTGGAAAGACAGCTTGGCATTCTTCTGAAGAGTAAGAGGATGCGAGCCAAAAGACCTCATAGGGTTTGAAAGTGCAAGGAAATATGTATTTGGTGACTTGAGGCTGTGATTTGAATAAGCTTTGTGTTTTCGAACATACCACTTTCTTTTTTGTTTGTTTTCAAAAATCATTTCAGTCCCAGAAGTGTTTGAGAGTCAGGCATCTCGTTTGGCCCGTATAAGTACTGCTGAGGCATTTTATGAATGACACTGGAGCATGGATTATCTCTCCACTAAAATCACATGCCAATTATTTTTTTCCCCATAAGCTTTTTTTTTTCTTTTTTTTTTTTTTTGGTTTTTACTTAGATAAGATTAGTAAAATCTGTTTCCAAAAAAAAAAAAAAAAAAAAGACTTTGAGATCCTACAAAACTATGTGTCCATTTTATAGCACCTAAAATGATTCTTTAGATAAAAGAAACATCATTTATTATTATTATTACTATTATTATTATTATTATTTCTAAAACCAAAGACACTTCTTGGATTTCATTCAATGGTCTGTGCTGGTTTGATAAAAGAAATAATATTAAAATACTCTGGACACTTATTGTGGCACAAATAAATGTGCCATGTCTTTTCCAATTATCTTGTTTACTGTGATACTGGCTCATTTCCATAAGTTATATCTTATACTGAAGTTTTGGAGTTAATATCCCTGAAAATAATACTGATAAAACAATGTAACAAAATATCTCACTAAGAGTATAGGAATCCTCTTTCATAAATATGGATAATACTTCATTGCAAGACTAGTTTTTAGAGATTGTGAGTCCTCAAGAGACATGACAAATTTTTATGTCATTGGATTTAACCTATATGCTTAGTGTTTAATTTGATTTTATAAATAATAAGTGATGAGCTATGTTGAATACTCTACATTTTCCAATAATATCTATTGTTTAATCTTTAATATTGTTTACTTATTTGGCTATGCTTCAAGTGCTCTGTTATATTTTATAGCATCTTATTTTTGGAAATCAAACATGTGTGTCTAATCTGACAGGGCACCTTAAAATACAATGTTTAGAGCCTGATAAGTAGAAGTAATTATTTCTGAGTTGGAAATCAGTCAAGTCTAAGGCCATCTTTATCAAGATACTTCAAAGGAAGCCCATAATAATGAGAGAGAATAGGCAATTATAGTACATCACGTAATATTACACCTATCACTCTTTCTGATCCAAGTAATATTTATCTACATTGGATGATTTCAGTTACATGACACAGTTGGAGCTGAATTCTTTTGCTAGTCTAACTTGGCAATGCATGTTCCAGAAAGATATATGGTGTAGTGAAAGAAGATGATTTAGTAAGACAAGACATTTTTCCTCTCTGGACTTTTTGCTACATGAAAACCTTGTCAGTTTGACATTTGCTACTTTTGCTTTATGATTTTGTTCTATTTTCTCTTCTTCCCATGCCATCTTTATCAAACTACTAAAACACGTTTTGCTAAATACTCCAGATGGGGTAATACCATACCTAGTTCCTCGATAGAAACTAGGAAAATTGACAAGCCTCTATTCTTTATATGGCCCCACATTTTGAACATTGTATAATTCTCCCTTTGCCCATAACTGTATTATTATTACTGATTATTTATGTTTTTTCTAAACTCCCAATCCCACAATTGAGTTATATCCAATGTGTGATAGAACAGTAGATACTAAAATTATATCTGCTGAATGATGAATATTTGTTTCTAATTTCAGTGTATCAGAAGAGGATACTTTTATTTTAGCACAGAAAATATAGGTACTACATACACTGTATGTGCATGGGATGTACTTAGGGGGAGAATAAACTTAAATTAAGTCTTTTGTTTTGAGCATGCTATGAATTAATCATCCAGTGTAGATAGAATCTCAATAAATAGAGAATGAGAGAATGCACATATGTTGTTTAATAGACCTAACTTCTTGAAAGATGAAAGGGATGCTGACTATAGAGTAACTCCAACAACTCAGTTTTGATTAGTTATAAAAGTGTTAGAGACTTCAGCTTTGATTAATGGCAGGCACGATGCCTCGCAGAAATTCTCCCATTCAGAACACCTATAACACATCAAAGAAGTATCAATGTTGTAAAATATCACCCAGCTAAGGTCCAAAAAGATGGACATAAAAGGGGAGCCAAGATAGAAAGCTTAACAGACAAGAGGATGGATACTTTTGACAGCTTTGCAGGAGTAGGAATATAAAAATTAGAGTGTAGGGCTTGCGGGGGTGGGAAAGGAGATGGCTTGCCTAGTAAAGTACTCTGCGTTTTAGTTGGGACCATGAAATACTGCAACTAGAAAAAAATTAGCTGAAAGTAGGTTGTCATTTGTCTACTTAGAAGGAAAATAAATAATCAGAACAAATAATTGTTCTATAGAATCTTAGATTAGATCCTGAAACTGAAAAAATTTTTTAAAAAAATCCTGAAACTGAAAAAAGAAAGCATTAGTGGAAAAGCTGAAGAAATTAAATTAAAATCTGTAATTTAGTTAACAGTATTATAAAAAAAAAACAACAGTATTATGCCAATGTTAAATTCTTAATTTTGTAATTATACCATGTTTATAAAAGATGCCACTATTTTGTTAACTTGGCTATATGGAATTCTTTGTACTAACATTGCAATCACTAAACAAAATATAGTTTGTGTAATTAGGTTAATATTAAGCATAGTAAATCTACAGCAAAAAAGAAATTCTATACAGAAGAATATTTCATAATAATAAATTATTCCATTCTCCAATATAAAGTTTCTCAATTTGAATGCACATGCTAATGTTGTCTGATAATATATGACAAAGGAAAGAGTTGGGAGATGCACAAGGTAAAGTAGAACAACAAATTATATCTGCTAAATGTAGAAAGAAAGGCATAATGACAAGAAGAATATGGAGTAGTAAAATGAAAATGTAAAACAATCAGCAAACAAGTTGTTTCTGTGAAAAATATAACACAATTTATAAAAACTCAAGCAAATATAGCAATAAAACATAAGAATAAGCACAAATGACCAGTGTCAAAAATGAAACAGTGGATATAAATACAGAATCTAAAGATATTGAAAAAATAGAGGATATTACTAATATCTCCATAGTAATGTACATGACAATGTAGAGAAAATGGAAAAATCCCTAAAGATAAAAATAACTTACCAAGAACTGATACCAAATGAAATAGAAAAATTGAAGTCTCATTGTTATTAAATGAATTCAAATACATAATAGCTATCTATACTTATTAACTATCTATAATTAACATCTATCATAAACTCGCTTCCAAAATATGAAAAGTTCATTATAAAAAAGGGAAGTTATGGTCTCAGTGTCAGGTAAATAATCAAAGATCTAAGTAAAAGTAAAATGAATGCAGCATCTTAAAGGGATGAAACCTCCTCAATTCAGTGATAAAAATTTTAAAACAGAAAACTTAGAAAAAAATTTCTAAATCTGCTGAGTAACAACAAATATTCCTAGAGCACAATAACATTTTTAAAAGTTAATATTGCAAACTTTTCTTTTGAAATAGATAATAAGGAAAAATGTCTACTTTTAACATTTCTATTTCACACATCTTAGTCATTATAATACAAATGGGCAGATTTAATTTTTTGAAACATTTAAAATGCATTTTGGAAGCAATATCTCCCACTCCACACAGTCTTACAAAACCTTAAAACTCCTCAATCATTGTATGAATGCATGTTCTCCTCTCCTTTGAACTGATAGGATTTTGCAGTAACCATAACCAATAGAATATAGTGAAAGTGATATTTTATGAATCCCAAGACTATGTCAGAAAAAAAGCCATGCACTTTTTCCTTGTTTTTTTTTTTTTTTTTTTTTTTTTTTTTTTTTGTATGCTCACTCTTGGAACCCAGCCATGATTCTAGGACTAAGTTCAAGTAGTTCGTGGAGAACACTATGTGAGGAGAAATTGGGCTTCTAAAGCCCCCCCACCTGTTTGCAGCCGAAAACCAGCACCAAGTTGCTGGGTATCAGCGAAACACTTTGAAAGTGAATCCTTCAGTTGCCACATACTAGGAACTTCCCCAGCTTGGGATGCATTGCCAAAAGAAACACCAAAGCCCTGATAAAATTTAAGATATCTGGGCAAAAACAGTATTATTTTGATCTATTAATTTCTGTGTAGATTTTTATGCAGCAGTGAATAACTAATATCACAAAGATTAAAATTCATGAATATTGTAGACATTTTAATAACGCCTATTCAAACTTTATCTGAAATAATAGTTGACTTTAACACAAATTCTATCTATGAAATACTCAAATTGTAAAATCAGGCAGTTTTAGATTACTTATAACAGTTTTTTTTTCTTTGTATTTACCACATTATAGTTAAGTGTGCTTATCTATTTATTTAAAAAATATAAGTCACAGAAGACACAGATATTCACAGCCACATTTGTGACCCTACTGAGGTCTAGATAAATTGAAGAATATAAAATAAAAGTGGGAGAAATAATGATATATTGCTGACCATAAAGCCCCTAGATATGTGGAAACAGCTTTGTTACCACTAATAGCCTGGGGGAAATCAAATTGAAATCCCATAATAAATCTCTGCAAAGTATGTTTTCATTGCTAACCCTACAACCCAATAATTCCCAACATTTTGACTGTGATAGATCACTCCTATGATTGCCAACTTTGAATCTTAACCTTTAGGGGATATTAAATTACTATTCCAGTGATGTTTTGTAAAGACTTTCTCAATACAGTTATCATGATATTATTTTTGAAATATTTTTTGAATGAATTAAATGAGATTTGTATGAGGGACAATGAGGGGCAGTGAAATAAGCAATTTTGATGCCAAATAAGCCTAAATTTAAATCCCTGATTTTCAGGGCACCTGGGTGGCTCAGTTGGGTAAGCCTCTGCCTTCCGCTCAGGTCATGATCCCAGAATCAGGCTGCTTGCTCAGCAGGGGGAGGCTACTTCTCCCTCTGCCTCTGCCCCTGCTCTATCTCCCTCACTCTTTCTCAAATAAATAAAATCTTAAAAAAAACCCTGATTTTCAAGGCATGTAATATTTTAATACTATTATTATATTTGGAGCCAGGACAAAGTTTAATCATTTTTCTTACTGCATGGTGAAATATTATCTGTTTATGCCAAATCCCATTTTATTACCCTTATGACACATTTCATTTTCTTTTCTCTCTATTCACCACTCTCACCCCACCCCACTGCCCATAGGAAATAGTTCTAGGCTGCTGGATATGGACTTTTGAGCTTGTATGTAGCTTTTAAAAACATATAGTTTTAAAAATATATTTATCGTTAATTTATACAGATTTACAGAGTTGGCACTCACCTATATATTTTATTTTGTTTTGAATGTTTCCACTAATCACTATTTTTAGATCCTGTGTAGCCTAGAATGTATACCTAGTTTATTGTTTTTAACTCTTTTCCATGGTATACATCTTCCTCATATTTATCCATTTGAAATCTAGATTGTCTCTAATAATTTGCTATATTATGATTAAATTATTGATATAATGAATATCTTCACATATGTTGCATGGTCCTTAATGAGAATTCCCATATGAGGATTTCTTTGAAATATAAACTCAGGAGTTATTATTATTGGATCACCTGGTGTATACAAATTCAGTTTGATGAAATACTGTCAGACTGGCCTCAAGAGACGATTTTTTTTTTTTAAGATTTTATTTATTTATTCCAGAGAGACACAGAAAGAGAGGCAGAGACAGAGGCAGAGGGGAAGCAGGCTCCCCACAGGAAGCCCAATGTGAAATTCAATCCTAGGACCCCAGGATCACGCCCTGAGCCTAAGGCAGACACTCAACCACTGAGCCACCCAGGTGCCCCAAGAATAGATTTTTTATTTTTTATTTTTTTATTTTATTTTATTTTTTTTAAGAATGGATTTTTAAATGAACTTTCCCACTATTGTAATTAAGGAATCCTATTTCTCACATTTCTGCCAATAGTTGCCATTACATTACTGAAAGATAAAATATAATCCAAAAGCTGCATTTTACTTCTAATCTCCTAAAGTATACCCTTAAAAGGTAAATATTATGAATTGATCATTATCACAGGATATAATTTTAATATATTTTAGACGTATTTCTAACCTCCCAACGTGAAAGAATGTATCATTAGGTTACTCAAGTCCACAATTTAAGATTAATCACTTATTTTGTATTTGTTAGAAGTCTTTCATTTGCAAATATAAGAATATAAGACTTAGTAACACTAGCTTTAAGAATGTGCAAAAATTATTCCAGAGTTAGATGACACAAAAAGTTTGATCTGATGATTCATTCTTACTCATCAAAGACCTCTTTTGCTTGTGTCTTATTTGACTTTTCTTCTTATTTTTTAAAAAATTTATGAGTTTAACGTGAAATCTTAAAAAATACAAATAGAAGGAAGTCCATGTTCTTTCATATTGTACAAAAAAGTAGGAGTAGAACCAAAAGTAAATTAAACATTATCAAATTTGTTTACACCACTATCTAGTTCTACAGACTATTATTCAAATAACAGAAGAAAGTAGATAGTAATTCAGGATTGGGAAAGTGATAATAATTTCCAAAACCCTTTCCTACCATGTTTACTCTACACTCTACAGTTGTGCTCACAGAGATAACTTCTTTTGCTTCTCCACTGTGCAGGAATTCAGCTGTACATAAAGTTGAAATTATGTTTCAGTATGCCAAAATACATTTTATATATTTGATTCATTTGCTGAATTAGGCCTCTTATATCAGTCATCCTAAATTAAGCCAACTGATGTCTACCATCTACCTTTCTAAAGTATATGAGCTGTGTAAAAGTGGTAAATACAAAATTGACAATCAGAGTAAAACAACAGCAAAGAAAGGTAAGTGGATGTGGAGAACAGGAAGAGCAAACATTTTCAAAAACAAGAAAAATTATGTACTTCAGCTCACTTAAAACAGTTTAATCCCTTATAAGCAAATAACAATTTTCATAAAATGTAGACAAATCTTTAAAAAATTACTTCTGCTAATATTTTCACTACAACCATTATTTATTAAAAATAAAATGTATGCTTTATCAAATTAAATAATTTTGAGATTCATAAAGGTTATTGTTTTGCCCCCCCCCCCTTTTTAAAGTCTTTTTTCTTTTTTTTTTAGGACTTTATTTATTCATGAGACCCAGAGAGAGAGAGAGAGAGAGAGAGAGAGAGAGAGGCATAGACATACAGGGAGAAACAGGCTCCATGCAGGGAACCTGATGTGGGACTTGATCCCGGGACCCCAGGATCATGCCCTGGGCCGAAGGTAGGTGCTAAACCACTAAGCCACCCAGATGTCCCTATTTTGCCCCTTAAATGTCTTACTTCCATATCTACGCTCATGTAAACATGTTTCATAATATAAACAGATTTTGTGAGCACAGTTTGTTAAAAGTTTCATAATTTCACAAAATAAACATTTATCATTCTGTAACATTCTTTTGTTTTCATGAAATGATATTTTTTGAACCTTTCTCCATGCTAATGCATAGAGATTTAAGTCATTAATTTTAGAAGGTGTATAATTGTATTTTTGCATCAGGGGCTGGAATTATACATTTTAGCAGGAGCGTGTGCTAAAAGAAAGTAAATATTTTTTTTTAAAACTTGGCAGTAGGAGAGGGGGCAAAGAAGAATGATCACCTTTTATAGCTTCCAAGAAATTAGTAAGTCCCCAAATCCCAGGAAGTGCCTATCAATTATCTCAATTGCAGATTATTAACAAAAGCTCACGTGGAACTTGCTTCATGCTTCACATCTGTTCAGTTGTTTATCTCTTCCAGCAGAGAATAATTTTTCCCTTTCTCTTTTTCTTTAAATATTACACGTGTTTTTCATTGTGGAATCTAAATGAGAACCCTGTTCACAAGGCTGTATGGGAAATACAGTCCATTCCTGGAGATATAATTAAGAGTTGACAATGTTGGAGATGAAGATGAGTATCACTAGAGAGTCAACAATGCAATATGCTCCATGTCATAGTAGCATAAATTATCCACCCCTTCCTGTACTGGTGGACATTGAGATTACCTGTTGTTTTTTTTTTTAATTAATGGTGTATTCAAAATAAGCATTAAGTTACATACCATTAATTTAATTGGGTCAAATGATATTACTTTTCTGCTCCAACATATATTTCACACAACACAGAGATTTAAAATAGGAATGTTAGGACGCCTGGGTGGCTCAATGGTTGAACATCTACCTTCGGCTCAGGGTGTGTTCCCGGGGTCCTGGGATCGAGTCCCCCATCGGCTCCCTGCAGGGATCCTGCTTCTCCCTCTGCCTGTGTCTCTGCCTCTCTCTCTCTCTCTCTCTGTGTCTCTCATGAATAAATAAATAAAATATTTTTTAAAATAGGGATGTTATTAAGTAGAGTATAATGAGTTACTAATTTTTGAGTCACCTTTGGGAGACTGAAATAAATTAGCACATATTAAAACTATTGCACTAGAATGCCATCTTTATTTGACATGAAGTGTATTTTTTTCTAAAAGAAACATTTTAAAACTTTAAAAATATGTATAGACATATTCAAAAGAGTGAAAATTCCCTTCTTTATTATGTAATATGGGACTAATTTAATATCCGGGTGTAATAAATTGGTCCTGACTGATCACTTTTATAGCCTTCATTTTTTGCAACAACTCAGGAATCTGTCCATTCTTCTGATCCCTGTAAATTGTCATATTTCTTATTATCACTGGGTCTACCTCTAGGACACTATCTTCTCTGCATACTCTCTTCAATTCTCCTACTTTAATTTTCCAGAAAGCCATACAAAAAAAATTTATACTATACACAGTAAATGGCATTCAGAATGCAAACAAAAAGGACTTTAATCCCAAAGTATAGAGACATTCTTTTCCCTTAGGATTCAGAGGACTGATCACCCTAGGGAGCATGCAGGTTGCTATTATTTACATAAAGGGGATTAACAGTAATATAATGCTGGTTTAGTTAAAAAAAAAAGAAACAAAGCACAAAATCTTTTTAAATAAATAAATTTGCTCTAAACTACTGGAAAGTTCCACAAATCAAATGAAAACCTGGAAGGTTGTTTTGTTTGCCATTCTGTTCTTATTTTTAGATATGAGTGTTTTGACAGATCTCTCAAACTTTAAAATGATACCATCTAGCAAAAGAAGTGAAAGTGCATCCCCAAGGGTGTTTGCTTTTATTAAGTTAAATAATGTAAAAGTGTTCATTCTTATTTGCAAACAACAATGACAACTTTGGTAACAGGATAAAGTAGTTCTGAAAATTCTACAAATTCTTCAGTGTCCATATTTTATATTCATAGTTTACTCAGATCACCAGAGAGTAATATTCTAATATTGTATTATTGAAAGAGTGTGGTGTACAGACTCAGGAGACCTGGTTTTGCATTCTGGTTCTCCTGTTCACAAGTTATAAATTTATCCTTAAACTTTTATAATCTTTATTTTGTCTTGTCACTTCTGAAATGTGAATAATAATACCTATGCAAGTGTTGTGAAAATAAAATAAGATGTTAGTGAAAAAAATGGGTAGGAACTATAACGGACTAAGTCATTTATCATGCTCTAAATATGTTTCATAAAATCCACAATACGTTTATTGATAATATTCTAAATTAGAAACAACTTTTAGGACAAGATGCTACAAGTGATAGTTGATATTTAAAAAGATTAAAAGGTAACCTAGAAGTAACATCATGAAAAATGGCAGAGTGGGAATTTCCTAGTGTTACTTTTTTTCCACGGTAACAACTAATAAGTCAGAAAAAAAAAAAAAAAACTCTATGAGAATCAACTGTTTTGGAAATCTAGAGCCTGATCACATAGTTACAGCAACGAAGGGAAGGCCCAGTGAAGGGAGAGGCTGTTGAACTTTGGTAAGAGAGCAGTGGACATGTTTTTATCCCCCATTTCTAACTCTTGCTGTGGCTGGGGGATGAAAGCCTGAATTTCTAGAGCATCTGGTGTGATTAGGGTGGATAGTAAGGACTTTGTCCTCCAGTAATTTGGATGTGTGTGTTTTGATTGGTCTGCTGGTTCCCCAAATGATTAACACAGATGATGGTCTTTGATTCATTTCCCTAAGGATGGCTTCCCCAATGATATCTATTCCAAGTATTTTTCCTAGAATTGTTTTTTTTTTTTTTTTAAGATTTTATTTATTTATTCATGGGAGACACACACACAGAGGCAGAGACACAGGCAGAGGGAGAAGCAGGCTCCATTCAGGGAGCCCGACGTGGGACTTGATCCCGGGTCCCCAGTTTCACGCCCTGGGCTGAAAGAGAAACTAAACCGCTGAGCCACTCGGGCTGCCGTCTTCCTAGTTTTTGATCCAGAAATTTAAGGAAATATGTATCAGGTCACGAGCTGATCACAGAGATAATAGAAAGCAAACAGTGACCAAACAGGAAAAGGAACACAAAGTTTGCCAATAGTATGGAAAAATAACTAAAAATGGTTGAATAGAGTACTCAAAAAGAGGAAGAAAAGTAATCTCTGAGGTGCGGGAGATCTGATCTTTAGTGTTGTAATATCCTACTCAAAATCTTCCATTCTCAACAAAAAAATTTACAAAGAAATTGGAAAGTTTAGTTCATTCGCAGGAAAAAAATAATTTGAAAAACCTATCCTGAGACAGCGCAGGTTGGAATTACTAGTAAAACACATTAAATCAATTGATTTAACCAGCTAAGGAAAACCATGGACAAAGAACTAAAGGAAATCAGAAGAACAGTGTATGAGCAAATAGGCAATTTAAAATAATATAGGGGCAGTAATTATTAAAATTGTTTAAAAATTATAAAGCCAGATTGAAATTCTGAAGCCTAGATTTTTTTTTTAAAGATTTTATTTATTTATGACAAACACACAGAGAGAGACAGAGAGACAGAGAGGCAGAGACTCAGGCAGAGGGAGAAGCAGGCTCCATGCCGGGAGCCCGACGTGGGACTCCATCCCAGGACTCCAGGACCATGCCCTGGGCCGGAGGCAGGCGCCACACCGCTGAGCCATCCAGGGATCCCCCTGAAGCCCAGATTTTATAAAATACAATAGCCCAGATTAAAACAAAAATAGAAGGGTTCTACAGCAGATTTGAGTACAGAGAGGAATCAAAGAACCTGAAAAGGCAGTTAAAATTAATCAGTTTGAGGAACAAAGAAAACTAGGAAGAGCGCAAGGGACCTGTGAGACACCATCAAACACATTGATGTAGGACTATCAAGAAAAAAAGAGAGAAAAGGACACAAAAATACTTGAAGAAGTAGTGGCCCAAAACTTCCCCAAATTTGATGAAATGCAAGAGTGTTTGATGAGAAACAACGATCAATCTTATTTAGGATCCTTACATGTGACATGTGGCTTTTTTCTTGTTGCTTTCAAGATTTTTGTTTTGTCTTTGTCTTTGAAATTTTCACTATTTGACTATTTTGACTATAATAGTCTTAATTTAAATCTCCATCAGTTTATCCTCCTGGAGTTTTTGAGCTACTTGGATGTGTAGACTCTTGCATTTCATCAAAGCTGAAGAAGTCTTTAATAGATCTGCCCTAAGTGAAATGCTAAGAGGAATCATTCAGACTGAGAGTGACACTACTATACAGTAAGTCAAAGCATGTGAAGAATATTATAACAATACACAGGCAGATAAAAATGCAAATATAGTTTTCATCTGTAATTCCTATTTTTATATGATTTAAAATACAGATGCATAAAACAATCCTTATATATCTGTGTTAATCAGCACAACATACAAAGATGTAATTCGTGACAAATACAAAGATAAATGGGGGAGGAGAGCTATATGAGTATTTGTATAGTATTGAACTAGTTGGAATTATACAAACTAGGTTGTTATGCATTTAAGATAATTGTAATTCCCTAGGTAATCACTAACTAAAACAAATATACAGAGAGGAAAAAAATGTAAACAACTAAAAAATATATATACAGAGAGGGAAAAAAAGTATGTTACAAAAGTAACCAACTAAATACAAAAAAAAGAGAGTCAATAATAGAACTGAGGAATAAAAACATAAGGCACAGAAAGCAAATAACTAAAATATATGAGTATGTCCATTTTTAGTCTTTACCTTAAATATAAACAGATTAACTAATTAAAAGGTAGAGATTGGCAGAATGGATTTTAAAAATTATATACTGTCTACAGAGACTTATTTTAAGGGGACACAAAAAGGTTAAAAGTAAAGGATGGAAAGAGTTATTCCATGAAAATATTATCTAAAAGACACCTATGGTGACTTTATTTTTATCAAACAAGAGAGATTTTTAAGTAAAAAAGATGTACAAGAGGCAAAGGACATTATATATTGATAAAATATTTGACCTATCAAGAAGATATAACAGTTATAAATATATAAGTTACAGTTACAAATCTAACAGCAGCCCCTCAAACTATGTGAAAGCAAACATTGACAGAATTAAATGGAGAAATAGTTCTACAATAACAGTTGGAGACATTGATGTCCCACATTCAATATAGGATAGAACAACCCAACAGAAGATTAATACGGAAATAGAGGAACTGAATAACATTACAAATCAATTAGATATAAGATGCATATATACAGAACACTCCACCGAGTAACAGCAGAATGCACATTCTTAAGTGCATATGGATGTTCTCCAGGATAGATCATATGTTATCCCACATACAAGTCTTAACACAATTACAAAGCTTGAAAGCATACAGAGTACCTTTTTGGACCTCAATGACAAGGAATCAATAATAGAAGAACATTAGAATATCCCAAAATATATGGAAATTAAGCAACACACTATTAAATAAAGGAATCATAGAGGACACTAGAAAATACCCGGAGACAAATGAAAACAAAAAGCAAACATACTAACATTGACAAGATGCAGTGGAACAGTGCTCTGAGTGAAATTTATAGCTGTAAAAGACTACATTTAAAAAAAGAAAAGTTTCTCAAGTCAATAAACTAACTAAAATTTAAACACCTACAAAAAGAAGGGCAAACTATATCCAAAGGTAGCAAAGAAGGGCATTATGGTTAGACAGAAGAAACACTAAATATAGATGAGCAACAGAAAAAAATCAATGAAACCAGAAGTTGGCTTTTGGTTTTTATCCATATCGTGTGAGACATTTATATATATATTACTCAGCCACAAAAAAAAGACTGAAATCTTACCATTTGCAACAACATAGATGGATCTAGAGAGTAATGCTAAGTGAAATAAATCAGTCAGAGAAAAAAAAATACTATATGATTTTATTCATATGTAGAACTTAAGAAACAAAAAACAAAGAAAAAGAGCCCCCCCCCCCAAAAAAAAAGAAACAAAAAGACTCCTAAATATAGACAACAGACTGGTGGTTGCCAGAGGGGAGGCAGATGGGGGGATGGATGAAATAGGTGAAGGAGATTAAGAGTACACTTAACTGTGATGACCACTGAGTAATGTACAGAATTGTTGAATCATTGTATTAGATACTTGAAATTAATATAACACTGTATATTAACTAGACTTGAAGAAAAACACTCCTTATTCATATTGACAGGAAAAAAGGTAAAAGACTCAAAGTACTAAAATCCGAAGTGAAAGGAACATTTTACTGACATTAGAGGCATAGAAAGGATTATAGGAAAATACTGTGAGCAATGGCATGCCAACAAATTGGAGAAGCTAGATTAGATGGTTTAATTCTGATAAACACACAAACTCCAAGACTATCTCAAGAAGAAAAAGTAAATCTGAATAGACCTCTAACAAGTAAGCAGATTGAATTGGTAATTAAAAATTCAAAGAAATACTTCCCAACAAAGAAAAACATGGAGCTGCTGGTCAATTATTCACTGATAGATTTATACCAATTCTTCACAAACTCTTCTAAAAAGTAGACAGAGCAATACATCCTAACTTATTCTATGAGGTTAGTATTACCCTGAAAGCAAAACCAGGCAAAGATATTACAAGAAAACTGTACCAATATCCCTTATCAATGATATTCATACAAAAATCCCCAACAAAATGCTAGTAATATGAATTCAGCAGCATAGAAAGGGGACCATAAAGAGGACCAAGTGGGCTTTACACAAGGAATGCAAAGATGGTCCAACATACAAAAATCAGCCTATGTATTACTCCACATTAATGTTATACAGGAAAATAAGCCTGTGTGATAATCTTAAATGATGCATAAAAATATTTGCCATATTTACTGTGATAGAAACACTCAAAATACTGTGATTAGAAGGAATCATTTTCTACATGGTAAAGGTCCACAACTAACATCATAATTAATGGTGAATGACTGAAAGCTTTTCCTCTAAGATAAGAAAATAAGACTAGGATATCTGCTTTCACCACTTCTCTCTGACATAGTTATCTGATGTTCTTGACAGAGCAATTAGGCAAGAAATATAGATAAAAGACATCCAAATTGAAAGGAAGCAGAATTGCTTCTGTTCATAGATGACATGATCTTGTATGTAGAAAACTCAAAGGAATTCACAAAATACTGTTATACCTAATTTTTAAATTCAGGAAATTTGAGAGATGGAAAATCTACTTGCAAAAATCATCTATTTCTCTACTACTAGTAAAAAACAATCTGAATAAGAAATTTAAAAAACAATTTAATTTTCAATAATATCAAGAGAATAAAATACTTAGGAATAAATATAACCAATGAGGTGCAAGACTTGTACATTGAAAACTACAAAACATTGCTGAAAGAAATCAATGAAGACTTAAATAAATCAAAAGACATCTCATTCATATATACAAGACCTAATATTGCTAAGATGATGCTTTAACCTAAATACAGAATCAGTGTAATTCCTATCAAAATGTCAGTGATGTTTGGGTAAAATGGAAAAACATATCAATTTAACATAAAATTTTAAGAGACCTGGAGTCGTCAAAACAATCTTGAAAATAACAAAGTTAAGCTCGTACTTCACAATTGCAAACTTACAAACCTTTGGTAATCAAAATAATGTGATACTGACTTAAAAATATACAGATACACCACTGCAATAAAATTGACACCTCAGAAATAAACCCTTATATATATGATCAACTGACATTAGGCAAGGATGCCACAATCTTTCAGAGGGGAGAGTTTAGTTTCTTTAACAACCGGTATTGGAAAAACTGAATATGTATATGCAAATAATGAAAATAGACCCTCATCTTATACCATATATAAAAATAAACCAAAATGGATCAAAACACCTACTTTACAGCTAAAACTATAAACTCCTAGAAGAAAACATGGGGGCAAATCTTCATTACTTTGGACTTGGCGGTGGCTATTTAAATATGGACCTAAATGCACAGGCCAAGGGCACTATTAACAGAGTAAGAAGACAACCCACAGATCAAGAAAAAATAATTGCTTTATGAGATAGGAGTTTAATATTCAGAATAGTTGAAGAACTCCTACAAGTCAACAACAATAACAAAAGCAAACAACAATATTATAAAATGGGCAAAGAACCAAATAGATTTTATTCAAGGAAGATATGAAAATTCCCAATAAGCATATAAGAAGATGCTCAGCATCATCAATCATGAGGGAAATGTAAATCAAAACCACAATGAGATTTCACTTCATACCTGCTAGGATGGATAACACACACACAAAAAGTAAAATAATAAATGTCAGTGCAAATGTGAAGAAATTGAGACTTTTGTATCTCCCTGGTAGGAAAGTGAAATGGTGCCGCTACTGTGCAAAACAGTTTGAGAGTTCCCCAAAGCATTCAACATAGAATTACCAGATGACCCAATCATTTTCTTCTTAGGTATATTTCTAAAAGAATTAAAATAGGGACTCAAACTGATAACCTGTATGCAAACAACCATAGTAGAATAATTTACAATAGTCAAAAGGTGGAAACAACCCAAGTGTCTATCAACTGATGAAGAGAAAAACAAAATGTGGTATATACATTGTAGATTATTATTTAGTCATATAAATGAATTAATGATACATGGTACATGAGTGAACCTTGAAAGTATTATGCTAAATGAAATAACCCGAGCATAAAAGAACAGATATTGCATAATTTCACAAATGGGCAAACTCAAAGAAACAGAACGTACAATAGAGATTATCAGGGATGGGGTGGTGGGAAGGCGGAGTTAGTTCTTAATGTGTACAGATTTTCATTTGGGGTGATAATGAAGTTTTGGAAGTAGATAGTGGTGACGGCTGTGCAACATTATAAATGTAATTAATGCCACTATATTTTACACGAAAACTGGTTAAAATGTCAAATTTAAATGTTACGTATATTTACCACTGTATATAAATATATGATTAAGAGTTACTTTAAGTTCTAATAAATTAGTTTTCTCAAGTTGCTTAAAAATGGAAATGGTAGGGAGATTTTTTTCTTAGCATCCCAGTAGTTTCAAGATCATTATTACATTTGATAACCAGTTCATAAAACTACTTTAAAAGAGCACTATTTTTTTTCCATTATCTTCATTCCTAGGATGTCAATTCAGTTTTAATACACCAGTGTGTTGCTGAATGTGAAGGCTGTTTTAGAAATACTTTTTTAACACATAACTTTACTGCCCTTGAAATAGGAAATGTGTTGCATTGAGTTCTGTAATAACAAGGTAACTTTTCAATTTCAAAAGCCATAGTATCTCAAGGGTCATTTTCTCCATTTAGTCTCATACCATCATATTGTTGATTTGAACAGGGAATTTCCATTGATTTCAAAAGGGCCATGTACAGAGATAGACTGTAAAAGGGTCTAGAGCCCACATGGAAGTGGAATTAAGTTTTGAGATGATCTGGAATCTGCTTTTGTGGACTCACTCAATCAGAATATGGTTATAGTAATATGTAAAACAAAGTGGTTTTCCCGTATGCCAACTGTACCAGTAGTGTCCTGTAAAATAATGAAACTTTAAAAAAATGATTGGTTAAACTTAACAGTTATTAGACTATTCTGCTGTCTTCATATAAGTTTCTGGATTAAAATTAAGATCAATAAATATTCTTAATATTTACATTATGCCTTTATTTCATTCACTATACTACTTAGTGCAGTCACTGAAATGCAGAAGTAAATTATATTGACATAGATGGTATAGAATTTATGTTGAACTACTATAAAACCAGTCTATTATTGCATTAGTTTACATTACTTTTTTTTTACCTTACATTTTTAAAGTAGTTATTATGAATTCTAGGGCATGTTTTTCTCAATATTTTTGGGGAAGTTACTTTAGGTACTAAAGGTTGACTAAATGAGTTTTGCAAGATTGCATGATTCCGGTCATGTCATCTGCAAATATAGTTTTCCTTCTCTTCTAATCCTGATGCATTTTATTTTATTTTCTCTCCCTACATGGGCTAAATTCTTCTAATACAGTATTGTAGTAGAGGTGATGAGAGGGGACATCTTTGCATTTCTTCTGATCATGGAAGGAAAGCACTCAGACTTTACCATTAAGGACGATGGTAACTGTAGGTTTTTTCACAGATGTCCTTCATCAAGATGAAGAAGTGTCCTTCTATTTCTAGTTTTCTTTTTATTTTTTTTAAGATTTTATTTATTTATTTGAGAGGGAGAGAGCAGAGAGAGAGAGAGAGAGCACAAGTAGGGTATGGGTAGAGGGAGAGGGAAAAGCGAAGCCCTGCTCAGAAAAGAGTCCAACCTGGGGCTCAACCCCAGAATCCTGAGATCATGACTTAGGCCGAAGGCAGGCATTTAACTGACTGAGCCACCCAGGGCTCCCCCTATTTCTAGTTTTCTAAAAGTTATCAAGAATGCACATTAGACTTTGCAAATGCTTTTTCTGTGTCTATTCAGATAAGCATATTGTTTTTGTTTTGTTTTGGGTTTTTCTTTGTCAATATGGTGAATTAAAATGTAAACATAATATAATAATGTAAACAAATAAACATATAAATGTAACATATTATGTAAATATATTATGTAAATAAACATAAATGTAAACATATATAATAATATATATACATTATATTACTTCTTTAGATAAGTATAGATTAATGTCTTACTTTTTTATGCTATATGATAATCTCTGCCTTTCAATTTGAGTGTTTTTACCTCTAAATTTAATATGGTTATCAATATCCTTAGGTTTAAATATATTATGTTGCTAATCATTATCTCATGTATTCTTTCTTCCACATTTTCTTTTTTCTGTCTTCTTTTGGATTAGGTATTTATATGGTTCCATTTTATATCATTTGTTGATCTTAAAAAAAATGACTTGTGGCTTTTAAAAGTTCATTTGTTGGATCTTAAACAAAAAATGACTTGTGGTTTTTAAAAGCTATGGGGAGGGGATTGATTATGGATAGCAAGAGTGGAAGAAAGGAAATCAGTTAAGTCTTATTCTGAGATGGTTTGGGTAGAGTGAGTGGTTTGCTTGTTTACTTGTTTTTTTTTGAAAAATAGTGGACCGAGGAGCTCTGTTTAAGTCACATGATATCTGCAGTGATGACCAGGTAGCCAAATCAAGTAAGAAATTCTATACACAAACCTGATGGTAAAACTTAATGAAAAAGTCACTATTAGAGATGTAAAATTAATGTCAACAACATACAGAGCAATCAATTCATTTTAAATCCTTGGGACTGATTATATAATCTTGGGACAGAGTAAAGCGAAAAGGTAAAGTTTCTGACCTTCCAGGCAACTATAAAATTTATATTTCAACAGATAAGGAGATTAAGGAGGAAGAGCCAATAAGTAGAAGAAAAAACAGATAAATATGGTGTCATCAATGACAAAGAAAAGCAGCATTTTTAAAAAGAAGGAAATGTTCAATTGTGAAAAATTTTGCCTAGAGGTCAATTAAAATGAAGACAGAGAAATAGCCATGGATTACATACATGAGACCGTTGGTGACCTGATAAGATTACTATCAGTAGAGCCATTTGATAAAATCAATTTTGAGTAGGATGAGGAAATTAGGACTTAAGTGAATTTAGTGACTATAGATAACATATGAGTCTAACTAGTTTGTGAGGTTAAACGAAAAGAGTTACATAGAGGGTAAGATGTGGTGAGTGGAAGTTGTCGCCCTGCTTTGTTTAGTTTTCTTTGTCTGTAATGGGTGAACACAAGAGCATAGTTATATTCAAGAAAGAGGAATAAATTAATAATTCATAAGGAGAAGTGACTATTACAGCAGCAGCTACCTAAGAGATACAAATGGTTGGGATCCAGGGTACAAGTGGAAGAGCTAGCCTTTCATAGAAGAGGAGCTACTTTGACTGTTATAACTGGAGGAAATGCAGAAGACAGGCCCAGGTTAGATAAAAACATAAATATATTGGCAGGAAAAGAAAGGAGTTCGTGATTGATTGCTTTGATATTTATTCATGAGGAAGTTTGGGACAATGTTTTTAGCTCTTGCAGATGAGGAGTTGCAGTGAGTACAATTGGAAGTTTGAGGTGTGAGGAGACGGTATGAAGCAGTTGCTTCAGATATGAAGAGAAAGAACGTGCGAGCAAAGTGTGGGAGAGTTTTCAGGCACTGTTGAGTGAGAAAAAGCGTCGCTATGTGATTTTTGAATGAATTGAAAGAGAGACAAAGCATTGCTATGTGATTTTTTTCTCAGACTATATTTAACATTTAACCTGGCACAGGCACCATATAGTTAACAACTTAATTAAAAATAGGTTTGAAATTTTGCTACTTTATGTACAGAGAAGGATAAGAGGGGACAAGGCTTTAAAGGAGCTTGTGATGGATTAATTATACTAATGGTAGAGTCAGTATATTCAAGGCACATAGTCATTACACCACAGGGGGCAGATATCCTCATTGAGTTATTTGATGATGGATATTTATATAGCGATGAGAGAGAACTTTTAGACATGGCTGATATTGATAATCACATCTAGTGGAAAATATATTGATAGTCGTAGTATTAGTAGAAGCAAATACAATAAAAATAATAGCTAATATGTATTTGACACTTGTGTGTAACATTTAAAGTATTACACTAAGCCCTTTACCCACTAAATTCCTAAGCTTATTTATACTGTATCATTTTCGCAAAATCTCATGATGTATTACTGCTACTCCTGTTTTGGTTGCTGTTGTTGTTTTTCTTCCTCTTTTTTTTTTTTAATAAAAAAACTAAGACTGAAAGAAATTAAATGACTTGCCGAGAGTCAAAGTCTGTAAAATACAGTTTAGGAGGATCCCTGGGTGGCTCAGTGGTAAGCGCCTGCCTTGGGTTCAGGGCGTGATCTTGGAGTCTCGGGATCGAGTCCCGCATCAAGTTCCTTGCATGGAACCTGTTTCTCCCTCTGCCTTTGTCTCTGCCTCTCTCTCTGTGTCTCTCGTGAATAAATAAATTCTTTAATAAAAAAATATGGAGTTTAAATTAGAAAAGACGTTTAATCTGGGGTCTATGGATACTTTGCTATTCTGTTGCTGGAGAGCTAAGTTACAACTATAGATCTGTGATTGCCTGGTTTTGTGACTCTGAGAAAGTCACTTTACTTTGTTTTCATTTCCTCATTTGTGTTGTAGTAATGCTAAAATATCACTCTGTCTCTAATTTGATCTTTAATTTTCTAAAAAGTTATCCTAAAGAATTTGCAACTAGGGGAAAATTGAACTCCAATTAAAAAAACATATATATATATATATATATATATATATATATATATGTATGTATATATATAAAAGAATTTTAAAAATCCATCTAACTACTTTGGAGTATACAAGTGACACTTTAGTTAATGCTTTTGTGATTATTCTTTAAAATCACTATTAGATTTCATATTTCATGTCAATTATTGATAGTACATTTCTGGTACTTGTGTAAAATCAAGATTCTTTATTATAATAAACATATTTTCCCTCATTTTAATATGATACTATACTTAGTGCTCTCACACAAGAATAATTTGTATAATCATTACGAATAATGAGGATCTATTTGAGTTACAGAGGCTAAGTTTATACTCAAAATATTCAGTAATTTCAGCGTGGTTCTAAGTAATACACAATTCATATAGTATTACATCAGCATAATGTTTATATAATATGAGGCTGGTTGGTGCCAAAAGTCCTTGTGTTACATATACAGTGTGTTATATAATTTGTTGCATGACACATCAAAGCATTACATTTTGGGTCAGAAATTAATTAGAAATGTTGAACAATTATATAAGCAAGGCAGGCGGTAATTTGTTCTAGAGAAAGCATCATATATAAAACCAATCACATGCATTTCCCCCCATCTTCTCATACAACTCTAGTCCTGATTATTATATATTAAATAGTATTATATAAATTAATATACCAGTGTTTTTATATTTTAGCATTATATATACATTTTTCCCCCTTCTGCTTTGATCATTACTAAACATGCCAGGAACCCAGTGCAGCTCACATTACTTTTTACCTCTCCAAAGTTATAATGGAAAGTACATAAACTTAAGTTATTGTATTTATTCACGCTTTGATTCCCCAGAAATTGCCATAATATTATGTGTGAAGGAATAAATGTCTTTCCTCTCAATTGCATTGAGGTTCATGATTTGGGGTTATAACTTACTACTTTGGCGTATCTGCTAGCTTTTAAAAACGTCATGAAGACCAGATCTCTACAAATTCTGCATTGCTAATGTCCTTCAAACAATGATGTACTTGGAAGAGTAAATTATGTTTACCTTAGTTGAAAGTTTCTAATAAATGTTATTAACAGAATGTCAGGGCTAAATATTCAGGTAAAATACTTATGTCACGTGGAATATATGTGAGTGCAATAGAACTTAGGTATGATTGAGATTCTCATTTCCTACTTATGCCTCTGAATTATGTTTTTGCCTGCAAATCATATAGAAAGTCTCCATAGCTAGCTAGCTAGGTAGATAGATAGATAATAGGTGCACATTAAACAGACTTAGAAAGGTATGATTATTCCACCTGAATTGATTTCTGTAAATCATAAAACATTAAACTTAGTACTCAACATTTTTTCTCAGAGGTGAAAGTGAGGCATATAATTTGTACCCACGTTGGCATTAAACTTCCTGAGTTGACCTAATAGGCAGAATTTGAATACAAACGTATAAATTATGAATGGATAGCTTTATTGCTAAGGCATATATATAGTATTATATAAATATATGCATATATATGCATATGTATGTATACACACTTGGGTGTGATGTATCAAGTTTGTGAGTTTTCATGATCTATAGACTATAAAGTTTGCCAGATAACGTGAGTCTCATTTAATCATGTATACTAGGAAATAAATTTTTAAAAATGACTTCTTATTTTTAGATTGTTCTGGTTTAGAGAAAATTGTCTAAAATGATTTGTGAGTATGGTTATACGTAAGACAAATTGTACATATTTTACAGAGGCCTAATTCTAAAATATTAAATTCATGCCAAATAGCAAGTGAACACATGAAAAATTCTACCTGGAAAGAAAAGATCAGATAATAATATGGTCTGTGGCCAAAGGATGTTATGACTGAACTCACTTAATCAAAATCTAAGTAAAATTAGTGTTTGTAACTTGGATATATCTTACATCGGTGGTGATTTCATTAGTATAAATAGCATAACACTGGGAATTTTGAATAACCATGGAACTTAAAGAGAACCTGAGAAATTGTTCTGTTCTACCTTCCTTTATGAAATTATTTATCATTGAAGAATCTTATTTACCTTCACCTTTTCATTTAGGATTGTCCCTAAGGTCTCTTAGAATTTATCACAGAGAGACACCTGGGTGACTCAGTCAGTTAAGCATCTGCCTTTGGCTCAGGTCATGATCCTGTGCTCCAAGGATCGAGCCCTATATCCGGCCCCCTGCTCATCAGAGAGCCTGCTTCTCTCTCTCCCTCTGCTGCTCACTCTGCTTGTGCTCTTTCTCTCTGTCAAATAAATAAATACAATCTTTAAAAGATAATAAAAAATGTTTAAAAATTTTTAAAAAATGATTATGGAATGTAAAAATCCTTATTATCCATGCAACTATATTTCTTACATTTTGAATCATTTTTAGCCATACCAAGAATTTTGGAAGAATCCAGTTGGAAATATGTCTAATGTATTTTACTAACAACTATGAAAATTATTTCTAGCAGTAAATACCTAGGTGAGAAAAAGTATTTATTTAGCTATCAGGTAACATTTGGGGTAAATTCTCACCAATGACATCTTATAAACCTTTGATTTTTTTGTCCCATATTCTTTCAAATGTGAAAGATAAAACAATATAAAAGCAGCATAAATGTGGTCAATTTTAATAAAGATGGTGACTAAAAAATAGATGTTTTAATTTCTGAGTGACTGTTGAGCAAATATGGATAAATTAGTGCATATTTCAAACATTGCCAATTTCTGATATTCAATGGAATGAATCCAGTGAATCAAAAATATTTATTAAAACTTTAAGTTTAGGAAAGTACCAGATCTCTTACCACAACCTAGGAATTACTGACCAGATATACTACAATCTGCATAAATTCAAGACAGTATGCTCTGCTTAATGCACAGATGTCAGTCTCTGAAAAGTAGACTTGGTGAGAAATGCTGCCATGTGATCTCAGCGCAAGGAATGTCACCGAGATCTATTCAGCTATGGCAGCTGAAGTAGAGGGAACGAGCCTAACCACAAAGCGTGTTCTTTTGACTTAGTCTTGACTTCAGTGTGGCATGATATTTTAATAAACCAGATCACTACATCTATTCACCCAAGGGCAGTCTCTATTATAACAGGACAATTTTCCCACATGGTGCCTTTCAGGTTCAGGAACTGCAAGATATCTTAGAAAAGACTCTAGAAGGGTAAAGCTACTAGATAATGCTTTTGCTAATTTCCTTTCCTAGTTCTCCTAGTTCTCTTTACACCTCCTGCACACACTCTACAAATAAGTGCAAATTAAGTGCATTCCAAGGCAAACATGGAGTGTAGTGAGATTATGAAACTATCTCCACGCTATTTTTGGGACAAAGCCTCAGAAAAAGTTTCCCCTTAGAGAAACAAAAGCAGAAGAGTATTTTTGGGTACTCATTTTAATAATCTATAGTGAAAAAAATCCTTACTGTAATGGATCTGCTAAGCAGGGACTCTGCATGTGGCTATGAAGGTTTGGCACTGCACAATCGTGGGCAGTATTTATGTAGATTATAATCTGCTAGGGTATGTCAGGTGGCACCAGAAAACACTGTGATCACTACTATGTTGGGAACTCCACATCTTTTGGAGAGGAGACAGCTGCTCTCAGCAGATGTGGACTTAATGAGTGAAGCATTTTACAAATGAAGTACACCTTTATACCTTTGTCTAGTGTCTTTGAGTACAGGTTTGACAGTTTTGTTGCAGACTTCAAAACAAGTAAGAATTTGCTCTTCGAAGCAGAAAAAGTGCCTTTCTTTGGATAAAGTATAACTCTCATGCTGATTGAAGTAAAAATTAGCTCTCTCATCTCCAGAGGTTTCACATCCTTTACCTAGGAAGCTGGGAAAGTGAATATACAGTAGCTGATATAAAAGGTGAGAATAACTGGACATCAGTGAGCTTAAAGTGGGGGAGAATATTTATTTACATTTCCTATTTATTGTATTTTTTATTCAGAAATACATAATTTGTTATGTTTGACTTTGAGTAACAATAGTGGGTATGTGAAACTTCAGCAGTGGAATTGTAAAAAATAGACATTTTAGGTGGCACTAGATCCAAAATTGTAGTCTTTGTTCCTTTTTTTTTTTTTTAAACATGTTTGATGTAGAGCACCTTTTGGCAAGATTTGAAGTCAAATAGAGCATAGCACATCTTTTGTTGTCACATTCTGATCACCAGTGTCATTGTGATTTCAGAAATTCAGGTAATAATATACTTACCTGGCAGGGGAGATACCATGATCAGAAATTCAGGTAATAGATATGTGGTATATCTTATAAAGACACAAAGCTGATTGGAAAAGACCTATTTTATGATGGAAAGTCATATTTTTGGACCAATTAAAATGTACCCCATTTTTAAAACCTTTAAGGTAAAGGTCTTACATTTGGTATACTCTGAAACTAGAAATTAGATATTATAAAAAAAAAATCTCCAGGGTAAACAATTATAATATCAAACATAAACAAAAAAACTCCAAAACAATGCCCATACAAATGGGTCTTAACTTCTTAACTCAGAATAGAGGCTGGAACAAGAAAGAAATAGATCTTAGTGGCCAGACTTAACAGAAAAGAAAGTAAAATTAAATAGTAGCATATCAAATATTTTAAAAGGTTAAATTAGGTAAAAGGACTTTCATCACTATTACAAAGACATGAAAGTTGAGGAGGGTCCAAATAAGCCTATAAACAGGAAAAAAGGAATGGTCTGTGGATCTCGAAGGAACCCTGAATTCAGGAAATTATTAAGGCACCCTTATACAAGACACAGGGGAAAAATAGCCCATGATTGAGAAGATCTATACTGAGTGGTTACACAATAATTTAACAGGAGTGGGAAGAGAGTACCTGTTAGATCACATAAAATACTTTAAGTGGTATTAGATGAGTTTCAAGATGACACAATTATTGCAGGAGCAAGGAAGAAGAACATGGCATATTCCCTAAGGAAACCTGTCTAAGAAATTTATGGAGTTAGGACTCTAAGGAAAGTTATAGTTGGGAAGAGAAAAACCAAAGTGGAGACAAGCAGGACAATAATAAATATAGTTCAGGCATGTGTTTGATTTCCTCTGATGGAATAGAACCAAATGTGTGTAATAATAAATCTACTCAGGGAAGTAAAGATGGAGAGAATCTGTTTGAATAATAGATTTTTTTTCTGACCCAGAAATTATTGACTTCTTATCTTACTTTGTGAGGAAACTTACATGAAAGAGGAATGTGTTCAGAAAGCAAAAAGTCTGAATTTGAAATAAAGTGAAAATAAATGGTAGAAATATGTAATTAAGGAAGTGAAGTTGGTTGTACAAGTATCAGAAAAATTAATGGATGCACTTAAATAGGCAGAAAATGTTAAACTCAGCAGTGTCTATTTGAAGAGAGTAGGGGAATAATGAGAGCACATGAAAGAAGTGTATTGATCTTCATTGGATCACTGGGGTTATAGAATTTGAAGAAAGCTTTTTTTAATTCCTTATTTGTATTTCACTTATTGTTGCATTTGTGAACACATTCTGAACAACAATAATTAATAATAGTTATAGCAGACCTCATTGCTTTATAAAAATCTTAATATATCCCCAACTTTTCAACCTTAAACATCATTTGGCTTTTAGTATGAGATATATCTTCCTCACTTAGCTACGTAAGAATGTATATGCTTTAATTTTAAAAAAAATTTTTTTTCTATATGCTTTAATTTTAAGAGAATTTATTAAGTGTGGATAATGGATTGAATGGAAAGGGTTTTTTTTTTTTTTTTTTTAAGCATCTGTTGAAATCATAAGTTCTATTGGTATATCATGTTGATATTTAAACCAAAGTTAATCCTTAGGTATCTTTAGTTTATTGAGCTAAAGAAATAATATTTAAATATGGTAAATGCTTCTTTTAAGGCATTGTTCTATTTTACATGATAATATTTTATTTAGGAATTTAATAAGAACATTCCTATATGGGATTTTTATAGACCAGTATTTATAGAATCCAATGCCAGAGAACTGCTGTTCTCAAAAGTATTTGTCAAAAGCAAGGTCTATAGTTAAATAAATATTATAAATGCTGCCTTATAAAATCTTTTTCAGAAGATATTAATATTCACATATTAAAGCTTTTATAAAATAATTTGTTTAATCCTCCATGAAAGAATTCATTTTGTCTGTTTTCTATTTTCTTGATATTTGTCCAGCTTATTATTTGAACACCTCTCTCTCTTCTTTAAGATATATATGTGTGCTAGACAGAATTATGATCCTCATAACGTTTGACCCCTAGTGTCATAGCTTTGAGTATGTTACATTACATGGCAAAAGGGACTTTGTAGATGTAGTTAAGTTTACTAAGGAGTTAACCGTAAAATAAGGAGATTATTCCAATAGGTGAAATGTATTCACAGTAACTATTAGAAGCAAAGATTTCTCTTGGCTTTGAGGAGAGAGGATTTTAAAAAAGATATGGAAGAGCAGAAGTCAGAGAAATTAGGTATGTCCCTGCCAGTATTGAAGATGGAAGGAGCCACAAGTCAAGGGATGTGGGAGGTCTCAAGATCAGGAAATGACCTTGGGCCACTTGTTACTTCCCTGGACAAAGGAAGGAGGCCCTTAATCCTACAACCACATGGAATTGAATTCTACTGAAAACCTGAAAAGGCCTGCATGTGGATTCTCCCCTAAAGCCTCCAGATGAGAGTCCAGGTTGGCCAACACTTTGATTCCAGTCTTGTGAGACCCTAAGCAGAGTACCCAGTTGAGCTCATCTGGACTTCCAACATAAAGCACTGTGAACTGAGAAATGGGTGTTGTTTTTAAGTTAAGTCTGTGGTAATTTTTTAGGACAATAGAAAAATAGAAAACTAGTATAGTATATAACATAGTTTCAGACATTATAAGTAATAGAAAAGGTACATTTTAAATTAAATAGGGGTAGTACAATAAACTAGAATTCATCTAGAAAATATGATTTTTCCATTTGAATTGTTCTAGATTTTACTTGAGAGATGAGGAAAAATTTGGACCTGAATTTACACATTAAATTATAAGTTTTACTTCAGTGAATTTAAGCTGTTAAATATTTAACTGTATTTCACTAATTGATATTCTCATTGTATGTGAAAAAATAAGTCAACCTCAAGGGAATCTCGTGCTTCCTATGCTACAGTGATTAATTAATATTCAATGGTGAAGGTGATACTACTCTCCAGAGGATATAAATCATGTTTGTGGCAAGTGGCTTGCAATTTTGGTATTTTTTCATACCCTGGGCATATTTTCTCCAGTGTGAACACTTCCATGAAATGTCCATTAAAGATTCCTGCCATTTAAAAATTCCTTTTCTGGAATCAAATGCTCAGGTGTTGTAAAAAATGTGTATATTAAATAAAAGCCTCTGTATAATGTATTTTAAAAATGATTATATATACTAGTTTGAAGCATAAGAAATGGATTGATTTCTTTGTGTGAAAAGTGTCCATAGTATTGCAAGTGAAAGATTTAAAAAGTATAGAATTACCCCAGAAGTCAAAGGAAGAAGTCTAGCAGCTGCCAGAGACACTGCTCAAGGTACAAAAGAAAAAGAGAGACGCACACAATTAGAGAGACTCAGAGACATAGAAAATGAGAGAGAGAGAGAGAGACAGAGAGAGACTCATTTTGACCTTTCTTCTGCCCTTCTGCCCTGTAATTTGGAAGGCACTGGCTGAGTCCAGTCCCAAGGTGTTGGTGTTGGCAGGACAGCCTGGGAACTACTACCAGTACTAAACAGTCGGTTTGTGATACCAAGCAGACAAAGGCAGGAAATAAATTTAGAAGAAAACAGGCCAAACTTAGAACATATGAAAAATCAGCTTTTGGCCGATTGCTTTTGGGAATTCAATAAACTCATGTTTAAAACAGAGTATTTCCGGGATCCCTGGGTGGCGCAGAGGTTTGGCTCCTGCCTTTGGCCCAGGGCACGATCCTGGAGACCTGGGATCGAATCCCACATCGGGCTGCTGGTGCATGGAGCCTGCTTCTCCCTCTGCCTATGTCTCTGCCTCTCTCTCTCTCTCTCTCTGTGACTATCATAAATAAAATAAAAATTAAAAAAAAAACAGAGTATTTCCTATAAGATCATGATACAGAGGTAGCTTTCCTGACCAATAATGTATGCACATATGATTGATACATATAGCTTTATAATTTTTGAAACTGGCTTTAGTAAAATTATTTAAATCATTCAAATTAAACATTGTCATAGAACTTTAAATACATATTTTAGAGATCACTCAATTCTCCATTTAATGGATGAGAAATTTAAAACCAGAAGAATGGAAGTGGCTTATCAGGCCCTCATCTTCTTACTTTCAGCCAGGCATAGTGTCTATGGTACTATTTATTCCCTTTCAAAAGTTCTGAGAAAATATGTGCTTGCTTCATAGTAAATGATACACAACTCTTATATGGGGAACTATAACAATCTCCATACAAAATGTACATAGAATTGCAACTTAGGAGAATCATAAATATAATCTAAAATCTATATAGTTTATATATTACCTGTCAATGAAATATCTACAAAATGTTATTTCTGGGCTTTAAATTAGAGCTTGCTTTGGATGACCTTGTTAACCCACTCTCCTTACGTTAATTTGTCTGCAGTAAACTATCACTTTTTTTCCCTATTGATAATGTTTTCTGTAGCAACTGAAAAGGATAACAATCATTCAGTTTGGGTCGCTTAATTGCAAGCAATAGAAACCTCATCTGATTTAAACAGTAAAAACAATTTAATGAAAGAGTACTGTGTGTAGCTTAAAGCATTTTGAGGCAACCTGCCGAACAAATTTTGGAAAGTGAGAATCTCAAAAAGGAGCCAGAATCAGCCAAATTAGGCGAATAATTAGGATGTCAGAATACTGCTGACTGAAGCTGCAGCTGAGCCCTGAAAACTATAGTTTGCATTGGGACTCTTGGCTCTGCATTACCGCTTTACCAGCAGTGTTGAGCCTTAAAGAGAGAGGGGTGGGGGTAGGGGGACAAACATGCTGGTTTTGCTGCATCCAAGAAGGATTTTCTGCTAGTCCTCCTTATTTGCATCACTTGATCCTGATGCAAAGCAAACAGCTGGTGTATTTGATTGGCTAAGCCTAGTTTAACAATCCCTGGGTGTGAATTACTCCATATCATCCCCAAACTACCTTCTGGTGGGACTTTCTGGATTGACGAGACTGGAGAGGTAAAAACTATATTTAGGATATCTCCTTTGTGGAAAAGGTATTTGATATAATTCTGACAATCCACTTCTGGGAGACTTCTGCTTAGAGCGATATTACTTTCAGGTGTGAAGCATCCTCTTTGCTGGTACAGATCATGTGGTGTTGAGTAGTTCTAGAAGGCAGCAACTTTTCTCAGCAGCTTCCTGACAGTACTATAGGCAGAAGCTCTGTTCTCTATGCAACTTTTGGGCATCATCTCTAGAAGTTCAACCTGAGTCTCTTTCTTCAACCCTAATAATGCTTTGGGCCACGTATGCCTCAAAAAATTTATTCATGCTTCAAACTGCTACATATCGTTATGTTACCTATAAACCAAGAATGCTCATTATAAATAATTAGAATCTGGAAGTCATTGGTTGTGACAGACCTCAAAAAAAAATAAGAATTATAATAGGTTATTTATCCTGGTTTGTTTGAAGGTGTGAAAATCCATGAGCCCTAGAAAAAGGGAACTTGGAAGTCAAGGACACTCAGTGATCAAATAATTAATTTAGCTCCTGTAGTTTCCTGTACAAAGTATATTGAAGACGGCTTTGCTGTATCAAGTGACTGGTGCAGTCAAGCCAAGGAAACTTCTTGGAACTGTGGAGTGGGCTGCTTGCTTATAACTGTACTGGAGAATTTAGAGCAAAGATATTAGACTCAATGTGTTCATTGTCAGCTCGGTTTGGAGTCAGAAAACCAGGGACCTTGTAATGCTCTTCTAAAATATTGTTATTATTGCTGCTACAGAGTTTGTATACCGAAGTTCATGCGATACCCTGAAATAAGGTTATGTGATGGTTTAGTACTATGTTAGCTTGCCTAAGATAGGATTGATATGCCCAAAAAATCCTCTTTATTGCAAACTTCTAGCTTAGTATTGACAGAAATTTTGCACAAGGTTTGGAATAGAGAAGTGAGTAACAGTAGCTATTACTCTCTGAAGGCCATCATGGATAGAGGTGATGAGAGAAAAATGTGGAGATGCTCTCAGATCCAGTTGGTCCTTGTTCTCCCCCTAGAGACTGATAGATGCAGAAATTCCAGTGGATTGCCATTTGTCCTCACTCCACAATGCTCCATGTCTGATTTTCCTTCTTTACTGCTGTCCCTCCTGACCAACAGTAACTCTACTGTAAGACTCAGGGCAATAGACACAAGGCACAGTCAAATCCATCAGTTCTTCTTTGAAGTTCATCTCTGACAGACCTGGCAACAGGAGGGCTGGTGAATGAGTTACCCTTCATTCTTATCTTCGCTTTTGAAACCTACCTCAGCTACTTCCACCTTAGTGCAAAGTGTTGCTCCTATAAAAAATCCTTGCTCTGGGGATCCCTGGGTGGCGCAGCGGTTTGGCGCCTGCCTTTGGCCCAGGGCGCGATCCTGGAGACCCAGGATCGAATCCCACGTCGGGCTCCCTGTGCATGGAGCCTGCTTCTCCCTCTGCCTGTGTCTCTGCCTCTCTCTCTCTCTGTGACTATCATAAATATATAAAAAATTTAAAAAAAATAAATCCTTGCTCTGTAATGCTAATACTCTTTTTGCTTCCCTGACTGAACCTTCATGGACATATTTTGCAAGAGGATGTCAGCTTTTCTTAGGTCTCATTGTGATGGACTCTTGTCATTATCACCCCAGAAACCATATAACAATCAACCTCAGAGGAGATTTTTTAATATTAAAAGAATTTCAAATTTCCCAATTATGTTGGCAAAAATCTAGGAAACGTGTGTTGGAGAGTATTCTGTGGGTGCTGCACAAAACGTAGAAGAATGGAATTTAAGATTAGGTTGGATTTATCAATATGGGTGTTCTTAACAATGAATTTCAATGTATTGTGCTAGCTTGATTAATGGGGAACGGTTCAAATTGTTTGCTTGGTTGGTTAAATCATAGACTCAGTTTTGGTCTATATTGAGCTAAAGAAAAATGAAAGACAGTTCATTAACCTACTATTAATTATGTCCATTACAGGGTCAAAATAATCTCCCTTAATAATGACATTGATAAATATTTTGAGTAGTGCCAATAACCTTGGAAAGTATGTTAGTAACTCTTATAGCCACAAGGAGCCTAAGGATACATGATGATAAGGTGGTATCTTTTATGGGATCCTAGAATAGAAAAAAACACATTAGGTAAAACTAAAGAAATCTGAATAAAGTATGGACCTTAGCTAATTACAATGTATCAGTATTGGTTCATTAATTGTGAAAAAAATGTATGAGGCTAACATAGGATAATAATAATGAGAGAAAGTTGGTGTGGAGTATATGAGGATCTTCTAGTATCTCTTCCTAATTTTTCTCTAAATCTGAAACCATTCAAAACAAAAAAGTTTATTTAACAAAAGAAGTACTCTACTTACTTTTCCCTGAAGTCCTGAGATAAATATGGGAGATACCCATTAAAAGGGACCTTTTGATTTTTAGTGAGAATGATGAGATCCTGGCTCACAGAGGCAAAGCTTCAGCCCCAAAGTACCAAAAGTAATGGGCACTGTCATAAACAGCAGGGATAATGCAATAATGAGAATACTTTGACAAGTGTGGTAAATTGCTCACAGTGTGCCTGATTTTGTGGGCAATCCTCAGAGGTCCATTAAACAAAAACAGTAATACAAACCAAAAGCTTTAGTTCTGATTAACAGAAAATAATCTTTAGTCAGCAGGATAGTTTAGGTGCCTTAACATTTTGATGTTGATGTACCTAGAATCAGTTAATGTATTTTGAATTCCTTGAATGAAGTTTTTTGATATTCTTGTGGAACTACCCTGAAATAAAAATGAAATAAAGACAGTGATAAAAATTTTGAGTAATGTCAACAATCTTGAAAAGTACTTTTAACTCTCTCATAGTTACTGAAATATCACTAAAATCTTCCTGCTGGCCTTACCCAAAGAGGTGCACAACTATTTACCCAAGTTTCATTCCATATTAACAAGCAATTGTCAACAAATCCAGTGATTGCTGAGCTACAAATTTAGAAAATATTAATCCCTGGGTCACCAGACTGGGGACTTCTAGGGTTCGGGTTGTAAATGGAGTTTGGCCTGAGTCCATCCACAGTAGCTGGGTGATTCCATGAACCCATTATGTCTTTGGTAGCAGACATTTAGGAGTTGAAGTCAAACACATGGACTACCCTTGTTATAGCCAATCCCATAACCATTGCTACTGCCTGCCCATTCTGCCAACAACAGAAACCAATGTAAATACTAAAAGGACATCATAACCAGGGTGGAGGAGTCAGGTAGAGAACAGCCAGCCACTTAACTGTATTTTGATTTTATTTAATGTCTTCTATCATGGAGGAAACAGTAATTTGTTTATATTAGGATAGATACTTATTCTGGGTATGGATTTGCCTTCCCTACTTGGTATTCTTTACTTGCAGTGCTAACCAGAGAATTATTAAAAGTTCATTCCAAGATGTTTTATTTCTTATAGGATTGCTTCTGAGTAAGTAAGTCATTTTATATAAAAGATATACCCTGTCATTATAAACAGCTGATTACACAGAAAGATGTAATAACTTGTTTAGGATTCAGTTATGGTACCAACTAGGAGACAAAAACTTATGAGCTTGGATTTATCTTCTATAGCTGGAGATATACATTCTGATTCAGTGTAGAGAATATGATGCTGTTTCTTTTGTAGTCAGAGGAATCAATATGTGGAAGCAGGAGATACCTCTGATCATTGTGTCTATCTATTTTTCAACTTTTTGATTCCTGTACTTGCAACAAGGAAGCATGAAAAGAGTTACATTGAACAGGGATTTGAAACTGACACTTGACAATATTGAGTCAGTTGAACCCTAGACCAATAAGACTGAAGAGTAAGATAAAGTGATGATTGGGATGATTAAAGTGGATTATCAAGATAAAATAAAGTTGCTGCTACGTGATGGGGATAGGAAAGAGATTACACGCAACCCGCAGAACTCTCTTAGAGTGTCTCCCAGTATTTCTATAGGTTTTATGGTAAACTATAATACAAAGTCTAAACAATCTAATACAGGAAGGAACAACAGGTGTGAGACACTTCAGAAAAGATTTGGATTTCCTACCAGTAGGGATGAGAGCTTCAAAAGCATTGTCAGCATGAAGAAACTTGTTGGGGTTATATCTTCATTATTTGTTGAATATTTCCCAAATATATGTGTATATGTAACTTATAAAAGTATACAATAGTAACATATACAGTTTATTATATGTTGTATATTAATAAAGGTATTTTATTTTATTTTAAAGATTTATTTATTAGAGAGAGAAAGAGGAAGCATGTAGTGAGGGGAGGGGTAAAGAGAAAGAAATTCAAGCTGGCTCCACACTGAGCACAGAGCCCAATGGGGGCTCGATCCCACAACCCTGAGATCACAACTTGAGCCAAAACCAAGAGTCAGAAGCTCAACCAACTGAGCCACTCAGGCACCCCAATAAAGCTATTGTAAAAAATATATAACTTCATAGCTCTATAGCTGTTAAGGAAATAGGGTTATTTAAATACGTTCCTACAATAAAATTCCATGTCCATATGGCTTCTCTGATAAATTCTACCAAACATTTAAAACATAATAACAGAATTCAACACAGTTTGGGGTACTGGGTGGCTCAGTTAGTTAAGCGTCTGCCTTCAGCTCAGGTCATGATCCCAGGATCTTGGGATAGAGCTGCATCAAGCTCTCTGCTCAGTGGGGAGTCTATTTCTCCCTCGCCCTTTGCACCTCCTGCCAACTGTGCTCTCTTGCTCCCTCTCAAATAAATAAATACAATCTTTTTTTAAAAAGAATTCAATACAGTTGTACCCACAATTATTCATATAATTAAAAAGGAGAAAATAATTTGCCTCTCAATAAGGTCAACACTACCCTTTTCACAAAACTAAAAAATGATGACAAAATAAACCTATATGAACATAGATGCAAAATCATTGCACTTTTAAAATATATGTAGGAATAGGTAATGGGGATTAAGGAGTATACTTGTGATGAGCACAAAACAAAACAAAACAAAAAGAAACAAACAAAATAAAATGTACATATTTATTTTAAAAAATACCATGAACAAGGAGAATTTATCCTGAGAATGCAGTTATTTTGATATTTAAAAATCAATGTAACTCATAACATAAACTAAAGAAGAAAAATAATATGATTATCTCTCTATATATATGCATAAAAGGCATTTGACAAAAACTAACATCAATTTTTTTTTAAGATCTTATTTATTTATCCATGAGAAATAGAGAAAGAGGCAGATACATAGAGGGAGAAGTGGCTCCTTGCGAGAAGCCCAATAGGAGACTGGATCCCTGGACTGGACATGCCCTGAGCTGAAGGCAGATGCTCATCCACTGAGCTATCCAGGCGTCCCGTAACATTAATTCCTAATGAAAATTCCCAAAGAATATATCCTGATAAGGATAAGGAGCATTTGCCAAAATCATAGCTATTATAATACTCAATGACGATAGACTTAATACCTCTCCCTAAACTCAGGGTCAAGACAAGAATATTAGCTCTCACCACTTCTATTCAGCATTGCACTGGAATCCTAGTCAGTGCAAATAAGACAAAAGAAAAAAAAATCATTCAGATTCATAAGAGATAATTAATCTCTCTTTGTTTGCACTGCTTTTGTTCTCAGATGACCTGATAGTTGAATACAATACTATGGAATCTACAAAATATCCATTTGAAATAATAAGTGAGGTTAGCTAGTTTACAGACTGTAAGACTCATACATAAAATCAACTACAAGTGCATATATATGTATATATGAAGGAAATAATCTGGTATTTAAAATTTTAAAACATTCCATTTTTAAAAATACATTTTTTTCCTTGTTCTACCCCCCAGTCCTCCTATAGTAAAAAAAATAAAAAGAACAAATAAGTTAATAATTTTGTTATAACAGAAGATAGAAGATTTTATACTGTCAGAGGAAGAAATAGAAAGCAAGAAAGGGAAGATAACGTGAATGAACTCTGGTGATAGATTAGAGTTGGCCATATCTGTATAAATTCATAATATTTCAGTATGCATACTTAAGAATGGATAGAGAAATAAATACTGGGTTTTGTATATAGATGGGTTAGTAAATATACATAGATTTCCTGGGTGTATCTGCTGGGAAGGCTTAGAGACAGCAGCTTCTTAATGATAGCAAGCATGCTAGCACCTGGATCTTTGTTTCTAAATGTAATTCTCTAACAAATAGAATTGAAGACCCTTGGAGAAATGGATAGGTAAGAGCTGAGACAGAAAAAAACAAGATGAGTCTTGAACATCTTCTAAAACCAGAAAGTAAGGGAATGCAAAAAAAAATAATTATGGCATTACTCACAAGGACACAGGAGCCAACTATATATAGTGAGCTCCCAAAGGCCAAATATGTAAAAAATAAGTGGCAATAGTATTGGGTTACAATCCAAAGAATAAAATGAGTATCTGCCAAGTCTCTGCTGATATAAATAAGTGATTAAAAAAAAATAAGTGATTAAATGATTGGATGGATGAATAAGTGGGGGAGAGGAATCAAAGAAGAAGCAATTAGTTTGACTTCCATAACATAGCAGCAAACATTTATGTAAATTAAACATATACATGCACACTACGATCATGAATTTTTATACTTGAGTGTCATGTTATATGCATATCCATTATGTACATTCACACATTATACGCATTATGTCTACACAATTTAAAGATATACATTTCTGTATTTTATTTACATATGTAACTTATACATATATCAACTCATAATAAAATGGATACTTATAGAAAGGGAGAGATTGCTATCAGGGACTAAGAAGGAAAGGGAAAATTAAAACGAGAATGCCTTTAAACACACTATGATAATGTGTCATGAACTGAGAAATACGTATCAAAAATAATGAGAAAAATAAATGGTTATAAGACTATTTTTATAGTCCCTGATCACTAAGTAATTAGCAATTTTATCAGCTGTCTTATTTGATGATTAGTATAATTTTATTCTTAATAAAAGGTAAATTAAAATGGTTTTCCCAAAAGCTAAAATAATCATATATAGTTGAATTTTTAATCTAGGTAATGAAGAGGGCAGAAAAAAACAGATAGATTCATTATAGTGCCCATGCAAGATATCTGATCCATAGGTATTATCTAGTTAAATTCTCACATTACCATGGAGGTAGGTAATATACTCTTATTTTATATTAGAGGAAATGGAGGTTCAGTGAAGTTGTATAATTTGATGAAGGTCACACAATTGGTTTGTGGAAGAGTAAACACAGCATCCCAGGTGTATTAGACTTTTAAAAATCACCCTTTCCATTGCAATATTCTTACTTTATAATTGACACCTGTGAAAACCTTTATTTCCCCTTGAGCTCCAGCTGAGTTTATAAAGTATTAAAAATGCTCAAAAATAAAATTTTGACCTCTCATAGGAATAGGAGTAGCTACTTAAGTTTTTTATTTTTTTTATTTTTTTTATTTTATGATAGTCACAGAGAGAGAGAGAGAGAGAGGCAGAGACACAGGCAGAGGGAGAAGCAGGCCTCATGCACCGGGACCCCGACGTGGGATTCGATCCCGGGTCTCCAGGATCGCGCCCTGGGCCATTTGGAACTCAACAGGCGCCAAACCAATGCGCCACCCAGGGATCCCGCTACTTAAGTTTTTAGAGAGGGTTGGAATTTTATGTTCATGCAATCGTGAATCTTCTTTTTCCATCTTTTAAAACTGAACTACAATATCTCCAACTGCAGATACTGCTAACATTAGATGACCATGAGTACTGTATTTGCTACCTACAGGTTTTTAGATTAGAGATATTCACAATAGTGTGTCCTTAGGAGAGCATTTGTGTTACCCTTGTTTTCATATATCAGAATTAAAACACTCCTTTTTTTATTGCTATCAATTTTACTGTTCATTCTATGCCGTGTTTGATTAACACTATAAATAACCACAAGCATTTGTGAAATACTATTCTGGAAATGTTTATAACAACACTTCCATTTTTTTTATGACCTGGAAATATTTAAATCCAGACTGTAAAGAAATTTTTATTTAATGTGAGATATTCACAGATATTTGTGTTTATTTTACAGAAAGAGAAGTGTGACATTCTTTTACTCATTAAAAAAGGATTTCTGCTGAATATTTGACACAAAACTATCTTTAATGAGCATCTCCTGTCTTAAAAGTCAATACAGCATGTCTTATCTAAAATCGTATCTCAAATCATTACTGAGAAGTGATCAGAAATTATAAAGATAATTAAAAATTAACAATGTGTATATGTGGTAAGTAATCAAAAGTAAATATTAATTCTCATAAAGAAAATGTAAGGATTAAGTGGATAATAAGCAAACTGGTGAAATGTGTATTGCTGGAAATAGACATGCTTTTCTGAAATGAGAAGTCTCTAAAATAACAGGATCTTTAAAAACCCAAAGAAAGACATTAGCATTAAGGAAACAAGGACTTTGTAATCTAGTATTTTTTTTAAAGAAAAACTTCTGAGATGGGTTAAATTCACATATAAAAAGCTCATAGTTAAAATTCAGTAGAGAAAAAATTAAATTCTCACACTAATTTCAGTGTTGTTTTATGACTGTTTTAAATTAGAATCTGTGTACCTGTGAACTGTTTAAAGAGACTAATTTATTTTTGTAATTTTTAAAATTTTGAAACTCATATGAAAAAATTGTTTATGTTAAAGCCTGAAGCTGCAATGGCAAACTATTCTATTTGCCTTAAAAGACATGGGATTGTCAAGGAATAATAATAACTAAAAGGGCAATTATAATGTCTCTGATAGGCAATGATATGAAATACAAATTTACATCAGAACAGGAGAGGGTCACCTAATTCAGTATTCAAATATCAAGGAATGTTTTCCGTGGGAAGAAATTGTGATCTGTAGACTGAAGGTGATGAATGAAAGTAACATAAAGGTCAAAGACAGAGGTAGGAAGTATTGAGAAGAGTGACGAGAATGGGTGCTCCATGCCAAGGAAGAAGCTTAGGCAAAGTGACAATGGGAATCATTGGAAGAACCAGAGGTAATATACCAGGACAGAAATGTCAAATGTAAGGGGTGTGTGTGTGTGTGTGTGTGTGTATGCTGTATAGAGCAAGAAGTAAGAAATAAGGGACTTATGATCATTTTAGGGAAAGAAACATTAGTAAGGAGATTGGTGATATGTTTGAGTGGTGGACTCAAGGGAGCATGGTGATGGAATAGCCTATGGAGAATGTGAGAAAAAGGATATGGAATTGGTTTGGGCAAAGAATGAGGTCATATCCTGAAAGGAGAAAAATTATTTTGGGGGTAGGAGGTGTTGATTAGTTCACTTTTTAGCACACTGGATTTGATTCATTCTGTGTACATCAAATGAAGATGTCCAGGAGGAACCTGATTTGGAACTCAACAGAGTTCTGGGAAGCAGATACCGATTTAGCACATTACAGTATATAAATAATTTATTTCAAGGCAGTAGATGATACATCTTATTGAGTATCAGAAGGAAGGAATGTCTAGATTTAAGTCCTGAAAAAATATTACATAGAGAAAGAGCAGTCAGAAAGGATTTTTTGAAGTATCAGGCAAACGAAAAATGAGGGGAATATAGTGACATGGATTCAAAGGATGAAATTTTTTTTTAAGGAGTGAGTAGTCCATAACGTCAAAGGCTACCGGGAAGTGTGCAATGGATTTAGTCATTAAATTGGTTGCTCATTAAGATGATAAATCCACTCTTTGGTAATCTGGAGGCTAGGGTAAAAAGAAAATTGTGGTACTAGCACTTTTAGTACTAACCCCAGAGTAAGTAGCTCCACAACAGCAATTACTGAATATTTGTTGAAAGAATCAGAAATATGAATTTTCTTATGAAATCTTAGAACTATGATTAAACCATCAAATACTTTTATTTTTTTTTAATTGTAGGTTACTTTTTAAATTATTTATTTATTTATTCATGAGAAACAGAGAGAGAGAGAGAGGCAGAGACATAGGCAGAGGGAGAAATAGGCTCCATGCAGGGAGCCCGATGTGGGACTTAATGCCCGGACTCCAGGATCACGTGCTGAGCCAAAGGCAGATGCTTAACTGCTGAGCCACCCAGGTGTCCCCCATCAAATACTTTAAAGAAAATATTCCTTAAAACTAATTTAAGGAAGTAGTCAAGAGGGTTATAAAGTAAATAACGAACTCATGTCCCATTTTCCAGGTAAGTTAAATAGGCTAAAGGTAGGACTGGTTTTGTAAAGTACTTAGATGTTTTTCTGAGATAGAAATAAAAACTTACACAGAGGAAGCAGAGGGACTTAGGAAACTAATTCTATGTCTCATGTTACTGAAGATAACTATCAAATATTTTATTGTAAGAAGCAGTTTTCCCCTTTGGGAGCAGTATGGAGTAACTTACATTAATTACAAAGATGAGAGCTTATCATACAGTCAGAAATCGTATAGGAAAAAAAAATTAATGATCTGATCAGTCTGTCAGAGTGACGTAATTGTGATTAACATAGTTTCAGACTTGGATTGTTATGTCACCAGATTTTAGTTGTAATATTCAGAAATTATTAGCTATATGATAACAATTTACTTAAAATTTCCAGGTTTTTGAATCTCAGTGTCCACATTAGTAAAAGGTAGCTAATAACGCAATCTACTGCATGGGGTTATGATGAGGATGAGAGATAATGATCTATCACCTACAAGCCAGCACCTGCCATATGCTGGATTCTTAATAAATATTTGCCCTGTTATTGTTATTATATTTATTATGAAATCACCATAAAAATCACATCAAATATTCTATCTTCAGTTCAATAGCGAAGGGATGGTATCATGCTGAGTAAACAAAATCACTTGGTTGCAGTTTATCAACATTACTATAATTTTTAAAATAAAGAAAGTTTATTATGCAGTAGAATTATTACATAGATAGCCCTTGCTGCCTTTTAGTCTCTCCAACATGAAGGAGCAAACATAAAACAAGAAGTTACCCAATTTGTCTATTGCAGCCCTTAGCTTCTGGCCAAGTATGAAAGAACCAGAGATTAAGAGTTCCATTTCTCACGGTGCATTTGCTTCAAGCAGGAAACTTTATTTTTCAGGGCTACTTCCTCGAGCATGTTTATTAGAGTAAGAGGCTTCATTTATTTCTAAGATTATTTTTACAGTCATACATACTGATTCCATTTTGCTAGCAGTATGGAACTTCCAGTACTTTGAATCCCCCAGAGATTTAAAGACTATAGGGCAGAAGATTGCCCTCAATCAATTAATCTTCTTTTCCTATTATTTGTAATATGTTTAATGAAAAACCGAATCAAATTTCAGTAATATTATATTGTAGGAAAATGTGTACTCGTGTTGTTATGATAAAGTCATATAAACAGCTTCCAGAAAAAAGTGTATATTTTTACAGTTTTACATAACTTTAAGTAGCTTACAAGTTTTCTGTTTAAATATTTTTTTGTCTTACCTTAGGCCACACAAACCCATTTTATTTTTAGTTTATGTTTTATAGCTTCGTTTTGGAAATCATTACATATAAATTATTCATAACAAATCCCTATTGCTCAGTTTTTCCATAAAGCTATCCATAAAATATTATAAATGCTATGGCTGTTCAAAAACATTTTAAGAGCTGAGATTTTACAAATACAAAGTGAGGAATGAAAGCCAGGAGATAAATTTTGAAGAAGTTAGGCAGTGGTAGCATCTAGAAAAAAATAAGCAGCAAGTATAATAATGAGATATATACATATACATTAGCTGTTTATTATTTTTCTATTATTAGGCGCTGACTATAGCAATTACATTAATAAATTACATTGATTATAGTTCTTAAAATAATTTTATGTATTTAACAAAACTTTATATAGAAGTCAGAAAGTATATTTGAACACTTTGAAGAAGGTTTGTGGTAATGTATGTCCTTTCATTTTTCTTGAGTCTGTCAAAAACAACAGAAGTTTTACTTGGCAATTAAAAAATACTCAGTTACAGAAGACCTGCATTTAATCCTAAACAGCAAAGCAGATGCTGCTTTCTGATCAAAAAATTATCTTTCATACATTTAATTTTTTTCTTCCTATTCTTCAATTCTTTTCGAGAGAATTTTGTGGTTTTTTTTCTTAACTTAAAAATGTATAGTATTTATTCTTGTCTACTTTTACCTCTCATATTCTAGAGTAAAAATGTGTTTCCTCAGGGTAGTTATTGGTTATCATTTCAAGATGCCTTTAAAGTGCCCACTATTTTTATTTTTAATTTTGTTATTTTATTTATTTTCCCATTGTGTAAACCAATAGTATATTTTAGTATTTAGGGTCTGTTATAAAATAAACTCTTATAAATCTGAAGCCATTTTGTCAAGACTTTACTTCCTCATTCCAGTCATTCATAGAGCCTGATTATCTGAGCTTATTTCTTAAATATTTTTACATCCAGTTCACTATAGATGTCTCTACTATATATATATTTTCCAATCTATATTATGTATTTCATATATGTATATTATATACTTTACATGTGTATATTATATATGTATATGATATATATTTTTCTGATAGCCTGAATTTCAAAGTCTTATATCCACATAATGTATATGTATATAAATATATGTGTATACAATATATAATATATATGTGTGTATATATATATTTTTTCAATACCCTGGACTTCAAAATCTTCTCCAAAGATCTTGTCCTATAACCTACTTTAGCCTCCCACACCAATCATTTGTCTTGTACCAATAAACTGACCCTCAAAAACTCAATTGCTACCATCCCTGATTTCTGTTGTCTTTTTACCTTCCAGGCCCCTCTGTTACCCTAACTGCTACAATTTTTCACCCCCATCTGAGCTGCTAGGAGCACCAACTGCTCATTGTTCTAACTGCTTTCTCCCCACCACATATCTTCATTTCCTACTTCATGCAGAATGTATTTCCTTGTCCATGCTTATAATCATTCCCTAGTATGCCTTATAAATCTCCTTATTTCTTATTTCCTCTGTCCTTCAAATGGCAAAAATACCAACTTCATTCAATTTAGCTCTCTGCCTAAGCTGCCCCTGCTCAACCACACTAGAAAAAGCCTTACTACTAAATGTCCTTCCCAGGAATTCTATGCAGTTCCCTATTCCATTCTCTCTCTCTCTATTCTCAGTAACTCTGTCATATTCAGTTCTTCTCATTATATAATATACTCTTGTCTCTGTTACTTTGGATGAATTCCCTTTTCTTATGTATCACCAGACTGTCATATGGTAGACTAGCTTCTACAACGTTCGTCTCCCTAAAGATATGGCTCAAACAATTGTTCCAATTAATTATCTGTTGTATCATTTCCATCAGCATAGAACATGCTATCTTATCTCTAATATAAAAAATCCCATGATTACACATTCCATCTATAACTATCTATATGTTTCTCAGGACAACTTTGCAGGAAGATTCACCAGAACAATTTCCTCCTCTGGTGATGTCCACTGAAGAAGGCTTCAGTTATTCTTGAAACCACTACACTTAGATATTCAGAAAATATGTTCTTCTTAGGGTGCCAACTGACTTCCAAGTTGTCAGATTGACTGATCATTTCTTAGTCCTCATTTGCTTGACCTATTAGAAACATGGGACAATTGATCATGTTCTCCATTATGAAATACTTTACTTCCTTAGCTTCCAGAACACCATGTTCAATTGGTTCTGTTTTAATTCAATGGTTAGTCTATCTCAGTTTTAGTTACTGTCTCTCTGATATATTCATATTGGATTGCCACAAGACCTACTCCTGGGGTTCTCCTCATGTCCACCTATGTTATCATTCATTCTTATGGCTTAATATACTGTCAGTGTGCTAACAGCTCCCAATTATGTCTTTAACAAGACTTTTTACCCTGAAATCCAGACACATCTATACAACTCCCTAATTATCATCTCATGTATTCCAAGGGTTTAGCTTTTAAACTTAATATCTCCAGAGCCAAGTTTCTACTTCTACCAAATCCTACTCCTCTGCCTATCTCTCTAGCCTCAAAGCAATCTTCTCTTTTTATGAGTCTCAAAAGTTTTAGAGTCGTTTTTAGTTTCTTTCTTGCACAGCCAGTTGAAAGAAAATTCTGCTAAATTTATGTTCAAAATTTACTGAGAATCTTACCACTTTTCATAATATATATTTCTATAATTCTATTCTGAGATTTCACCATCTAATAGAATTTTTCTAATAGTTTCATGATTGTTCTTTCTGCTTTCATCCTTATTCTTGTGCCAGTCCAGAAGATACTCTTAATATTTAATTTGATTATATAATTTATATACTCTACTTAAATGAATTTCTATATAGAGTAAAAGTCAAAATCAGTAGAAAGGATTAGATAGCCTATGGAATTTGATTTTATCCACTGCTCTGATCTCATTACATATGAATTCATTCTGACTCTTTATTTTATTTTTTTTTAAATTTTTATTTATTTATGATAGTCACAGAGAGAGAGAGAGAGAGAGAGAGAGAGAGGCAGAGACTCAGGCAGAGGGAGAAGCAGGCTCCATGCACCGGGAGCCCGATGTGGGATTCGATCCCCGGTCTCCAGGATCGCGCCCTGGGCCAAAGGCAGGCGCCAAACCTCTGCGCCACCCAGGGATCCCCATTCTGACTTTCTTTTCGAAATACATTTGTCTGCTTATGTTCCTTTAACATTCCAAGCATATTCTGTATCCTGGCCTTTAAACATGCTATTTTTTTTTCCTCTTCCTAGTATTTGCTTCGTATGGATATGCACATCTCTTATTCTCTCAACATTTTTATTTATTTATTTTTTAAAGATTTTATATATTTATTCATTCAGAGAGAGAGAGAGAGAGAGGCAGAGACACAGGCAGAGGAAGAAGCAGGCTCCATACAGGGAGCCCGATGTGGTAGTCGATCCCAAGACTCCAGGGCCATGTCCTGGGCTGAGGCAGGCACCAAACTGCTGAGCCATCCAGGGATCCCCTCTCAACATTTTTAATTACCTGTATGTGTGTGTGTACACATAGTATATACATATGTTATATAATTATATATAAATATATATAGTAACTATTTTACTATCTGCATATTACTGTCATCAGAATGTAGGACAGATTTTAGTAATTCATACTGTATTATATAATTAATAAAATAAATATGTGTTGAATGAATGAATAAATAGGAGATTTAATCCTGATATTTATCCTTTGATGTTGGATATTTCTGTTTGGTCTTCCTGATATTTTAAGTTTTTTTCTTTTTTTTAAATTTATTTATTTATTTATTCATGAGAGACACAGAGAGAGAGAGAGAGAGGCAGAGACACAGGCAGAGGGAGAAGCAGGCTCCATGCAGGGATCCCGACGTGGGACTCAATCCCAGGTCTCCAGGATCACACCCTGGGCCGAAGGTGGCACTAAACTGCTCGGCCACCCAGGAATTTCCCCCCCCCCCTTTTTTTTTTTCTAATGGGATCTGGGTTTGCCTTTTCTTACACAAGACCCATGTTACCTTGAGCAAAGAATTCATACTTTGGCACAATCTATGAAGAACTCTAGGCTGAATCAAATCTCATGTCCATTGATCTGAGATACAAGAATAATGTGTGGTTTCTGTACTATCTTAAAAAAAAGAACAAAGCAAAGTAATTTCATTGAAAATATAATGGTGCTGATACTTGATCAAATTACACAGGATATATATTATAGGTACCAAGATTTGAATATAGTCATAAAATGTAATAAAAGTCAAAAGATTAAAAAATTTGATCAATTATCCATATCTGCATAACAAAACAACTGAAATCAGTGCCCTCAAAAAAAATGTTTGAAAACACTTATTATGACTTCTGATTCTCTGGTTGTCTGGCAGTTCTGCTGAATGGAGTCAGGCTTAACTGACCTTGACTAGACCTGCTTATGTGCCTGTGGTAAAATAGTGGGTGGGCCAGGTGCCATCTGGTCCTGGTAGGCACCATTCATATGTTCGTAAATGTACTGTTGGCTGAAGCAACAAGGGTAACTGGACCACTTGTCTCACTTCACCCAGTAGGTCAGTTTGGGTTTGTTTACCTAGTGATTTCTAGAAGAATAAACTGTAGTGTGTGAGGCTTCTTGAAGCTTAGGTTCAAAACTGGCATTGTTTCTAATTTGCTTTATTGGCCAAAATAAGTTACAAAGTGAATCCAAATACAAAAGATGGAAAATAGACTGAATTTATTAATGGAGAAACTATTAATTAGATTGCAAGGAGTACAGATTGCAAGAGAAAGCGGTGAGGGAATGGGACCATTTTTGCAAGCAATTTACTAAAATAGTATTTGCAATTTATATACATATAAAAGCTTAATAGTCCTAATATACATGAAATCCCTGAAGTAAGAAAAATAGATTATATAATATGTTATAATGAGAAAATAGTAAATATAGTAAAAAAAGAATACTGAATATAGGTGAATAGTAATCTGAAGGTTGTTTCAAGCTTACTAGAAGTTGTTGAAATGCAAATTGAGGAATGATATGTTTAACTTTGAAATGGGCAAAAATAGTCAAACAAAAATCCAATGAACATAAGGAAATGAAAAAAGTGAGGGCAGTATATACATTATTACTGTATAAATGGAAATATAAGTGAATAAAAATTGAAATGATTTGATACACATATTAAATTCAAGATGAGAGTATGTTTTGATCTAAGAATATACTTTATATAAATAGATTATTTGACAGATTACTATATATTTACAATTTTTTTTTATTTTTAAATTTTTTTAGAGAGGGAGGGAAGGAGGAGAAGCAGAAGAGAGAGAGAATCTTCAGCTTGATAAGGATCCTGACACAAGGGTAGGTTCACAACCCTGAGAGCATGACCTGAGCTGAAATCAAGAGTCAGATGCTGGGCAGCTTGGGTAGCTCAGCGGTTTAGCGCCGCCTTCAGCCCAGGGCCTGGTCCTGCAGACCCACAATCGAGTCCCACGTGGGGCTCCCTGCATGGAGCCTGCTTCTCTCTCTGCCTGTGTCTCTGCCTCTCTCTCTCTCTCTCTCTCTCTCATTAATAAATAAGTAAATAAATAAATACATGCATAAATAAATAATCTTTAAAAAAAAGAGTCAGATGCTTAACTGGCTGAGCCACCCAGGCACCCACAATAATGTTATTTTTGATGGTGGTTACTGATCAAAATAGTTCTAAGTTAATCTAACTATCAAGATGAGAGGAATGGAATAAATATTGGTATTTCCACAAAATTTAAAAAGTAACTATTCAAAAATAATAAGGATTAGAATATATGGAGATTTGATGAGAAAAAGGTTGGATTTAAAGAATGATGGGAAAAGTCAGTGTTTTCAATAATTAACAACAAGCTCATTCACATCAGACAAGGGGAAAACCATGTCTCCTACCTTACACCACACACAGAAGTCAATCCCAAATGAATTGTAGTTCTGAAAATGAAAAAAAAAAGTAAAAGGCAATTTTAGAAATAATATGGGAAAATATCTAGGTAGGGAAAGTTTTTTTAAAGAGGTTACCAAAAAAAGTCATTTAGACAGAACAATATAACAAAATGAACATGCTAAAAAAAATTCCAGTTCATCAAATGATACTTAAATGAAAAAAGCTTGTTATGAAAATTTGAAAGTCACACAATGGGAGAATATTTGCACCAAAAGTGACAGAAAACTCCCATATCTAAAGAATATATTTGAAAAGCTCTACAAGCAGTAAGAGAAACCAAAATAGAAAAATAGTTGAAAGCCTCAGACATGTAAAAAAAGAAGGTACACAGATGTGTTAATTATCTTTATTCATTAAGAAAATGCAAATTAAAAGCCTTGATGTGATACCAATCCTTTACTACTCCTTAAAGGCCAGAAAGAAAGAAAGAAGAAAGAAAAAGAAAAGGAAGGAAGGAAGGAAGGAAAGAAGGAAGGAAAGGAAAGAGGGAAGAAGGGGGAGGAGAGAGAGAGTACTAAGTGTTGGATAGAATGTAAAAAAATAGTAATCCTCATATACTGCTATATGGGGTATATATTAATCACTCTGTACAATAGGAATTTTGTGTTGACCTTAGAAATACATATATCCTTATAACTTAACAATGTATCCCTACATATATACTAACATGCATACAAATGCAACTGAGAAAATATTTGAATAAGGTTCATGGAAACATTATTCTAATATGCACAAACTGGAAACAACCCAAATTTTTAAAACTAGCAAAATGTTTAAGGATTGTGTGGTGTCCTCAAATGGAATACGATCTAGAAATAAAAATAATTGGTGAGAATACAACAGCAAAAAAAGCCAGGTGAAAAACAACGCATACTATATGAATATATTTTACAAAAAATAACAAGATAAATATACTGCTTAATGATGCAAACTTACATGGATAAGTCGTGAGGAAAGAGAAAAAAAATAATTGGTATAAAAATTAAGGTAGGTAGTATTTTTGCTAGGGAGATCAGTCATTGGGAGAAAACCTGAGGGAGATATTAAGGTTGTCGGTGATGTTCTCTTGTGATGTGCTTACCCAGGTGTTTACTTTGTACTAAAACAGATCTGCTTACCTTTGTGGTCTACTCTTATGAATGTATACTATTCTTCTTAATATTTATTTATTTATTCATGAGACACACACAGACACACACACACACAGAGGTAGAGACATAGGCAGAGGGAGAAGCAGGCTCCTCCCAGGGAACCAGATGCAGGACTCCGTCCTGGACCCTGGGATCATGCCCTGAGCCAAAGGCAGACTCCCAACCACTGAGCCACCCAGGCATCCTGAATGTATACTATTTTTATATTATAAAGATTACAAAATTTACCCTCGATTTCTTACTCTCTGAAGATTTTCTATTGAATAGTCAGATATTGATACTCTAGGCTTAAAATAAATGATGTTATATTTATTCAGTAATTTGTAAAAGCTTAGTACTTTCCACATTTAATATAACATCTTTGTTATTGTGTCCTGTGTCTACTCAAACTCTATGAAAAGGAATAAAGTCTCTTCTTGTTTTGGAGGCACACATATTGAATGCTCTTATTTCATATAAGAGGCAATTGAGTCTGAGTTCTGTTAGGTGATTTGATTCAGGATACACAGGGACTGGTCAATAGGAGCAATTTTTTTTTTTTTTTTTTTTTTTTACCGAACCAAATGTCAGTTTACTTTTTTGGTACTGTTTGATTATAGTAATAAATTCTATTCATGAATATGCAGTTTCTTTCATCTTTTCCCTCCTAACAATTGTGGTGGTGTGATAACAAAATGTTCAAGCAAAACAAACAAGAAACAAGGGGTCACAAGAGGCAAGAGTGATGGTAGGGGAAGGAAAGTCGGGGCTTTGTGGACAGTGGTGTGGGGGTAGAGGTCAGCAAGTGAACCTGGCTTCAAGTCTGGGAGGTGAGTGAGGCTGGGACATGGCTGGAGGAGTCAGAATGGAGCTATATTCTGTTTTACTTCCTGCTGTGGATCAGCTGGTGTTTGACCAACTTTGACAGCTGGCGGAAAGCTTTCCCACATGCAGAGCAGTCATAGGGCTTCATGAGGGTGTGGATCCTCTGGTGCTGGTTGAGGACTGAATGCTGACTGGAGGCCTTCCCGCACTCACTGCACATATATGGCCTTTCACCAGTGTGGATTATCTGATATTGAATAAGGTGTGAACTCTGGCTGAAGCCCTTACCGCATTCAGCACCCATATATGGCTTCTTTCAGTTGTGAACTTTCTGGTGAATAGGAACAAAAAAGAACAAAGTCTGTCCTCCAAAGTCAGTGCTCTTACTAATATGTAAATATATCCAAATATGTGTCATCTTCTACATGTTTACACTTTTTGATCTCTATAAGATTTTCCATTGCAGTTACCTTCTTCTTTCTTCCTAGAGATGTCAATAACTAACCATGCCGTATTGGGAAAGACAAAGGTAGACTCAGTGGTTTGAAAACATCTATAAGTGAAATCTGATGCAGTAAGAATGACTGACGAATAAGAAAAAGGAAATACTGGCTGCTCTTAGAGCCAATCTAAAAGTACATGTCTCTAGAAGGAATTATCTTGAGCAGAACACAAATTTGAATGAATATAATAGACCTCATTGGCTCAAGCATGTAAATTCTTTATGTGTGTATGTACATTTTTCCTCTCTGTAGGAAAGATATTTTGCAATTCTATTTTTTAAATTTTATTTATTTATTCATGAGAGACACACACAGAGAGAGGCAGTGACACAGACAGAGGGAGAAGCAGGCTCCATGCAGGGAGCCTGATGTGGAACTCCATCCTGGGACTCCAGGATCATGCCCTAGGCCGAAGGCAGGCACTAAACCTCTAAGCCACTGAGGCGTCCCATATTTTGCAATTCCAGAAGAAAATTTAAAACTATTATTTTCAATATTAAATATACTGAGAAAACTCACCACAAATAAAAAAGATAGTATTCATGAAGATACAACCTCCTTAAGAGTATGGTACTGACATAAAAACAGATATAGAGATCAATGAAACCAATCAGAGCCCAGAAATAAACCAAAACATATAGAGTCTATTTGTCAGTAATGGCACTAAGAATACACAATGGGGAAAGCATAGTCTCTTCAGTGATTTTATAAAAATATTTGTCCTGCTTACCTTGTTCCTATCTGTTCTTCCCCATATACTCTTCCCTCCCTTTCTATATTTCTTTTACATTACACATAGTGTAATTTTTCTTATGGTGATAATCACCAAATCAAAGTTTTTCTGTACCTCCTTTTCATTATGCATAGTGTAATAACTTAAACTTCTTTGATTGATATGTAAGGATATTTATGGCCTGGTGTCAAAATTAGATCTTTCTTACCTCTCACAACTCCTATTTCTTAGCTTTTCAAGTATTTCAGTCGAATTAAAATATCTGAGATGCCAGAAATTTTCTGCAGTTACTTATTCCTTTGCCTGCTGAATGCACAACATTTATTCTATCTTAAAATCACCTTTCATAATCCACCATTTTTTATCATGATGAAATCCTTCTTGCCTTTCAAGCCTTGGTCCATAAGCATTGAAATAATCCTTTGGGATACTTTTGCTTCTTTCTCATGCAAACTTAGGCTTCTCCTATTTTGTATCTTATATAGTATGGCTAGTAGAGCCGGTCTTTGAATTCTTAACAACCAGACAAATGATATTTTCAAGAATGTTTGTTAAATTGATGATAAAAAAACTAAAAAAGGGTTTGTTCTCATATTTATGTCTTACCGGAATCATGTAAGTTATTTCTTTTGCAACCTCTTAAAATTAAGGCCTAAATAAAATTTGAAATGACTTTATAATATTTGATGCTGATCTATATATCACATGATGTGTCCAGTATTTGTATTTTCTAGTATCCTTTATTTACTGATTATTAAGGGAAGAAAAATAATATATTTTATTTTATTTCTAAATTTTAGAAGCAGCAAAGTAAATTCTAGTAATACTTGACATGATTCAGTGAATATGTAAATGTACAAAATACTAAGAAAAAATGTTTAATTAGGAAAATGCAATCAGTCTTCATGTACCAAAAATAATTAGCACAGCAGGCTGCTATTGAGTTGTTGATTAAAAGTATATATTAATATATTTATAATAACTATATTTGCTACTGTATTTCACTGTGCAAGGGAATCAGAGGAGATATTTTTGAGTTTTTAAAGAGTCTTTAATATGACAAAGGCTAAAACTTTGCATCAAAGTTATCTAGTTAGTGCAAATCAATGAGGCAGTAGCAAAACAGAACAAATTTATTGGTTTATTTAATTACTGTTCAGTGAAGTAAATGTCAAATATAAACATTCCTGGATAAATACGATGTCTTAACAGTAGCTGCTCTCAAAGTAATACAAAAATACTTAGAAAAAATAAAGGAGCCATAAAATTACTAAAAACTATAATGTAATAGAGCTTCTAGAATTAAAAAGGAGATAGCTGATTTAGAAGGTCCTCAGAAGGCAAAATTAGTTGCACTGTATTAAAATGTGAAAGCACACCTAGATGTGTTTGTGAGATAAAATTTAATGAACAACAGTGGTGAAATTGTTTGTATATTCCTTATTCTCTGACCTCCATGGGAACAATTATTCCTAAAAACTGAAGACATTGATACATCTTTTCCACGTGAGCCACGTTTCAGTTGTTGCAGAGTAATTTTTCTCCAATGTCTATGTCCATTCAGAAATATTGTTCAAAAGAAGACAGTAAGTTGTTACAGAGCTTTAGGGTGTCGAGGAGGGAGACTTTCCTTGGCCCTTCAGAGTCCCTCTAGCTGGACTTAAGAATCAAACTGACAAGAGATACAACAGGAGAAAACAAAACTGAAACCCATGCAGGTATGAAATTCCAAAGACAAAGAGGCAACAGGAGACTTGTATGAGCTGGGGAGAGGGGTAGGGTCTGAGGATACAAAGGAGAGGAATACCATTAGCAAGAAGACATTAGGGAATGTTTTGTGAAACAAAGGTTGCCCTATTATGCAGGTAAATTTCTTATAAAAGAAAGTCTTTGTTAATAGGCCTCTTCCTGTAGGCACTTGTTCTACTGTCTCCAATGTAAATTTACGCAGTTGAGGACCAGGAAGAGAGTTTTTCCTGCAACTTCTGGGTTTTAATTACTTTTAACTTGAAAATTATTCATCCCAAAATGTTCATGCCAAATTCATAATGTTCATGCCAAAATGGCCCATCTTGCGGAACCCTGCCCGTGGCCCCTACAGTTGGAAGAAAAATGGAAATTTCCATTATGTATTGTAGAAAATATAAGAGGAATCAATAAAATTCTGGATTCAAGATTTAGAACTAGAAAAGCAAACCGCAATAGCTATGTATACTGAGATCTAGAAAAAACGGGGGGAGGGGGGAGAAGTAAATGAACCCAAAACTTAAAAATGAGCTGATTTCTGTTCTTAGCAACCTGAAACTATTGATTTCAGACATTATGTCACCCCTCATTCGCCCAAGCACAATGTACTCAGTTACACATATGTTTACACACACAAGTATGGCAATCAGCAAAGAAAGTGTTAAATGGAATTTGCTTTGTTGCAAGATAATTGGGAGAAAAATTATAACAAATACAACAATTTGTATTTTATGAAATACCCTGCAGGGCAACAAAAGAGGAGTAGAAACATAAAGACATAAAGAGTCTAAAAATTATATCTATACGTAAGGGTGCAAACCCAATGTTATCAACTTGCATGATATCACAGTAGGATGCAAGATTTGCTTCTTATAAAAGGGAGAAGAATGATATAAAAGAGGCAATAACTGGAATAAAAATGCCCAGAATAAGATTAGCAGGAAGGATAAAATAAATAAAATTTTCAAAGAAGACTTTGAAATAGATTAAAATGTACTGGGGGCTATAAAGATAAAAAAATCAATGCAGGATAAAAAAATGATTAAAAATGGGTAAATATCCTAAAAGCAGTAAAAAAAGATACAGAATAAAAAGTATTGAAGAAGTTTTATCTGGAGAATGGAGAATATAAATAAATTGTAGATACTAGATTTTCCTTTAAAAATAGACTAAAGGTCACTACACTAAATAATTGTAAGAAAGATGAATAGAAGAGGAAGAGATAAGTGAGGGGGAAAACAAATCAGAAAATGAAGTTCAAGAGGAGGACAAATTCTGAGGACAAGAAAGTCTCAAATCCTCTAAAACTCTTAAACATCTGGGGTGACACTGATCTCAAAAACATTCATTTTAAAATGTCATGGATTTGAACAATTTACAAATCCCAAACATGTCAAAGATTCCATATGATACCTCATGAACAATGAACATCTCAGTGGGGGATCTGCAGGAAAGGAAGGCTCTCATTTGCTTTTTTTTTTTTTTTTTTAAATCAAGGCTGTGTACCTTAGAGAAATAATAAAACATAAAGATCATTTTCTAAAGGACACAAAAAGAAAATACATGTAAGAAAGGGATGGAAACACTTTGTGGAAAAGATTCTGAGGGACGATTCACAGTGAGCATCAGAGATCTGATCAGAAGAGGAGAGATAGAACCTCCAGCCTGGAGTTTCCTGTGAAGCTTTTAGCTGTCTGTAGAGCACAGTTTCCCTTAACCACAAAAGTACAGTGCTCTTGTGAAGCACATTTGCAGCAAAGAATCTTGAAGACATGGGTCCACCTGCTGAACTTTGACCCACTGACATAACTCTGTACCTGTCCAAGCCATTCATCATATAATGAAGGGACCAAATAGGGCCACACATTATCTTCCTATCCATTTAACTTTTTAAGATAGAAAATTAAAATACTGAGTTATCAGGAAAAATCACAATCACAACCAGATGTATTAATTTGCATATCATTTCAATATTAAATGCTACCTATGCCTGTGATTTTAGTAGTTTTATTTTTCTTTAGCAAGCCTCAATGCCTCAATATCCCTCACTTTTTGAAGTGAGAAGAGTTTACATTAATCATTACTTTGCGCACTTATGTGTATGTGAGGGCTAAAATAAAAATATTCAATAACTTTAATATACTTGAAATGCAAAACTTCCAAAATATTAACTGAATATACATATACCCATTTTTTGAATTACTTAATTTACTCATACAGCAAGGTGAGGTTAGCTAGCTATATGGATAGACCAGGTGCAGATATAAGATGTAACACACTAGAGCTAAAAAGATTTAAAACAATATAAAAAATATGCTCATGATCGTCAGACAGGACCACCATGACTCTGGGCAACCTCAAAGAGCAGATAAATGAAGAAGCCAGATTGTCTTGTGTGGGCAAAGGTGTGAGAAGAAATAATATATCCATATTTTCAAATATTTCCCAAGATATTTCTTATATATGAAAACCAAGGAGAATGACTTTATACTTAGCAACCAAGCAGACACTAAGTTGACCAAGTGATCAATAAAATATATCCAATAACAAGATATCAACATTGTGAACTACAAGTTTTTGATATGCTGGGGAGACAATACCATTTTTGTGCCTTAAATGCATAGAGCTTCATTCCAAACATGGGAAAATGTCAGACAAATCCAAGTTGAGGTCATTCTAAAAATAACTGGTCAGTACTCTTCCTAAATGCCAGGATCATAAAAGACAAGGAAAGGCTGGACATTTTATCTGAAACTGATAAGGAGAAATCATAATGAAATGAAATGCGAGGTCCTCAGTAGGAGAAACAGTAAAATAACAGAAAATTTTCCTGAAGCAGAAAAATAACTGTAGAAAAAATAGTGAAATTACAATGAGAGATATAGTTAAGTTATCAATATTGTACAAATGTTAATTTCTTGTTCTTGATAATTATATTTTTATCATTTAAGCTAGTAATATTAGGGGAAGAAAACGAGGAGTTATGAACAGTATATGTAAGATTTATGCAACTTTTCTTTAAGTCTTAAATTAGCTCAAAATGAAATGTTTTCAAAAAATAAGTTTTTGTTTTCATCTGCACATTAATATTACTAAATTGGTCTGTGATATCTGGGACCTATAGGATTTTGCTCTTTCCCTGTGCTTCTATTAGCTTCTGCATTTAATGTTGATTATAATTCTATTCTAGTAATTTATTCACCACAATTCATTAGTTTAAACACCTCTTTTCTGCAAAGGAGAATTGTTCCATTTATAAAATAAATCATTTTAGGCTTATTTATATATATCAACATTGCACGTTAAAATGTCACTTTTTTAATGTAATAAGTTACAAAAACATCAATGATATATTAAAAAATAGACAAAGAAAAACTTCAGAAAACATTTTTGTAGAAGATTTAATTCCCAAATAACCAATTAAGTTAACAATCTCAATTGTGGCTTTATAACCTAACTTTAATTAGTTTTGACTTGGAGCTCTGGGTATTCTGGAGATCTGAGAACAACATATGAAATAATTTTACAGAAGACGTCAATGAAAATGCCTAATTAAAAAGTTTAAATTATGTTCATTTAAATTAGCTTTTTTTGTCTCATTTAAAATATGATTGTTGAATGCATCTTATGAGGCTTACAAATATTTGTACCATTTTTCATATTTAAATACATTTAAGATATTAATAAATTCATGTCCTGCAAATATCTTTAAAATAAATGCCCTCTGGTATAAATACTAGATTATACTCACAAATACATGTGGTGAGGTGCTGGACAAGGACAAGCAATCATTATATTGTGTTCATGTTCAAAAAACGTATTTCATTTTTGTTCATGAAACCTTCATGTACATTATTGAATATTAATCATAAGAAAATGTCTAGAAAAGAGCCTTGTGCAAAATACAAAACTATAACACTCCTAGAAGGTACCACAGGAGAAAACCTGGATGACTTTGGGAAAGGCAAAGACTTTAGATACAGTATCAAAGGCATGAACTGTGAAAGAAAGAATGGATAAGCTGGACTTCATTAATGTTAAAAAGTTCTGCTCTGTGAAATATGATGTCAAAAAGACCAGTCCCAGGCTAGGAGAAAATACTTGCAATAGATTATGTCTAATAAAGCACTGCTCTCCAAAATATACAAAGAACTGTTAAAACACAAGGATAAGGAAAAAAAAAACTATTTTAAAAATGGACCAAAAACCTTAACAGACACCTCACTAAAGGATATATAAAGATAGCAAATGAGCACATGCAAAGATGCTCCTTATTATCGGGGAAGTGCAAATTAAAACCACAAAATATCACTATACACCTACAAAATTGACAACACCAAATGCAACTCTCACTAATTGCTGGTGGGAATGCAAAATGGTACGGCCGCTTCGGAAGCCAGTTTGGTGCTTTCTTACATAATTAAATATACTCTGATCATATGATCCAGCAAACATTCTCTTCAGTATTTACCCAAAGGAGTTGAGAATTTATGTCCACCCAAGACTTGCACAAGAACATTTACAGCAGTTTTATTCATAATTGCCAAAACTTGGAAATATTCATATCGTCCTTAAATCGTGAATAGATTAATAAGCTGTGGTGCATCCAGACAATTCATCACATTATTCAGTGATGAAAAAAGATGAGCTATCAAGCTATTTAAAAAAATGCATATTACTAAGTGAAAGAAGCCCATCTGAAAAGGCTACATACAACGGGATCCCAACTCTGACATTCTGAAAAAAGAGAAATTATGAATGTAGTGCTTGCCAAGAGATAGAGTGGGGATAAAATGGTGGAGCACAGAGGATTTTTAGGGAAGTTAAAATACTCTATATGCTATTATAATGATTGACATATGTCGTACATTTTTCCAAAATCATGGATTGTACAAAACCAAGAGTAATCTGCAATGTCAACTATGGACTTTAGGTGATTAGGATGCTTTGATGTAGGTTCTTCAGTTATAACTAATATACCACTCTGATAAGGGATTTGATAATAGGAAAGGCTATGTATGTGTAGGTGCAAAGAATGTACAGGAAATCTCTACTATCTTGTCATTTTTGTTGCAAACCTAAAAAAAATCTTAAGAATTGTGAGCTTTTAATTTTACTATTTAAGTATCTTTTAAGTATACGTATAAATGACAAAGGCTTTTATAAAAGAATTTTAAAATAGCAGCATTTTTATTTATTTTGCTTGACCTCTTGGATTTGTTATAGAATTGGGATGCATGAATTTCTTTTTTTTTTAACATTTAGTCTTTTGAAACTTAATACTACAACCCATAGATGGATGTTCATCAAGAAAATAAAAAGTAGAAAATATTAAAAACCTTTTCAGAATTTCTAAAATGAGTTCATATATCATTTTGTTTAAGAAGTTTTTGAATTTCAATTTACATTAGAAATTCAAGAACTCAGTGCATTAAAGATCACTTAATGCATTTTAATCACTACAGGATTAATCAGAATCAATAGGTTAGCAGTGATTGAGGCTCACTACTTATTCCAAGATTTAAACAGTCTGGTAGCAACAGATCTTTCCCTAAAATTTTAGATAATTAATCAGATGAATCAGACACCAGCTAGGGAGAATTCTATGTTCTATAATTTTCCTTACTAAAGTGATGTCTCCAAATTTCATCTTAAATCTGTGATTTATGCAATAAATGTTGTATGGTGGGTTTAATATCCAAATTTATATTCATTTTTAAATCGAATATGTAATGACAAGATTTGCTTTGACATTTTATATTCCCTAATAATATAAAGTTCGTTAGGTCTTAATAATTTACATGTGGCTATTTCCATATTCTACTGTGTCATGATTTCTATATTCTCTTTTTCTGCTTGCATGAAACTCAGATTTAAACAAAATGATCTCATATGCTATGTATTTGTTTTCTTTTGGTAAATTTTGGCTTTTTGTGTAATTCCTTTTAGGACAATTCCATAAATTGAATGTCTTTGCATAGAAAAGAAAATGGAAACTATGCCTTTAAGCTTAGAAACTACCACTTAAGAAGATTAAAAAGAAAATGGTTACTTCTCTCAAAATGTTTCTCTTTAAGAAAGATCCAATATAATGCTGGTTTCCCCCCATACCTGAGATGATTTTAGTCTAGGAATATCATCTCCCTATATAAAAATTGAAATCCAAACAAAAAGTTTGATTATTTCCTTCACTACTTCAATCACTGCTCAAATATCGCTAGTTCAGAGATGCCTACAATTACCCCTTTATTTTAAATTATACATCTTTCTATATTGCCAAAACTCATGTTCCAGCACTCATATTCATCGTTGGCAATGCTTTCTTTGAGTATTTGCATTAACGACAGTTTCATGTTTCAGATAAATTACTTTGTTTTACTGTTTTAAAGTAGACAGACATTATGGTCACAATTTATTCTCTCCTATGTCTCTGTTCCCAGAATAAAAAGCAACCTTCCCTCAATGATCTAGAGGTCTCAGGCCATGGACTATCCGTTCTCCACCTGGAATTTCAACCCCCCATTCACTATTTTGGATTCATGTTGTATTGTCCAACTCTGGACATTGGTGGTGAGGCTCTTAATTTAATCCTGTTCATAATGCAGCCATAATATTCAAATAACTTTAAAATAATAGGAGATAAAACCACATACCAACGATTAGCATTATCACCCAATTATACATAGGGTCATAGTATTTAACGGGACTACCATCAATAGAGTATCATCACTAATGTACATGCAATGCATCTTGATAATATTTTTTTCTTCTTGTCACTTGGGTTCCTAATGTAGCACCTGTCAGTTGGTGACACTTTTTGAACTTATAGATTCTTGTTGGAATTTTAAAATAAATCAGTGTGGCTATACCACTGCCCTTTCTAACTTGGGACTAACCTCATAAATCTGTAAGAATTTAGCTTTCTAATCTATGCTATTTGTGTGTTTAGTCCCCCCCCCCAAGGGAATATTTAAAATATTTACCTCTCATTGGTTAAATCACATCGAGTATCCAAAAGACCATATCTTATGTAGGGATGTAAAGCAGATGGGGAGAGCCTAGGTGCTCATGGATGAGATTTGACAAGAAATACTGATAAGCTATATATGAGAAGCAAAGATATTAAATCTAATCTTATATTGTATATATACAAATTGAAAGAATAGAATCCCTGTTCTGACTTGCATACCAGTAGAGATGAAAAGGAATAAAGATTCCTTCATAAAAACTGTGGGATAAATCTGTTTTGCATGAAAAAAGGTTAATAAAAATATCCTAAGATTAATTTAGAATGATTAAAAGAGAGGAATCCTAGCTTATTTTCTGAATATAGATTTAAAGTAAATGTCCTGAGGTTAAGGACTTTAGAAAATGTGTCATAGCTGGCACTGATCCCTTGGCAATAACAACATAAATATAATTATGCATTACATAGTTGGAAAAAGTATAGGCGATGAAGATCTTTCTTCATACTACTGTGTACTAGAGAATAGAAGGATGGGAATAAGCAGTAAAGAATACCAATGTGAGACCAAGGAACAGTCACACTGTCAGGAGAGCACTACTGTTTCTGTTTAACAATAAACTATATTAAATATCTCCTGTTAAATTAATATGGCATCTCTTCATTGGATCCAGAGTGATGCATACTCATTTTATTATTTTGGGTTTATTAGTAAATAGGATTATTAAGAATTATTAAGTTATGATAAGAAACTAACTTCAAACTTTAAAAAGAACACTGTGTACCCTATGACTGAGGGCAAGTCCCCAAAAAAATCACATTTGGAAAGGAGGCCTGTTCCCCCAAACTGGGATTCGTACCTCAATAGAAGAGCTAAGGGTACGGCCTGCAGAAAGGTCAAGAACTGACCAAGAAAAGAGCTTTCACCACAATTGTCAGGTGGGCCCACAGAGCAAGTCAGGCCACTGATGCAAACTCCAAGTCCTGTGTGTACAACGTTCACTTTGGGAGAGTGACAAAAAACAAACATCTTGTTTCAGTGGTGCTTACTAGAGGGGGCCTGCTGTGAAGTGGGGACACTTACGTTGCCATAAGGCTTGGAACATACCATATCCAGAACAGGAGTTCTTTGGGAAGTTGATCCCCAGGGAGGGGCTAGAGCTGGAAGGCTGCTAAGAGACTGAGCACTCTGGGTCTATGGCTGGGACACAGCACCACCAGATGTTCTCACATACAAGATTAATTGACTACATATTGTGTCAGGAGCCAGAATTCATCCCATTATCAGATCAGAGTCCCTGAAATGTAAGTGGACCTGAAAAACAATTCATAATTGATAAAGTCTTCTCCTTGGCTACTAGGTTTCTATATATATCCTACACATTTGAACTCCCTTCCATAAATTAGACTCAATTATTTTATCCCACAATCAACTAGTTGCAAAGAGATCACAGGTATGGATTGTGGAAGAGAAGGCGGTGCAACCAGAATTAGTATCTAGGAGTCTTGGCTATCTGCTTATATCTTCTAGACCCACCCAAGCACAATGTCTTATATAACATTTTCATTTGATGATTGATTGGTGCTGTGCCCAGTCAACATTATGCATAGGTGGGTCTGACAACACCTACTTCATGATGGGAAGCTCAGGGCACCTGAAGTTGAATGGCTAGGCTTTTAGTATTTACCAAAGCCTAATAGTAGACAGAAGCTTTTTTTGCAAGAGAATTGTTATGTAAGGAAGAGAACATAGATTTGCTCCAAAATCCTATTGGTCTGCACTATGATGCTCCCATTGGTGCTTGTCAGAGTCTGCATTGGACATTTTCATTTGTGACAGATCTTTTTGGTATCATTAGATCTATTGATTCTAAAGCCCAAGTGGCCATATAACTTGTACTATGGTCTGAAATCGTTGCAAAGTCTGTGTGCTGTTCTGATGCTTGCTTGAAACTGGATGAGTCGGTATATGGGTCAAAGTGGAACACTCAAATATTGCTTATGTTGTCTCCAAAATTATAAAAGGCTATCAAATGTACGCCTTATGTTTTTCTTGATAGATGGTGCCCACTGCAGCAACTTGACTTTTACTTTGGGAAGGTGATTTCATTAATACTCCATATCATTAATCTTCCACAAACTTCCCCAACAGAGTGGGCCCTGAATTTTTCTGACTTTATCTCCCACTCTTTAGCTTTCAAATGTGTACTAAGGTACAAAAGTAACTATTATCACTCTAATCAGGATAATGTTCTCAAGATAGTGGACCGGTGTGATGTTTTGTGGAATGCTAAAATGATTAAGATCTCCAGGGACTATATTTTAACAGAGAGCCAGAGAATTTATGTGGTCTTGAAGCAATAATGTGAAATTATGTTGTGGCCGTCAGAAATAAAAGCAAACTACGTCAAGTGACCCTTGCACATTTGTAAGGGAAAGAAAAGAAACACTAGCCAGGCAAATAGCCGGATACAAAGGACTCAGGAATATGTTGATTTTCTCCAGTAAAGATACTACATTAAGAACAGCAGGGATCCCTGGGTGGCGCAGCGGTTTGGCGCCTGCCTTTGGCCCAGGGCGCGATCCTGGAGACCCGGGATCGAATCCCACGTCGGGCTCCCGGTGCATGGAGCCTGCTTCTCCTTCTGCCTATGTCTCTGCCTCTCTCTCTCTCTCTCTCTGTGTGACTATCATAAATAAAAAAAAAAAAAAAAAAAAAAAAAAGAACAGCAGGTGCAGGGCACCTCGGGGGTTCAGTTGGTTGAGTGTCTGACTCTTGATTTTGGCATAAGTGTTTTCTCTGGGTCATGAGATCTAGCTCTGAGCTAGACTCTGGGCTCTGGGACACTCTCCCTCTCCCTATTCCCCCTGTTCTCTCTCTCTCTCTCTCTGTCTCTCTCTTTCTCAAATAAATAAATCTTAAAAAAAAAAAAAAAAAAAGAACACAGCTGCAATAGGAGTCATCACCTGATGTTTTTGATGGCCACACTCATTTTCCGAGATCCACCTGGCATCAGATGTCATACTGATTGGTTAAATGGAATAGGGATAGATATCAACACTCTGTGGTTTTCTTTTTGGTTTACTTTCTTGATACAAAAAATTTTCAGGGGCTTTCACTTAGCTTAAAGAATGGCCCTCACCCCACGACTCAGGAAGTCAGTGTGCAGATTCGTCTAATTTTAATTATGCCTATTCCAATTAGAGGTTCAGGAACTGGGGAAAAAACATACAATAGACTGATGGACAAACTGGACCTGTCTTGAGTCTGACTTAAGTAGCGATCCATCACCAGAGCACTGTAAATGTCCACTTTGTTAGACCACAGTGGAATTTTGGGTTCCCAAGAATTAGAGTTCATTTACAGCAAGTGTCTCAAAATCTCTAAAAGGTATGGGTATTTCATGTCCCTGTTCTGTCACTTTTGTATGTGGCTACGGCCCTTTGAAGAAAGCTCAGTGAAAGATTTATTGTGTGTGCATGTGGCAGTGGTCCATAATTGCAAAGCAGGTAGTAAAGCGTGAATTTGGAGCAGAGAGGCAATAAATTGATACCTGGCACAGAGTGTGAAGAGACTATAGAGCATTTCTAAATGAAGGCTTAGACAATTATAGTAAAATGTAGAAAACTTTATATCAAAGACAATTTATTCTCTGAGGAGAATAAATGTCAAATAAGAGGAGTGTTTCTTTTAGGTAGTAGATATTTGATACCATATTATAAAATATAAGAAGAATATATTCACCTCTTCCCAACTATATTATAAAATTAACAATATCAAAGAATGTGGCCTACAAATACTATCCATTGTGCTAGGTCTGGGCACATACTTGACACACAATAAGATTCTACTGAAAGTTTTTCTCTTCCCAATGAGGTTAAAGTATATAAATATTTATCCTGACTAAACTACTTGAAAGCATCTGTTCTGGGGGTAATAAGAGTTTCGACTATGGACATATTTTATTAAAAACTGATGTTGTACTATAGGCACTTTAATCTTTCTTTATTTTCACCACTCATTTTATCATGTATGTTAATAACAGATTCCATCTATTAATTATCCCCAGAAAAAATTTAAGAAATATATTGTTGTAGTGGATACTACTACCTTGTTAATGGCAACTTAAATACTGGTGAATCTAGAGTAACTTAGAGTCTTCCTTATTGCTGGAACCTATTTGAGAATAAGAATTAAAAACGAGTAAAAAAACAGTAACTTCACAATATTTATCAATATTATATGAATGATAAAATAAATATGAAGTGAATAATAAAATGAGTAATTTTCTATCACTATCAAGTAAATCTATTGTAGATTTTTTTTGTTTCCTTAGTTGATTGCAACTAGGCTATGAGGCATTATTAAAATATACAAGAATGTTTGCATTAACTGATTTTATTTGTCTTTGGCTTAGAAAAAATATTTGAACAATTTTTAGTGTTTAATTCAATTATGTCAGATCTATTACATTTAGTAAGTAAAGAAAATGCCAGTGCTAGACTTTGTATTGCATCAGAGTTGTTCTATAAATTCAATATTTTATTAATAGAACACATTTGAAATTTGTTCTAGGATTCATGTAAACATATTTCCATAATAAAACATAAAAATATCAGTGAGCATTTACTTCTAACAGAGAGAAAATACAGAATTAAATGTATGTACAAAAGAATATACGTACCCTTAATAACTGATCTTGTGAGAAAAAAAAGGCTGATTTTTCTCAATGCAAGCCATTAAGTATTAAAGATTTTTTAAATTAATTGATTATAGACTCTAGATATCACAGAAAGCAATTAGAGATTTATGGTTTTATGTCCATAGTTAAATTGAGAAAGATGTAAGGAGTAGATGATTCCAATTTCCAACAGGGTTTTTGGAAGAATTAGTATTTTAAGGCCATGTTACATGGAAAGACCTTATGGGCATATCATTGCAAATTGGTTATGGTTGGATAATTTACTTCTATTTAAATTATGCACATCTACAACCTTCGTCATATAGGTAAAAGAAGCTCTGTAATCTTGGTGCAGATGGCTAACCTTTAGATAAGTCATAAAAGCCAGTGAAATAAAAGGAAGTAATGAATGAATTGTGGTATTTCTTCAAACCTGGTATCTATAATAATTGATTATATAATCTAAATAAAATAGGCTTAGAAATGGAGTCTTTGGGGAATAAACTTTTTTGTAGCTGATCTTATTTAAAATAATCTAATTGGTATGGAATTATAGGAGATTTGAAATACTCTCCCACCAAAATTTCTTGGCATTTTAAAATGTAAGTTGTCTAATGTTTACATTTCTTATTTTCTCAGTTTTCCTCCTCCTGTCACCTACTATGTAAAATGGAGACAATTTTTATATGACCCTATTAATTAACTGGGTTAGCTTCAAACTAAAATTAGAAATTATGGAATCTAGCATCTCACTACACCGAAACAATTCTTTTCTATTTATGACAAGAAATACTCTATTTCCCTGCAGTTTCATCTAGCAAAATATTTTGCTGACTAACCTTAGTTTTACCATTTAAATGAAATCACTATGAAAATATATCAGCAAGGCATTATTCAAGAAAGTTAAGGTCTTTACTGGCAATATAGTGGTATGACTAATGATGTTGGGATGTTAATTAATCTTCTTGGAAAAAATTAAATTTTGTTCCTTTTTTAAACCTAGAAAAGATTTTAAATTCCCCTAAGCATGATTGTGTCACCAAAGCTCTGAAATAAAATCAAGATAGGTAGAGATTAAAAAGTCTGGATATCTATGATGCAATAAAATATTGTGAAAAGATATTTCATGTTAATGGATTGGAATAATTAATATTGTTAAAATGTTCATACTACCTCAAAGCAATTTATAGATCCAATGAAATCTTTATCATAATTCCAGTGGAATTATTTCACAGAGGTTAAAAAAAAAATCTTAAAATTTGAGTAGAACCACAAAAGATCCCAAATGACCAAAAAATCTAGAGAAAGAACCAAGCTAAAATCATCACACTTCTTGATTTCAAACTGTATTTCAGAGCTATAATAAACACACAGTATATTTCAGTAAAAAGAAACACAGATCACAGATTAGAGTGTCCAGAAAATAATCAGCTTATAATTTTTAAATAAGACTAGGTGGCCAAGGGTTATCAGATATTTAAAGAAAACTTCCAAACAAAAGCCTGAGACAAATGCAAAAAAAAAAAAAAAAAAAAAAAAAATAGGGAAAGAGAGTCCAGGAGCAGCAAAATCAATGAAGTAAGAAGACAAGTTAAATAAGTTATAATTAATATTTTGGAGGAGGTGAGGTTTTGTATTTATGGTACAAATACCAAATGCCACTGAAAAAGTTACAATCAGAAATGAGAAAATACACCAGGAAATTAAAATATGATATTTCAAGATTATAAGTCCATAGAGAGAATATAAGATGAAGTATTCTTTAAAAGATATAGAAGAAAATAAACTAAGTGGAATTCAATGAGAAGAGAAAGCTATGAAAACAAGAATATCAATTTAGATGTAAAATCCAACATAGACATTCTAGAAAGAATCCAGAAAAAAAAAAATCATAAAACTATCAGGAATGTTTTCTGGATCTAATCTTCATAAATCACCAGATTGAAATAAGTACTAAGTACTTTGCACAAGGAATGAAAAGTGAATGATGTCAAGGCACGTAATTTTATGATTTTAGAATATTGCAGATAAGGAGATAAGGAGATAATCCTAACAATTTTCAGAAACAAAATCAGTTACAAGAACTGAAAACAATGATAGCAGAGGTCTCATGGTATCACTAGAATCCAAAAGACAATGGAGACATGTAATGATTTTCACACAAAGGTTATATTACTGGGAAGATTATGTGATGTGATGGTATCATAAAGCTGTTTTCATGAATACTATACTTACCTTCCATACAACTTTAGAAAATTCCTGAGAATTTGTTCTTTCAAATATGAACAGTTAGAGAGAGACAGACATTGAGAGAAAGAACGTCTAAACCCATAGAATTCACATTAAGGGATGCTGGATGGCTCAGTGGTTGAGCATCTGCCTTTGGCTCAGGGTGTGATCTTGGGGTCCAGGGTAGTGTCCTGCATCGGGCTCCCTGCAGGGAGCCTGCTTCTTCCTCTGCCTATGTCTCTGCCTCTCTCTGTATGTCTCTCATGAATAAATAAATAAAACATTTTAAAAAAAGAATTCACATCAAATGATAGAGAAAGGAAATTCTGAGAACGTTTAGAAGTCCTTGGAGGACAATTAGACGTCTTGGGAATTAAAGGTACAGCTGAGCAAATACAGTCAATGTTATTGCAATAGTGTTGCATGGTGACAGATGGGAGCACATTTGTGGTGAGCAAGGCAAAACACAGGGAGATATTGAATCACTATTTTGTACACCTGAAACTAATGTAACATCATGTATCAACTATACAAAAAAAAGTTAGTTTTAGGGGACAAAATCTGTGAAATGGAATAGGATATCAGAGGGTTCAAAAAGAAACTATAAATATAAATATCTTTTCTGCTTTAGTAGAATATCAGTTCACTAATATCTCATACAATCTGGGATGGGTTAGCAAGAGAAGCATAAAGAATAAACAGAGACAATACCACTAGCTCTGGTAAAATTAAAGTTCAAGGAGAAAAATATAATCATATAAACCTACTTGGCTTTTTGTTAAATACTATTTATTTAGTTACAGCAATCAGAATACTGTATATGAATTTAACCAGATGGAAAACACTATTTTATGGAGAGGATGGATGAAGGAAGAGTGTGGGTTTCAAAGTTTTTCAAAGATTTTCAAAAATCTTCATCTCCCATAAGGGAAGTCACTAAAAAGTTTAAAAGCAAAGAATTAGAAGATAAAAAAATATGTTATTTTCAATATGTGGCAATAAATTTCAAAATATATGCAAACATACCTAACTGTTGAGATTGGTTTCCCCTGGGAAAGGAGGTTTGAGCAAGGAATGAAAAATTTTGTTACTGTTACATTATTGTTACCATGTCAAAATGCTTTCAGCACTCTAAAACTGAATAGCTTACATGCCCTACTTTAACAAAAATAAAGAATTAACATGAATGACATTTAAAGAATGACTCCATGTTTTCAAAAAATAGTAAATGCAATAATTTAAATAAATTGAAATAACAATATATTTTTGCTGGAAATTACAGCAGTGAGTTTAACTTTTTCCATTAATGTGCAAGATACCCTCAACTTGATATTTCATTAATTATCCTCAGCAAATTATCGTCCCAGTTTGACATCCCTTAGGCACTACCCTGCTTTAAGAACTCTTCCTCCACTACTAGTTGGTAAATTCTCCTGGAATGTAAATTGATTTTAATATTAATCTTACCAAAATATAATTAGGGAGTTGACCCTGGAGCACTATCATCAACCTTTTTCATAAAAACCTATAATTTTATGGGTGTCATATACTCCATATTGAGAATTTTTAACAAGATGTATTTTTTACTTATTTCATCTCTACTGGACTTATTTTTAATGATTTATTGGATTTTTAATGATATAATTAATATTACATGATACTCATCTCTGGCAAGGCCCCAAATAATTTGTATTAAAATGCTTAAAAAATATTATAGCAGAAATAAATTTAACACAGAGAAAACATACAAGTCATAAAATATAGTTTAAAAAAGAATGAATATTTTGAACCCATCTACAAGAAAACAATATATACAGCGTCAAAAACGTTTTTAAAAAAGGCATGAAATAACTGTTCAATATGAATAATGAGAGAGGTTTATATCCTTAAATTCACAGAACACAGAAATTATTGCAGCAATGGTCCATTGGTCGTGAGCGTATCAGAAGCACTCACAACCCTTAGAAATTCTATTGTGGTCAACAAGTAAATATGCTACTAAGAAAATTACAAGATGGGTGTCAAATTGCAGAATTTATATTTGAAATAATTGCTTTTTTTATATTGTCCTTCCCTTCTTCCTATTCTCTCTTCTTTCTCTTATTTTTTCCTCTTTCTTTTCTATTTATCTTTCCTTCTTCCTACTTTCTTTCTTTGAAAAGCAGAAAGACTAATATTTAGCAAGTATTAAGCTAGATGAATAAGAATATACAAGTGACTGATCATGTTTCCTGTATGCATTTAGTTACTATTTAAGTAACCATTCAAGAACATAATTGCATTTATTTTCTAAAAATATATATATATATATATATATATATATATATATATATATATATATATATATTACAAAGAGAGGACCAAAATATCTATGTGAATGGAAACTTTGTCTTATTTCCAGGTATTCTTGAGTGTCTAGAAAAAGAGTTGCAAACTTGTTCTTAAAGGATCCAGTAGTAAATAGTGTAGGCTTCACATCCTCTGGTCAATTGTGAAAGCATCCATAGGTAAAAGCCAATTGACACATTTTGTTGTGGCCTGTAATTTGTTGACTTCTGGTCTGGAAAAATGCCTACTCAATTTAGGTGCTAAACAGATTCATATGACTGCCACATACATTGGTTCAGTAGATCATCGTAGAACTACTCTTTACTGTCTTATAGGTGTATATTTGTTTGTAACATTGAATTATATATAAAGACAGTTGCCAAATAAAGACAAATGCAGAGTTGAGTTTAAATAAATAGATTTTATTCCAAAAGAATACTGCAATGGGGAAAATGTTCTAATCCTAGAAATCTGTAAGCATTTCAAAATAAAATAGAAACAAAGTTTTTTTTTTTATTTTTTATTTTATAGGACTGGATAAGTAATACTTGCAGATACTTTAAGGGAATGTTGGGTAATCCAAAGGGAGTGATTATAGATTGACAGGATATCTGTCTCCCCATGTTAGAAGATACTCAGGATAAGCTGACAAGGGGCATGTTCCCTCTTTTACTATGTGTTCAGTCTCAGAGACAAGTTCAGGGGTCTGTAGGGAGGAGAGGTGCCTGATTAATATTTGGTCAAGCAGAGCAGTGGGTAAAAATGGATGACTGTGAACATTTAGTCACAGACTATGATTGTTACTTTAACCCTTTTGGATTCTGGAATTCTATATTTAGTTGGCCTTCATCTCATTCACTGATTGATCTTCTCCACATCTCTCTCTCTCTTTCTTTCTTTCTTTCTTTCTTTCTCTTTCTTTCTTTCTTTCTTTCTTTCTTTCTTTCTTTCTTTCTTTCTTTCTTTCTTTCTCTTTCTTTCTTTCTTTCTTTCTTTCTCTCTCTCTTTCTCTCTTTCTTTCTTTCTTTCTTTCTTTCTTTCTTTCTCTTTCTTTCTTTCTTTCTTTCTTTCTCTCTCTCTTTCTCTCTCTCTTTCTTTCTTTCTTTCTTTCTTTCTTTCTCTTTCTTTCTTTCTTTCTTTCTTTCTTTCTTTCTTTCTTTCTTTCTTTTCTTTCTTTCTTTCTTTCTTTCTTTCTTTCTTTCTTTCTTTCTTTCTTTCTTTCTTTCTTTCTTTCTTTCTTTCTTTCTTTCTTTCTTTCTTTCTTTCTTTCTTTCTTTCTTTCTTTCTTTCTTTCTTTCTTTCTTTCTTTCTTTCTTTCTTTCTTTCTTTCTTTCTTTCTTTCTTTCTTTCTTTCTTTCTTTCTTTCTTCTTTTTAAGGTTTTATTTTTTTGGAGGGAGAGTTAGCCCAATCAGGGGTGAAGGACAGGAAAGACTGTGGGAGAAGCAGACTCCCTGATGAGCAGGGAGCCAGAAGTGCGGCTTGATCCCAAGAACCTGAAATCAGGATCTTAGCTGAAGGCAGATACTTAACTGACTGAGCCACCCAGGCGCCCCTCTCCATCTCATTCTAATTCACCTTGTCTTAGTGACTAACAATACTGATAATTTTAAAAATAAAGGAAAAATTCACAGTACCTATCACTGATTTAAAAAATTAGGCATGTGAAGTAGCAGGAAAATACAACCAATAATATGGCAAAAAAATCAGTTAATATACATAATTCCAGATTGAGATAAATAGTAGGACTAGTAGGCAAGCAAATCTATTGTAAATAAGCTTCATTTGTTCAAAAAGATAGATAAAAACATGAGTATAATAAGAAAATAAATGGATGGCATACTTATAAGACTCATATTGAATTTATAGTGATAAAAAACACTATCTGAGATGGAATATACCCATCATATTAGACCTTGTGGAATCAAAGATTAAGGAACACAAACTCTAGTAATAGAAACTATTTAAAGTAAAACATAGAGAAAGAAAATACCAATCAAAATAAAACAGATCATCAGTTTTTGAACAATATTAAGTGATCTAACATAAGTGTATTTAAGGTCCCAAAAGGGAAGATGACGGCTGAGAACATTTCAAAAACTTGATAAAAACTATAAACCCACAGATCTTAGAATTTCAATGGACTCTAAGCAGAAGACATTTTAGGAAGACCACATAAATGTACATCATACTACTTTGCTGAAAACCAGTTATAAAGAGAATACATTGAAAGTATTCAGAGGAAAAAGATATTTACAGTGAAACAAAATTAGAGTAATAATTGACAATTTGAGACAGAACACAATGGAAAAAAATTCCGGAAATTATATTAGAATATGAATAAAATTGACAGTAAAATTGACTTTAAAAAAATGAAATAAAAACATTTTGAGGAGTGTTTAGGTGGCTCAGTTGGTTCAGATCATGATTTTGGGGTCCTGGAATCAAGCCCTGCATCCAGCTCTCTGCTCAGTTTTCTTCTCCCTCTCCTCTGTGCTCTCTCTCTCTCTCTCAAATAAATAGATCTTTTTAAAAAAGCATTTTGAGACACATGAACATTAAAATAATGCATCAGCTGGACAATAGTGCAAGCAACAAGAAAGAAAGCTATTTAGGTGGATGAAAAAATAATGTAAACCGAATTAGGATCAGCTTAAAGAAGAAGCAATGGAAAAAAAGTAAATATTTGGGCAAAAAATTTTAAGCTTTTTTCTTATGTTTTATATATCTGTAAAAAAGTACTTAAGAGAAAGATAATAACAATGGGGTATGGAATTCATATAATAAAATAACGTGTACAGTAGCACAAAGCTGCAGAATAAATTGGAATTATAGCAAGTTACAGTTCTTATACTGTATGTGAAGTATCATACTATTGGTAGGAGGTAAACTGATATATTACAATTTTATTCTATATCCCCCACAGCAATGATTAAAAATTCTGTAAAAATGAAACAATGAAATACAGGTTAAAAGCAAGTACAACTCATGAAGATCAACCATGAAAACATATTCAACTAAACAGAAAGGAGAAATAGAGGAAGAGTTGGGGAAAAGAAGAGATGAGACAAATAGAAAGCAGAGCAAGATGATAAATTCAAAGCAAACTATAATCGATATTCACATTAAATACAAATAGTCTGAAAACACCAATTAAAAGATTGTTGAATTGAATAAAGATGAAACTTTTATTTATATGCAACCTACAAGAAACCTACTTAAATACAAAAAACCCCACAAAGAAATGAAAAGTAAAAGAATGGGAAGACATATGCCAGCTAACACCAAATCAAAACATAGTGGATTGACTGTGTATGACAAGAAACCATCTGACTACGGAAAAGAATTTGCTTAGTCATTAAAACTCTTTATAGGTATCTCTTCTTCTCACTGATTTTTTTTTTTTCAAGAGAAAACAAGTTATAAAACAAATGGGGAAACCGACAGCATTTCATGTGCTGAGTAGTTATTTTCTTCCTTAAACCTATTCCTCTTTCAACAGAGTGCAAGTTGATAATTAAAGGGCTAATAACACTTCATTTGAGATGTGCAAACCCAAGATAATGAGGCTGGTGATAAAAAAAAAAATCAGGCAAGGCGAGATATGAAGCAGTATGATTGTATTATCATGTTGTCCTGAAGACACAGCTAGCTGCAGACAAATTTGCTGTGGAAAGGTTGAAAAGGAGACGGTACCACTGATTGTACCAGGTTAAGGAGAACGGAGGAAGCGAGAATTTCCTGGCTCTGTCTCAATCCCTTATTTCCTGTGGCTTATGGTACATCCCAGATGGGAACTGTCTTCTTTACTCTTTTTTATTCAATGCCCATGAAGTTAGATTGCCAAACCTGCATGGTGTTTATTTTATGGAAGTACAGAAGTGAGAGATAAAACCTCACATGAGTACTATCTGAGACAAGATAAAGAAGGATGTAGTTGGTGCACAAATTTTACATGTATTTGCCAACTGTATGTTTTCCTTTCTCCCCTTACTTCCAACGTTCAGTATCCCAGCCTATTTTGAGGAAAGGAGGTTCATTATATGCAATTAATTATACCTCAGAACCAATTAATAATATTGGCAGTTTTGTACATAAACTACTTCTACTCAAAATAGCATATTATTTAATTAGGGGAAGAGCAACAAACCAAATAAAGATTGGAGTAAGTTAAAACAATACTGTATTTAGAAATGGTAAAAAGAAAAATATTAATTACATTGTATTTCAGCCTAAGGAGCTGAGTTCTGATGATTGTTGTTTGTTCAATATAACTAAGTCATTTTTCCTGTTTATTTTCAATACTACATTTTGAATTGATTGAAAAAATTGTCACTGAAATGGATTAGTTTTCTTCTGAGCAGACCACTTAGCCAGTTAATATCCTCTTGTATTGAAAGATTTATATGACAACATATTTCTTTTTGTAAACAAGTGACTAGCATAAAAAAAAGTGGAATGCCAGTGTTAGGACATTTAATTTCTCCTCTATGTATAAAAAGCTTAGTGTTGGCTGGGTTCCTGCACAGCAAATGTGAAAAATAAAATAGTATATATTCTCCTTTTGATTTTCAACCAAAAATGTCAAAGGAATGACATTTCTCTTTTATTTATTTATATACTTGGTTATAAGGTCTAGAGTTTTAAAATGATGAGATAAAAGTGAAAAGGCAAATCAAGCACTTTATAAATTTAGAATGAACAGTAGGACAAGCACCAGTAAAGTAATACAAGAGGAGAGATTAGTATGGAATATGTTGATCATTTTTATCTGAAGAGTTTCCTAAATTTGATCTATTAAACTTTTACATGTAAAAATTGTGTTCTATATGGCAGTTAAGACTCTCATAAGAGAGGGTGATTATTTGGATTAGTAGTTGAACCAGTTTAAATTAAGCAAAATAAACTGTACAGACATCAAATAGAAAGGGCAGACATCAAATAGAAAACAATGAATAAAACTGAGTGGAGAGAAATATTCCATTCCAGAATAATAAAAATATTAATTTTAAAATTTTTCTAATGATAGAGTTAGATAACCAAGATCTAGATATTCACCAAGATATTCTTAGTGAAATTCAAATAATAATCAAATAATCAAAACCACTTAACATATAATTTGAGAGCATAGTGAAATAATTTACAAAACAGAACAAGGAAGAAAATGACTAACCTAAGTAGTTTTAAAAATAGTATTTAGAAAGGATTTTGAGAGCTAATAAAGGATTGAAAAACTATATAGAAATACTGTAATGTGTTTATAAAATTTGTAAGAAATTCTGAAACTTCTTTTATGTTTTTTATTTATTGAATAAATAAGATATTATATATAATGAATGCCAGATTTCACATGGGGAAAGATGTTACAGACAAGAAGTGGGTAAGGACAGCATGATAACTTTGGTATCAGTTTGGAATCAGAGGTATCAATATGAACTCATATTTTAAATATAGATGTGATCAATAGATGATGATAGATAAATAAAGATGAGAGATAAATAGATGATAGATAAATAGATAGATGATAGATAATCTTGTGTTGGCTAGTATACATATGTGTATCTCTTAGGGTCTATGAGCAATTACACCCTAATAGACCTGAGCACATCTAGTACCCAGATATTGATACCCAAATTCTATTCTTCAATAAAAAGGAACCAGAGATTCCTGGAAAATTGGTAGATCTTGGTGCTATGGATAGGAAAATATAAAATGAGTCTGGAGGGGATCCCTGGGTGGCACAGTGGTTTGGCGCCTGCCTTTGGCCCAGGGCGCGATCCTGGAGACCCGGGATCGAATCCCACGTCGGGCTCCCGGTGCGTGGAGCCTGCTTCTCCCTCTGCCTGTGTCTCTGCCTCTCTCTCTCTCTCTCTCTCTCGCTGTGACTATCATAAATAAATAAAGAAAAAAATACTAAAAAAAAATAATAAAATAAAATAAAATAAGTCTGGAGCATTTTGTAGTAGGAAGGATTCAAAAATTTGGAGAGTAAGTTGAAAGGACACAGGAGTATCAATAACGAGCTTTCAGTGGCCAAAATGAAACAATATAAGCAACAACAACAAAAAATATTGTACTGTACTATAACCCACAGTATAAGTCAGTATATCATGGGTTTATATTGATTTAAGTAATTCAATAAATGGATAAATTTGGAAGAAAGGACAGCTGAGCCTCACAGGGCATTCTAATTAGTAGAAGTATGAGAGAACTCGAGAAAATCATTAGGGCACCACAGTAATAATTGTTACAGGCAAGATAACTCCAATGAGAGCTAAAAATATAATGCAAATATTTAGTGGGAAACAATATTTGCATAGTATCAAAGAATGTACCCTATGATGTTTGTTAATGACAAATGTTAAAAGAAGAACTTCATAGTTTAGAAACCAGCAGACACCACCATAATAAAATGATCAAATTAACATCAGCTCTCCGAAGACTTAACTAGATCATCTACTCCCTGATATCACATCACTTTTGTGGTACTCTAGCCCAAAGTAGAGAACCTCATTCAAATCATGGGATAGCATTAGATAGTCCTGATGAAGGGACATTCTGGAAAATAATGACTAATACTCCTTAAAAGTGTCAAATTTTTTAAAGACACAGACTGAAACTTGTCAGAGAAAATATGTGACGGGGGTGGGTAACTAAATGGGATATGGGACTCTAGATAGGATCCCGGAATGGAATAAAGCAAAAACAAAAACCCTTATGAATTAAGGAACTCTATGCAATTTTAGTAGCTATTTTGTAAGTCTAAAATTATACCAAAATAAAAAATAATAATAATTCTCATTTAAATTTATTATTAAAAAATAAAAAAATAAATTTGTTATTGAACTCTATGAAAATCATTCATTTTTTTTCTGTGCTAAGAAAGAAGTATTACAAATTGTGTATCATCTGTGATGACAAATAGCTGTTAATAGTGTGTTATTTAACACTTATTTAACAGTTAACAGTTAATGTATAAGTTTTAAAAGTTAAGTGATCTTAATATAATATTGCTATTAATAAAATAACTACAGACCTCTAAGAGGATGAATTGTAAATAAAAAAAGATACAGAATTAGCAATAAAAAAATGTTTAAGATCCACTGCTTTAATGGATTATAAACACCTTCAGGACAATTATCATGGCTTATTCCCTGTTAGGTTCTCCAAAGGTTAACATAATTTTTGGTACGTAGTAGGTTCAAAATAAAGAATAGGAAAGAATGACTGCCTTAAAGTTAAATGAATGGATGAATGAATGAATGAATGAATGAATCAGCCATCACATTATAGATAAGGGAAATAACCATTTTCTCAGATAAAAACTAAAATCTAGGATTTCTGAGTTGTCTCAAGAACCTACACCTCCTCAATTATTTTCTTGTCTTTTTTCTCATTGATATCAAGATAGAAAATTATGGTTGATTGAGCAGAGAAGGAAATATGAAAGAGTAAGATGATTCAAACACTCATAGGTATAAGAATTGAATTCTGCTAATTCTTCATGTGAAGTGTCTGTCAAGATGGCCAACGGACACATGAATAATACTCAACATTATTCATCAGAAGGGAAATGCAAATCTAAACTACAATGATATATCACCTTATATCTGTCAGAATGGCTAAAATCAAAAACACAAGAAACAACAAATGTTGGTGGGGATGTGGAGAAAAAGGAACCCTCGTTCACTATTGGTGGTAATGCAAAGTGTTGTAGCCACCGTGGAAAACAGTATGGAAAAAATTTAAAAATAGAACCACTCTAGTAATCCAATAATTGCACTACTGGGTATTTACCCAAAGAATACAAAAACACTAGTTCAAAAGGATATATGTACCCTTATGTAGCATTATTTACAATAGCCAATTTATGGAACCATTTTGTTGCAAATGGCAAGATTTCATTCTTTTTATTATTATATTATATATGTGTGTGTATATATATATATCATATATGTGTGTGTATATATATATATCATATATATACACACACACACACACACCACATCTTCTTTATTCATTCATCTATTGAAAGATACTTGGGCTTTTATATGGGGAATATAAGAAATAAGACAAATGAACAAACGGAAAAGACAAACCAAAAACCAGACTCAACTATGGAGAGAGCAAACTGATGGTTACCAGATGGGAGGTGGGTGAGGGGAATACATGAGATGGGTGAGGGTATTAAGGAGAGCATTTATCTCTTTGAGCGCTGAGCAATGTATAGACTGTCGAATCACTGTATTATATATCTGAAACTAATATAATGCTGTATGTTAACTATGCTGGAGTTAAAATAAGACTTAATACAATTTAAAAAGTCTGTCAAAAATATAGTTATGACTTTACAGATGAAGGAGAGAAAAATGTACTTGTGTGCCCTCTTGATGCATAATAGATGGACTTTGAAGAAATGATCTAGATGGACCCCAGAAGGCTATAGATAAAATATCCTAAAGTTATACTGACAGTAAGAATGGGAATAATGTGCTGTTATCTGAGCTGTAGCAAAAATTCATCAACTATACTGAGAGCTTCTTATCAAGGTGGAGATAAAGTAGAAATATTTTATAGATATACATAAACACAATAAAAGAAGTCAGTCTATGCATAATTTAAATTTTGTTTTAGATCATGTTGTTTCAGAAGTCTGATTATCACATTTCTAATATTCAGTTATGTTACTTTGCATATAAATTTTTTGATGATTAAAATGTGATTGCAAAATTAATTCTTCAGTTTCTCTTAAATTGTACATTTACAGAAATCATGAAGCCTCTAAAGGTTTCCTTATTTTTGTAGGTGTATCAATCCTGTAACCTTGCAAAATGTATACCTTTTTGTGCATTTCTGATAGTATTGTCTCAAAAAATATGTAGAAAAAAGAACGAGTGTTAATACATAAATACTCAAGTATCTCAAAGTATTTCAATTAACGCAGACACTGTTTCAAAGAGCAATCTACTCTACACTTGATGTAAAAATTACCTAACATTAATACTGATTTCTAATGCAGCTGATTTCTTCTTCCTCTGTGACTGAATTCACACCTAAGTGGTAAAAGAATAATTTCTTTCCCATTTCTAAGTCTTTTAAATAGATTGAAGATATGGATGACCTTAAGCAAATATAAACTTCTGGGTCATTTTATGAGAGGAAAAAAAAGGTTATACACCGTAGATATACAAGTTTGCTTTGTTACATTAATCCTATAGGAAACAATTTGTCTGGGAACACAGAGTTCACTAGCACACAATGATTTTATTTTTCTTCAGGGGTTCCAGTCAATGCCTAAAAAAGAAGCAATTTACTAAGTTGTACCTTGGGGCATTGTAATTCACCACACATGGGTGAACAATTTGCTTTGGGAAGGTAGTTACTCATGGCAAGATCAAATCTATCCAGCTCTATTTTGCAGCGACAACAGTAACTTGTATAAGAATAGCAATGACAATGTACAATCGGCCTTTCTTTTGTAGTAGTCTTCAGCCTCTTAAAATTTTAGTCCACTTTTTAACAACTTCTTAATTGATTTTCTCTGTGTAGTAGTATAACCATAACAATGTGATATAAGTTTAAAAACATCACCAAGGCATTTTGTGTATGTGTGTGATTTTACCTCTTCGATAAAGCTTTCCCTTGATTCCACAAAACTATACGGCTCTCCATTTGTACTAAGTCAAAAGCCACCAATAGTGCCTATCATTCAAGACTCATTTAATGAAGTGCTGATTTATATTATTTTTGTTACTTGATCAGAGACGTTTGTATATGTTATTTCACTTAATCTTGTCAAGAACGTTAAAGGGTGGGTATTGGTCCCTTTCTCATACCAAGAAATTAATGTTAGTAAATATTGATATTAACAAGGTCATGTTGTTAGAAATGGCACACCCTGGGTTCAAAACTCTTCTGTCCATCTTAGATATAAATGTTTTATTTACATTTATTATGCAACTAAGTTGAAGTAATGTACTTTGATGCTCTAGATTTGACCCATACTAGGTATTCATCAGCAAGTTAATTTTAAAAGGAACTATATCTCAGTTTTCACCTTGTTTGAAGCTCTAGAGCCATTCAGATATATTGTATAAACACTGAAGGGCTTTAGAATTATTTCAAATATTTAAAATATTTTATTTGCATGTAATTGAAGATTCTTGTTTGGATGCTCTCCCGCCCCTTGACACAGGACCATTGGATACTTATATTTTAATATGCCATTGTGACTGTGAACTATCAGACTTTACTCTTTACTGTGTCATTGCTTTGAAGCCTCTTTGCTGTGGAGAAAGGGAAGACAAGTCATATTTAGTGTTACTAAAACGACCTTATCTTTTTTTTTTTTTAGTATAGTGAACACAGAACATTATATTAATTTCAGGTGTGCAACACAGTGATTCAACAACTTTATACATTATGCCTTATCTTCTGAAAACCCATTATTACATGGAGAAGATGAAGTGCACTAAGTCACCACTTTCCATTTTCCCCCCTGTTTTTAATTTCATATGATGAGTTGAGTTCTGTTTGATGAATGGCTCCCTTTACCTTCAGGACCAAATCCAAACCCCTTAGTCTGGCATATCAGACTCTTTATAATATGCCTTGTGATTAGCTCTCCAGTTTCATCATTTGGCAGTTTCCCTTTACACCTGTGCCCCAGGCACACTGAACAATTTGTTGTGCCTTGGCAATGCTGTGTTTCCTCATGCCTGGGTGCCTTTGCATGTTCTGCTTAGTGAGTGGTTCTGCTCATTTCTCTGCCTGGTTAAATCCTACTCATCTCTCAAAACTCAGTTCAAATATTGACTAGGAATATTTCCCACTTGACCCTAGCTTCTGTAAGAGAGAGATTGATAAACATAACATGCACATCCCAATTTCTTCAAGACTTTTGAAACTACTTGAAAGCCAATCTTACCTAACTTTTGTAGTCTTTATAAAAACACACACACAAAAAATAGCTTATGTTAAATTTAGTAAGGCTTACCATTAAAACTGAAAGCTGTGAACACTAAAGGCCAGTAAGGAGTTTAGAATTTTGACTCATCTTTTCATTTATCTTCTTATTTATCTGTTCTGCAGTTGGCATAAAGTGAGAAGGATCAAACATCCAGATCTGCTACCAAGATATACTTCCTATTTCTTCCTGTACTCTATCTCAAGACTTTCATGTATTTTTGCAAGTATCAGAGTTTATACAAAACAATATATTAAGCATTTTGTAAATGGCTTAAGAGATTTTTAAAAAAATCTTATTTATTCATGAAAGACACATAGAGAGAGGCAGATACATAGGCAGAAGGGAGCCTGAAGCAGGACTCGATCCCAGGACCCCGGGATCATGACCTGAGCCTAAGGCAGATGCTCAACCAATGAACCACCCAGGTGCTCTGTTCAAGAGATTTTTAATGCTGTTTTTGACTTAATATTAATGGCATGTAGGTATTGACTTTAGATTGTGCCCCTTAATTAAAATGCAAGTCAATTATTGTATTTATCTGCATACTCCATTAACATCCCCTGCTTTCTAAAAGTATCTTGGAACATTTACCACATTGAATTAAATAGTATATAACTTTGTTTCTAGTCAACTAAAATATTTTAAAACCAGGATATATATATATATATATACACACACACACACATATATATATTTATACACACACATACACACATATATATATATTTTATTTTGCATAGTAATAGCTCCATTTTGGAGACACAATAATGGAATATGTTAATGTATACATATCTTAATAGGTATATTTTCTCAGATCACAAGCAGACTTTATCGTGACTTTGTTATTGAAAACTAGCAGAGTTGCTTACACTCTATGATATTTTCATTGTTTCTGTCAGTGTCTGTTCTATTGCTTTAGGTTCATCAAAGCAGATATTTAATAAAGACTGTAGGAACAAAAATTCGCATAAACCTAAGACAGCGATAGTTTACTCAGGTTCAAAATATATAAATAAGCATAAATGTTGGCATTGAAAAGCAATGATCAGCCTAAGAGAGCTTTGAGAAATGCAGTAGATCCAAATAAGCTTTTAATATTCCAGTGATGAGAACTATGTGTGTGTACATTGTGTAGTGACACTATTGTTGCATGTTGTCAGGCAGGAAAAGATGCTTGAAGAAGTAAATAATTATCCATTTTGATAGAAGATATTTTCTGTTACCTTGAATCAAAGATGAATATGTAAGATATGAATTCAATTCATCTTTTCACTGGCAAGGAAAGATGCTATTTGTCTTTATCAACTGGATTAAATCTTAATATAGCCACTAGAGACCAGCCAGTTTGATATGAATCATTTTGAAGTTATAGACACTTACAAGACCTTGAAGTTATTTTGCCAAAGGACATTAGAACAGAGATTTTACTATTCTAAATAAAAAATATATTTTATGCAATTGAATTTTTAAAATTACACTGTTTATTAATTCTATGATCACAGAATTGATGTTTGTTCTATGGTTTATATAAATCTACTTTGATAGAATAAGGTCACAAAATAATACTGTTTTGGACTTTTGGGAGCAAAAGGTTTTTCATGATGATATGATGCTTGACATATAAATGTTATTGAAGAGAAAGTCCTGCAGAAGATCTCAGTCATTCCATGTGTTATATTGCTCAACAAAATTTCAGTTAACATCTTTTATGGGTTTTCACATATGACCTAAATATCAAAACGTGTTAAAAATGAAACTCAATCTTTCTTGCTAAATTTTCTGCTCTTCCTTGTTAACTTTTCAAAGACAAAATTATACCCTCTTTCTTGGGTCAGTCCCTAAATAGCAGATGTTGCTTTTTTCAAAGTATTTAGGTTATAAAATAACAATATAGAAGTGTATACTTGAAACTTTTATTTATACTAGAAATCAAAATTTAAAATATAAAATTTTTAAAAGATTTTATTTTTAAGTAATCTCTACACCCAACATGGGAATCAAATGCACAACTCTGAGATCAAGCGTTTCATGCTCTATTGACTGACCAACCAGGCACCCCTAAAATATACAGTTATAAGAAATATGTCAGTATGTGTCTGCCTCATTTATTCATATACTTAAGAGATAAGTTTCTTAGGTAGAGTTTCAAGAAATATTCTTGTGAAAAAATATATGTAAAGGATATTTTAAGATTGGGTACAATTTGCTAGCAGTCCAAACTCTACAGTGACATATGATATTTACATATACGTGATCCTCAAAAAAGAATGCCATTTCCCTACCTTCATTTTCCTCATCAAAAAATAGATGGGTTTCAATATAGGTGATACTTATTGTCTCTTTTATACTAAAATTAGATTATCCTGGGACGCCTGGGTGGCTCAGTGGTTGAGCATCTGCCTCCAGCTCAGGGCGTGATCCTGGAGACCCGGGATCGAGTCCACATCGGGCTCCCTACATGGAAGCTGCTTCTCTCTCTGCCTATGTCTCTGCCTCTCTCTCTTTGTGCCTCTCATGAATAAATAAGTAAAATATTTTTAAAAAATAAAAAATAATAATAAATTAGCAAGACCAAAGATTAACATGTGCTGGTAACACTTCTCGTCCTCATCCCTACTACACTTCTAAATCAGAAAACAATTAAATAAAATATTCCTCTTTTAGGGCTGAGTTAAAATGTACAAAGGAAATAATCTTTAAAGCTAAATATATTGACACATGTGAAAAGTATTGACTAGTCAGTAATTGGAAAATGCTTTTTATAAGTACCTGTTTCACCTATATGATTCAATCAATTCATCAATTTTTTTTAGCAAATATGAACTGAATATCTCACATTTTAAGGGCCTTCTATGGGGATTTTTGCCAGAATGTATAACATTCTTGTAGCCTAAATTACAATAAACCAAGCAGAATGATATCAAAAACCAAAAAAGCTTTAATGCAACCAAAACATTTTCAGGACCTGTTTGGAGCAGTGTCGTGAGTTCAATTTTGTAGATGTTTAGATTTAGATTAAAGAATATATAGTATTATTAAAGTATAGCAAGTAAAATAATAATTCAAGTAAATGATTGTGAAAGGGATGAATATATACATATTATAATAGTAGGTTGATGTTTGATGACTAACGGAATAGTTAAGTGAACAGGAGATGAGATTATTAGGGTGAGGGATACAGTAAAGCCAACACCTAGGAAGAGAAGTGGGCATGTTTTCATAAAAATAGTTTCTTGTCTTAAACTATTTGCCAACAGAAAGTAACCTTGTACTATGGTTAGTAGACACATTTCTTTAATTTGTTAACTTCTAAATTATATTTATCTTGGCAACAATAGAGAAAAAATTATTTGTGTGCCAAGATCAAGACTGCCTTTTTGGTTTCAGCCAAGGGTATACTTATATGTGTGTGACAACAGCTGGGTATCAATGTTGAGGAAGCACAGAGAAAAGATAAAATATTTTTAAAATTTCTCAGTATTTGAGATATCCTCTGAAAGTGTGTGTTGGAAATGGCTAAAGTCTGTTCACACATGAAACAATGTAACTAGAATAAAAAAGTTTTAATTTCCATTGTCTACAGCAATTTCCTTCATAATAATTTTATATGATCTAAGAAATCCATGGTTATATGTGATATAGCTATGTAGCATTTCTGGAAGCCATTTGATTTTATTTTAACTTATAATTAGAAAATGATTTTCTCTACGAACGTAAAGTAAAAACATTTTCTCATCAATTCAGGGAAATTACTATGCCCTAAAAATGGTATTATTTGTTGAATAATATGCTATTTTGCTAAAATTTATATACTGATTCCAATTTATGCCTATTTTGTTCAGTCTTCTCAGTTGTTTTCAGATGATCAATCTACATTAATGGATGTTTAAAATTATTCTAAATGCTTAATAGTAGGATGGAAAATTTGGCATCTGTATATTTTGGTCTAAAATAATGAGATGCATTTGAACTTTAAATAGATATAAAGAAAAATGGAAACTTTTTTTTTTCTACAGTACATCCTGCCCTACCTTAAAAAGAAAATGTAAAAGTAAAAACCTAAATACATTGATTTCCTATTTTCATCTAAAAACAGAAATGCCTCTCAGTTTTGAAATGAACAAAGGCTTCTCAATAAATGTAGAATATTCTTTTGTACTGCAGCTTTAGGTTTATTTTAATATTTTAAATGTGATTTGGGAGAAAATGACATTAAATTGCACAAAGGACATAGATTCAAACATATAGATTGGAGTATATTCTTTAAAATAGAACCATTACAACAAAATCATACTCTTTATCTCCAGAATTATAGCAAGGTTTCTTTGTATTTGCAGGAGGGGAGAGCAGAGGCAATAACTTGGTAAAAATAAATGGGAGAAAACTTTCTAAAATAAATGAATGTGCAGACCAACTCAAGGTCAATTGTAAGCATGATGAGAGAGATAGTTTGCCATCTTTTTTTTTTTTTTTTTTCACTTAAAATAGGTCTACATTTATACAGATGGCTTTTTCTTTTAGGGAGAGCTTAGTTGTCATTCACATTACATTTGATACAGTTTAGAATGAATCAAATATGATTTTCCTCCATATGTCTAGCAAATCAAGCCCATTTATAAACACTGGGCCACACCCATTTCAATCTGGTGCCACCAAGTGTAACTCCTCAGAGATAGATAAATCTTCCATAAGTGCATCAGATGACAGTAATGATATACTTTAGTTATAATTTCTCTGGAAAATAGTATGATATCCTCTGTCATGTTGGTTCTTATGAGTTAGGGGAAAATGGCCTGCAATTTGAAGTATTTTTATTTTGCTCACTGGCATTAGTTAAGATATAATGTTTCCTTTAGTTGAGCCTCACATGAATGCGGACAGATATTTGTGTTTCTTAATAGCATTTGGAAGTAAAGGAAGACAAAAAAATACAGGAGATTTTTGTTTTAGAAAATATTTGAATCTACGAATTTGAAAGACAGAGGTCATTTATTTCCAACAACGTAGCCTATTCAATTCTTTGTACCATAACTCAGGCAAGTAGTTTGAATATACTTGAACATTTATTTAAATTGAGAGGTTACCTTTATACAGAGGCATTTCTGCTGCTAAATTCCTCTTCTTAGGGTTCATTTGACCCATTGCTAACTAAAGGGTATTTTTTTTAAAGATGTTACTTATTATTCATGAGAGACACACAGAGAGAGAGAGAAAGAGAGAGAGAGAGAGAGAGAGACACAGGCAGAGGGAGAAGCAGGCTCCATGCAGGGAGCCGGACGTGGGAGTCGATCCTGGGTCTTTAGGATCAGGTCCTGGACTGAAGGCGGCGCTAAGCCTCTGCACCACCCGGGCTGCCCATGACCTTACATTTAGAGGAAGGATAGTCCCTAGATCTGTGAGGTCATGTTTGTTCATGTACTTCTTTTAGTTCATCTTTCTATCCATGACAGCCTGTCCCTTGGGGAGAAGATTGTTATATCTAGCTTCTTAGGATATGACATTTTTCAATATTTTATAACTTTTGACTCCTATTTTCCATGTTCCTACTATTAGAACTTGATAGGTAGAGCCACTAATTTTCTTTTTTATCTTGTTGGGTGAATTTGTCTTCTCTAAAAATCCAATCTAACTTGGCAGTATACTCAGAAGTCCAAACTCAGTGATAAGTCATAGAGGCCTCTTTTGGGGTCAAAGATCAATCATCTGTCTTCTATTTGGCTTTAGTAGCAAAAATTTTTTAAAAACTTTTGATTTTTCATCTTTCATCTTTCTAATTTCTGTATCATTTTACATTTGGTTAAAAGTAAGATGTAAAAGAGAGACATGCTTCCTGGGATTCAAAAGTATGGACTATTCATTAGAGTTCAAAAAATATAATATGCTCTAAGTGTCCAAAATATATGTCCTTATAATAGCATACAAAGATATATGATAGAAAATGAAGGATGAATGGTAAGTTATCCTCCAGACTGAAAAGATACTTGGAGACCAAAAAATGAGGCAAACCACTCCATATCGTTTATACCGTTTAATTCAGGGTAACTTACTTGCTGGGGAAACCAGGAGGATGGATGATCCAGGCACTATGCAGCTATTCCAAAAGTTCAGACCTTAATCCACAAATTTTATAGAGTAAGTGAATATGTGAGGGTCATTGTGGTGAGGTCAAAGGAATTAACATGGCTTGTAGAGCCATTTGTGCACTAGAGGAGAGGGTGGAGAAGAAACTAATATCTGTCCTAGTTATTTAAACAGCTTTAGGGAAGATCAAAATAAGCCTTTCCACATTCTGGTCAGGGCACATATTCACCTAAAGGAGTCTGGAGCTTGTAGCCCTGGGGGAGGTCATCGCTTGGAGATGAATACAGTCCAGGGCCAAAGATGAAGTCAGTCCAGTCAGCAATCCAAGAATATAGTATGGTTTTAAGTTTTTTGGATTTCTTGATTCTCTGTTTCCGGTGACAACAGGTTTCACAGTGAGCATCAGAACAAATGAGAGATTCCAAATGCCTGAAGGGATCAAGATGGAATAAGTTTAAAAGTTAAGGGTGAGGAGTCAGATTGATTCTGCTCTGGAATTATGCATAAGCACTGGTCCTATCTGAAAGGTAACATTTAAAAAATATGTATAATCTACATCATTAAAATAAATAAAATTTTAAAAGATTTTATTTTTTATTCATGAGAGACACACAGAGAGAGGCAAAGACACAGGCAGAGGGAGAAGCAGACTCCCTGCTGGGACCTTGATGCGGGACTCTATCCTAGGACCCCGGGATCACCGCCTGAGCCAAAGGCAGACACTGAACCACTGAGCCACCAGGTGTCCCTAAAATAAACTTATTTTATGTATATTATTGAATAGGACTCAGCAATGTATTCTATATAACCACCACTTTAATATTACATAGAATATTTTATTTCCCTGTACCTTTCAAGTCAATCCTTGTACCAAGGGAACCATCAATCTGCTTTCCAACACTATAAATTAGACTTGATTTTTCTAGAATTATGTAGTGATTGAATCATATTGTGTATATAATTTTGTATTTGGCTGTTGTTGTTGTTGTTGTTTTTCCTCAACACAGGGGTTTTCACACCCATCTATGTTTTTTTGCTTATATCAATAATTCATTCTTTTCTATTGCTGAGTAGTATTCTATTGTATATATGTACCACATTTATTTTATCATCATTTTCTTTTCTCTATTATAGAAATTCAATGAAATATCAGCTCCAATTAGCATAATTGGATAGAAATAATTTGTAACTCAAGAAAGTAAATAGGATATGAATCTTCTTTTGTGCTTGCTTCACAATTTGTATTATAGACCAAATTACCAAATTATAGACTCGTCATTTTCAAAGATTTCTACATGGACACAGAGTTTATTACATGCAAACCAGCATGAACAAAACGCGATCTCTTGAAATATTCCCTTCTAATATTGCCAAAAACTGTGGCTTTGAAATTGCTATGCATAAAACCATAATACTTGAATAATCGAACCCTAATGAATGTAAGTCACTATTTAAAATGGAAGCTAAATAGCTATTCAGTGGAATAGAGCAGCAAGTGTTTAAAGATGGTATTACTGCTGTGTGGTAACATCAGTCATGTTTCTAAAGCACTTTATGCATATGTTTGACTTAAACATATTTCCATCATTTAGTTCTAAGAGACATGCCATTTAGACTGCAGTAACTGAAAACAACCAATAAAATGGAGAGCAATTTAAGAAGTTTTCTAGCGTTTTTCTCTCATGCCTCTGTTTTTTGTTTTGTTTTGTTTTGTTTTTTTGTTTTTTCTCTCATCTAAGTGCCATCCTTAGACTCAGGTTAGATGTTATAAAGCAAAAGGACTTGTACTTACAATCATCTTGAACTTTAAGAAGGTCAAGCCTACTGTTGACCTTCTATGGCTAGACCCCTTTCCATGGGGTTAGGAGTTACCAGGCCAAGGAGTGCCTCACATCTTAGAGCACAACCCTCTCTGTTCTAAAGCATGATCCAGATACCTGGTACTTTTTTTTAAAGGCCATGGACCTGCTTCTGGTTCCTGTACTGGCCTTTTCCCAAGTACCTTCTTTCTAAAAGAAGATCACACAGCTATTATTTGTATCTGGAGCCTTATGAGTGTCTATTTTAAAGGGGTGGGCATGGACAGCAGCAGGGTCTTGTGTTGAATTATCCACATGCACCTATGAGATGGCAAAAGAAGAGTTCGAGTTCAGAGACCGTAGGAGCCAGTAAGCAGTGGCCAGTTCTTCTTTGCTCCCATGTTCAGCCACAGATATATGAGGAATAGAGAATTCTAAGTTTGAACCTGGTCTTCTAGATGGTCATGAAGATGCAAAGTATGAGATATATTTTATTTAAACATTGGACAGCTTAATTTAAATTATAAGGTATATATATATATATATATATATATATATATATATATATATAGTCTCCTTCACACTCCTTCGGCCAGGGGTGTGATCCTGGAGACCTGGGATCGAGTCCCACTCTCAGGCTCCCTGCATGGAGCCTGCTTCTCCCTCTGCCTGTGTCTCTATCTTGCTCTCTCTCTGTGTCTCTCATGAATAAATAAATAAAATATTGAAAAAAAAAGAATTAAGTTATGTTAGGTTTTTGTTTTCAATGAATCTTTCCAGGGATATTGAACTAGATTCATCTCTGCATTCCAAGGAAACTGATAGCAAAATGCTGTAATTCTTTCTTCCTTCTTCTGCTTCCTATCACTGAGAACTGGAGATGGTCTAGGTTGTCTCGTTGTGTTTTAATAAAGCAGACTTCTTCCTGTTTTAGTCACATAACCACTTATTCAAAATAGTGATGACTCTTTTTAATCTGTTTCAAGTAGGTATTCACACCTCTCATGTAGCTATTGTTAGGGAGTTTTTATTTGTTTTATTTATTTGAAGAAAATAACTCAAACACTAAAAAAACAAACAGAAAAAAAAAAACAAACAGAAAAGTTAACTTTTCCCATAAATTTAAATGTATATATCAAATGCCAAGTCCTTTAGAAAAGATGAAGGAAATAGGAAAATTTATATTTTTAAGGATTTAAAGTTTTACACAGTTTCTAAGGATATATTTATAATCTATGTAAGCACCTAACACATTAGATTTCACTATTAAATTCAAACTGTATGACAAAAATATCATAAAAACTAAAATAAAGAATTTGTAATAAATTATTTGAATTTGCCAATAAATTTTTTATAAGGCATAATTGTAAGGAAGACTAAAAAAGATAAACAGTTCCAGAGAGTAACTATTTAAAGGTGAGAACAATTAACTGAAAAAGTAATAAAATTGCTGAAAATATGTAAAATTTTATTTAATGATTACCTGCTAAGTTTTATCAAAATGATAAAATAGAATAATGATAACAGTTTTTAAGTTTATCAAGTTATATGATGCATTAAGATGAAAATAATGTTTAGTGTTGAAGTTGTGCATTTAGATTGGTATCACTATATTTTGTCATTTGGTCTGTTAATTTATCAAAATAATTTAGCAACATATATTAAGAAATGCATCTAAGACTATAACCTAAAGAAAATAATCTTGCACACAAAGATTTATGAATAATTGTTCTCATGTCAGCATTGTTAATATGAAAAAATCTATGAGGAAATCTGTGGATAAATTATGTGACAAGTACATAATAAATTATTCTGCAACTGTTAAAACAATGTGTTCAAAAGATATTGATGCTATTGAGTTATTAATTTGGGCAGGTGCTGCATTAAAAATTGTACTGAGAGCGTGATTGCATTTTTCAAATGTAAATCACCAAAAAATAGCATTTATTCTCTCTGGCTGTTTAGATTATCGATTATTTTTTGTCTTCCTATGCTTCTTCATATTTTCCAATGTTACCTTTTTTTCATATATTACATTTTTAACAAGCAAAAATATCGTATTTTGCAGGACCATGAATTGAGCTCCTCATTTTACTGAATTTGAGACACAGATGGGACTTGTGGAGAGGAGACAGTTCTCTCAGAGAGGTAATTGATCAACTAGGTCTACAACCCAGTATTCCAAACTAGGTTTCTCTCTGGGATATTTTTTCCCTCCAAAATCTGATGTCACAAATCCTTCATATGTTAATACCGGGATAGATCTATATTTGAATGCACCAGGAGTTCTTACTCTGCACTAAATCCATAGTGATCTTACAGTGGATAGACACTGAATTAAAAAAAAAAAAAGGATTGAAATTCAAATATTGAAGTATTAAATAACTTCACAGTGAAACTCTTAAGTCACCCAATAAAGAGGATGGATGGAGAATAATTAATTGGTGCTAGGAGTTCAGGGCGGAGGATAGACGAGTCTCTGAAAAATGAGAATTTCCAGGTTAAGCTTTGTGTAGTATTCGGTTGAAACTAAAATAGTAAAAAAGTGAAACCCTATGCAAATAGTAAGCTTAAATAACAGAGCAAGAAAATAGAGCACATTGTATAATAAAAGTAACCATACAACATTAGTAAAAGGGAAGAAAGATACTCTTCCTTCAAGAAAAAAACTTGAATAGTCTTCCAAAAGTTTGTCTTTTCCTATTTTAGTTAGGAAAACACAGATTACTAAATAAAAGAGCGTCTATCTATCTATCTATCTATCTATCTATCATCATCTATCTATCATCTATATCATCTATTTATTTGAATTTAGTTGACACACAATATTACATTAATTTCAAGTGTACGATATAGTGATTCCACAACTATATACATTTTGCTGTACTCACCGAAGGTGTAGCTCCCATCTGTCATCATGTAACACCATTACAATACCATTGACTATATTCCCTATGCTGTGCCCTTTATTCCCACGATTATTCATTCTGTAACTGAATGCCTATATCTCCCACTCACCTTTGCCCAATTTTCCCATCCTTCCACATCCTTCCCCTCTGGAAACCATCATTTTGTTCTCTGTATTTATAGGTCTGATTTTGCTTTTTGTTTTGTTTATTCATTTATTTTGTTTTTAAGATTCCACATAAGTGAAATCATATGGTATTTGTTTTTCTCTATTTCACTTAGCATAATACTCTCTAGGTCTATCTAGGTTGTCATAGATGTCAAGAGCTTATCCTTTTTATAGCTGAGGGATATTCCATGGTAGATCTATACCACATCTTCTTTATCCATTCATCTATCAATGGGTACTTGGGTTACTACTTCCACATCTTGGCTATTGTAAATGTCGCAGGAAACCATGGGTGCATGTGTCATTTTGAATTAACACTTTCATTTTCTTTGGGTAAACTTTCAGTATTAAAATTATTGGGTCATACACTATTTCTGTTTAACTTTATTTGAGGAACCACCATACTGTTTTCCATAGGGATTGCACCAATTTCTACCAACAGTGTATGAAAATTCTTTTTTATCCATATCCTTGACAACACCTGTTATTTTTTTTATCTTTTTGATTCTGACCATTCTGACAGGTGTGAGGTGATATCTCATTGTGGTTTTGATTTTCATTTCTTTTATGATTCGTGATGTTGAACATCTTTTCATGTGTCTAGTAACCTTCTGTACATCTTCTTTGGAAAAATGTCTGTTTGGGTCCTCTGCCCAGTTTTTCAAAGGATTTTTGTTTTTTGGTGTTGTATATAGATTCTTTATATATTTGGATATTAATCTCTTCTTAGCTTTTAATTGTTTTAAGTTTGACAAGAAAATAATAAAGTTGAAGCGTATATAGTCCAGTAAGGAAAAATGCTAATTAGTTTTCACCTAATACTCCTCCTTTTCCTGTCATAAAAATGAAAATAATACTAAAACAATGAAATTAAATTGAGAGTACCTGAAAGTTAATCTGTAAATTTTTGAAAGCTGTGTAATTTGTTACCCATTTGACAGCTTCCTGACTTAGAACATTTGGCTCACTAAACCATTTAGAGATCTGGTCGTGAGTAAGAGAATAATTCTGATATTTCATGTTTCTATGAATACATAGGATCCATAGTATAAGCCTTGTCCTCTACTGATCTTCACCATAGTCAGGAAACCTTTTTGTTGAGCTTATATTTATTGTTAATTTTACTGACTACTTTTTGCATTTATTCTAATAGGTTTATATTCTCTTCACAAAATATCCTATTCATAAAACTATTCAGGTATTCAGGAGAATATCTCAAAGATGCAGATTTTTTTTTTTTTTTTACCAAATAAATTTATTTTCATATAATTTTCCTTTAACAACTTCAAAATTCTTTGTTTCAGTTATTCAGAAATAAAAAGTAGTTGACTCATGACTCAGTGTTTCTTCTGCTGTTTTTCTTAGGGATAGCTGATAACTATGGGGGCCACGTAATATTCAAATAATTGGTGGTGATTTCCAGCATGAACAAACTTGAAAAGCTCTATTCCAGATGAATCTTGTTCAGCATATTTAAAATACTTTTATACTTAAGTTATACAAATATAAAATGATTCTGATATCTGTATTTGTATCATTAGATTTGTGGAAAAAACACAAATTTTAAAATAAGTTTTACAGGTTCATTCTATGATATGATAATAGATTCTATATATTTTATTATAATTCATTTTTTTGAAATTTTAAAGACCCTTATTATTACATGGGTCTTGTCCATACAATTTCAGAAAAATCTTCCTATTCTAAAGTCATCTGGCAAATGTAATTGAATTTATAACTGTAATTCCCCTTTGCTATGTAATTTAATAGGTTCACAGGTTAGAATAGGGACATTTTTGGAGGTGTCATTTTCTGTCTACCACAGCATCATTCCATTTCTTCTGACCTCCATCACTTTAAAGAAAATAAAAACAGTTGGGGATCCCTGGGTGGCGCAGCGGTTTGGCGCCTGCCTTTGGCCCAGGGCGCGATCCTGGAGACCTGGGATCGAATCCCACATCGGGCTTCCGGTGCATGGAGCCTGCTTCTCCCTCTGCCTATGTCTCTGCCTCCCTCTCTTTCTCCCTCTGTGACTATCATAAATAAATAAAAATTTAAAAAAAAAAAAAAAAAAAAAAACAGTTTTCTTTTTTTTCTTAAGACTTTTAAGTTTTAATAAGTCCTTATCAAAAATGTGGTCTTTATTCTGAACAATTGATGTGTAGCTTCCTTTGCACTTATGAAGCTTGATGTTTGAATAATTTTTAAATCTACAGCTTGATATATTTTATCACTTATCAAAAAGTCTCAATCATTAGCTCTTTGAGTATTGTTTCTGCTTAATTTTATTTCTTGTTTTTCTGGGATTTAAATTACACATATGTTATATATCTCTTTAATACTTCACTTATTTAGCTTACTTATATATTTTTCAGCAATTCCATGCCCTTTGATACATATTTTTCAGCATTTCTCTCCTTGCTCAGTATGGATACTTGTCTCTAGTTTATATTTCCATTTACTGACCAACATTTTAGTTTCATCTAATTGCCTACTAAACCCATCCTCTGAGCTTTTATTTTTTTATTTTTATTTTTAAAAAAATATTTTATGTATTTATTCATGAGAGACAGAGAGAGAGAGAGAGAGACAGAGAGAGACAGAGAGAGACAGAGGGAGACGCAGGCTCCCTGCAGGGAGCCTGATGTGGGACTCCATCCCTGGACTCCAGGATCATGCCCTGGGCTGAAGACAGGCACTAAACTCCTGAGCCACCCAGGGATCCCCTCCACTGAGCTTTTAATTGCACTTACAGCGTTTTCACTTCTACAGACTACTGTTTGTACTTTTTTGTTAATTCTGTTTCTTCCTGAAGTTATCCATTTTGTTTATAATTTAAAAGATCTCTCTAAATCGAGTTGACTCTTTTAGGGCATATGTCTGAAAATGTTGTTTTACTGCATTTCTCACTAGCCTGTCTCTTTTGTCTATTGCTTCTTTTGGTTTTAGGTCTTGTCATTTCATATGCTTTGTTATTTTTTATAGAGTATGCGAGTATGCTTGGTATTGAAAACACAAATTCTAAAGACAAATTGAAGCTCTGCTTGATGTTATAATCCTCCAGAGAGTTTATAGCTGCTTCTTACAGGCAAGTAGTCTTATGTAATTGCATCCAAGTTCTCCATTATCCAATCAAGGATAAGGTGAGTCAAAGCTGAGTTTTAGTTCCGATGAATAAAATTTAGTTCTATTCTTACTTAGAGAAAGATAGGAATACACGGTTTCGATTAAATCCTGTAGTCTTTAACAATGGCCTTTTTCTATTTGGTAGGTTTGGAATTCTACTTCTCACTCTGCTCTATGAGTCAGTGGAACACTAGTTTCTCAGCATCTCGGATGTCTCTAAAGTAACCTGTAAAAGTTGTGAATACTGCTACTAATAGAAAGATAATGTAAGTCAAATTACAAATGTGAGTCATATATGTAATTTAGAATGTTCTTATAGTCACACTAAAATAATAAAAAGAACCAGGTATGAGGTGCCTGAGTGGCAGGGTTGGTTAAGCATCAGACTCTTGGTTTTGGCTCAGGTCATGATCTCAGGGTTCAGAGATCAAGCCTAGAGTAGAGCTCTGTGCTCAAAGCAGAGTTTTCTTGAGATTCTCTCTCCCTCTCCCTCTGCCCCTCCCATTTGTGCTCACTCTCTCAGAAATAAATAAATACATCTTTAAAATAAAATAAAATAAAATAAAATAAAATAAAATAAAATAAAATAAAATAAAAAAAAATAAAAAAAAAATAAAAAAAAAAGAACCAGGTAGTGATGCCTGAGTGGCTCAGTCAGTTAAGCATCTGCCTTTGGCTTAGGTCATGATCCCAGGGTCCTGGGATTGAATCTAACACTGACTCCCTGCTCAGTGGGGAGCTTGCTTCTCTCCCTCCCCACTGACCCCCTGCTTGTACTCTTTCTCTATCTCAAATAAATAAATAAAATCATAAAAAACCAGGGAAATTAATTTTAATAATATAGTTAATTTTAAAAATAATATAGTTAATTTAACCTAATATATCAAAAACATTATTATTTCACCATATAACCTATACAAAAAATGTAAATGATTAATTTGCCTTCTTTTTCATTCTAAGTCTTCAAAATCTGCTGTATATTTTAAATTTATTTCATAGCTCCATATGTGTTAGCCGTATGTCAGGTGTTTGATAGCTACTTCTGGCTAGCAACTACCTTGTTAGAAAGCGCAAGGTCTGATAGAAAAATAGTTCTGGATGCTGACCTACTCTTTATAGATTCCTGGTCATTTGATTCTTCATGGACTTGTTAGCTCTACAATGCCACTTTTTATACTTTGCTTAACTTTTCCAGTTGTTCTCTTTGTAAGAGTTGGTTTTAACTTCCTTTCCCACTATTTCTAGAAGCATAACTCCTTCCCTGCTTATTCTGAATTTGTTTTCCTTAAACTCTGTCATTGTTCCTGCTGATTTTCTCATCTTTCATTGATTTTATTATTTTTTATTTTTTTACAGATCTTTACCAAATTTGAACTTATATAAGCATTTATGGTTTTTTGGCTGAGAAATGGTAACATTACATACTTAATTCAGGCAATGTAGTCAATCAATACCTTCCTAACATATAATATTTTATGTTTAAATATCTAGAATATTTCAATGTGACAAATTTGACAATTTGACAAATCACTTATCAAATTAAATGTAAAAATTAATTATCTATCTTAATCTGTTTACTTTAAATATTGAAGTGCACAGTTTGTCAGAGCAAGCACGTAGATCATCTTTATATCTTTACAGTTTGTAGAATGATTCCTGAATTGTGATCCCTGCAGGATACTTAGTGCAGAAAATCTCCATTTCCATGAACTGAAATTCCTATGAATAGACCTTTTTTTGAACTATTGAGTAAAAGATTCACATTGACTTTAACAATTTCAAACTTTTCATGATAAAAATTTAAGATGCAATGAGAAAAGAACAATATTAATAAACATAAAATTATAAATGTATATCAGCCTTTCTTTTTAAATAAAATATAATGCACTGCTGTTTTGTTTTAATGTCACTCAAAAACTAAATTACTATTTGTTTCCATCTTCACACTCAAATTGTCTATATAACACTCATTTAATTTTCGAGATTCACTTTAACTTCAAAGAGTTAAATGCTTGGATCTTTAAAATTTTTTTGATTTATTATATTTCTTTTTTATTCCCATATTTGTTCAAAACTGACTGTTTTATAAATCTACTGGTCTCTATATCTTCTTTGAAATCTGTATTCAATTATCAGAGTTATGCATCTATTTTTAAAAGTGAAGTATTTTGTTTAAGAATCTTTAAAATGACTAACAGATGCTCAGAGCTGTTTTTCAAAACTATAGTAAAGTTAAAGTTGTTGCCATGGAAATGATGAAAGCAGGCTGGAGTATGAGAACTCAGAAGGATGTCCTGCAGGACCAGCCAAGAAGGTCCTTGGCTTTGTGCAAGACAAAAATCAAACATGAGTCAGGAAGAAGTGTAAGCAGAGCTTATTGAATAGTATGAATGACCAGTAAGAATATAGCAGATGGAGTGTGTCTGGGAAACCCAGAGAGGACTGGAGAATGAGTCTCTGCATTTTTTGGGGCCAGGAGCTTATACTGGAAAGGGGTCCAGGATATATGTTCCTTCAGGAATCCAGGGTAGGATCCAATAAAAGGCAACTGACAGGTAAATAATAGGTGTTATTTTATAAATTATTGAAGGTATAGGATGTTGATGCCAATGTCAGCTGAGGTTTATTCCAAGCTAATGTCGTGGAACATGTTTAGGATCTGGATCTCCTTAGATGTTTTTGGAGTTTTAGTCCTAGGAAGAAACCCAGAGAATGATTAACTTTCTTGTTTCCCCCTTGGAGTGGGTACATAGCTTCTTTGGCTTTTACTCAGCTGCAAAATATAGAACATGAGTAAATAGAGCCTCACAGGAAAACAGCAGAAATAGAGCCTTTCTAAAATGGGGTAACTTCAGCGTCCATATCTCAGAAGTAGATCAGATTGTGACCTGTTATATCTGATGTGACTGACTTTTTTGATTTCTTAAATAGGTAAGTGGTAAAGTAAAGGAGACTCCTTAGTAAAGGAGCCTCCTCAGTAAAGGAGCCTGAATCTTCTCTTCCACAAAGACGTAAAGATGTGTAGAAAACACTCACAAAAATAATGGTCACATTCTTCATTAAATGAAAAGTATCACTAGAGCAGTACTTTGCATATTTTTTACTGTGTAGACCTAAGTTATTTGAAAATAGCCACACTGATATTGAATTTAAACTCCAGCACTTTGAATTAATGACTGCATTTCTTTGGTATCTAAACACTGTACCTTGTGGCCTCCTTTATTCATATCCAACGTAGAATTGGAAATTAGGAATATAAGAGAGGGAAATACATACTTAACATTATATGAAATGAAATATAATATGAAAAAAATCAACCTTTTGCTTTATTTTGTATTATCTACAATAGTATCACAGCAATTTTAAGAATATGTACATTTTAATAGTTTTTATCTCTGTTTTCTTCCTTACACAACAAAATTTAAAACTGATATCAACCCACGGCCACAGGGGGGGAAAAAGAGAAAAAGAATAAGAAATGAAGGAAGTAATAAAAGGAATGGAAAACAGCTTAATTACATAGTGCAGTATATAGAGAATTATCCTGCAACTGGTTGGCTCCTTGTGAGTTGGATTTTTGTGTTAATTAGGAGCATCTTTCATTAAGTATGTTTGTATCTTACTTAAATTCTTTCCAATTCAGCACTTACTGTTCAGAGACAAACAACAACAAAAAACAGTTCTGTCTCCCCTCAAAAAATTTCAAGATAAAGATAAAATAATATATATATACATAAAAATATTTGTATATACGTATGTTACTATATATACCTATACTTATGTATATATACATATATATATATGTGTTGGATTTTTATGAAAAATGAAAATTTTTATGAAAGTAAGACAAAATATCTTCATTTATTTGATTTGGGAATTTATTTTTTGTTGAACATTTGTTTTTCCTTGAGATCCAAGGAACTAATCAATTTTGAAAAGTTCAAAGTAATATTTTTGGAGCAAATAGTATTTCTTGTACTGTTTGGCAACAGAAAATAGTAACCTAGAAGTCTTCAAACTATCTAGAGATTAAAGAATATGTCTGACCCCCAAGTTTAAGAGCTCATATTATATGGTAATTCATTCTTAAGCAAGACTACATCTAGTATTCATAATAGAAAAACTGATACTTTTCAAATACATGTTGTTACAAACTTTCACATTTTTCTTTAAAGATCCTTAGAACACCACTTAAATTCACTTGGCAAAATACTATAGAGTTATATTAAACTTTTTAAAATTTCAGATTGTTGTTCTAACGATTTTCTTATGAATTGTTAACAGCATCAAATCCATAAAGTGATTAAACATAGTATCATCAAAAATCTTTATTAAAGGTATTAATGATGATATAAGATTATTTTAAATGAGCACTTTGTGCAATGATACATAGATAGAGGGGAGATAAGGAAGGAGGAATAGAGAAAACACTTTCAAGTAATCATTTTAAAGTCTGAGTGAAGTTTTTGAATGTAAAGGTCACTAAACATGTAAAAAGAAAAGAATGGGTATCTAATGAACTGAAATGAACATAAGTCCCCAGAAATATGTAACTGTAGCATGTAAAATATTTGGTTTATTATCAAATACTTACATCAGAAACTACTCATCATTAAAATAATGAAATAGAAAGTGAAGACATCATAAACAGAGAACATTTTCAATGTCATAAACAAAACACGTGAACTGAATACCAGATGAATGCCAGACGTTAAGTTAATCATGTGTTTGTACCAGCAATCTAAAATGAAGTGTGAACTTGACACAGATGATGAACTACTTCAAATTAATCATTTTAGATTAGAGCCTATAACAGTAACATTAGTGCTAATAACATTGTAATTTTTTGTAATTATTAGATTTTATTTATTAGAGTAGTTCTAGATTTGTAGAAGAATAGAAATGGAAGTACAGAGGATTTCCATATATTACGTGTTTCTGTCCCTACCTCCTCACTTGGTTTTCTAAATATTAAAATTTTGCATTGATATGGTACATTTGTTGTATCAAATGATAAGACTATGTTTACCTTTGTAGGAAGCTGGCAAAGTGGCTATACCATTTTGCATTCCCTTCAGCAATGAATAAGAATTTCTGTCACCAGCATTTTGTGTTGTCAGTGTTCTGTGTTTTAGGCATCCTAATAACATGTGTAGTGGTATCTTGTTGTTTTATTTGCATACGACATGTATATATGAAGCATGTCATGTGAACAAAGGTAGTTTTTAAAAAATTTTCCCAATCTGTATTTTTTGCCTCTTTGTGGTCTTATTGCATTAGCTAGGACTTCCACTGCAAAATCATGTAGGAAGAGTGAGGGAATATCCTTGCTTTTCTCACCATTTAAGGGGAAAAGTATGTAGTTAAGCATGATGATTGTTGTCGATTTTCTGGCAGATGTTCTTTATTAAATTGAAGAAATCCTTTATTCCTAGTTTCTGATAGTTCCTTTTTTAAAACACAAATGAGTGTTGAATTTATCAAATAGTTTCTATGTCTGTTTATACATTCATGTAATTTTTCTCTTTCAGTTTGTTGATGTGTATGTGATATATTTAAGTCCCTCTATATACATGGCAATGATTAAAGTACAAAAAAGATAAGCAAATAAAGATGACACTGATATCTGTCCCTGATTAAGAAATTCAATCCATGAAAAGTGTATTACATGCTTGGTAGGGGTTAGGCATATACAAAGGACAAGAGCGAGTCCAGTGATTCCCTCTAGATATATGCTAAATTAACATAAAGATGGCAGGGTTAAATACACTGGTATTATAACTTTATTAATTGTATATTTCTATTTATAAAACAAATATATTTGATGCATAGATATTTCTAAATTTCTGATAAATGTCAGTTAAAATGGTTGGTCACAAAACCAAATTTTTACTCTTAGAACTAGCATTAAATAATATATTCACACAAAATTTTTTGCAAATAAATTAATTTCACAATCAAGTTAAAATAAATCAGTAAACTTATTTGAGAACAGGGCATAGGAAGTCACTATGTTAGGCAAAAGGGCAAATACGTGGAAACCTAAAATGTGACCATTACTTTTGAGAACCTTGCATTCTATTTAGGTAAACAATTGAATTACTGTTTAAATAATAAATTATTTTAAGATCACTAAAATACAAAATAGAAGAAATGAAAAGTCTCAGGGGCAAAAACTGTCAAATAAATCCTACAAGCAATAATTATTTGGGCTTTCAAGGAAAAAAAGGATCAATAGTATTGAAATACATATCACTTATACCAATTAGCTTCATAATAACAGATTTGGCTCTTTCATTCCTGGTTCCTAATATTTACTGTCAAATAAATTACATACTCTGAAACATGCGCTGAAGATTCTTCATGATGTTATTTTAAAACTACCTTTTAGGGGATCCCTGGATGGCTCAGCGGTTTAGTGCCTGCCTTGGGCCTAGGGTGTGATTCTGGAGACCCAGGATCGAGTCCCACATGGGGCTCCCTGCATGGAGCCTGCTTCTCCCTCTGCTTGTGTCTCTGCCTCTCTCTCTCTCTCTGTGTCTTTCATGAATGAATAGGTAAAATCTTAAAAAACAAAAAAAAAAAACCAACTACCTTTTAATTATCATCTCCCAATTACATTCCATTTCCTACCTCTTCTATGGACTAGCCAAACAACTAGACTACTGATTTTTAGCTTAAAAATGTTATTTAGCTTCATATACCAGTAGCTACTGTGAACTTGACATAAACCCAAGATGCCAACAATGACTTTAAGAATTTTCCTGAGAACAAAGTTTAACTTCCACTCCTGCACACAAAAATGAAATAAAATAGATTGAAAAGTGGAGCTGAAAATGGAAGAGAAAGCTTAGGAAAACATCATTTAAGCACTCAAACTAGGCAGTGCTTAAATCTATTATTGTATCCCTTTATATTTCCAATTTTCTAGAGAAAAATTAAAAAGGGAGAGAGTTTTGAAATTTAATTCATTGAATTTATCATTTGGGTCTATAGAAATCCTGATAACTCAAAATGATACATTCTACTAAGTAATACTAATCATTACTTAATACTTTTCAGTAATATATTCAATACTTGTTTCTCTAAATATCAATGGGAAATGTCAAAACATTCTACTTATAACTCCTTATGTATCATTAGGAGACAGTTGTGTTTTTGTGCAAATGATAAACCTAACTGCTTTTTAGCACCCAAAACTAAGTAAAAAAAAAAAAAAAAGAGTTTGACTTCTTTAAAATTCTGAAGTGTCTTCTTAGAGCTACAGAATCAACAGATGTCATATAAAATGACAATTATACATATAAATGGACATTTATTGATGCCTTCTGAAATGTACAAGGCAATGTGTCTTGGGTATATCAAAATGATTTTGATATGATTTTTTCAATCATGGAATTTATGGTTTATTATGGGTTATAACATTTTCTCAAATAGGTAAAAACACAATGTGGAATATAATTATCATCATCATCACCACAAGAAATATGATAAACCACCATCACATTTTAGAAAATAGTGAAAAAAAGAGAAAATAATGAAAAGTAACAAAAGATTTTGGACACATTTCAAAGGAGATGGTACTGATTGTATCTCCTTTTACTGCATGAGACAGTTAGATATTTTACTATATTTATTTAAACACATTTCCTTTTTGCTACATACTTTTCATTCAATGGGCATTAGAACTTTGAAATTGAGTGCTCCACATAATTACTTTGTTGTTATTTTACTTTTTTTATGACTGGAACTACAGCATAGGCTGATGGAGACTTAAAGAAGACCGAGAAACAAAGACTCATTAAGTAAATGCTTCTCTAAGTATATATGGTTCACTAATACATCATTAGTAACATTATGTTTTTAAAATTCAGATTCCAGGGACTCCTCCTGAGTCCAATCAAATGGTGTTTGCCCTTTTCTGCTTAAATTGAGAAATTAACAAGTGAAACCAAATTGTTTTCTACTTATTCTTTTGATAATTGGAAAGAAATAATATTGCTTTAAAGAAAAGATTTTATGTATTTGAGGGAGAGTGAGTGCAGGCAAGTTGGGGAAGGGAGGGAGAGGGGCAGGAAGACTGCATGGAGCAGGGAGCCCTATGTGGGGCTCCATCCCACGACGCTGAGATCATGACCTGAGCCAAAATCAAACCTCTGACACTTGACTGAATGAGCCACCCAAGCGCCCTCCTCCAGTGACGCTCTTAATTGTTACACTTTCTTCAACTAAGAGATCTCTGTGTTTTTATTTAGCGAGTAATACATAATTTGGTAAAAGTCATCAAATCTTAAACAAGGCTTTGTTTAATAGGAAAGAAAGGAAACTGCCTTCTCCCATGCCATCCCCCCAATATTCTGACACAGCTTTGAAGTGAATTTTGCAAAGAGTTGTCAGCTTGATCATTCTTGTTCTTGGCATTTTCAATTTGGATTTCCTAAATTGGAGCAATTCTGGAGTTGTCTTCAGAAGAACCAAACCTATTGTTTTGGGACAGTAGTTATACTTTTTGAATCTTATCCAATGTCTTTACTAGTTGGAAGAATTTTTCAAATGTTCTGATCCATTATATGCACCCTTTAAACTTTTCTAAATTCCTAGTGTTTATAGAATTTCAATTTTTAAAAAGAAAGAATATTTCTCCAGATGTTTTCATAATTTAGTGAACTCTGGGGAGATAAAGAAAGCAAATAAATGTTCAGTCCACCTTTTAAAATGAGAAACCTAGGGGCACCTGGGTGGCTCAGTTGATTAAGTGTCTGCCTTCAGCTCAGTCACGATTCTAGGGTCTGGGATCCAACCAGGCACAAGGTTCCCTGCTCAGCAGGGAGTCTGCTTCTCCTTCTCCCTCTGCCCCTCCTGCCAGGTTACGCATCAGTCTCTCTCCCTCCCTCTCTCTCTCTTTCAAAAGGATAAATAAAATCTTTAATGAGAAGCCTATTACTTTACATTTTCTTCCCACTTCCTCTGAATTACTATTGCCCAAATGTGGTTGGAGAAAGTATTCTAAACACTGGGGACAATAAAAGATATTAGAAGATTAATCTTTGTGTATTATTAGATGTCTTTATGCAATCCTAATTCAATTTTTAAGCTATTTATCTTGTACACCAGTTTTTACATCTATTTCTTTGATTTATTAGATAGAAGAGTATTTTAGGTAGCAGGCTCAAGGCGTTCATCTTCCCCAATTGATGCGGCACTTCTAGATAAGCCCTAAAAAGGGCGAAAGCAAATGTAATATTTCATGTGAGGACAAAATTAAACAATGAAACCCAAAACTTTCAGCTCTCTCACCAGTCTTTCAATCCATGGCTAAATGTAGCCCTCTAATAAAAGTGAGCACAGAAAGAGAAAGCCCTTTTTCTTCCTGCCCCTTCCTTTCTGACTTGCAACTATTACACAAGCATCTGGTGCTTGGAGCTAATGCAGCCATCTCACAACCATGAGCAGAGAAATTCTTTTTTTTTTTTTTTTTTAAATTTATTTATGATAGTCGCACACAGAGAGAGAGAGAGAGAGAGAGAGAGAGTCAGAGACATAGGCAGAGGGAGAAGCAGGCTCCATGCACCGGGAGCCCGACGTGGGATTCGATCCCAGGTCTCCCGGATCGCGCCCTGGGCCAAAGGCAGGGGCTAAACCGCTGTGCCACCCAGGGATCCCGAGCAGAGAAATTCTTAACACACTCAAGATGGCAGAGAGGGGACAGATGGCAAGACTTGGCCCTTACATCACCGAGCCTCTAAACCAACCCTGAAACACCTGTTGCAGACTTTTCATTTATTGGGATAATAAACCAGTGTTTGTCTCTTGCACCCCAAACCACCTTAACTAATATAATGCCCATTACAATCTGACCCCACCGTCCTAACGTTCTAAACATGCTGTCCTTGTCACCCCAAATATCCTTTACCTTGGCAGAATTTGACTCATTTTTCAAGGCCTAGTTCTAATGTCACTTATTTTTTGAAGCCTTCCCAAATGATGGAGTTAAATAGTCTCTTCCCTGCTCTCATACATCTTTATGAACATTACAGCCCTAATTAAAATAAATTGCAAATAATGTATTATAGATTAGAAACACTATAATGGCTACATCTCTGAGTTAATTATTGTATTTTCCAGCATCAAGATCAGAGCTTAGAATATAATAAGTATTTAATAAATGCACGTTGACTAAACAAAATTTAAATAGGTAAAATTTCAATGAAAGCAATTTAAAAATTTAGGTTTCCTTGAAATTCATGCTTTAATAAAAAAATGGAAACATACCTCTCAAAATAGTCTGTTAATTGCACTTTTAACAAATCAAATTATCTGTATGAATTTGAATCCCTGACTCAAGCAATTTGCTCAGGAGAAGACTTGGATAAACAGTATAATTAGAGAGTATTTATCAAATATAGATGATCTTATCCCTACTGTGGAATTACATGGTGTCGACATTTTCTAACTAAAACTAGGCACAAATATCATAGAGTTCCACTAAGAATAATGGTGATTAGTGTTGTGTCTAATTTTTCCTTTTAGGTTAATGTTGAAAAATCTTCTAAATGCAAAAGCTTTGAGGATATATAGTAGCCAAGATAAAGTGTCTGTTAGAGAAGAGAGCATGACTTGGCACAAAAACCAGGGAGATTTGAAATTATATCCCGACTCAGAATAGCAGATGTTTTCTTCACACTGTGAGAGAAAGTATATAAGTCTTTTTAACGCTCTTAGAAACAGAGCTTGTTTTACAAATAGAAAAGGTTGTCATCTGCTACCAACATTGCAGAAGACTCATGGTAGGATGGTGGAGGCTGTTTTGTCTTAAATAAAAATTTAGCCGAGCTACATTTACATCTTTGAATTATGTTTGAATAAAGTATGTACAAAGTAGGGACACCTGGGTGGCTCAGCGGTTGAGTGTCTGCCTTTGGCTCAGGGTGTGATCTTGGGTCCCGGGATCAAGTCCCACATAGGGCAAGGAGCCTGCTTCTCCCTCTGCCTGTGTCTCTGCTTCTCTCTCTCTCTGTCTCTCATAAATAAATAAATAAAATCTTTTTTAAAAGTATGTAGAAGTAAATTAATAAAGCAAACAAAAACTAGAAGAGAGATTCTCCCACTTAGGAAAATAAAATATATTAAGGATATTTAGTAAAAGCAATTGGCTAGTTATTTATGAACTATCTATTTGTTATAGAAGACAAGTAGGACTTCAATATATTAACAAATCATTAGCATTTAGATAAAATTATCTGCATACTATACATTTGCATATGCATGTTAGACATACAATGACTTCAAAACTTCTTTAAAATAGGCTTTTCATTAATTTATAGCAGCCTTCTCCCTAATTAATTTAAAATAATTGTGTCTTACCATGGCAAGTTGCATGAAAGGTAACTGTACAGATAAGCTTATTATTCATTGTATTCTTTTAAAAGAGAAACCATGGTTGTCAATTAAGATACAAAAAAATGTAAAGAAGCTAAATATGCATATTGTACTAATGAGCACCTGGCTCATGTGGTAGTTACATTTTAATTATGGGAAGATTTTGCATTTAAAGGTAGACTACAACTATTATTCTGTTTATATTTTTGTAAAATTTTCCCATAAAAAGCTTTGCAAATGGAAATGTGATATCAGATAGATAAAAATGATGCAAATTATGATATTTTATGACTATGATCTTTTTACAAAATGACCACTGAGTAGGAAATTCACATTTACTTTTTATCCATTTAATATTCCCATCCAAACTTTGAGGGGAGGTATAATACAGGTAAGAATGAATTCAATGACAATTAAGGACAATTAAGAAGCTTATAAAGACAAGTTTTGAAGACTGTCAAGAATTTCTGTTAATAATGTGGAGCTATTTAAAAATAAATTAAAAAAATAATAAGGAGATTTTAAAAATATAACCTTTTTCTAAGCTGAAAATTAGTTTAAAGTAACTATTAATAATATAAAAGAAAGTTTCTATTTTCTCACAAAACCCCACTGCCATTGGTTAGTTTATATAATCGCAATCATGCTAAATTAGGAATTAAATAATGTGAAATATTAAATAAGATAAAAGGTATTTGAAAGAAGCATCTGAGAACTCGTATCACTCTATGCTAATTAAGATGACTGACATGCATAACAATAAGGAAGAAATTAAGAAGCAAAAGAAAAAAAAAAGAAGCAAAAGGAGATTCATTTGAAACATTTTTAAAAGTCTATAAGTTCCCTAATGCATTTAGAAGTACAGCCTGTCTTTTTAACATAAGAAAGCCTGTCAGTTGTTACAGACAATAGCAGACAAATTTTGGTGGGTTGGTGAGAAGTTGTTTTAACTAGAAGATGTAAAGAAGTGAAGAGGTTGTTCTATGAAAATCCAAATTGTAGCGTGGAAAACTTTGAATTTAGAGGCTTCCATATGAATGTGTATCAAAAATCATGCTTATGATTAGTGCTGATATACTCGAATGAGCAAATAAGGAAAGTGGCCTGAAATACAAAATAAGTAAATTAAGGGATGACATGGCAGGTCACATAGGAAGGCCTCTGACTTAGGCAAGTGTAAATACAAGAGACAGCAAATGTTGACTTTATTCCTGCCCACCTTATATTCACTAATCACAGATTTCTGTTTACCTTTTATGCAGTATTCTCAGTTTCTTTAGATTGTATTTTCATTTCTTGCCCTGTCTTTGAGAAAACGTTCCTTTTTATCAAAACTCTAATTGTTGGTTGCTCTTAAATCTGTAGTGTATGTAATAATTTGGGAAAATAAACATAGAGGAAATATGGTTGTCTTTTGAAATGAAACTAAATCGAAGGGCAGAAGAGAAGAAGATGAGATTGAGATGAATTAAAAAATGCATTTCTCCTGTGTACTTCAGTTTGGATTAGCACAGAGAATGGTTTCTTGTTATTAATTTTCATTTACTAAAGCTAATATCCTTATAATGTCATTAAATATTTGCTTTTTCTTTTCCAGAGAAAATATAGAATGTTACAATTAGAAAAAAATGTTAGTATCTTATAGCTCCACATGAACATTTTCTCCCATTTTAGGAAGCACCCTGATTTCTCTGGAAAGACTTCTGTGTGAGTGCTTTTTCTTACATTTAGGCTGGCTGTGAAATTCAGAAGCTTAGTGAGGTTCCGTTTCATTCTTTCTTCAAGACTAGAAGAGACAATTTGATTCATTGTTTTAATGAGTGTGGCTTTAATTAAAGCTTAAATAACATCAGTTGCTCTAGTTTTTTCTTTTCTCTTCAGGGATTCTACTCATTTTCAAGGTTGTATATTGGGTGCTGACACAAGTGTTTGGTTAACAAGAATGATTTCATTGTGTGGAAGAGGGAATTTCAAGCATTGTTTTTGCTAATTCTTTTTTTGCTAAATTTATTGTGCTGTGTGTGTGTGTGTGTGTGTGTGTGTGTGTGTGTGTCTTGTATGAGAGAGAGAGATTTCTAATGTAGACTTATGGTACTTTTTCAGTCATTATTTTTCTTTAATTACTTTTCCTTAAAGGATGGGTTGAAGATTAATTTTTATGTTTTCCTGCCTAAAGCTAATGCTTTATCTCAAACTAATAATTCACTCTCTTACCAAGCTTGACATGACTTTGTAGATCGCATTAGCGTTTGGGACACAATTCACCTCAGCTAATAGGGGACTGAATCATACTCTAGGTACTGGAATTAGACAAGAAAATGCTCCAGAGAGTCTTTGGTTAGTTAGCTCTCCATACCTTATTTTTCTTTTAAGGACATTCCATTATGAAAAATCAGTGAAAAAATCAGAGAGAAACTCACTCCTATCAGGTGTAGTATATTTAGACTTCTCCTCTCCACAAACCAATAAAATTAGTTGTCTACAGAAAGTGAGATGCTTGATGTTACAGAGTTCAAGAGTTCATGTCCTTGGGCAGCCTGGATGGCTCAGCGGTTTAGCGCCGCCTTCAGCCCGGGGTGGGATCCTGGAGACTCGGGATTAAGTCCTATCAGGCTTCCTGCGTGGAGCCTGCTTCTCCCTCTGCCTGTGTCTCTGCCTCTCTCTCTTTCTATGTCTCTCATGCATAAAAAATAAAATCTTAAAAAAAAAAAGAGTTCATGTCCTTAAGAACTCTATTATCAATTAGAGTAGAAAACTCATGATATAATGATAGGATATCAATAATAATACTCTCCTAAAAGATCTGCTGAACCAACCACTAACAGCTTCACAAGGATAGAAAATTGTGACTAATTGACTATGTACACTCAATATTTGTTAGATGAAGAAAGAGAAGGAAGGAATAAATGGATGAAAGAAGAGAGAAAAAAGAAAAGAGAAACACTCCTCTTTAAAAACCTCCAAAGTGGGGGGCCTGGGTGGCTCAATGTTTAAGTGCGCGATTCTTGGTTTCAGCTCAGATCATGATCTCATGGGTAGTAAGTTTGAGTCCCACATTGGGCCTGCCAGGGAGTCTGCCTAAAGATTCTCTCCTTCTGCTCCTCTGTGTCTCTCTCTAAAGGATTTCCCATTGCATTTAATGAGACACACTTTTCTTACCTGAGTCTTCAAGGCAATTTATAATCCAGCCTTTGCTGCCTGCCACCACCCGTTCCAACTCCTCTCTTTCTGCTCCACCACTTAGTTATAAATTATAAGACCCTATTTTTATTTCAGGCCTTCTAGGCTTCCAAGCAATGCACTACCTCCAGAAACTTCACATGATTTACCCCCTCTCCTGGATTTTCTTTCTCACACCTCTGAACCTTTCTACATATTTGTCTGCATAACTTTATTCTTAGTTCCTCAACATAAGTCATATTCTCCAATTTAAATTTAAATGGTTCCATCTCTACTCCAAAAATTTTTAGTAATATTCTTATTTCTGGTAATAACATTTATCACAGTCGAGTAGTTTGTATATTTGCTTGCTTAGAGTCTGCCTTACTCCTTTGAATGTAAATTCCAAAGGATCAAGCCCTGTCTGTTTCATTCACCTGATAGAGAATGAACACTCTGTACTTCACATATAGCTTGAGACTTAGTAAGTATTTCAATATTTGTTGGCTGAATGTTTATTACACCTAAAACCAATAATGGAATTTGAATGAATTAACATTTTTAAACATAAGAGTAATTTATTAAGGGGTGAATATAGCAAAATCTTTGAGGTTGAATAATGAGGTAATTTCTAATAATTCTCTTATAATTGGACATGGAACAAAGGTAGACATATGTGTTCAAGTGAAGTTGAATAAAAGGTAGAGTTAAGAGGGATCAATAATTTAGGCTTAGTCTTTTTTTGCTTGTTATTTACTTATATATTTTAGAGAGAGCAGGTGGGGAAAGGGACAGGGAGAGAGGGAATCTCAAGCAGACTCCCCCTCATTGAGCTCAGAGCTCAAGGCAGATCCCGGGACCCTGAGATTGTGACCTGAGCTGAAATTGAGTCAGATGCTCAACTGACTGAACCACTCAGGTGCCTCTCCTCTTTTTTTAAAGATTTATTTATGTAGTTGAGAGAGAGGAGGAGTAGGGGGAGGGAAAAAGAGAGAGAGAGAGAGAGAAAGAGAGAATCTAGGCTCTGTCCTAAGGTTTAAATTGAGATATGGCTAAAAAGTGGTGTGAAAAATAACAACAACAACAAAACAGCCAAAATAAAGAAATGTGTTAGAAAGAAAATAAGAGATGAGCACTTGGCTCATCTCTTCTAAAGAAGTAAATTAGTCCTCTGGTCTTGAACATTAGTTGAATCATATAACTTTAGAGTTTTATTAAGAATTTACTGGAATTGTTATTTTACCCTCAAAGTTATGAAATACAAAATCATCCTAAGTAAGTTGATGAACTTATACCAAAAAAATGTAAATAGAAAATACAGTTTTAGTATGGGTGGTAAAGACCAAAGGAGAAATAGTGATAAACACAGAATAAAACCCATAGAAAGTTTCACTATAATTTATAGGCTTAAAAAAGGGATTATTCTTCTTTAAGCTTTTATTTTTAAATATTTATGGTGGTTATTATCAATTCTTTATACTTTCAAAAAAGTAATTATCAAAACTTACTGCTTGGCTTTCCTTTTTATTGTAATACATAATTTGCTAAATAATAATTAAAGCAAAATATTATTAAAATATTCAAGTAGCACAAATTCAAAGTCTCTCCCTCAACTCTATCCCTAATTCTGAATGTTTTATTATTGTTATTTGCCATTTACTTACATGTTAGAAATAGTTTAATAAATAACATTTTCTTATATATTACATTATTTATATCCTCAACTTCCTGAAGATTACAGAGCAAAGCCATTGTAAACATTCAACCTCATGAATTGTTTAAAGTATTTTGCCCATGGCAACTCTTTTTGACCTTTTGCAGCTTTTAAAGTGTAAAAGTATCAGATATAATACTAACTCTCTTTGGTAGGTAGGTACTTTCTATAATCTTAAACACCTTAAACATGATCTTGAAATGCATTATTTTCTGAAAGGACAATAAATTAAGATAAATTTAATGACTACAGGTCTATTATTTAACATAGTAGTTGTCTAGTAAAGTATCTTGAACCTAATAGATTTTTAGTAAGTATTGATTTATAATAAATGATTAAGTATTCTCTTGGTTTCTATGACATAAGGGCTTGGCCCTCTGTGTGTTTGCTAATCCATAAATTGTGTTTCAAACTAAAGTGGGCTGATGTTAGATACGAGAGGGTAAAGAGTGGAAATGATTCTTCTTTCAATATCTGAATAAGGAAATAGATCTGAGGGGTATGAGTTGAGCTAGGATCTCCAAGGCAAAGATCAGAAGGCAGAACAGAACTCATAATGAATGAGTATGGCCCGAAATAGAACCAAGAAATAACATTGCCATTTAAGAAAAATTCAAGAATATTCTACAGTAAAAATCATTCATAATAAGTATAGAAACATGTATTAGAGATTAGGGAAGTGTTTTATAATCTGACAGATTGACAAAGACAGCGCAGTACTTAAGATTAGAGAAGACAGGGAATGGTTTGGGCAGGAGTCTAGGAGTGTCATATTTTTAAAGCAAATATATCAAGCTACAATGAATTAGAAATTTGGAGCAGCATTATAAATATGACTGTATAGAAACAAAGGCCCATAGTCAAGTTTACAAACTCAAGGCAAGAGCAACAGAGGTCTTTATGAAGAAACAACTTCTTGCCACACCCTATATACATACATATAGGTGAAATCATACAATATTTCAATTTTTCTGTCTGACTTGTTTGTAACATAATACTCTCTAAGACCATCCGTGTTGTTGCAAATGGCAAGATTTCATTCTTTTTATGGCTGAATAATATTCCATTGTGTGTCTATATATGCACATCCTTTATCCATGTATCCATTCATCCAGGCATCTTTTTAAAAAATATTTTATTAATTTGTTCATGAGAAACACAGAGAGGAAGAGGCAGGGCGCCTAATGTGGGACTGGATCCTTGGCGCCGGGATCATGCCCTGAGCTGGAGGCAGATAGATGCTCAACTGCTGAGTCACCCAGGTGTCCCCATCCAGTCATCTTTCAATGAACCCTTAGTTTGCTTCCATATCTTGGCTATTGTAAAGGATGCTGCACTGAACATATGGATGCATATACCTCATTGGTTTGGTGTTTTGTTGTTGTGCTGGATGTTTTGTTCTGTTTTGTTTTGTGTTTCATTTTTTTTTTTTTGATAAATACCAAGAAGTGGAATACCTAGGTCATATAGTAGTTCCATTTTTAATCTTTTGAGGACCCTCCCCACTGTTTTCCATAGAGGGTGCACCAATTTACATTCCTACCAGCAGAACAGGGATTCCAATTTCTCCCTATCTTCATCAATGTTTGTTATTTTTATAGATTCTTGTATATCTCAAATGCTGTGAAAATTAGAAAGATGTTTCTTAATTAGGGATAAATAAACCATTTTTTTTCAGCATCTGTGATCTCTCATTTATGAAATATTCAAGACCAACATGTTAATGGATTAACAAGTTGACTTTCTTATAAGATTTGACTAATAAGTCAGTGATTTTGAAGCAACAATCAATTAAATTCCTGGGTGATTTCCCCATAAGAAAATAAACAAACCTTGAACTATCAGAGTTTTAGTCATAATTACAAACCCCACTGCCATTGATAGCTCCTGTTTTCTTTTTCCATTTATTTATTATATATATATATATATATTTTTTTTTTTTCCAGAAAACCAGAGTTTTTCCAAAACATTTTTGGAACATCTGCATTCTGTTTTTGTTACTTGGTATTTATAACACGTAATTTAAGTGTTCTCATTAATGCAGCTTAACATTTGTTGTATTAACAGTTACATTTAATATATTTGACATAAAACAAAACTTAACTCCATACTTTTCATTCGACTTTTTAAGATATAGAAAAATATTTCCAAGTAGTCAAAAATTAGTCTTCTAAAAATACTTTATCATATTCTATAAAAGAGATATACTTTAATGAAAGCAAATTTTGACCTATATTTTGGCCTATACTTTGGCCAAATTATTGTTAGATCAAGTTGTTTTCACTTCTCCAGGTCTTCTTATAAATTTCTGTTTGGAATACATTGCTTTTAATGACTGTATAGCTGATTGATTTCTCAAACTTCCAGGGGCATCATAAAAGATCTGAAAGTATGCTAAACTTACCTTTGATGCCTATTCTGAAGACACTATAAAAATCTTGACATACTCTGATCACTTTGTGTACTTCTAATAGCACTGATACTCAAATGATATGCTGATTTTCAAGTCTTTCATCATTGAGTACTGTAAATTTATGTTTCTGAGCTTTATCAGTGTTCAGCACGTAGTAGGCAGGTGATGCACATTTCCTGAAATAATAAACTGAGAGATGGTCTAAGAAAGTAATAAATACAAAAAAAAAAAAAAAAGCATAATAGGAAAGCCAGAAGGTGATAAGATGTATACTGAATGAAAGGTCTGTATAAACAAATTTAATGCTGGAAAATTGAGTATATTCAGCTGCCCTCTTGTGAAACCAACATTTAATTAAATACAGTTGTCTCATAACATACTCAGTGGTTGAGCTTCTCACAGCTGAACTGAAATTGTTTAAATAAAATGAGACTCATTAACTTTTCTAATTGTTGTTTGCGTGAAGACTTGAACTTTGCTTTTTAAAAGAAACTGCTCCATCTGCAGCTAGTAAAAAGTATCAGCTGGCAATGTTTAACCTTCATGAATCATCCATTTATATTTCTTTCTCAAACCAGTGAGCGTTAGGGAGAGGAGATTCTATAAAAAAATTTCAAAGAATGTTTCAGGAACTTTATTTTGTGCTTGTCTTCTGAGCCTATGCATACCAAAAGGAATAGTTGCCTAGATTGTATAAAGGTAAAAGTACATGCATCATGGGAATGTAACAGCTGCACAACTTCAGTCTTTCTTAGTTGTCAATAGAGAGGAAACAGATCATCAACACTTGAATGCTTCATTTTATAATGATGCTTCATATTGTACAGCTTTAAAATGGCAAGTGTCTCTTGACAAAGAAAATGTTTCGTTGCTGCTAGCTGATAACAAACACATGTTTTCCCTTAAGAGAAGTAAAATGTGTGAAGTCTCGACTTGATTTTTAGAGTTTTAAGGTTAATGTAAACAATAATAAAAACACAGGGGAAATCTTCTTCCTAGTGGTTGAGATTCTATAGAAGACAATTCATCATGTCCCAGTCATTTTTGCATTTACTGGTACTTTTTTGAATTAAGCAAATTTCATAAATGGAGCTATTTTAGAAAACATAAGGCTGCTAATTTTTCTTATCTGAAAATGACTTTTGTAATTTAACAAATACTATATTTGTTCCATGGTTTTCTCCTGATCTTAGTCATACAGACTTTTCTTCCTAAGTGAAGATACCATTACAATTAAAACCCATTGATAAGAGTTAAGAATTTCTTTCTGGGAAAAACAGAGTTTTGACTTATTCTCACTAAAAAGAAGGTTGGAAGTAGATCTTGCAGGCAAGTATAGAAGCTCCAATATTATCAGAGGTCCATGTTCTGTCCATTTTGTTTCCTCTATCATTTTTAGTGGGAAGCTTCCAGACTGAGGTTAGTTCATGGACCAGTGGTTGCTGAAGGTCCAGTCATTGAGTTCAAAGTTCAGGACATAGGAATAAGAGAAAGTAGAAGAAGGATTAACCTCTCCATAATAAAGAGACTACTGGGAACTCTGTGCCACATTTCTGCTAACTCTTCATAACTAACTTTGGAGAAATGATACCATACCCACACCTGCATTTAGAGATGCCTCAGAAATGTAGTTTTCTATGAGGCACATAAGCTCACAGTTTTGCCAAAAATGAAGAAGTAGTGAGAAAGGGGCGCCGGGGTGGCTCAGTGGTTGAACCTTTGGCACAGGGCATGATCCTGGGGTCCTGGGATCGAGTCCTGCCTTGGGCTCCCTGCAGGGACCCTGCTTCTCCCTCTGCCTATGTCTCTGCCTCTCTCTGTGTGTCTTTCATGAGTAAATAAATAAAATCTTTTTTAAAATGCAGTGAAAAAAATTGGAGAGGCAATGAAGTCACTAGTAAATGCAAAAAAAAAAATCAGTCACAATTTTCTACAACAGCAATATTAAAAACAGTTAAAAATTTAATACAAAATTTAAAATTAAAATCCCAAAAGAAGATGAGACACAGAAATAAATCAAACTAAAAATGTGAAAAACCTTTAGTAGGAATTGATTAAGATTTATTGAAAGACTTTCACATATCAATAAATAAATGTGTAATGTTCATTAATAAGAAAATGCTATACTTAAGTAATGTCAATTCTCAGTAAATTAAATTTTAAATTAATACAATTCCAATCAGGAGCTAAACACACTTTTCTTTGGGGGTTCTGAGAATGTCACAAGTTAATTATAGAGTTTCTATGAAAATTTAAAAAGGCCAAGGAGAGATAAGACATTCTTTAGGATAATGAGCCTAACTTCATAGCTTATATTAAGAGTGATTCTTAAGTTAGAATAACAAGGCATTGTGGTTTTGGCACAAGAAGAAACACAACTGCAAATGCAATATAATAGAAACTTCAAACACACATGCTATGTTTCTTTTTTTTTTAAGAATTATTTATTTTATTTGAGAGAGAGAGTACCTATGTGTAGGATGGGGAGGGGCAGAGAGAGAGGGAGAGAGAATCTTAAACAGATGCCACACTGAGTGTGGAGTCCATTGTGGGGCATGACCCTGAGATAACAACATGAAGCAAAACCAAGAGCCAGATGCTTAACTGCCACTCAGGCACCTCTGATTTTTGAAAAAAGATCAGTGGGTAAAAGGACTATCCGGTATGTAATGCTGGAGAACTGTTATATCTGAATGGAAAAAAGTGAAATGAGATTTGAACACCAATACAATACATTAAATTTGTTTCTGATAGGTTATAAATATAAATGTAAAAAACCAAGGTATGAAAACTCTTAAAAACCATATAGGAGAGAGGCACCTGGGTGGCTTCGTTGGTTAGGCCTCTGACTCTTGATTACAGCCTGGGTCATGACCTTGGGATCATGGGATGGGGTCCGCATTGGGTTCCCAACTTGGTAGGGAATCTGCTTGGCATTCTCTCCTTCTGCCCCTCTGCCCCCCTACCCTTGCATGTTCTCTCTTTCTCTCTCTCAAGTAAATAAATCTTAAGAAAAAAAAAAGAGATTATCCTTATGGCTTAGAGGCAGAAAAGAACTTTTTAAACGAGTCCAGAAAAATAGAACGAAAAACCAATAAGCTAAATTTAAACATATGAACTGTGTTTAGTCCAATGGTGCCTTACAGGAACTGAAAAGACAAACTACATTTCTAGAAAAGATATTTATAACACATACAGTCACAAAGTATAAGTATTTGCATTATATAAAGAACTCTTTGAAATCCGTAAGAAAAAAGACAATTTACTAGAAAGGTAGAATAAATGAATAGGCATTTTACAGAAAAGGGAAGATGAATTTTTTTCATAAATGTGAGAAAGTATGCTCAGCCCCACTCTTTTCAGAGACAATAAAATTAAGGTTACTTGAAATAATTTTCTGTTCCCACTGGCAAACATGTAAAGACAATAATGTTATGCAATAAAATGGAGCAACAGAGATTTTTATACTCTGCAAGTGGAGTATAAAGCAATTTGGTTCTGCGTGATTGCCTTGAAGATGTGCATAGTCTCTGTTCCAGCAATTCCACTCCTTGATGAACATACCCAATATACTATCATACATGTACTCAAGAAATGCATTTGAGAATATTTCATCGCAGCATCGTTTTTTTAAAGACTTTATTTATTTATTTGTCAGAAAGAGAGAGCACAAGTAGGGGGAGCTGCAGGCAAGAGGGAGAGGGAGAAGCAGCCTCCTGGCTGAGCAAGGAGGCCAATGCAGGGCCCCAGTCCCAGGACCCTGACATCATGACCTGAGCCAGAGGCAGACACTTCACCAGCTGAGCCATCCAGGTGCCCCTGCAGCATTATTTTTAATATCAAGAAACTAGAATGAGTCCCAAAACATCAACAATCAAATGGGTGAATAAATAATGTATTTGGAAAGCAGGAGGCTAAGAGGCTGGTAAAATGAACTATAGTTGTAGGAAAGAATCTCAAAAACATGACATTGAATGGTTAAATTTACATGCTATGATTATATTTTTGGTGTTATTTTTTTCCACCATGCGGTATATTATATCCCTATGACTTGTTTTACAACTGAAATTTTGTATCTTTTGACTACCTTCACCCATTTCACCCAGCCCCCAATCCTCACCTCTAGCAACCACCATTTTTTTCTGTGTATCCATGAGTTTGTTTGTTTGTTTTTGGTTTGTTTTTATTTACTTTTATATTTTATTTATTTTTTCATGAGAGACAGAGAGAGAGAGAGAGAGAGAGAGAGAGAGAGGCAGAGACAGACAGAGGGAGAGGCAGGCTCCCTGAAGGGAACCCGATGTGGGGACTCCATCCCTGTACTCTAAGATCACACCCCTAGCCAAAGTCAAATGCTTAACCGCTGAGCTACCCAGGTGTCCCTGGTTTGTTTCTAGATTCCACATGTAAGTTAGATCATATGGTGTTTGTCCCTCTCTCTCTGACTTATTTCACTTAGCTGATGCCCTCAAAGTCCATCCATATTTTTGCAAATGGTAAGATTTCCTTTTTTTAAATGACTGAATGATTAGAAATGATTTTATAAAATCATAAGCAAGCAAAATTGATATTATATACCATTTGCCATATATACATGGTAAATTATAAGGAAAGAAAAAGAATGGTAACCAAAAAGTCACGATAGTTTTCATATTAAGGGTAGGATATAAGTTAGAAGAGATTGATTATTGAAAGGCAAGATGGAGCTTCAAAGTATTGATAAATACTATTTCTCAGGTTGTGAGATAGGTATGTGACTATTATATTTAAAAATAATTTGTTTATTTTTTTACTCTACAAATGATATATCTTATAGTAAAACTAATTTTGTTGCATGCCAAGTCTATTTGATGGTCTTTTCAGGACAGAAATATTAGAGATATAAAGAATTGTTATTTATGTAATGTATTCGTACTGAGGCCAAAATAAATACTTTATAGCACCAAGTATTAAGGAACGCTGATTTCTTTTCTGCATATTGCAAATGCAAAGTTCTGAACTACTATTGTTCTTCAGAACTCACTACTCTCTAACATATATTTTAACAATACCTGGAGGACTTCCTTCAATTGAGACATGATGTATTATTCAGGAGTCTTTCATTGCATTTGACAGCAACCCAGTTGAACTTAAGCAGAAAGGAAAATTTAGAAGCTCACAAAATTTTGCCAAAAAAGAACAGAAGTGCCAAAGACTCAAATCAAAAGAACAAAAACACAGGTATTTACAGTATTTTGTACTTCTGCATCTCTGCTGTCTTTCTTGCACACTAGCTTTTGAAATCAACACGCTGGACAATTAGTGCTGGCTACCCAGGGCTCACATTTTCTTCAGCTTTACTACAGCAATACACATTAAATCTGCATCTCTAATGGACCTCTTTCACAAACCCGTTGGCATTTCAGTTATTCAATTCCTTTGTGAAATAATTAATGCATTTTGAATGCCAAACATGTAGGAGACATGTGGAAAACAGAATGAAACTCTTTTTAGCAAGTTTATTATTAAAAGAAGACATGAAGTGTGTATATATCAATAACTATCAAATCAACAAAGTGTGTATGAGGACTGTTGATATCATATAGAGCTGTAAACTATTGGGCCCCACCATGAAAATGATGAGTGTTCTACTCCCAGAAATATTTAGCTTTAACCAGTCTGGCTCAAATAGGTGAAGGTTTTTTAAAAAGAGCCTGGATAAAAAAAAGAAAAAATCCATGTATTTAATTTGGACATACTAACTATCCATGCCATATTTTAAAATAGGCATTCCAAAAAACAAAGAGCCTATTTTTTAATAGAATTATAGTTAAAATACTTAAAGTGTTAATAGCATCTAAAAACTTACATGTGTATATATTACTACATCTAATTTATGCAAAGCTCTATAAATCAGTCGTGAATAAATGACTCATGAGAGAAATAAAGTATAGTCCATTTGCTTTTGCATTTAATACTAGAGTAGTCTTTTCCAAGGTTGAAATTTTACCTTTGCTATTCATTCTATCTTATGTTGTTTTTAAAATCATCCTTTTAAAAATGTACACTTCCTCTTCCAACTGGTTATCCTAGCAGTTTTAATTTTTACCCTGACATTATTCTATACCTTTTGCTTTATATCAAGAATAAAAAAAAATCAGTAATATCTCAGTCAAGATCTGTTGTGGACCAACCAAAGCTTGCTTCCCAGAAACGACTGAAACTCACAAGTTTATCATTTTAACCACTGCCTTAATTATTAGCACCCTACCCCTGTCTCTGTAACTCTTAACACTTTAATTTATAATGGGTAATAATTTTAAGTCTTCATCTCACAGACTTTCATGGAAAATATTCAAGTTTTATCCTACCCCTTTATTCTCACTTCTGAGATGACCCATTCCCCTTGCCCAAAGTTTTCAAAAATTTCTTTTATTCATTTTTTGGGCAGCCCTGGTGGCCTAGCAGTTTAGTGCCACCTTCAGCCCAGGGTGTGATTCTGGAGGCTTAGGATAGAGTCCCACATCGGGCTCCCTGAATGGAGCCTGCTTCTCCATCTGCCTGTGTCTCTGCCTCTCTCTCTCAGTGTCTCTCATGAATAAATAAATAAAATCTTAATATATATATATATATATATTCATTTTTTCCTTCCCTTTTGTGTACTTGTTCAAGGCTATCATAGTCTCACCTATATCCATACAATCCTTATCCCTGGCTCCAATAGTTCAGCTCTTATATCCACCCTGCACATTCTATAGCTTATTTGCCTTATAGATGTTTTATTTTATTCTTTGAATGTGCCAGTCATATGTCCACAATAGTATGGCTTTATAAGATAAATAGCCTTGCTCAGAAATTGTCCAGTTTCTTAGATCAAAGATTATTTGAATAATGTTTAGTGTTTTGGAGGTTATATTCCAGCTAAAATTATATTTTTCAACCTGTGATACCAAGAAAATTCTTGATTCCAACTAGGATCAGGCCTCTATTCCTTACAGAGCATCCCATTTGATCTCTCAGGGACTAACTGACACATACCAAAAGGGTATGATAATACAGGAAATGTACTTTGTAAATATTGATGCTGCTCAATCCTCTGAGTGTCAGTGGGGTCTACATTTCATTATTTGATCAGAAATGAACTCTGGACATCCTCACCACTTTGTTATAAACATTACCTCAAGACTTCTCCAAATCATATTAGGCTTTTGCAGCCAAATTAAAAAATAAAGGGGTTTGGGTGTGGAGGAAGGAGTGGAGTTCTCCTAACATGGCTGAGTTGATTTGTTAGTTTGTGCCTTCATGGCAGAGACAAAGACATAGCTTTAAAAACCAAATTATACATTGTGTTATATTCCTTGTTAATGTTGACCTATTCCTTAGAAATTTCCAGAGTATATTCTAACTGAAATTCACTAGGTTAATTCTAGAATTGAGTAATCACATAGTAAAATCCTAATTTTTTTAAATGCTTGAGACCAATCATAATCCACATAAAATTTTGCAAATATATATTTGAATTATCTAAGTTTTACTTGTTCATTATTCATGGATGAGATGGAAGGAAAACAAGCAGTGGCCAAATGATGTCCTACTTAACAAATTATTAGGATGTTAGGATATGAAAGAGGAAGTTTATACTGAACTGTACAGAAGTTGTTTATACTAAAAGTGTTAATGCAATCAGTAAAAAGAAAAGCATTTCTAATCATGACTTCACCTTTTATAGAACTCTTAACTGAAACAATGTGAGTTTGCTCCTTGGTGAGTCACAAATACACAAGGTGGAGTATCCCACAAAGTAAACTTTATTTGCAGTAAGATCTTACTTTATTTAAAGTAAGATCACATGGAAAAGCTTCCAAAGCCATGACTCCCTGAGAGAGGGTGAATGGGTATCTTTTGTTTAAGGTTAGGATGAATATTTAGATAAGGAAGTCTTGTCATCATATGTAGAGGTGGGCTTAAGGTCACTCATGTGCCTTAAGGAAACATGCCTATACCCGCATTGTATGTTATGTAATTGAAGCTAAGGCTCCTCGAGTGGAGATTTTAGTATTATAATGAGGTTAAAGGTAGTTGCTGGTCATTCCAGGGGTCACGCCATGGTCCATCTACACAGGTGCGTGTACAGGGTTTAGCTCAAAAGGTCTGACTGATCTGGGATGGTGGGAGATCTTATCAGGCCAGTTACCATCACCTGAGTCTAGTTTTGTGTATCATTTGCTTGAGTTAAGAGGTAACCTGGAAAGAAGGCTTAAGGAAAAATGAAAGACAAAGTTTAGTGACTACAAGCAGGTGGGCAGTAAAGGGCAGGGCATGGAGTCTACCTGGTGACAGACTAGGGCACAACTTATCATGAAGGAATTCACAGAGAACTGTAAAATCATCCTTGCAATAGAAAATAATACACTTTCCAAGTACATTAAAAATCACCAATACAGCATATCTTAAAGTGAAAATACAGTTCTGTATAATATTAGTAATTGAAGAGATAGTCATCTCTGGGCTGGGAGATAAAATCAGGCATTATGTGAGAGAAAAGTATATGGGTAGAAAAATATTTTTTTAATATTAAAATTTTAAATTTTTTTAATCACTTGGCTGTTCCTTGGTATTATCACAGAAACTGTAGAAAAATACAGTATTTATTTACTACGGATAATAAAATTATATTTCCTTGATCCATTTTTTTAAATAACAATAGCAAAGGTGCATTTCCCCTTCCTATAGAAACAAAAATGACTTAATGATCTCTTTCAGAGTAAATAACACTTACCCCCAATGCTTTATTTCTCTCTCTTCTTTACATTTTAAAATAAGTTTTTCTATACCTTTGTTGCTTTCCTTTAGTTTAGCAGGCTAAGAGTACTAAAGTAAGCAAAAATGTAGAAGAAAATGAAATGATATAGGAGACAGAATAACTAAAGGAAAAACCAGGAAAAATACAAAATGAATTATATACACTTAAGTACTTCAGAGGAAGCTGGTCACAAATTAGGTCAGATTTTTTATTTTAAAATGACTAAAATGAATCAGCAAATACTTAGTCAACTTCCAAATATAAACATTTCCTCTATCAGATAAAATTAGTCATAGTGAACTTAAGCTAAGTTCAAACTGTTAGAAAACTAATCGCTGAATTGTTACTTAACAGTTGATATCACACTTGATTTCTTACAGAGAAACACGTTTAAAAACAACAATTTTCTCTCCTAAAAAATCAAGAGTATAGGAATAGCAGTGCCTATATTTGTTAGAAGAAGAAATATCTAATGTTACAGAGATTATCAGTATAAGCCCAGAAACTTAATAAAATGAATATGTTGGGAGGAAAATGAACAGAGATGTATGTGGTTGAACCGAGTTAAATTTTCATATATCATTGCACATATTTAGTACACAATATTCAGAGCTATAATTCAAAAAATCATTATTTGAGGCATTGATATATCTGAGTTATACATTGAAGTAAAAATCAATTGTTAAAAGTGGTATGGAAAAAAAAGTGGTATGGGGCAGAACTTGGATATAATTGGATGGTGGAACATAAAACATTGCACATTATAAATCTATTTTTTTCACCCTGTGAATGTTTTTCTAATGATAAAATTTTAAATAAGTTTAATAAGGTGACAAAATATTGACACTTGTTTTCTATAAGGCTTGTGAAATGGATTTAAAGGCAATATTTACTAGTATTCTAATAAAGCATTGATTTTTGGAAGATAAATCTTTGCAGTTCATTGTGGACACATTCAAGCTACCAAAGATTATCGGGATCTTGTCTGACCATTCTATAGCAAAGTTAAAGGATATCCACTGGCCTTTTCAACAGACAGCGTAATAATTATAAATATGTGTAAATCAGTAAATATGTAGTAGGTACTACAGGAATCCATTGGTGGAGTTTGTGTGAGGCTATTGAACCACCTCATTATTTTAAAAATTGGTACAGATGCAAAAGAAAAATTGAACGTTTATCCTATCTTTAGTGCTGTATCATAGGATAGCCCAATTGTTCATTAAGGAAAGTTCTTATTTATAGACCAATTTTAGCTAACAAATGAAGAAGCATGATAAAATTAGAATATCATAATCTTGTATTCTTTAAATGAATAATTAAATCTAAGCAATCCTCAAGCATTAGGTGAAATTCAGATGGAAATTTTGTAGAGTGGATAGGAGAGACAGCACCTGAACACATTATTTCAAATATCTAAAAAAGAAATTGCATTTCTTGATGGATGCTATAGGAATTACCAAAATCCACATATAAACTGTAAATTGTTAAAAATAAACTATTAGTCATACATTCATCAATGCTCTAAAAGTAACTATAACAGTTCTCAGAAACTACTGGAGTTAAATAGCGCAACAGTTAGAATTAGCAGATTCCAGAATAGAGAAACTCTGCAGGATACTAAAGTTAGTTAAGCAAAAAATAATTTCCAAGAAAAAAATTCAAGGGAGAATGATGTATAGAATAAAAAAACCTAAAAGATATATCAATCAAATTCAATGTTAGATCATGTTTATTCCTGAATTCAACAATCTATATAAATCTATATAAAATGTTTATGCATCAAATCTAAGAAATAAAATAATTTTTGATAATATTAAGGAGTTATTAATTTTGCTATGTATACTGTCCATATACTAAATATTGCCCTATTTTTTTTTTAGAAAGAAAAACTGAAATATTTACAGAAGAGTGATGTCTGGCATTGGATCCAAAATAATCCATTGGTTCAAGTCAATTGTATGTGGTCAGCAGGGAGAAGTGTGTTGAGGTATAAAGAAGATAACCTTGGTCATGCTTTATATCGTTGCATGATAGGTACCCAAGGTTTATTTATTTATTTTTTTCCCAAGGTTTATTATATTTAACTTTCTGTTATTAAATATACTTGTGATTTGTCATAATAATGTTTTTTAAAAAATATATTCACCATGGAATTTAAATTACAGAGAATACAAAAAAAAATATTAGTAATCCCATAATTTTAAACATTAAGCTTTATTTTTTTATTTAATAGTGAAATTATAATGCTGTGATATAAATATTGTATCCTGATTTTTTATAGCATGAGCATTTTCTACAATTATTATGGTATATCAAGTTATATGTAGTTTTTAAAAAATGAGTTCTAAAGTGAGCCTAACAGAGACATACTCGAATCATAGTACCAGAAATATAAAATAGTTCTAAATACATAAAAATAGTTTCAGTAAATATAAGTATGAAAATAAATTAGAAGTTTAGTTGTCCCAACATATCATCATCCTCTAATTTAAAGACAACATGTAAAGCAAAACAGAATTTGCAAAGGGTTTTAATTTTCCTGCATTTGGACCCTGTTGTATTTAATTTCTTTAACATCAAATAATGATGAGCAACAATAAAGTAATACCCCTTCATTTATTAAAGGATATTTTTTAAATTAAGGAATTAGGCTTTTGAGGTTTTATGAGTGATTATGACACTAAATTATATAAATTAAAAAGGAAAACAGGCTTCTAATCTTACTGTATGTTAGACACACATTATGGTTAAGAACAGATTTTCTTTAAAAAAAATCCAGAGGGCAGCCCAAGTGGCTCAGCGTTTTAGCGCCGCCTTTGGCCCAGGGTGTGATCCTAGAGACCCCGGATCGAGTCCCACGTCGGGCTCCCTGCATGGAGCCTGCTTCTCCCTCTGCCTTGTGTCTCTGCCTCTCTCTCTCTCTGTCTCTCATGAATAAATGAATAAAATCTTAAAAAAAAAAAAAAACAGAAAACTCAAAGTGCCACTTCTTTGAAGTGATGCTTTATTTATGAAATTTTAGTATTTTAGAGAATGTCGATTATATTTTGTAAAGGTTGCAACATATGAGCCCAGTGATACAAGCCAACACAATAGAGAAAATAAACTGTAAGACTAATTGTAGGTCAACAATAAATACATACTGCTACAGGAAATCCGTAACACTTTCTGAGCAGTGTCAAGAGGGTGCTTTTCTATTGAATTTTCTTTGAATATAGAAGTAATTTAAACCTGAATAGTCAAACCCATAGAGGTTATCTTCTTCAGGCTTCTGAACTTTCTCAGAAAAGCCATGCTTTACTCACTCTCAGGAATAACAATGCACAGTGATCAATGTCAGTTCTGTGATCTTTCCTTTCTTATTTTGGTTCTCCAAGGAGAAACTATTCTAATGAATTTAAACACCTGGGCTTTCTCCTGTGTCAGTTGTAGAGAGTTAGCTCAAGAAGAAAACTTATGATCAATTAGGAAATAATCATTTAGTCCTCAAAGAATGGTAGTACTGTAAAAATTAGCTAGCAAGAAAATTTACTGAGCTCCATAGAAATACAATTATTCCAGTAAGATTCAATTGGGTAATAAGAGTAATGAATCATTTTTATGCAATAGATACCTCTAAAAAGTGACCCTGAAAGCTTCTCTATGGATTTTAAAAAACAACTTAATTTTCACAACATGCTTCCTTTATAAAGATATAGATTTGAGAGGGTGTTTCTATTCTCTTTGAATGAGAACAGTGGTATTCAGGGAGTGTGAGGCTTTGCAAATCAGAGAAACTTAGATGGAAATTCTGACTTTGTCCTTCATCTTAGGCTAACCTGTTAGAACATGGGTGCCTCTCCTAACAAATGAGAGGGGTTTTTTTGTTTGTTTGTTTGTTTTGTTTTGTTTTGTTTTTGTTAGCTTGTTTTGTACTATTTCCTTTGATTCTTTTTGGTGATTCTTTCCCCCTGCATAGGCACAGCTGGTCAGTGAGTCTTTCAGGGAAACTCTCTGCTCTCTTTTGAAATATCTTTCTTTGGTGCTCTGCCCTTTGAACTGTCTTTATTTTCTATTTGATTTTTTTATCCCATTCTAACAGGTACTAGATAGTATCTCATTGTGGTTTGGACTTGTATTTCCCTAATGGTGAATGATGTTTAGTGTCTTTATGTGCTTGTTGGTCACTTGTTTATTTTCTTTGGATAAACATCTGTTTTCTAGTGACTTGTCCTTTACCCATTTTTAGACCCAATTATTTAATTTTTCTATTGTTTAATTGTAGATGATCTTTATGTATTCTGAATAGTAGCCACATGTCAGATGCATCATTTGTATATATTGAGTGTGTTCATTTTTATTTTTGTTCGTTGCCTGTATTTTGGGAGTCATATTTAAGAAGTCATTGCCAACCCGATGTCAAGAAGCTTTTATCCTATGTTTTCTTCTAAAAGTTTTATGGTTTTAGGTCTTATATTTAGGTCTTTGATACATTTCTATTTTTAAAGATTTTATTTATTTATTCATGAGAGACACAGGCAGAGGGAGAAGCAGGCTCCCCACAGGGAGCCCAGTGCGGCACTTGATCCTGGGACTCCAGGAGCTGAAGGCAGATGCTCAACCGCTGAGCCACCCAGGCGTCCCAATTTCAAGTCAACTTTTTGTATATGGTGTAAGATAAAGATCTGACTTTTATTTTTTCGCATGCGGAATAGGAGTTGTTTTAAAGAGAGTATGTGGATATAAAGTACCGTCAGTATATGTCAGTTGTCAACTATCATTATTGTTTGTAGAAGGCATGTTTTCATGATTTCTTTTTAAATTTATATCCAGTACCTTTGGAACCCCCATATTTGTAGAGTTCCTAATTCAAAAGTTCTACCTCCCAACAGGGAGTCAAAATTTATTTTCCAGCCTCTCTTGAAGATATAGCACACCAAACAGAAGAACCCATGTGACGATTTCATTTAGAAGTGAGTAAAGAAGGGAGCTCTGTATAAAACATTTTGGCATGGTGGAGAGATAGCTTGCATAAAATTGTGCCCATCGAGGGCTCCAGAAGTTCTAGTAGCAGAATCTCTTTCCCAGTCAGGAATGTGAGCATCATGTAGTTGAGCATGTTTTGGCCAGGTAAGTTCTAAGCCTACCAACTACACTTTAAGATATTTTTATTTGCTCAAAATAGAGTGGTTTTCACTTTTGTTTACTAAGAATACAAACTGATTCTGGAAGAGTCACTGCTCATTGATAAAGTGAAGGAAATAAACCTTGACCTGATGGAGTTCAGAGTAACAAAATTACTAAAAGGGGTACTGTAGTATCTAATGCAAAGGATGGTAGATTTGGACTGTAAGGTTGCTGCATGCTTTCTCTTCTCACGTGTAATTCATTCTTTACATCATTGATTCTTTTTCTTTAATCAAAGGTCATCTACTTCATGAGGGAATATTACAATGGGGTTTCTTTGATTCTATACTTAAGTGTTTTCATTGTTGACATTTTTTGGACAATACTGCTGAAAACTGAGCCAATTACATGGTTTATCTACAAATATTGACTTGCAAATAAGCTTTCTACCATCACTCAGACTGAGGGGGAGGTAAGTGAAGAAAAAGTCCCCTTTAACTTGAAATTGTTGACTATTCATGAAGTAATATAGAAAAAACAGCACTTAGCTTTTTTTTTTTAAGATTTTATTTATTTATTCATGAGAAACACAGAGAGAGAGGGAAAGACAGGCAGAGGGAGAAGCAGACTGTCTGCTGGGAGCCTGATGGGGGACTCAATCCCAGGATCCCGAGATCACCCCTGAGCCAAAGGCAGATGCTCAACTGAGTCACCTAGGTGCCCAAAGCACTTAACTTTAAAGATACAATACTTTACCCCTCATCTGTATGCACACAAATATATAGGCACATTTTACCTGTGTGGGACTAACAGTTATGGACCACCCAAGTATAACGTGGATCCATAGACAATACTATCTGTAAGAAGACCTAAAAGTATTATTATTACATGTAAAGTATCCATTGTTTGTAGTACCATTCAAATAAAATACAGATTTACACATATGTAAACATCTAATATGCATATACATGTAAAATTGAATATAGTCAAATTTAATTTCCACAACAATTTTTTATGCCACTTTTAAGATCATTAAATTCTTTCTCAGAAAGACTTTAATACTTACATAAGAGAGAAACATTTCCGAATGATAAAGTAAGGATCTTCAAAATCTTCTCCTCCTTTAAAGCAGAGAGAACACTGAAAAATAATTGTCAAATCAACTTCTTCAGAACTCTGGAAATTAAACAGGGGACTACAAAAATTTGATGTTTCGTTTCTTTAAAAGAAAAATAACTGATTCTCAGTAAGAACAGTGAGCTTTATTGTGTTCTAACTTGTCCTCATTTCATCTCCTTCTCCCCTAATCTGTAGAAACATTGAAAACCAATAGTCTCACAACCATGGCGGCTGGAAAAACTAGCAGTGGCCTGCGAAGGAGGGAGAACATAGATTTGGAGCTAGCATAAAAATCCTATCTCCCAAAAGTTCACTAGGCACAAAAGTTCACTGGTTGACCTGTTTGGCAGCTTTCTGAAAAATTCCCCTTCAGGAGGCTTGTCTTTATTTGACCTCATAGAGCTTCACTGAGAAACCTATCTCCATGACATTTGTCAAAGCAATTGGCAGCAATTGTTTATCATTGCAGCTGCCTGAGGCAGTGATGACAGTGAACCAAACAAAAGCCTGGAAAAATATCTCTTTTTTAATTTAAATTCAATTTGCCAAAGTATAGTTCATCATTAATTTCAGATATAGTTTTCAGTAATTCAGCATTTGCATATAACACCTAGTGCTCATCACTAGTGCCCTCCTTAATGCTTATCACCCAGTTATCCCATCCCCTCATCCACCTCCCCTTCAGCAACCCTCAGTTTGTTGTTACCCAGAGTTAAGAGTCTCTTATGGTTTGTCTTCCTCTCTGATTTTTTCCACTCATTTTCCCTTCCTTGCCTTATGGCCCCTTGCACTATTTCTTATATTCCACATATGAGTGAAACCATATGATAACTGTCTTTCTCTGATTGAGTTATTTTACTCAACATCATGCCCTTCAGTTCCATCAACATTGATGTAAATGGTAGATATTCATCCTTTCTGATGGCTGAGTAATATTCCATTGTCTGTATATACCACATCTTCTTTATCCATTCATCTGTTGAAGGACATGATGGCTCTTTCCAGTTTGGCTGTTTTGGACATTGCTGCTATGAACATTAGGGTGCAGGTGCCTCTTTGTTTCACTACATCTGTGTCTTTGGGGTAAATAGTAGTGCCATTGCTGGGTTGGACAAGCATCTTAAAAGGAAATTCTGGGGAATATGATACCTACAGGGGAATTTTAAATATTCCAGCATATTCCTCTGGAGCTAGAAAGCCACATGGATGTGCAGGTCTGTGCCCATGCAAAAAAAGACTTAAGAAAGCCTTAATTTCTTATTTTTGTCTGACTGAGTTTCTGAACAATCAAGAAATGTAGGCTTAAGGCAGAGTTGTAAACTGCTTGGGTGACAAAGGTGCACCCCAACTGCTCCTTCCCACTCTCACTATCCCTAGACACAATCTTGGTAAAACAGTGAGGCTTATTGTTTAAAAATATTTAAAGATATTTGGATCCAATCATTAGTTGGTCACTAAGGTAACCAAACACAGGCCTCAGAATATACCCTCTAAAGAATTAGTCTGGGAGGGTTACCAAAGAAACAACAAAAACAGAAAAATAGCAATAATAGCAAATTCCATAGAAGATGAGTTTCTACTTTATATTGCTTAAAATTTTAGTCAGATTTTCTCAAAAAATTCAAACTATGGAAAACTAGTGTAGTATATCTTATGCTCTGGTCACGTAAACAAATGGTCAATAGAAGCTTCTCCTAAAGATGCCTAGATATCAGGTTTACTTGAGAAGGACTTTATATGAGCTATTGTAAACATATTTATAAGACAAAGGGAAACCATGTGCAAAGTATAAAAAAAAAAAAACAAGTGAGAAAAATGCCTTACCAAAGAGAAAATTCTAATAAAAGTGATATACATTACATAAAAAAGGAACTAGAAATTATGTAGTTGAAAAATGCTACAATTGAAAAAAAAAAGTTACCAGAGAGGTTAAACAGAATTGAACTTTCAAAAAAATAAAATCAGCAAACTTAAAGGTGGGCCAAATGAAGTTATTTAATCTGAAGAGAACTTGTAAAAACAACAACAGAGAATCAATGATATGTTGAATATAATTTGGCACCAACAAAACATATTTAAAATCCCAGAAGGGAAGGAGAGAAAGATATAGAGATACAAATAATATTCTAAGAAAAAAACTATCTAAAAGTTTCCCAGAGTCAAGGAAAAGTATATCATACACATCCAAGAAACTCAATGAATTTCAACTGGGATAAAATCAAAGCTCTCTACACCTAGACATAGTCAAACTATTGAAATCCAATGACAGAGAATCTAGAAAGCAGCAAGAGGAAAAGTGATTAATCACACACAGGGAATCACTTTATGCTTTGTGGAAATGTTCTGCTTATTTTCATTTCCTCAATAAGATTAATAACTAACTTCTCATTAGAAAACATAAAGGCCAAAAAATAGTGGGTTTATATATTTAAAATGGTGAAAGAAAAAGACTGTCATCAAAAACTTTATCCAGTGAAACTGTGCTCCAAAGGAAGACATTAGGACATTCCCAGAAAAACAAAAACAAATTGTATAGCTATCAGACTGGTCATACAAGAAATACTGTATGTATACAAATATTGAATCATTATGTTGTACATCTGAACTAACATATGTCAATTATCCTTTTTAAAAAGGTGGCAACAAAAACAACAAAAAAGGTGGCAACAAATATTAAAGGGAATAATGGAAGCCAAAAAACAAAGCCAATAGACATTAATTAGAATTCACACAAAGAAATAAGACTAGTGGGGCACCCAGGTGGATCAGTTGGGTAAGCATCTGCCTTCAGCTCAGGTCATGATGCTGAAGTCCTAGGATCGAACCCCATGTCAGACTTCCTGCTCAGTGTGGAGCCTGCTTCTCCCTCTCTCCCCCATGCTCATGCTCTCTCTTTCTTTCAAATAAATAAATAAAATCTTAAAGAAAAATAAGACTAGTAAATAGAGCTTTATTTTTTTTAAAGATTTTATTTATTTATTCGAGAGAGAGAGAGAGAGAGAGAGAGAGAGAGGAGAGAGGCAGAGACACAGGCAGAGGGAGAGCAGGCTCCATGCAAGAAGCCTGATGTGGGACTCAATTCCAGATCCCCAGGATCACAGGAATTTAGCCCAGGGCTGAAGGTGGCGCTAAACCACTGAGCCACCTGGGCTGCCTGGAAATAGAGCTTTATAAGCAGATTCAAAATCCAATAAAAATGTACATTGGTTTGTAATTCCTTCCTTTATTTATCTGATTAAAATAACAAAATAAAGTAATAATTATAAAACTAGGTTGACCCCTATGACTTACTTAATTGCACTACTAGGTATTTACCCAAAGGAAACAAAAATACAGATTTGAGGGGGCACATGCACCCTGTTTATAGCAGCATTATCAACAATAGCCAAGTTATGGAATATGCTCAAGTGTCCACTGACTGATGAATGGATAAAGAAGAGATGGTATATTTATACAATTGAATATTACTCAGCCATCAGAATGAATGAACCCTTGCCATTGCAATAATGTGGATAGAGCTAGAGTGTATTTTGGCAAGTGAAATAAGTCAGAGAAAGACAAATTATTTCACTCATATGTGGAATTTAATAAGCATAAATATGAACATAGGGAAAGTTAAAAAAAGAAAGGCAAACCATAAAATATATTCTTAACAATAGAGAAGAAACTTGAGGCTTGCTGGAGGGGAGGTAGGCAGGGTGATAGTCTAAGTGGATGGTACGTACTATAGAGGGCACTTATGATGAGCACTGAGTGTTATGTAAGTGATGATTCACTAAATTCTACTCCTGAAACTAATATTACACTCTATGTTAATTAAATAGAATTTGAATAAAAACTTGAAACAAAACAAAATTAAGATAAAATAAAACTAGGTCGATGGCCTTATAATGTATAAAGATATAATTTGAATGATAACAGTAGCACAAAGGAAGGGGAGAAGGAATGAAGCTTTATAAGAACAAAAATTTTATAATATTAAAATAAGTTGGCATAAATTTAAACTAGATTGTTTTAATTTTATGATAATTTCAATGCCCAGAGCAATGCTAAGAATACAACTCAGAAATATATTTAAGAAAAAAATATTTAAGAAAACAAAATTAGGATTAAAGTGGTACATTAGAAAATACCTATTTTCTAAAAAAACAAAAGCAGTAATGGAAGAAAAGGAGAACAAACAATTATGAGACCTAAAACTTGAAGTGAAATGGTAGATGTATTTTTTGTCTTATTAGTAATTATGGTAAATGTAAGGATTAAATATAATGACCAAAGGTGAAGAGTAGCATTAATTTAAAAAATTTTGCATTGGGACACCTGGGTGGTTCAGTGGTTGAGTGTCTGCTTTCAGCTCAGGGCATGATCTCAGAGTTCTGAGATTGAGTCCCAGGACTGAGTCCCAGGACCAAGTCCCACATCAGTCTCCCTGCAGAGAGTCTGCTTCTCCCTCTGCCCATGTCTCTGTCTCTCTCTCTCTCTGTCTCTCATAAATAAATAAAATCTTTAAAAAATAATAAATAATAAAAAATAAAAAAAATTGCATGAACTTATATGAAATTTGTATAAATAAACATATAAAAGGCAAAATCAGACCTATAAACATAGAAAACAAACTGATGGTGATAAGAGTGGAGGAGAGTAGGTGAATGGGCAAAATGGGTGAAGGGAAGTGGGAGATACAGGCTTCTAGTTATGAAATGAATGATTCATGGGAATAAAAGGCACAGCATAGGGAAAATAATCAATGGTATTATAATAGCATTATATGGCAGCAGATGTTAGCTACACTTTTGGTCAACATAGCGTAATATATTAACTAAAGGACATAGTCAAATCACTATATTGTACTTTTGAAACTAACATAACTTCATGTGTCAACTATACTCAAATAGAAAAAAATAATTTAAAAATGTTTAAAATATAAACAGGTTGAAAGCTAAAGGAGACCTAGAGAGCTGGAGAGAGTATACTGCAGCAGATAAAACACACATTAATAAAAAAAATATATTAGGGTGCCTGGATGGCTCAGTCAGTTGGTGTCTGCCTTTGGCTCAGCTCATGGCCCTAGGGTACTGGGATTTTTTTTTCTTTTTTCTTTTTTTTTTGCGGGGGGGTACTGGGATTGAATCCTACATACGGCCCCTTGCACAGTGAGGAGTCTACTTCTCTCTCTCTCTCTCTCCCTCCCTGCTGCTCATACTTTCTTGTGCACACATGCTCTCTCTCTCAAATAAATAACCTTAAAATAAAAAATTATTAGAGGCAAAGATAGGCATTTTACAATGATTAAAATGTCAATCTATTAGAAAAACATAACAATTAGAAACACATATGCACTTAGCATAGTCCCAAAATATGTAAAGTGAAACAGACATAAAGAGAGAAATTGAAAATTAAATAATAATTGGAGATTCCAAACACAACTTTCAATAATGGAAATAACAAATAACGTAAGGTCAATAGGGAAATAGAAGACTATATACCAACTGTAGCTAGGAATTTTCTATAGGTCACTCACCTCAACAACAACAGAATGCATATTATTCTCAAGTACACATAAAACATTCTTCAGGATTTCCTATATCGTAGGCCATAAAACAAGCTTCCATAAATTTAAAAGGATGGACATCCTAAAAAAATTTCCCACCATAATGGAATTAAATCGGAAATAAATAACAGAAGGAAATTTCAGAAATTTTTAAGTATGTGAAAATGAAAATTAAACAACACACACCAAAATAACCAAAGAATCAGGAAGAAATCAGAAGGAAAATGAAAACACACTTTGAGATGAATGAAAATGGAAAACAATATACCAAAGCTTATGGAATGCAGCTAAAGCAATGCTTGGGGGTGGGGGTGGGGGGACTATATACTGTTAATAGCTATGAAAAAATGAAAAGAAGAAGAAAAATCTAAAAACCAAAAACTCATTTTTTCATTTTAAGGAGCTAGAAAATAACAAAACCAAGGAAAGAGAAAGAAGGAATTATATAGATTAGAATGGAAACATGAAATATAAATAGGAAGGCAATAAAGAAAATTAGTTAAACTAAAAGTTAGTTCTTTAGAAAGATCAACTTAATAAGCCCAGAAAAAGTATCTATCAAAATACAATACTCTTTCATGATAATGATGCTCAACAACTTCATAAAGGACCTCTATGACAAAACCAGAGCTGACATCTATCTTAATGACAGAAGATTGAATCCTTTTTTCCCTAAGATCGAGAACAAGACAATGGTGTCTGCTTTTGCTAGTGTTGAACATTGTACTAGATATTCTATCCAAAGAAATTGGGCAAGAAAAAAAAAAGATACCTAGATTATAAAAAAAGAACTAAAATAATTTCCGTTTGCAGGTGACATGATGTTTAGAAAATCCTAAGAAATTTTTAAAAGTGGACAAAATAGGCAAATTCCTAGAGAGAGAAAGGACCACATTCACAAGGAGAAGAGCTGGGAGTAGAGTTCAAAGTAAGACTTATCTGTATTCTCAAAAGCTGTCTAATTCCCTAAGTGCCTTACACAGAATGGACAGGTCAAGGGAACAGAGTCTGAATTGGTATCAGGTAATTTCATTTTACACACAGACTTCTCAGTCTCTGAATTTATTTTAACCAGCATACAGGGTAAATTTTGTTCCCAAGACTTTTAGTCATCAGTGCTTATTCTCTGACAAAATTAAATTTGATTGAGTGTCTTATTACTTTGCATTTTATAGGAATGTTTTACTTAATTTTTATTTTTTGTAATTCATCCACTCAATATTTGCATACTGAGCACCTACTATATGCCAATAATTTTTCTTGGCATTGAGTAAAATGAAGTATTTTACTTTTATTTCCTTTTTCTCAAATGTCTTTAAAAGCTAGTTATTATTTGTGACCCCTGTAAGTTTTTCTTATAACTGATGGCAGTAGGTTGTCTTCCTATTAGAAATATTTACACATTCTCAGAGGGCTTTCTTTTGTCAATTCATTAATACATTGTGGAAAAATGCTGCAACTCAAAATATAGAACTATTTAAAGAGATATCATTGTTAATTTTGCAAATGTCTTAAGTGTATATGAGTACAATTAACATATATGTATAATTTGTGTAAATACACACATGCATAACCAACTAAAATTAATTGCAAAACATTTATTCCATCCCAGGACACCTGGGTGGCTCAGTGGTTGAGCATCTGCCTTTGGCTCAGGTCAGGATCCCCGGGTCCTAGGATCTGGTCCTGCATCAGGCTTCCTGCAGGGAGCCTGCTTCTCCCTCTGCCTATGTCTCTGCCTCTCTCTGTGTCTCTCATGATTTTTTTAAAGTCATCTTTCTAAAAACAAAAAATCAAAACCATTTATTTCATCCCTTATAATTCTCAAATCTGGAACCAGTCCTCTGTTGATTAATTATTCAGGATGGAAGCCATACTCTCCTGCTTTCTTCATTACTCAATCTTGATTCAGCTTCATTTCCTTTTAAGGTTCATTGAGATTAATGATGCACTCCATTTAGCACAACAAAAGAATTCTAATTCTCTGTAAATTTGAAGTTTGTTCTCTTGTGAATTCCACTCTTCTGGTAACTAGACAGACTTGAAATATGCTACTTTTTGTTTGATGACATAAAGGCCAAAAGGAAAGGTCACAATAGGACTACTTTTAATGAGTTATTAGATAAATACATTTTCTAGATAGTTTAATGTCATCATTAGGCTTCAAAGTAGTTTAAGAAAGTCTTTAAATATGTATGTCAGCTCTCAATTATCTATGCTAATGGAAAGGAACAGCAGTGTATATAATGCAAAATGGATGAAAATATACACATATTTGACTTAGAGGACACCTGTGTCATATGCTCAGAGAATAAATAAAATTCAAATCACTCCTTCCCAGTGAGCTGTTTTTGTCATTACATAGTCCATGGTTTTGCTAAACTTCTCCTTATATTCTCTTTTCAGTCATAATGCTGAACATCATCATCTTTCAAATTTAAATAATGGTGCTAGCACAAACAAAGAAGTACATAGCCTCCTTTGAGTTTTCTAAATGGCTTATACCTCCCTGAGTAGTTGAGAGAGATAACAATATCATATTATAAAAAGCTTCTCATCACATTTTTTGGGCAGAATGCAAGGAGTAACCCCAGAGAGTCAGGATAGATAAAGATAGAGGAATTGAATAATGTACTAAGGACCTACTAAGGGCCATGTATTAATTGGAATTACTGCTAACAATTAATTAATTCCCAAACCCTGATTCAGTGTTATCACTGTGTGCAAGATAATATACTAGGAGCTAGGAATCCTATGGTGAGCTTAATGTGTAGCCAGAAACATATCAAAAGAGTAATCGTGAGGGGTGCTTGGGTGGCTCAGTCGGTAAAGCATCTAACTAACTCTCCACTTTGGCCCAGGTCATGATCTCAGGGTCATGAGATAGAGCCCTGGGTTTGGCTCTGTGCTCAGTGGGGAATCTTCTCTCTCTCTCTTTCTCCTCCTGCCTCTCCCCACTGCTAGCATTCGCACACATGTGCACTCTCTCACTCTCTCAAATAAATAAATAAATCTTTAAAAAGGAGCAATCATGAATTACTTAATCATGAGTTTAGTCATTTATTATTCCAGAAAGCCAAGTGCTGAGAGTTAAGGAAACATAGGGAAAGAATGTTTGCCTAGTATAAATAGAAAAGAGGTAAGAAAAGACCTCTGATTAAGTGGTATTTCACTTGTGACCAAACTAACAAGATGAAAAAAAATTTAAGATGAAGTGGGGAGGTGATACAGAAAAGCAATATATGTGATTATCTAGAGTCAAGATTGTAAGACTTATTTGAGTAAGTCAAAGAATTAATTTTTACAGCTTTAAACAGAAGTAAATATACTGTAAAGCTGATACAGATTTTGGTTAACTGTTGCTTACTTACAAAGCTATTGTGAGAGCTGTTGCTGGGATGATATTCCTGGCTAGGAGTGGAAGCCAGATTGTACTCTAGAAACATGTCAGTACAAACCTTTTTTTTTTTTTTTTTTCTAAAATGTTCTTGAGTTACGAAAGGAAAGAAATCTATATCTCTAAGACTCCTGTAATTTGACAAGATTTCTTTTCTCTTGTTAATAAGCATTTACTTGTGCATCTAACCTTGTATTTATGTCTTTTTATTTTTTTAATGAAGCTTCTAAAATTATATAAGCTTTAGGTTCCCCAAGTCCCTATATCTGTATTAGCTTTAAGTAAGGAGGTAGCAAGTTGCACACAACATAACACAGCAATGAAGAATCAGTGTGGCCAATTTGATGTATTCCATTTGGTTTTTCCAATTTTTAAGATTGCTAGAGACCATCACATTTACCTTATTTCTATGTGTGAAATATTGCCGTCCTTCTTTATACATTTAAGATAAACAGTACCAATAAGGACCACAATTTTAAAGATAGTAGATCTCTCTATTCACTAAGATCAGGGTTTTAAAATGAATTTGTCTCTTTTGAAAGAACTTATTATACAAGGTTGGGAATACTTTCCAGAATCTTGTGGACTGTATAGTGTAAAGATATTAATTAGAAATGATCTTTGGGCTGGGGTGCCTGGTTGGCTGAGTCTGTTAAGCATCTGACTCTTGATTTCAGCTCAGATCATGATCTCAGGGTTGTGAGATCAAGCCTGGCATCAGGCTTCCCACTGGGTGTGGAGCCTGCTTGAGATTCTCTCTCCCTCTCCTTCACCCTTCATGCTCTCTCTCTCTAAAAAAAAACAAAAACAAAAAAGCATGTTCATTGAACTCTAAAACAGTAGTGTTAAAAAAACAAGGAAAACTTTCATAAAAGAAACAGAGGAAACTTGACTCTGCTAGTTTGGAGTGTTACTTATTTGGTTCTATTAAGGGGAAAAAATCAAATATTGTGGTTATAGATACAAGATTTTTTTCTTATGTATCTCTTCAAACGTTTTTATTTTTTTAAGTCATCATTATTGTTAAATGTCAATAAGAAAAAACGTAAAGAATCAAAGAGAAAAATAGGAAATGGACCTTAAAATTGGGGAAAGGTAGTAGGACATAATGGCTAGGAGTGTGGGCTCCAGAGCTAATTGTGCTTGGGTTCAAATTTGTGGTCAATTGTGTAGCCCTGAATAATTTACTTATATTGATTTCCTGAGTAAAATTAAGTTAATAATAGCCACTATCTTATAAAGTTATTAAGAGAACTGTGATCATTTATGTAAAGAGATACTTTATGTAAAGAGATACTTTATGTAAAGAAATAATTTACAGCTCCTAACAAATAGGAAGAACCCACTGAAAGCAAGCTGCAGCTATATTAGCAAAAATTCACAGAAAATAGAATTTTAACACAAAGTTTTATTATTAGTGATGGGTGGAATGTAAGTTAAAATACTGGAAAATTGTTTATTTTTTCCTATCACATTGGCAAAAAATAATAATAGCGTCGATGGTATTGGGGTAACTTATTAATCTGCATTTTCATAGTGTCATAAATGGATGTGATATTTTAAAAGGGCAGTTTCAGAGCAACTATCAAATTTTTAAATTTAAATTAAATACAAATCCTTTCACTCTGGCAATTTTTTTAAAAAAACATAATTTAAGTGCTAAAGTAAATATACATGGGTGGATGGCTGAGTACATTTATAGCATTATTTGAAGGGGGAAAAAGGGGATAATCTAAATAGCTATCAATATAATAATCATTAAATAAGTGTGTTAAGTTCAAACTATGTCATATGTGCTTTCAAATAATTTAAGTAGGGTGCCTGGGTGGCTTAGTTGATTAAGCATCTGCCTTTGGCTCAGGTCATGAGACAAGGATTTGGCACAGTAGTTTATTTGGAAGGTTATATAAGCAAGAAGATGCCATAGAAAGTCTATGAAGTGGGAAGGGAAAAATTTAATAAAATATAGATTATTGAAGTTGATCATATAAACTAAAGAGCCTTGAGCCCACAGATACTTCCAAAAGAGGAACAGATTCCCAGAAATGTCCATCCAAGGATAGAGGTTGGAACATATTTCCATTCTCCATTGTTTGAGGAACATCCAGAAGACATATAGGTCAGGCTTCAGCTGAGAGTTTCACAGCAGACAAGCTGAGGGAATGTGCTAGCAGAGCACAAAAACGCCAGTATGTCTGGTACTCATATTCTTCCTCAGCATAGCAGGACCTAGTTTAGTAAAGAGCTGACTCAGCCTCAGTTAGCTCAGTGGAGAACAGGACAGAGGATTGCCCACTTACTTACTTGTGCTGTGGCCATTGTACTGATTAAGAGGCCGTTGAACTGATTAAGAACAAGTGGAAAGGTAGGAGTGAATCTTGACTGCAGCGGGTCCAAAGGAAATGTGAGCAAAGGGCAAAGAGATAGTTCACATTGACAACCCTTTTACAAAGTTTTTTTATACATGGAAAAGAAAAAATGGGACCATCAAAACAGGAGATTTTATGTTATATGTGTGTGTTTAAATACCATAGCAATAAATCTTCTCTTGTATGCTGATGAGAATATCTCAGTAGAGTGGGTGAAAACTTGACAAAATAGAGACCAAAGGAGAGTTGCTGGGGTGATGTGCTGAACTATCACCTGTTACTTAAGCTGGTGGCTTATCTGTTGCTGAATGAGGATTATGGAATATTAAGATTCACCATATAGTCATTATCTTTTAGGAGGGGGAAGCTTAGAGGCTTACATTGCATTGATATAGCACACTATCATTTTTGCTTACTTTTCCATAATGTCTAATGGAAAGTATGAGCTGCAATAATTTCCCGTCGAAGAGATGCTTAGCTCTGAAGACACCTCTTTTCTCTAGATGCTACGAAGGTTAATACTCAAATTGCAGGAGTCAGTAACAACTAAGGACAAAACTAAATTGAAATACTTCTTTTCTGAAAGTACATAAACTAAAAGTTTCCTGCGTTATGATACTTTTGTGCTGTTTAATTAAATATGCACACCAAGTATTGAAAAAAGCTACTATGATAATACATCATGGATAAGGCCTGTGTGCTTTTTTAGTAGATGGGTAAGTAATACATTAAAAATAACTTGATTGTTAAATCAAATAAAAGAAAATCATCTTAGGAGAAAGATACTTTAGATGAATTCATTGTCATTTCTTCTAATTATCTTTATTTCGATTCCTCTTTTACATTGTCTATTATCATTTCTATCATCTATTATTTTGACTATTAGTCATAGTCAAATTGCAAATGTTTTTAAAGTCTCATTTATTTTAAACCTCAGCAGGGACATAGGAGTACTTAGCACTTTTGGGCTCATATTAGGTCACCATACAGTTATTGAAAACATGATTTTGTTTATTAACATCAGATAGATCCCTTCATTTATTCCGTAGGTTTATTTTTTAACAGTCATTGTGTGACAGATATTACATTTAGACTTAAAGTTCCAGGTTTCAGTCTCATTTCTTCTTTTTCTGAAAAATTTTAATTCTAGTATAGTATAGTATAGTATTTCTAGTATTTTAATTCTAGTATAGTTCATATATAGTATTTTATTAGTTTCGGGTCTACAATAGAATGATTCAACAGTTTCATATATTACTCACCAAAATAAGTGTTCCTCTTAATCTTCTTCACCTATCCACCCATTCCCTTTACCCACCTCCCCTCTGGTAACTGTCAGTCCTCCCATTCTCATTTACTAATGAGCTTAAAGTCAAATGTGTTTTGAGGAGTTGATAGGGACGAGTACAGAGAGTTAGACAAGTTAGACAAGTGGAAATGTCTAAGTTGAAGTGAAAAATTAAGGAAAAAGGCAGTAGAATGTAATTATATTCCAATAACCTCTGACCTGTTTGGTTTATTAATATTTTATATGGAGTTTTGATACTCACTTTATGTTTGCACCTGCTCCATTTATTCTGATGCAAATTATTAAGCAATGACAATAATGCAGGAAGAAAAACATAGGAATGTTTGCATAAATCAGATACTGTTGATAAATCATGTAACTTGCAGAATTAATGCAATAATGATTGTCACAGACTTCAATATTTTATTTTTCTTTAAAATAAACTCTAATTTATTACTGTGAAACTATCTAACAGTTCATTTTTTTAGGTGTCAACAGAGATGAATCTATAACTTGCACTGATAAAATGCCACAGGTAACTAGATATATTATAAGATCATATAATTTATTTCTGCTTATAAGCATCTATATGCAATAATATCAAAATTTATTTATATAAGCTCACTATAAATAATTTCTTCTATAATGTTATGTACCACTCTCTAAAATCATATAGAATACAATTGAGATCTATTCTTCATAAAGAATAAAATATTTTGGCCTTGATTTTAGTATAGAAAATTTTATCTAATTGTAGTTTCAAATAAAATTAATATGTATATTACTTTTGGTTTTATTTTAAAGCATTGTCTCAGTTGTTAACTGATCAACTTTACTTGATTTCTCCGTAATGAGTTCAAGAATAAATGTTCCTTTTTCCTCATAGAAACGGTTGGCTAAAAAACAACTAATATAGCCAGAGCTTAATAAAATAAGGGAAAAAAATTACATGACAAGACCTAAGTGAGTACATTTAGGGATATAAAATGAATACATCAGATATTTCTATATAATACATGAAAGATTGTGAAGAAAATCATTGTTTTAGGAGATATGTTAATTTAACCAAAAATACTTTAAAATTTGAGGAAATGGGAAAAAAAGCATTAAACTGGACACTATGTCTTTTCTGAGACTAGGAAGAAACAGCATGACATGTGAAAAGCACAGTAACTCTGAGGGTCAAAATTAAATCATTATACTTTGAGATGTTTAGATATCTAAAATTATTATTCTTCTTTTCTTGTATTCCAGTTTTTGGCCATCAAGGAAACCCACTGATCCTAATTGATTATCTTATGTATATGATCCCTAAAATGTTCTTTGTTAGGAGAAGGTCACAGATTGTTGGTTCTTCTGACCCTGAAAAGCTGTGTATGGCGCATATATTTACAAAATTACCCAAATCTCTAAGTTGATACCTCTTAGGCAGCACAGAAAAATGGAAATTATAGCTATTTAGGGTAAAGGCTAATAGATCATGGTGCCTTAGGGGCAAGACAGAGTGTTAATCAATTAGAAAATTGCTCAATTTACATAATAATAATATAATTCATGCTGGCAAACAGAAGCTGATATTAGCTGCTGCTGGCCCTTACCCATTTTCCATATACAGGTAAGTTCAGAGACGTAGACCATATTGTTTAGAGTGTCTTTCTTTTGAGGAAAGCTTCTGTAATTCTGCTGCATGTACACGTGATAAATAATCATTTAAATTGTCCAAAAAGGAACCCCAATCACTTGCTAGAATAGATATGCACTAAGGAAGGAAGAATAGCCACATTTTTCATATCTCTTAGATAAGTTTTGAGTTGACACTAATAAAGACTCAAAGTGCCCTTAAAGACTCAGACTTAAGTAGGAGTTTATTTATGTCTACTAGGTGATAAATGGAAAACTAATCCAAAGCCATTTCCCAGCTAATCCATTCTGTGAATATTTCTGTGGTTTAGAAACATAGGATATGGTTACATAAACTTAAAAGTTTGTGTAACCCTCACCTGTAGAGTGAAGAGCATTTCCCTCTTCTGGGAAATAACAGGTATTATGATAGAAGAGATGAAGTGGAAGCTTCTACAACTTCTTTCACTCGAGTCAAGATAGTAAACTACAAGAAATATCATATTCAGGAAAAGTTGCAGACATTGACTCCATCAACAAAAACTTAAGAATGCAATTATGGTAGAGACCATCATATCAATTTAACTCTGTGATACTGAAAAAAATCAGATGGATTATGACAGAGGACTAGAGTATTGCATGCCTAATCAGGTTATAGCTCCACCATAGCTAATGTGATCAGCTATTGCAGCAGATAAATAATGCTAAATGATAAATAAATATAAATAAATTCTGCAATTTGGTTTACAGTCTTAATTTGGCAAATATTTTTCTTGATTCCAATAAGAAGAGAGAATCAAAACCAGTTAAACTGTAATTGGAAAGCAGAGCTCCAATTTATTAGAGAATTTCAGGGCTTTGTTAACCTGCCTTTCTTTGTCAGAGTAGAGTCGTAGAGATCTTGATCATCTTAATATTCACCAGAACATCATATCAGTCCATTATATTAATGATATTAGGTAATTGAATTCCATGAGCAGAAAGTATAAAATATGCTAGATGCTCTATTAGGAAATAATTACCATCTACCATCATAATTACTATCTATGGTAGATGGTAATTGAAGATTTAAGAACCTGTTACATTGGTGAATGTTTTAGGAGTTAAGTGGCTGCAGCATGCCAGGATCTTCCTTCTGAGATAATGGACAAGTTGCTACCATTCACATCTCCATCAACTAAGAATAATAGGGCATAATGGACTTCTTTGGAGTTTGTAAGCAGCATACCTGGAAATTCTGTTCCGACTTAAATAACAAGTGAGACTGCCTGTTCAAATGTGATGCAAGGCAAGAATGTTATACAGCAGGTCTAGTCTGAAGGTTTATCTTCGGCATAGAAAGTGTCTGGACTAGATTAAGTCCCTGGTAAACACCAATAGGTGATTTGCAACATGCACCTATAAGGTTCTGGAGGCACACTATTTTCCAGTTGTAAAAGAGCTTTTATTACCTTACATGTTTTAGGATTGGGTGGGTATAGCAAAAATCCATGGTATATTGGAAAAGGCATTTCAAGTAGACCCAGGAACCATGAATAAACATGTTGAGGGAAGAAGCATAGATTTCTATGTCACTTATTTATGTTGCACTAATAACTTTCCAGTTCTGCCTTATGATATGGTGAAGAGTTTCTTTTGAGTAAGTGATGGAGAGAGAAAGGACTCAAACCTGGTTCATGGATATTGGTGATAGCCAGAAATAATGATCTACCCCATTACATATCCTGACCTAATTCTAACTCTTTAAATACAGAATATAGATTGAAATACCCACCCCACCACCCAATACCCCAAAGATCAGTATTGAAGGAAAATCTTCCATGAGGCAGTGCTACAAGCAATAATCAAAGTCATCCAAACAATGAGGCCAAGCCTGAAATGAAAAAGTTAGCAGAATGGTGGTGTCCACTACTCCAAGAAGTCTTTTATTACCTAATTTAGATGTAAAGTCAATGATGATCTATTAAGATCTCATGAGATGTAAGGCACTATAATCCAAATTATTGTGATGCCTGGGTGGCTCAGTGGTTGAGCATCTGCCTTTGGCTCAGGGCGTGATCCTGGAGTCCCGGGGTCAAGTCCCACATCAGGCTTCCTGCATGGAGCCTCTTTCTCCCTCTGCCTGTGTCTCTGCTTCTCTCTCTGTGTATCTCATGAATAAATAAATAAAATCTTTTAAAAAATCAGGTTATTATGAAGAAATTTGAAATAAACTTTTATGTCTTCCATTAAAAATGATGAACCCTACTATGAGCTATCAGGTGGTAATATCTAATCATAATATCATGATTAATAAGATATTTATGTAAGTAAACAAGCAAAATATGGAGATAAACTCTACAATCTTAGTCGTATTTAAAGTCACTTACTAGTATTGTTTTATTACCTTATAAAACACCTATGAAATATTTTATGCTGTTTTTGAGTATAAGAGTTAAATATAGAGTGGAAGTTTGGAATTTTATGGAATTTGTTGATGCTTTTTCAATAACGAAATGTGTAAACTACTTTTTTCATGTCCTTCTAAAGGAAAGATACACTTGAAAAAACGTAGGTTAAATTGAAAAGCACTTTGTTGATGAAAACTGGATTTTTATGGAGAAACTAAAAAAGTGAAACCATTAATAGTATTTCTGCTTTAACTGGAATTCAGAAAAATAAAGAATATAAAATCTAACAAAGAATATGGAATTCTATCGTAAGATTTGAGCTAGAACCACCAGTTAAATGCATTTACCACATCATTATAGGGAAGCGATTGCATACTTAATGTAATTCTTGGAGGGTAAATGAGTATTATAATTTGTGAAGCTTGTCTCAATTGAATTTATCAATATTTGTTAGATACCCTTCCACTCATTATAAATATTAAAATTAAAAATTAGAATAAATTTTATGTAGATCCATATTTTTGACAATAACAAAGCTTCAATTATAATATTATCATAACTGATAGTGTTATTTTGTTGAGAAAGTATCATTAATAGAGATTGTTATAATTTGTATTTTCTCTCATACTATACCATTTCCATATCTTTTATACATATTAAGTCATTTGAATATGCCTATAACATTTATGAATAAATATATACATATATGAATATACAGAAGGAAAGTGTGATTACAGAAATTTGAAGATTCCTACTTTTTCACTGTTGGTTACCTTTGATTTACACTGCCAAATAGTGCTAAAAATAACTGCCTCTCTAATATAGGGAATCTGCACAGTGCAAAGAATTTATTTATCTATCTATCTATTTATTTATTTACTTATTTTTTAGTGCAAAGAATTTAAAAGAGAAATATCTTTATTAGACTAATTTTACAATACATATAAAATATGCATTATAATTGTCTCACTCTCCATAATGTTTGGCAGTATGCATATTGATCTTAAGAATAATGAAGTGCAAAAGAAAGAATAATGAAGTGTATGATAAATATCATATCTGTATTTTTGTATTTAAATTTTTATTGAGGTATAATTGACATAAAATTATATCAGTTCCAGGTATGTAACATAATGATTCACTATTTGTATACATTGCAATCATCACAATAAATATAGTCACTATCCTCATACACAGTTACAAAAAAATATTTTTCTTGTGTTGAGAACTTTGAGGAATGCTCTCAGCAACTTTCATTTATGCAATATAATGTTGTTAACCATAATCATGGTTAAGCTATAGATATCTCTTTAACTGGAGTTATCTATAGCTTATTTATTTTATAACTAGAAGATTGTATTTCTAGATCTCCTCTGCCCACATCACCCACTTTAGCTTTGGGCTTATATATGGCCTTTTTTATTGTAAGGTACATTCTGTCTAAATCCAATTCGTTGGGAGTTTATCAATAAATGGATGCTGAATTTTGTCTTACTGTTTCAGCATGTACGGAAATGATCATATGATTTTTATCCTTTTGTTAAGTAGTGTATCACATTGATTGATTTGCGGTCATTGAATCACCTAAGCATCCCTGAACTGAATCCAACTTGATCATAGTGTATGATCTTTTGAATGTATTACCGGATTCGATTTGCTATTATTTTGTTGATGATTTTGTCATCCACATTCATCAGGGATATTGGCCTGTAATTTTCCTTTTTTATGGTGTCCCTGTCTAGTTTTGGTATCAAGATAATACTGGCCTGGAAAAATGAATTTGGAAAAATTCATTCTTTTTTATTGTTTTGGAGAGTTTGAGAAGAATAGCTATTAAATCTTCTTTGACTATTTGGCGGAATTCATCAGTGAAGCCGTCTGGGTCTGGACTTTTGTTTATTGGCAGGTTTCTTATTACCAATTCAATCTCCTTACAAGTAATTGGTCTATTCAGACTTTTTAGTTTTTCATTATTCAGTCTTGGAAGCTCACGTGCTTCTAGAAATGTATCCATTTCTTTTGGGTTGTCCAATTAACAGTAGGATCAGAGATTTTTAAAGTATTCACAAACTCACAGTTCAGCTATATTATCAGGTCCAGGTATTTAGAGACTATTCTTATTCTTAGTTTTCTTTAAATATATTTTTTAAATTTTTATTTATTTATGATAGTCACACAGAGAGAGAGAGAGAGAGGCAGAGACACAGGCAGAGGGAGAAGCAGGCCCCATGCACCGGGAGCCTGACGTGGGATTCAATCCCGGGTCTCCAGGATCGAGCCCTGGGCTAAAGGCAGGTGCTAAACCGCTGCGCCACCCAGGGATCCCCTCTTAGTTTTCTTTAGAACGGTGTCCCGGCCACTTATGAATTTCCCATGGCCCCACTTAAGAATGGGACTGTGAAGAGTAGACGCAGGACAGAGGAAGTGTGTTATAATAGGGACAAAGATAGTCAGTGCTCTGGAAATAACCAATAACCAATAGAGAGAACATTAGCCAAGGAGGCAAGGTGAGACAAAATACCAAGTTAGCTAAGCCTATTTCTAATATCTGTTACATTTTCCTATTATGAGCTGAGTTTTCCTAAACAGACCCCAAATCTTTGGTTTTAAGTTCATTCTAGTATCTCTTAGCCATTCAGGATCCCCTCTGGTGTAGTCTGCCTATATTTTAGTCTCTACGTTGCCATCTCACAAATCGAAGTTATCTTTGCTGGACTTTGGTCTCACTCTTCAGACTTCTTGTTGGGGTAATGCTATCCCCTAGTGAGCTGAGTTTTAATTGGGTGGTGGACATGGTAGCTCTATTCTCACTCAGGCATCAATGGGACAACATCAAGACATGCAAAAATAGGGAGTCTCGAATAGTCCCCGACCCCTACTGTACGCTCTTTTCTTCAATAAAGTTCACCTTCACAGTGTTTTAAGTAAGTAGAATCCATGACTTTTTGGAGTTCATAGGTATATAGCTATGAGATGGGAACTTTGGCATAACTGTCCCGAGAGGCTTTTTAGATTTGCTCATGCTTAGAATTACAACATTACATGAGTGGCATAAACCTCATATGCGATGTCTGGCACATAAGTAATGCTGCATTCCCAGACCAGCTGTTTGGGAAGGGGCTTTAATTATACCTTCATTGATTTGAGATTAAATATGCTTTTCATACACTCGTTATAGATCACTACCACTTTGAAAAAAGGAAAATCCTACTGATTGTATATTAGCAAGTTTGAGCTCTTCCGAAGAAATGGTCCATATAAATTGAAGGTATTGAAGGTACATTACATGCACAATATAAATGTATAGGTTTAAGCAGTGAAACCCTGGAAAATCTCTGCATTTAGCTTAGATTGAGCAACAAATAATCAATGATTATATGCAAATGAATCTTTTATTCAATATAACCCACCTGCATACCATTTTCAGTGCGAATCAGCAAGCACTGTAGAATTAAAAACCCTTAGGGTACCCAGCAGCCAGAACACTTCTTGCATGCACGATGTCTTAAGGAAGTACATTTAGCCTGGTTATACCAGCAATTGCCATTTTGTATAAACTGCTAAAAAAAAAAAAAAATCCATCCAATCACACTACACTTAATTTCACTTAATTTTAATCACAGTGTACTTGCATGGACAGGTTTCTTTTAAACACTGATTTATTCTCTAAATGGAGAGGCATGGTTGTTATTTAAGATCTAATGTTCCCCGCTGGTCACATTTGGGACACTTTCCAACAGCAGGGCACAATTGTTATTTAAGATATAACGTGCCTAACCAGTCCCATTTGGGAGCTGTTTCTGGCTGTACTGAGGCTCTTGCCTGCTTGGCAAATAATGAACCAGTGCCAGAAAAATTGCATAAATTCCTTAATGTCTCTGTGTACTCTTCCAGAATTAAGCTAAGCTCTTGTTTTCTTCCTATTCGAATTAAAATGCTGAATGAAAGGGGCAACGTTTTTATATATCTTTCTATATTTTTTTTTCTTTTTGATGCTGCAAGCCTACTTTGACTATTTGTTTTGGGCATACTTGAAAAATTAATAGAATTCTGAATAGCAAAATCAAGGAAGTCATAAGGCACAGATTAACTGGGTAAAGTGGTACTTGAGCTCTAGGTTTTGCCTCATGAGTGAAAAATTGAAAAGCACAGCCTCTAGAGTAATAGTGGCAATCCTAACTCTTAAAGTGGATGATGTCCATCTGGACAAGTGCAAAGCCCAACATCTATCATTGTATTTTATCTGTTTTAATAAAGTCACTCCTTTGTAGCTAAGGATCCAGGGAAATTATTATTTTTACCTCTCCCCCTACAGTTGTTAAATCATACTCTAGGCTCCAGTATAGCATTGAAATAAAAATATAGGAGAAGATATTTACTCTGATTTTTTAATGTGCATGATAATTTTTGTATAATGGACAGATATTAGGCTTTCAACTTGATGAGCTTTAACAATTTTATAAGTCCATGTAACTACCACTCGATACAGATAGATATATATCATTTCTATCACCCACAGATGTCCGTTGTATACCATTCTAGTCAATCCTCACCCACCTCTAACCCTAACAGGTAATCACTTTATGATTTCTGCCACATGGATTAATTTTGTCGCTATTGTTCTTAGAATTTAAAAATGGAGTTGGGTACGATGCATTATTTTCAGTCTCATTTCTTTCATTCACTAGAATAATTTTGAGAGTAATCCATGTTGCCGCCATATATCAGTAGTTTATTCTTTTATATTATTATGTGAATATGCCAAAGCATGTATTTATCCAATATCCTGTTTATGACTTTTTTCTTTCTCATTTTGTACTATTTTTAATAAGGCTACCACAAGCATTTTTGTTGGCATTTGCTTCATTTCTTTTGGGAAAATATTTAAACTGAAATTGCTGAAACATTGGTCAGAGATATGTTTATATTTTCAAGAAATCACCAAAAATTTCTCTAAAACGGTGATGTTATTTTATGTTTCCACCAGTAATATATAAATATTCAAGTTGCTTCAAATGTTTGATAACATTTGGTAACATCAGAATTTTTTATTTTAACCATTAGAGCTTGTAAAATGGTATCTCACTCTTGTTTTTCATTTTACTGAGGATTACTGTGATTAAACACATTTTTATGTGCTTTTTGGCCATTTCTGTATCTATTTTCATGAACTGTGTGAAGTTTTTTTTTTCCCTTTAGGAAATAAGTTTGATAGGAAAAATAATTTCAGCACAGTTTAATCAATGTGCCTGCACATATTTTAACAGAATGGACAAATTGAGAATTTAATACTATCCATTGATATTTTTAAAGTACATAGAAAAGCAACATTTGAAAAGTAGAGTTTTATAAACTATTTAGAATGCCATAGTGGAAAAACCTTGACATTTGATTTCAAAAACTAGTACCTTTGAGCCTGAAATGTTTTAGTCAATTACAACTACTTTTTGTGTATGTATTGTTGTTTTTGTTGTTATTGTTGTTTATGTGTCAGAGGTTCTATTTGAATGTTTCTAAGCTATCAGGACCTACTTTCAGGATAATTCTTGTGATCAAAATCTCTGATCTATGCTTGGAGTCAGTTTATAATTCAGAGGAAACACAATGTAACTATTTTGATAAAGATTCTCCTCCAGAATTCAAAGATATTAAACATAATTCCAAAGTGTGGTATTGTCTTCAGGAAGTTAGTTGTCAATCCATTTCAGAACCCCTAGCACCTCTTGGTCTTTAACTATCTGTGGAAGACACAGGTCGTGATCCTGATAAAGAACTCCACTCCTCTTAATGGGTATATATCTCCACCCAAGAAAGGAAGACAGGGAATCTGAGTCTGCATCTTTCTTTTCACACTGTGTCAAAGAGAAAAAAAAAAGGGGGGTCTGCTACCATCTAGCAGCCAGATAGCCACTGAGAAAGTTCTGGAGATGAGAGAACTTATCTCAAGGTCCGTTCCCAATTATATTCAGGTAAACTAAAAGACACCCAGTGAAGAACGGGAGAGTATCTAAAACAAAGAGTGATGGTTACTGATAAAGTTCCAGGAATCCTTCCTGTTGGTAAATAGTTCATAGTTCAGAACTACAGAAGATCTCCCTGTCAATCATTTCTGGCAGTTTCTGCACAACCAATTAGGTTTTGATCATATATGTATATCAGGTCCAGTGGTGGCTGTCATGCAGGAAAGACTAGTGAGCATAATGGAGCTTCACTTGGTCAAGTGTCCCAGGTCATCAATGCACAGCATAATAAACTTGCAAGGTTCGGAGGGAAAGTGGTGCCAGCACAGCACATCATTCTCCTTCACAAGGCTTGGAGACAATGGACAGCCACACTCAGGGCCCACTGTCCCTGCATGTTTTTAGCACAGCACTCTGACAAGTCTAGGGACACAGTGAGACTAAGACAGAATGTCTTTGCCAGCCTAACATGGAGCGACTACTGGCTGCCAGTTGCCAAGTAGGCCTGTTACCTTGTACCATGGTCCGCTGTTGGCCACCCCTGGCCATGTTGACCTATATTCAGGAGACCCGTGACACCAGCCTGAGCTCTCAGGCAGTGGGATAATGGGTATGTCAGGAAGAATTTGATGAAGTTATATTCCAAAGTCTTAAAATCTTTTGATTGCTAATATGAAGAAGTTCTTTATGTATTCGGGATTCGATCCTTCATCAAATATGCAAGGCAAACATTTTATCTCATTCGTCAGCCAGCCTATTCATTTGCCAAAGTGACATCAGCGGATATTTTCATTTTGATGCTTTCTAGTTTTCAGTTTTCTTCTTTAACTGTTAGTGCTTTTGTGAAGCTAAGAAATCTACCTCAAGGTCACAAACATGCTTCTCTATGTTATCTTGTAGAAACTCTATAATGTTAGCTTTATTTATGTTCATGATTCACCGTGCATTGATTTTTGCCTTTAAAGTAAGTTAGAGTGTGAGATTCTTTTTCTTTTCTATACAGATATCCAGGTGTCCCAGACCCATTTCTTGAAAAGGTGCTCCTTTTACTGTTGAGTTGCCATAGAAACTTGTATAAAAATCAGGGGCACCTGGGTGGCTCAATGGTTGAGCGTCTGCCTTCAGCTTAGGTTGGTCGTGCTCCTGGGGTCCCAGGTTCGAGTCCTGCATTGGGCTCCCCATGGGGATCCTGCTTTTCCTACAGCCTCTCTCTCTGTGTCACTCATGAATAAATGGATAAAATCTTTTAAAAAAATATTTTAAAAATCATGTATGTTTGAGTCTATTTCTGTATTCCATATTTCATTTCATTGATATGTGTTCTTTGTTTAATTTTTCTTTTTTCTTTTTTAATTTTTTTCATTGATATGTTTTCTATCCTTACCCTAATGTACAATATCTATATTACTCTAGCTTTACTGCTTGTATTGAAATCAACTTGTTGACTCTCTCAGCTTTGCTTAGATTGAAGACTATTTTGACCATTTTAGGACATTTGCATTTTTAGATAACTCTTCAAATTAATGTCAATTTATACAAAGCAGCTTTCTGAGTTTTGAATAAGGTTGTTTTGAACCATTTTGGGAGAAAACAGACAATATTGAGTTTTCCAATCCATACTCATTGTATACCTGTCCATTCTTTCTTATTCTTTTAATTTTTTTCCTCAATGCATTTGATAATTTTGACAGTATTAGAGATTGTGGTAAGAAAAGACATAGTATTCTTATTCCATATCTTTCAAGAAGAATATTCAATATTGTATAATAAAGTATAAAATTATATTAATAAGGGCATAGAATCCATCTTCCTCCAAAAGGAGAAAGTCTAGGACAATTCAATCATTCAGAACAATTTTAGCCAGATAGTGTCTCTCTCCATGTCAAAATTTACTCAGATTTGCTTGCAGCCTATTATTTTACTTTTTTTCTCACTTGAAAATTCTTTTGGTCAGGGAGAAAGGAAGTCAGCAGCCCCCCAGCTTCCTGCCCAGGGTTCCACAAGCTCTCACTGCTTCCCGTTGCCATTGATGGGGCGGTTCATGTGCTCGGGGGACGCCAGGAACACCTTGAGCATGGGTCTGGTGCTGAGGCATGCCACATAGACTGAGAGCAGGGAAAAGGAGTCCAGGCAGCGAGTGGCCAGGACCTGTTGAATCAGCAGCAAGTCCAGCAGGTTGTAGTCTGCAAAGAAAATCTGGTTTCCCATGATGAAGGCCTGGCCCCCCTCATTCTGGGACAACAAGGTTTCAAAAGGCTTCAGGTAACCTGGTAGTGCCTTCACATACTCCTCCTTTCCTGCCTCGTAGTTAGTGTAGATGAGGAGGGCGCATTTGCCGCGGAGATCCTTCACACCATCGTTCACTACATCCAGCAAGGCCGCCTCCTGGTGGTCCTTCCCATAGAGCCCAAGGGAGTGGCCCAGGTGTTGCAGGATGGCACTGGACTGGTACAGGGTGACATCTCTGTCCTGGAACTTGGGGAGCTGCCCATACAGATAGGAGGCCTTGAGTGAGCCCTTCATCCAGGTCTCCATGGTCACCACCTCCTCCTTCCAGCTCTGGTCCTGGTCAACCAGCAGCATGTGCATGGCCTTGTAGCACCCTAGAACAGGGAAGTAAATGATGGTGTAGGGTGGCATGGTTGCAGCGTGGGTGGCGGTGGTGGTGGCAGAGGCAGTGGCAGCAGAGCTCCAGCCTATTATTTTTCTTTTTTAAAAAGGAATAGGTGGCATCCTTTTTGCTAAGAGAAACTCAGAACCATTATCTAGAGTAAACTAGAACCATAACAATAGCAGCACCAGTAATAATGCCACATCTCCAATGAAGTCCTGGCTGAGCAGAGCTCTTACTAGTCAAAGAGAGGACATACTGTCGTGGTTCTCAGCACTTCTAGTTGAAGTAGTATCCATATGCAGGAATGAATTAGATACCTGAAGTGGTTCAGCAAGGAAGTTTATTCTCAACTGATTGTATCTTAATTTCTAGTAGTACAAAAAACAAACCCAAAAAGCACTAGTTCTTTGAAAGCCGCAAAGTTTTTATCTAGACTTTGCCCATACCTAAGGGTCTACTTTTCTGAAGGTTGCACTTGCCTATCTCTTTATTACAATCCCCCCCCCCCCGTTTTTGGTATATTGATAAAGTCAGTATATGTATTAGTTCCCCATGGCTGCAGAAACAAAGTGCCACAAATGAGCTAGCTAAAATAGCCGAAAGTTATGGTCTCACATTTTTGAAGGCTAGAAGTGCAAAATCAAGATTTCAGTAGGACCGTATGGCCTCTGAAATTTTTGGGAAGAATTCTTCCTTCTAGATTCTGGTATTTACAGGCAATCCGTATTCTTCCTTGGCTTGTAGATACGTTTCCAGTTTCTCTGTTGTCATGTGGCTGTGCTCATCCTGTGTGTTTCTGTGTCTGTCTCTCTTCCCCCCCTTATAAGACTCCCGTCATATCGGATTAGGGTTTTACCCTGCTAAAACATGGTATTAATTAATCAATGACATCTGCAACAACCTTCCTTCCAAAAAAGGTGCTATTCCAAGGTTGGGATTTCAATGTAGGTTTTAGGGAACGCAATTCAACCCATAAAAGTATCTTTCAAAAATTACTCAAAAACAAAAGAAAGCATGTCATCACAGAGAACACTGAGAATAGATGATGTAATCACATGTAGCAGGTTTTGGAACCAAATTGCCTCAGTTCACACCTTATCATTGCCACTTAACTACTGTTTTGTTACCTTGGGTAAGTCACTTAAAGGTTCTCTTTTGCCCCACTTCCTCATCAATAAAAGGGAATAATAGCATTACCATCTATCTTATAGGACTGTAGTGAAGAAAAAAATTACTTACTGTCTGTAAAATTGCATAGAACAGTGCCTGCCTTATAATAAATGCTGTAGTGTTATCTATTCTTTCAGGGTTACATTTTAGAGAAACCATCTCTTTACCTTTGCTATCTGCCCTCCAAAAAGTTACTTTTGTTAATTTTAAAGCAATGACTGTTAAAATCATTTACACTATTTCACAAATTACTTATTAATATATTAAATTTTAAAAACAAAGACTTTCATTTGCTATCGTAAACTCTTTATTCAATAAATTAATACACTTATCACTTAGGGTTCGTATCTTAGTTAATATAGTATAAAGTGTTAAGTATTAAATGTGGATAAAATGGAAATACTTCCCTATAGCTGTGTATGTCACAGCTATTTTTTTATCCATTTTTTTATAGAGCAAAATTCACAAGTTTACATATATTCAACTAGATGTAGATTTGTTTCTAGAATGTCATGGAAATGGCAAACTATACATGTTTTCTAAGGTCAGCACATGAAATATCTGTGGAATTGTGGATTCAAAATAATACCTTCTATTTCTCATGAAGTGACAGTTTGTCATATGGTAGCACGACTGTGACTGTGCTTCTACTTCTGCCTCAAACAGTAAGTTTGCCACTGGGAATTTATAATTTGGCAACAACAGAAAATGTTGCCTAATATCTATGTTATTTTCCTTCCCACCATGAAATTTATCTTTACATGACTTTAAATAGTGATAAATATTCAATAAATACAGAACAGGGTAATGTGGAAGGAATTGGGATAATCTATTGCTAGGCACGATGCTGTATTTTATCAGTGGTAATAGATGACCCCCAAACTTTGAAGGCCTGAAAAACGTGTGGATCTGTTTCTTTCATCCAAACTCACACACTTTAAAATATTTAGGAAGTGCTTTTGTAGATAACATAAAGAAGGCCCCTCATATGTTTCTGTTTTTTTTCCCAAACTCAGTTCTGCATTTTATTAACACAGAAGTAAAAAGTGAACTTCCTCACTTACAAATTTTCAAAGTCACTTTCAACTGTTAAATCTAAAACCTCTGATCCATGTATCATATATATAAAGATATATATATATGTCATACATATTTATAGATCATATATAAAAGTATATATTACATATGTTTAGTAAATGTACATGTTTAATATGTATTTTTAAATATAAGTATTATATAAATATGTCCTCTAATCATATGTGTTTAGTGGGGATATTTATAAGTACAATCGGGTGATATATTTAGTAGCTTTCAATGGAAAATATACTAGGATTTTAATTATATAAGAAGCAATTATACGATTATACAAGTTAGGTTCTGAAAATGCCAGTAAAAATAACATAGGATGGCTCATTTTCATATTATCTGTAAGTCTAAAGGAAAAATAAGCTTTGGGAATCTGAAGAGTTTAAGTGTCTCATGAAAACAAAACTGTAAGATGTGAATTAGTTAATGATTACAATATAGGTAAATATTAAAGAAAACCTGAAGACAAAATACAAACCAGAAGTCAAGAAATTCTGATACACCTCAAAGCATTAAGACTCATTAAACTGTCCTCAGAAGCATGACAATTCTCTGAGATGCAGTAAACTCCTACAAAATTTAGCAACATATTCATAGGAGAAGCATCCAACTAAATCAACCCTGAGAATTGGGAATATTCATTCTGCTTTGCTATTACCTGTTATGTGTTACTTGGGGTAGCCCATCTGTTTGTAACAGATGCCTAATCCCATCACAGAGAATGGCATGCTCCATAGTCATCTGCAGTGGGATCAAGGGAAAGAAACAGTGACCTGGTTCTCTAGAAGTGGATTATTGTTCCCAGTAAAGCATCAGGAGAGGGAAAGCAGCTTTGATTTGTCTTCAGCATAATATTTTGGAAGATGGCTAAGCCATTCTTTCCATTTCCCTTGGTGCTACAGGGACCCAGCCTTTTGAGTAGCATCTTTTTATATGTACCTATTATTTTTTTTATATGTACCTATTATTAATCAATCTTATCCTGATTCACTAGGTGTGAGGGATAGTGAGGCTATTCTGTATGCTAGATCTGGAATTACTGGTGAAACACTCCAGCTGTGTTTGAAGAATCAATATTCCACATAAGCTCATTCTGTTCGTGGCAAAAATGCTTTCATGACTCTCCTGACTGTATAAGATGCTTTTATGAAAATTACTAATATTGACTCAGTGGAAAAGGATACAAAAAGCCATTTGCTTAAGTATTTTGGCAATGTGCCCATGGAACAGTTTGAAGAATACTGTTAAATCCTTCCATTCTATGTCTTATTGCATTACAATTCGAAAATATATACATATGCTCCCTGCTGCTTTATCAAGAATATGTGTTTATAACCATTTTACAGATGGTTGTTTAAAAATATGTAGAGAACACCTAGGAAGGGATTAACTATTCAAAATATTTTTGAACTTTTCCATTAAATTGTTGTGTGATATAAAATTGTCTTCAAAAGAGACAGGATGAATAGACCAAAGTAAATCATGACTGGGAACATGAAGTATGGCATATGTTTGAGTTGATTACTTAGCAGGGATCAAGAAAAGAAACATAACATGAAGAAATAACTGAAAGATCAAAAAGCCTAAGTTCAGAGATCAACATTACAAGGCCATTTATCCAACAAAAAGTTTTGTGAACTCCTACTCTGTGACTATAAATAGGCTAGCAATTATTATTTTTTATTTTTTAAAAAAGATTTTATTTATTTATTCATGAGAGACATACATAGAGAGGCAGAGACATAGGCAGAAGGACAAGCAGTCCTCGATGCAAGGACTCGATCCCAGGACCTTGGGACCACGCCCTGAGCCAAAGGCAGATGCTCAATCACCCAGCCACCCAGGTGCCCCCCTTCCTTTTTAAAGATTTTATTTGATATCCTAGAAATTAAATATGAACTCATGAAGGCATCAGTTTCTCCTGAGCTCCTAAAGCTTGCAATCTACTTAGGAAAGTCACTGTAAACAACTAATTTAACAGAACCATGTATGAGCGAGGCTCTGAGAGTGTTTTATTATGTACTGTACCTGAGGACACACATATTACTTCTAAATTTTATAAGCTTAGAAGTTTTATTAACTGTAGAGCCATTTCTGAAAACAACTCTGATTTCATTTGACCTATTTTCTAAATACATGGGTATAATAGAAATATATTAAGACCATATACATCCAAGAGACTTCAACTATTTACCAAGGTGCATTGTTTAAAAAATAGGGTTATTTTTATTAACTCAACCAGACAAAACGTTAGCCTGACGAGTTTTTACTGTGGGGTACACTTTCTGGTCTGCAGCTGTACCTGGCTTACTATAGATACTACATGTACTACCGGCTGAATGAATTTACAATTTGCATGTTCTAGGAAATGAAAACAGTGACAAAAATAAAATTATAACATGGATATGATTTGTTTTTTTTTATTTCAAAAATCCTCATTCAGGTTTTTGATAATTTCCTTTGTCTCGGGTCATTTTACCCTGGTATATTTGAAGACCAAATTTAAAAGGTGAAAGAATACTTTTATTTAACATTGAAGATCCTCCCTGCTTCCTGGTCAGATCTTTATTTATTCCAATACAGCACCAATCAGGGGGTAAAGGCTTACGTGGTAATTCTGTACTTCTACTTGGGAGATGAGTAAAACTCTAGAGGCATTTCCGCAAGTATGATAAGAGAGCATTCTGCAAAGCTGACTTGTTTTGTGTTTAACTTGCTTGATTTCATGGCTTGAGATGGGTATAATGTGACAAATTAAGAGGTGAGCAGGAGTTTAAATTAATAGTCCCATATATCCCTTGGTTTTAATGCCCTTAGTGATAAAATAAAATTTAGAAATGTATGCTAGTATCCTGTATTAAAAATTTTTTGAGAGTGGGCCATTACTTGCAAAATCAAGGATCGTGGATTTATAGCTGAGAAAATCCACGGAGGTTAAGTGAATTTTATGAATTCAATAGTTAATTAGTAGAAGAAATAGTGTAAGATTGAAGTGTCCTAATTTGGCCGTAGTAATCCTTGAATTATTAGATTTCAAAGCATGATCCAATGATATTAAATATGAACAAAAACCACCTCCAAGACATGCCCTTGCTTTGAATAAGCCTATAGGGAAAGCATTACTCATGAACACCCATTTGTATATCCATAAGAAGAAAAAGTTGTTTTAGGCTCCCAAGAGGAACAGTAATGGGGATATTATTGAACATTTTCTAACTCTGCATGTGAATTTCTCCTTTCACTTTTTGTTCATACCTAGACTGTCATCAGTTTTGTTGTAGTATTGACACCGCAACAGCTGGACTTCTTTTGGAAGCACCTGAGCTTTCCTGTCAGACTTTGTCTTTGTAACTGCATCTGGTCATGCCTACGTGTTTAATTTAGTGTTGAGATTCTTTAGGTTGCTCTTCTAGCAAGCTGCTTTATCATTGTCCAGAGACTGAAAAACAAGATGTTTGTTCATTAGCACCAAAAAAAAATTTTTTTTTCAACTACACACAGGCAAAATGTTCTTTCATGTGTGTTAGTGCTTTAGATCAAGAACAGCACAAGGTAGACTCAAAGAAAATTTAGCTTGCTTTGAATGAAACATAGTGTTTTGGAACTGACAGAGACATCTGAAAACATTAGATGGGAAGAAGATTATCCTAAGCGAACAGTAATGCTCTAAATAAAGTATCAATTGGTTAATTTATGCAAAGATGATTGCAATTTTTAAAATTTTATTTATTTGAGAGAGAGATAGAGAATGAGTGGGGGAAGAGGCAAAGGGAGAGGGAGAAGCAGACTCCCCGCTGAGCAGGGAGCCTGATGGCAGGCTCGATCCCAGGACCTCAGGATCATGACCTGAACCAAAGGCAGATGCTTATCTCACTGAGCCACCCAGGCATCCCAAGATAATTGCAATCTTATCAGCAAATGCGTCCTAATAGATATAATTCTAAAACTTGACAGAAAAGGTCATGTGTGCATGCACACATGCACACCCAGTAGCTTTGTCATGCTTGTCCTCCAGGTTTGGAAACCTCCTGCTGTGGCCCAGTCCTTTCCAGGGCCTGTAACAATCCTGTGTATTGTGCCCACTTCTCAGTGAATGGTATCTGAAGTTAGTCTGCCATTTTCCTGATATCCAAAAGTGTCCCAGATTTTTCATACAATACATATGTCCCTTTCGCTTTTTCTCTTCATCAACTGCTATGATTATCATCATTCCTCACTAGTTATATCTGACCCCCCTGTTTTCCAGAGTCCCATTGTGGATCGCAGGCTCCTTGGCCTGGATCCCAAACAACTAAGTGGGCTCTTGAAAGCTTCTAACTTGAAGGAATAGACCCTTCTTGTTATTCACAACCACTGACTAGAATCCACCTATGAATTATTTATGGTTAGATTGCAATATAATGCCACAAATTTATCTGATTTTCACTAATAACCAATGTAATCAGCAGTGTCCCATCCATTGTATGGAAAATTCTGTCTTAGACTTGGATTCTGATTGCAGGGGAGAGTCCCAGAACAAAAAATTTCTTCGTTTTTTTTTTTTTTCTCCATGCAAGAAGGATGCTGAAGTTACTTTATTTTACACAGTATTAGAATTAAGTGCTTGTAAAGAGATACAGTTCTTAGACCCATGTGTTTAGACAGTTAAACCTGTCGCCACTCAAAGCAGATAGTCATATATGCTGCAGATACAACTTCTCTTCTGAAGAGATTTCATGTTTTAATTTTATTTCTTAAGATTCATTTTATACTTTATATCTCTGTGAGATGTCTAAGGTTCATAAATGCTATGCTAGTGCAAACATTCAAACCATCCTCGTGCAAGGTTGCAAATATTAATGGTAAAGTGACTAAATTATTCCAACAGATATGAAGACATAAAAGCAACTACCATCAGAGGCACATAATTCCTTGACTGTGAAGTTTTTAACAGGCGCCCAGCCACGAAGGAAAGCTGCCAATCAGATTAAGGATTTTTTTCAGTTCTTTCAAGTTTTCTCCCTTTACCTTTGTCTTGGGACTTGTTCAGTGTTTCTTCTGGCTGATTTCCTGCTTTCTCTTCAGGGGCAAATACCAAGTAATAAACTTAGAACATGTTTGAGTTCTTATTATCAAATGGCAAAATTTAACCTGCCATACCATCCTCTTTGTTTGTAAGTTCAGGTTTCAGGCCTTCAGGGGTATTCTTAGACTTTGATGATAACATTTTTATTAACTTTTTATAGAAGTATAACATGCCAAGAATAAAAGTACACAGATCATAATAACTGTATAAATCAATTACAGTCTACAAAGTAACAAACCTCTAACAACTCATAAAGAAGTAGAGTGTTACCCGAACTCCACAAGAGGCTCTCTCACCACCTTTATTCTCTGCCCCCAAGTGTAAACTATCCTGAGATCCAAAACCGCAAATTATTTTGCCTGATTTTTGAATTTATATAATCAGGTATAAACCTGATTTTATTTAAATAAAATGAGCTCTTTTATAGATCTCCCTCACTTAAAAAAACAAAAACAAAAACAAAACAAAACAAAAAAACCAACCTTATCCTGAGATTTATCCATGTATTCTTGTACAGTAGTAGCTTGTTAATCTCAATGCCCCAGTATTACGTTACAGAAAGAAACCGTATTTTATTCAACCATTCTAAAGCTGATAGACTTTGTTTCATTTCTAGTTTTTGGCTGTCAAGAAATGTTCTGAATCAAACATCGCTATGCATGTCTTACAGAGAACATGCGTAGCTATGCCTGTTGGGATACTCTTGAGTGAAAATATCAGATCCTAGAGTTAGGTTGGACTTCAAAAGGCAAAAGCCTTTGCACCAATCAATTTGCACTCTCACTTTCAGTATTTGAGAGTTCCGGATTCTTCATCTATGTTCTAAGTCTTGGTATTATCTGACCTTTCTCTAACCCTGGAATAATAGCTTAATGGGTTTAACTGATGTTTCCCTAAATAAGTCATCACTTTAAAGACCTTTTCAAGTTTTAGGTCAATTCAGAACATCTTCTATGAAGTGTCTATTACAATTTTTATTCATTGTATAATACTTTGATTTTCATTTTGTTATTAATTTGTGAATTTTATGCAAACACACACACATCCTGGAAACATTCTTTTTGTTGTTGTTGTTAGGTATATATTTTGCGAATATTTCCTTCCATTCTATGTTTGTTTTGCACTCTATTACTGTATTTTGCTTAGCAAAACCCCTTAGCATTAATGTCCAATTTATCTACGTTTTACTTCTGAATAGTGCTTTTTGTACAAGATTTCTTTGCCTATCCTGGAAAATAATGAGTGTCTATTGTTTGAAAAGTTTTATTATTTGCTGTTCACATTTAGATGTGCAATATACCAAGAATCTACTTTTACAAAGGAAATTTTTTTTCTCGTAAAATTATTCAATAGATCCAGCTTATTATAATCAGTATACCATTATTCCCCTTTTGCATCACAGTGTCACTTTATTATATGTCAGGTAACCATCCATATATGACCATTCTGGACTCTCTATTTTCCAATAATCCATTTTTCCACCTTTGTAGCAATACCGTTCTGTTTTGTTTTATTTTCATATAGATTTTACTAACTCCATCTCTTACACTCTAGAGCTCATAGCTTTCATTCTTCCTCAGGGTATATTTGGACAATGTTGGCCCTTTCCCACTCTCTTTTTCTAGTCTTTTGATTTTTTAAAAATTATATATGTTTTAATATTAGAAAAATTAAATTTATTAAATCAGTAATTATAATTCTTGCTGCCCTTATATCTTAATGAATTGTATCAGTTGATCTTTTAAAAGGCTTTTTAGGAAAGCAGGAAGTCATCTTTCTGTCTAGGTGGTGAAAAGTATGTTTTCCTGGTGTATGTATTCCAGTAAAACATAATTGCTCTCCTATATAAAATTTAGACCACTGGTAGTAGTTAAAATGTACAAGAAAAAACAACTCTGTGTGTGTGTGTGTGTATATGTGTGTGTGTGATATAGAAAGAATAAATCCTTAAATATATTTGTAAATAAATAAAAAATTAAACTATATGCCTTCCATGTTCTAAAAATCAATATATTAGAATTTTATTATCAATTACTGTCAAAGTCCACTGACTTGGTTTATTAACAGTGGTATTCTTTCAACCTTATTTGATGACTGATGAAATTACCAATCCTAAAAAACAAAGAAATAAATAAATAAGGACAAAACCTTCCATTTTTAAAAGAGTGTTTTGATTTATCATTTTCCATTTATCTAATTAAGGCAGTAACTGTTAATTGAATAAATGGCTACAAACAGCAATAATAAAATAGTACATGTCAGAGTAGCAGATAAAATGAAGTAGCTAAAGCTCAGTACCTAAGAAAACACTGCTATTAAATATTAATTCATATCCCTTTGCAAATCAGTCAGCCATTTGGTAGACAATGACGGCCTACATTAGTTCATATGTCATTATTATAGTAAAAGCATGTATACATTTTTAGGCTCTAGAGATGAAAGAGATTATTTTTCAAAAATGAAATGCAATGGTTAAGACTACTAATCCTCACAGAATAATAAAATAGTATTTAATTATTTGGTTAAGCCAAACTTTTGACTTTGGTTTTGATCAGAAAAAAATTTATTTTGTTATTTTGGGAAAGAGCAATATTAGACAAGACACAGAGTGAAATACACAAAATTAAAACAAAAAGCTTTTTTAAAAAAGACATGAATATTTTACATTATTTTTTAAAGTTCAGTCTAATGATCCATATGCCTAACCACTTAAGCATACAAATCAGAGTTTTAAATATAGAACAATTGTTAATATATATGGATTTTTATATTAATGATCCTTGGCAAGCAGTGCGTTGTCAAGGAGCCCATATAGATGAGAAAAGAACCTATAGGTTTGCTTTATACTCATATGTTAGAGCCTGAAGTTCTGTTAAGCTTTTACAGTTTTATCCACTCATAATTTCTTTCATAATGATTTTACTTAAAGGGTATAATAACTTAGGGAAAGGATTTTTTTTTTCCATTTTCCTAGGTACTAGTAAATATGTCAAACTTTTTTTTTAAACTTTCTTTTTTTAATATTTTATTTATTTGTTCATGAGAGACACAGAGAGTGAGACAGAGACATAGGTTGAGGGAGAAGCGGGCTCCCTGTAAGGAGCCCAGTGCGGGACTTGATCCCAGGACTCCAGGATCGCAACCCAAGCCAAAGGCAGGCGCTCAACCATGAGCCACCCACATGCCTCTATGTCAAACTTTCTAATTTTTTTTTTAATTTCTACAAGTCAAGTCAAACATGATGCGCAAAGGAGAGTAATATGTTAATTCAAGTATCTGCACCAACTACAGAGAAACCCAGCTTGTAACATTTAATAATACATTTAAGTGCTTTTACATTATTTGTTATGATAGCCTCAAATCACTCTTTAAAAACAGCCAAATGATTGTCTTAAAAAAAAAAAAATTGACTGTATTGTATTTGGAAGAGGAATCGCCAGAGGTTTTGAAATTTATCTTAGTTGAATGTAAATATTAACCTTGTTGCTTACTAACTGCATAATATAGGTTTATTTCCCTTCTCTGTCTCCTACTTTCTCTATGAAATAGGAATAGCGATTCTAATGATCTAGTTTAGAATGAAAGAAAATAATTAGTGTACTGCATTTAGCACAGTATTTTGGCAAAGTAGGAGGTCAACAAACATTAGATCCATTACTCTTAATCATTCATTTATAGTTAAAACAAAAATTATGGTACAAACCTGATGCTCAATAACATAATGATAAACTTTAAACTTGACTTTATATGGCTATAGACAATGCCACGAATGAAATATTATTGATCATAGTGGAGAAATTGTATGTGTATACGTTTCGTACAAACTAGGTTTTAGTTTGTATGTTTGTTTTAGCATTTTGTTAGTAAGAAAATCCATTTTTTTGGATAATATATCAAGACTTATACTCATTTTAATCTACCTAACTCTTTCCCCAAGATTTGTTATTATCCCCCAAATTATTATAGAATTAGAAATTACCATTCCAATAGCCCATGGGTATACTATGAAGATTTAGTAAATATATTAACAAATTCTATTTTTTCAACCAATTTTAAGAGTTGTTTAGAAAAAAAAGGAAGCCTGAACAATTATATAGTCTACTTAAGATACTTAGATGGCAGAAAGTATTGGGCCAAATTTATTTCAAGGTAGAATTTTTCCATAGCATTATTTATTTTATGTGTCAAGCCCAAAAAACATTGAGATTCCAATGTATTTGAGTATTCTTACAGAATATCTTTACTTGACTCTTTGACTGCTTTATGAAACTATTGTTTGTGGAATGAGGTTGACATTAATGATTAAATATTTTGAAAAGGACAGAATATTGGCAAACCAGAATTATGTCCATACTGCTCAGTTTTGGGAATAATAAAGATAAGTAGAGTCACTGGCATTATTATTGAATAGGTTTCCATACATTCGTGGGAAAGAATAGAGCTCTGTTGTTGTCTCTCCTGAACAGAGTTGAACAGAAAGCATAGTGGTGACACCAACTCTCATAGCCCAGTTAAAAAACACTTTGAAAGGCTGCCTCTCTGCTCTTAGAAATATAGCAGAAACTTTCAGTTCATTACTGGTAACCTGATATTTATAAGCCTAAGTGTCATAAGTTTTAGTCTGTTCTGATTTGAATCTCATGAGCTTCACATTATGAATTTAGAGTCCTACTGTGTCCCAAAGGAAATAAAATAGTTTTAGTAAAGGAGAATGTTAAGAATGGTCAGCACAATCTAAATTTTTTTCTGAACATTATTTCACATAGAAAGATATAGCTTTGATAGGTCCTTCATATAAATTGTCAGTAATTTTGGGATTTTCAGCAATAATGTTATGAGACAACAAAAATACTTTTAGAAGCATCAAGATAAGAGTTGTTGACATTCAGTTGGATTGCCTGCTTTTCATTTATTAATTAATAGGTGTTATATGTTCTGTATGTAAGACCTTTATCACATATATTTACTCAAGTACTTTCTCCAATGTTTTTGCAAACTTTTAAATCTCTTAATGGTTGGTTATGATGAACAAAAGTTTTTATTTTAATGTAGTTTAATCAAATTTTTTCTCTATGGAAAACATTTTGGTGCACTGCTTAAGAAATCACTGGCTCCTGCAAAGTTTTGAATACAATTCATTAATTAGTAGAGTGAATAAAGAAAGTGTGGTTATATTCATGCAATCAAATAGTGAACACCACGGAAAATAAATTAAGTACAATTACCTGCAACAACATGATGTTAAGTGAAAGAAGCCAGATGCCTACACTGTATGTCAATATACATGGTATTTTAAAGAATATGCAGGATTATTAATCAATGGTGATAGAAGCCAGGACAATGATTGTCTTTGGTGGAAAGGAAATACTGATAGGAGGGGGCTTAGGCATTCTGGTAATGCTTTGCTTCTTGATCTGAATGATTATTATGTTCAGTCCTTGAAAATTCCTCAAGATCTACACTTAAGATTTCTGCATCTTTTTGTATGTATATTTTATATTAAAAAATTTAAACAAGTTTAAAAAGAGAAAGACAATTGGGCAAAAGACATTTAACACAGCAAGAACAGAAGTCTTTGGAAAGATGTGTCCTAAAAGGAATTAGAACTCATACAACACATAGATTGAACACTCCTATGTTGCATAAAATGTGTCTAAAAGGAAATATACAATGATCTGTGTGCATTCTCTTGGTTTTTATGACAAATCCTCATTTATTTTATTTTATTCTTTTTTACAAATCCTCATTTAAAACAAATAAAGAAAATATCTCATGTAACTAAGATGTAGGATAAAATCAGAAATAACATATTCTTGAATATGCAAATGGAAATTTGCAATTGGAGATGGTTTCTTTACAAAAATCAAGTTAATTTTTTAAGATTATAATACTGTGTGCCAACTCATATTGATGTTTATTTATTTACATAAATCTATGTTGTATATGTGGGTGGTAGAAAATATCTGCTTTTATGCCCTAACTATACTACTACTATTTTTTTTACTAGTGCTATTTAAAATACTAAATGATAGTTTTAAACTACCAGTAGGATTCAGTTACTATTATCTAATAGCACTGAAAAAGCAGACATTGATTTAAACTAATTTTTGTTGAATTTTGAAAAAGTAAATAGTAAGATTATCTTGTCCAAATTTTTTTCTCAAACAAAACTGAAAATCGTCCAATAACATGATAGTATAATCTCACAGTAAATATATTCTTATATTTACCAAATATTAAATATTTTGAGCTGGGAGACATCTTAGCTCTTTTCTTGACCTTTAGGCATAGTATCAGAAAGTATTCTATACATACAAAGGTAATTCTAGCCAATAAAACATGTCATATAGATTTTCTTATTGTTCCTATACCTGAGAAAAACATAATTCTTGGTGTCTTATGCTTTATAGATGCTCCCATGTTTTTGATAATTTTTTTAAATTTATTTTTTATTGATGTTCAATTTGCCAACATACAGAATAACACCCAGTGCTCATCCCGTCAAGTGCCCTCCTCAGTGCCCGTCACCCATTCACCCCCACCCCCCGCCCTCCTCCCCTTCCACCACCCCTTGTTCGTTTCCCAGAGTTAGGAGTCTCTCATGTTCTGTCTCCCTTTCTGATATTTCCCACACACTTCTTCTCCCTTCCCTTACATTCCCTTTAACTATTATTTATATTCCCCATATGAATGAGAACATATAATGTTTGATCTTCTCCGATTGACTTACTTCACTCAGCATAATACCCTCCAGTTCCATCCACGTTGAAGCAAATGGTGGGTATTTGTCGTTCCTAATGGCTGAGGAATATTCCATTGTATACATAGACCACATCTTCTTTATCCATTCATCTTTCGATGGACCCCGAGGCTCCTTCCACAGTTTGGCTATTGTGGACATTGCTGCTAGAAACATCGGGGTGCAGGTGTCCCGGAGTTTCATTGCATCTGCATCTTTGGGGTAAATCCCCAGCAGTGCAACTGCTGGGTCTTAGGGCAGATCTATTTTTAACTCTTTGAAGAACCTCCACGCAGTTTTCCAGAGTGTCTGCATCAGTTCACATTCCCACCAACAGTGTAAGAGGGTTCCCTTTTCTCCGCATCCTCTCCAACATTTGCGGTTTCCTGCCTTGTTAATTTTCCCCATTCTCACTGGGGTGAGGTGGGATCTCATTGTGGTTTTGATTTGTATTTCCCTGATGGCAAGTGATGCGGAGCATTTTCTCATGTGTTTGTTGGCCATGTCTATGTCTTCCTCTGTGAGATTTCTCTTCATGTTTTTTGCCCATTTCATGATTGGATTGTTTGTTTCTTTGCTGTTGAGTTTAATAAATTCTTTATAGATCTTGGAAACTAGCCCTTTATCTGATAGGTCATTTGCAAATATCTCCTCCCATTCTGTAGGTTGTCTTTTAGTTTTGTTGACTGTATCCTTTGCTGTGCAAAAGCTTCTTATCTTGATGAAGTCCCAATAGTTCCTTTTTGCTTTTGTTTCTTTTGCCTTAGTGGATGTATCTTGCAAGAAGTTACTGTGGCTGAGTCCAAAAAGGGTGTTGCCTGTGTTCTCCTCTAGGATTTTGATGGAATCTTGTCTCACATTTAGATCTTTCATCCATGTTGAATTTATCTTTGTGTATGGTGCAAGAGAATGGTCTAGTTTCATTCTTCTGCATGTGGATGTCCAATTTTCCCAGCACCATTTATTGAAGAGACTGTCTTTCTTCCAATGGATAGTCTTTCCTCCTTTATCGAATATTAGTTGGCCATAAAGTTCAGGGTCCACTTCTGGGTTCTCTATTCTGTTCCATTGATCTATGTGTCTGTTTTTGTGCCAGTACCACACTGTCTTGATGACCACAGCTTTGTAATACAATCTGAAATCTGGCATTGTGATGCCCCCAGATATGGTTTTCTTTTTTAAAATTCCCCTGGCTATTCAGGGTCTTTTCTGATTCCACACAAATCTTAAAATAATTTGTTCAAACTCTCTGAAGAAAGTCCATGGTATTTTGATAGGGTTTGCATTAAACGTGTATATTGCCCTGGGTAACATTGACATTTTCACAATATTAATTCTGCCAATCCATGAGCATGGAATATTTTTCCATCTCTTTGTGTCTTCCTCAATTTCTTTCAGAAGTGTTCTATAGTTTTGAGGGTATAGATCCTTTACCTCTTTGGTTAGGTTTATTCCTAGGTATCTTATGCTTTTGGGTGCAATTGTAAATGGGATTGACTCCTTCATTTCTCTTTCTTCAGTCTCATTGTTAGTGTATAGAAATGCCACTGATTTCTGGGCATTGATTTTGTATCCTGCCACGCTACCAAATTGCTGTATGAGTTCTAGCAATCTTGGGGTGGAGGCTTGTGGGTTTTCTATGTAGAGTATCATGTCATCAGCGAAGAGGGAGAGTTTGACTTCTTCTTTGCCAATTTGAATGCCTTTAATGTCTTGTCTGATTGCTGAGGCTAGGACTTCCAGTACCATTTTTGATAAATTTTTGATAATGATGACTATTTTATTCAAACTATTCTTGCCTGTTATGTATATAATAGTGTATATGTATATACTTACATAAATTATATATAAAATATGTTAAAATAGTAAATAAGAAAAATTAAAATATAAATATGTAAACTACATTTAAATATTTAAATATTTAATATGTCAGGATTATGCCAATTTTAACATGTGACCAATTTATTTATAAATGTCATTTAGATTATGTTATTTAATATAGCGTATCTGTCTGGGCAATTCTTTAATCACCAGGAAGGTGATTCGTAAGTGATATCCAGTAACTATTTACAACACAGTAGAAATAAATTTATTATCTTAGGTTATAATGATACTAAGAAACAACAAAAAATGCTTTTTTAAGGGGAAAATTTAAGAACTGATGTACTTAGTGCAACCATTTAATCAATAGGTATATATGAAGAACTTACTTTGTGCAATGCATAGATACAAGGAAATTCTAGTCTATAAGATGAAGATGAAATTAGTAGAAAAATATGTGTAAAGTAAAATGTTTATATGTGAAAGAATATTTTGTTCAATACCATTATGTAGTTCTTATTAAAATGCTGAAATACATGGTATTAACAGTGTGATGATGTTGTTCAGAATTTTAGTAAGTACCTTAAATACTTTAGTAATTATATCATACTGATAATCAACCTGATATAAAATTAAATGTTTTATTAACTATATATTAAAGATTCAAAACATATAAAAGAGAATTTTGGTTTTAGAAAAAGCATAAGTACAAATATGTATCAATACTCATATATGAATATATATGTAGATCGTATATATATGTAGATGGATATACATGTAGATAAATATAATTTAATACAGCATGTATTATATGCACTCACATGCATACATTGTTTTTTAGTAATCAGTGTGCTTTGTAATAAAATAACATTAGTTCACTGAAGTAGGTTGTGTTATATCTAGATGTAGGCCCTGATAAAGAATTTGAGTGCAAGTGGTTTGTTTGGGCAGTGATCCCAAAAAACCCTTAAGAGGAGTGAGCAAATGAGACAAGAAAAGGAAAAAAAAATTACATAGGATGTATTGTTAGTAATAAAGTTATCTCCATAGACAACTGGAATTCAACACATCTAGGAACCTCTGGAAGACAGTACCCAACAATGATTAGGTGTATGTGAGGGTCACAAATATGGGGGTATTTGTACTTCAACTCTCATTCATTATTCATGGAAAGTGGCAATGAAGGGTGCTAACTCCTAGGACTTCTGATATCCCCAATAAGTGAACCTAAAGATAGAGAGCCCGGGAAGAGAAGGTGTTTGCTGTAGGACACTCTGCAGGTACTAGAATAATGGTGAATATGACAGATATGGGAGGGAACTTGAAAGCATCTGCAACAAGATGCAGTCAGTATGGTTGGCAGTATTCTAAAATGACCACCAAGAGTCCCATCCCTTGGGGTGGGTGCTTTGTATAATTCCCTCCTTGAATGAACTCAGAATCTGTAAATATGATGGGTCTCCCTTTATAGTTATGCTATGTTACATAGTGAAAGGATTTCACCTAAGTAATTAAGATGACAAATCAGTTGATTTGGAGTTAATCAAAAAAGACGTAATCTGACTTAATCGGGTGGGATCCCTTAAAAAGGATATCATTCAAAGAATGATTGAAGTTTTCTTCTGCTTATCTTGAAGAAGATGGAAGGTGTCATGAGTTTTATAGCTGTAAAGGACTGAATTCCACTAACTAATTGAATGAGCTTGCATTCAATTCAACTTATGAAATGAGACTGCAGCCATGTCCAACACCTTAATTTAAACCTGCAAGGCCCTGAACAGAGAATCCAGTTATGTTGTGCATAGACTTCTGAACTACAGTTACTGTGAGATGATACATTTGTATTGTTGTCAGCAGCTAAGTGTTGGATCCTTTTTTCTGCAGCAATAGAATCATAGTACCCATAGGCATACAATGTACATACACACACATAAATACACACACACATAAATCTTACACATTTGTTTTAAAAATCTCAAGCCTTACGGTTTATTTTTTTCAGCTCAGACTGATTTAAACATTCCACTCACCAATTCTTAAAGTCCACTTCACTTGTAATGTTTCTTTTATTGAACACCTGTGCATATCCTTGCCCAACTCTGGTGGTTTCCCAAACTCAACTTCTACGTACTCAATCATTTCTCCGAGGTGAGAAGCACTGTCTCTTTGCTGTAATATAAGAGTAGTTGTTTTGCTTTGATTGCCACTGTTTTATAAACTGTTATTTACATCACCAAAATTCTAGCCACCACCCTCTCCACTGTGATATTTACCATGCTCCTTTTCTTTTTCTTTTTTCTTTCCTCTTCTTTTTCTTAATAACCACTCCCACTACTTCCTTCTTCTCTTTGTCCACATTGGCTCAATAATCATTTTGTGTATTTCTTCTCTTTACTTCAGTGGCTAAGGGTTTTAGTTCCTTCTCCGTTTAGCCCATCTAAATCTCCACAAAATGCTGCATGTAACACACATACACACTCAACATCCATACTACACAGAAGACATTATTGATGAATTATATTAAGTTATCCAAATTATGTGGATTCATATATCAATGTGTAGACATATCAGGGGATGATTATATAAGGAAAAAAAAAAACCCTATCTGAGCATCCAATTCACTTACTCTAAACATCACTCAGGAAAGGGATATCAACACTGTTTCTAAGCTCTTTGCAGAAAAACGAGGTAGAATTTTGCAGTTTGGGAAATGATAGAAGGAAGTGGTTGGAATGAGGGATCCCTATTATTTTAAGTAAGAAAAAGTAAGTATTATATTTATTTTTCATAGTTGAATAAAATTTCATATGCTTTTATAGCCATTTCTAGAAGGATTGATAGGCCAATCATTCAGCAGATATATGGATAATTGATAGATGAGTGGTTAGGTGGTCAGGGAAGTTAAATAGGTAGATGGATTGAGAATTGACAAGTAGGTAGATGGATAGAGAAATCGATGAATGATAACTGATAGAATATACAGTTAGATAATTCTCCTAATTATAGATATTTTGAAAATCCATATAGTGATTACAAGAATAAGGACATAAGCCCTTGGCATCACTTTACCCATCACTGAATAGTGGTTACTTCAAACATGCCTCTTTAAAGCTCTTTAGAGAGCCACAAAACATATTTAACCAACCAAAGCTTTAGGCTAGATGTGGGTAGGGAATTCATAATTACACAAATTAGAAAGAGGCCGAAATGATGACGTTAATGTCTTTCCCAAATGAAGAAAAAAGTTAGTGAACTACCACAAGGCTAGAAAGTAGTTAAGCTGCTAATTAACGATAGTCTTATAATGACTTTAGTGCTGAAGACTCATTTAACTCTTACTGAGTGACTCTAGCTGTATCAAGTCAGTTTTGCAGACACTTTGGAAAAAGTAAAACATTATTTCTACCCTTATCAATTGCACACTCTAAAAAAATAATGAGTACATGTGCTCGTATACTTTCACTATAACCCAGAATATAATCAAGGATTAAAATAAATACTAATTAAATTACACAGAGTGCACCAGTGTAAATATTTAATTGTGGTGGAAAAACTTTGTAGTTGATGTGGCATAATAATGTTCAGAGACCTTGATAGTTAATTTAACCTCTATGATTTTAGGCAAATTACTTATTCTTTATACATTTTAATTTCCTCATCTTGAACATGGCTTTAGGAATATTATCTATTATGTGGGGTTTCAGGGAGGATTTAAAAAATAACCCGTGAAAAAGCATTTAAAGTTAATATTCTTAGGACTTGTATGACTATATCTTAGACCATTTTATCAAATCTATGCAAGATATTTTGACAGAAGAAATATTTTTGTCAAGCAGTCTTGGTTGTTCAATAGGGAAAGTAAGAGGGCATAAGTATCTATTTTAATAAATTGTCACTGGAAAGAAAATTGATACAGTAAATATAACAGGCATTGCAGATTTAGAATAAAATTGTTCATTATTTTGTTAATTACTCCATGCTTCATCTGTAAAAAGTAGAACTGTAACAGTTTTTGAGTACAACAACCCCAAGGAAAGCTAATGAATAGATGGTAGAAATGGAGAAGGAAGTTTAATGTGTGAAAGGAGAGGACAGTTTGATTGATTTAGGTCAATAAAAGGATTTTGATCACAAAAATGAATGGCCTAAATTTTAATGATACTGGTGGAGGAATATGGTGAGGAGAGTAGGTACACAGAAATGAAGAGATGTAAATCATTGGAATAAAGAAAAAGCTGTGAGTAATATGCTAAAAAAAGATGTCAGTGAATTTTTTCTATTTAAGGCAATTTATGGGAAAGAAAAATATTGAAAAAAAGGAAAAGAAACCTCAAAGAGACCAAAAAACTCCATAAAAATGGTATAAATTCCCACTGAAGAGAAGGGTATGTAGGCCCACCAGATTTTTCTATCCACAAAATGCACCAAAATTCCTACAAGTTTTTTTTTTTTTAAACCAGATCACATATGTTGAAATTGAGGAAAGCTTGCTTTTTAAAAAAGAATTATATCGCATATAAGATTAAATGAAGAAAAACCGGAACTTCATGTCGGTTTTCAATCCTTACAAAGTATTGTAAGTTTATTTGTGAGATTTTTCTATCTTCTCCACAGATAGCATGTTAAAAAAATTATAAGAATAAGCAAATTCAAAGACATGTACTCTGCTGAAAGCTAGATAAATAACTCTAATGGGACAAAAGTAGAATATTACTTGAGGTTGAAGTTACATGATTGCTGGGCTCTGGGCCTAGAATCTAGCAGAGATACTTAAGCTATTTCATTCTGTTGAATAACAGGAATTAAATGTTCTGCATGAAGTATGCAAATAGAACCAGAAAAGCTTTACGAAACTTGGGGTAGAGAATGAATCTCTCACAGCTATAAAAGGGAGGATAAATAAAACACTAGTATTGACCTGTGTCTGGATGCTCTGATTTGAGAGAACTAGGGAAAGTGGACACATTCTTCTAATGAAAACTTAAGTCACATTTCCCTCTAGTATTTGGTCTGCTCTTTCTTTTTCTTTCTTTCTTTCTTTCTTTCTTTCTTTCTTTCTTTCTTTCTTTCTTTCTTTCTTTCTTTCTTTCTTTCTTTCTTTCTTTCTTTCTTTCTTTCTTTCTTTCTTTCTTTCTTTCTTTCTTTCTTTCTTTCTTTCTTTCTTTCTTTCTTTCTTTCTTTCTTTCTTTCTTTCTTTCTTTCTTTCTTTCTTTCTTTCTTTCTTTCTTCTTTCTTTCTTTCTTTCTTTCTTTCTTTCTTTCTTTCTTTCTTGGAGTGACTGGGGGTGAGACAGTAGGGAGGGAGGAATCTTACTGGGTTCAGAACAAATATCAAACACTGACAATAGAAACCATTCCATCAAAAGAACCACAATTTGATTGGGTTAGTTGGCAGAAAATCTATGCCCCAGGGCATTATTGAAACAACTGATCAATAGCCTGGAAATTAGTGGAGTTTAACAGATGGGTGTGGTCAGGGATACAGAGGAAGGGAGCCCCACCGAACCACTGTTAATCTTAAAGTGATTGTGAGTATACTCAAAATGATGCCCTTCTGAGGACCACATGAAGATTAACTCTGTGTGAGGGGAAATGGAGGTCACCAGAATAATTCAGTGAGTCACTATATAATAAACAAGAAAATAACAATAACAGAACTCAGAGGAATGGGGAACCAGTGCCCAGAGTTGCTAAAAGATATTATCTAAAGTGTCTAGTTTCTAACAAAAAATTATGAGACACACAAAAAAACAAGAATATGTAACCTACACACGGGGAAAAGAAAACAGGCAACAGAAATTTCTTACAAGTGACCAGGATTTACCAGATAAAAAAACTAAAAAACAAAAAATCCCCAACACTTCTAAATGGCCATTCTAAATAGGTTCATGGAATTAAAGGAAACTATGAATTAATAAATAAATGAAAGTATGATGATAGGATGATAGTGTCACATCAAATAGAAAATATCAATAAATATAAGTCATAAAAAAGAACACAGGAGAGACACCTGGCTCATTCAGTTAAGCATCTGACTCTTGATTTCAGCTCAGGTCATGATCTCAGGGTCCAGAAATGAAGGCCCCCACTGGAAGAGTCTGCTTGAGATTCTCTCTTTTACTCTCCCTTTGCTTGTTCCCCACTTCAAAAAACAAACAAACAGGAAATTCTGGAGTAGTAAAGGAAAAAAAGTGAAAAAGTACCACTTTTTCTTAAAGAGGGGGGTTCATACATAGACACAAACAGACAGAAGAAAAAAGGAGTGAACTGGGAATAAATGGGTAGAAAGCATGCAAGCCAAAGAAGAGAGGGAAATCAAAATGAAGAGAATTGAGAAGAGCTTCAGGAAAATTTGGGATACTGGTTATTACATCAAAATACACGCAATGGTAGAATCAGAGAGAGAGGAGAGAAGGGAGAAGAAAAAGATATTGACCAAAATTACTGCTGAAAACTACCCAAATATATTGAAAAATAATTTACACATGCAGGAAGGTCAACACTTTCAGGGAAGGATGAGCTCAAAGCAATCCACTTAAATGAAGACAAAATAAAAACTTCCCCAGATAAACAAAAACTGAGAGAATCTGTTACTAGCAGACCTATCTTGCAAGAAATATGAAAGGAGGTTCATCAGGCTGAAAGTAATTGGCACCAGACAGTAATTCAAACACACACAGAACGAGTGCCAATAAACATAATTATGTAGATAATTACAAAAGACAGCACGATTCCCTATTTCTCCACCTTTGTTCTCTTGACTAATTTAAAAACCAATTGCATAAAGCAATCTGAATAAAATTGAATAGGTTTATAAAAGTGCAGTTGACGAATAATTGCCCCTCACCTAAGATGTCCACATTTTGATCCCTGGGACCTGTGAATCAAGTACTTCCCTCTACCTAGACAGTATGACAAAGGTGGCCTAAAGATATCACAAAGGAGTGGAAAATCATGGAATATTCTGTGGGTGACACTCAGATACTAAGCTACGCAAACACAAAATTAGATCAGATTATTACCCGATTCCATAACCAAAAACACACAGAAGTGATCACTAAAACATCTTTTGTATCTCTATCTTATAACTCCTTTCTCTACATTTCTCTCTTCTCTCAACAGGTTTCTAAAAGAGACATATCCAGAATCCTTCACAAAGACAACAAAATCTGTTATGTCTAGGGCATCTGGTGCTAACAGTAAACCAAATTTCTGAGGTTCTTGTTCAATGTCCCACTTATATTCAAGAGTAATAGGGGAAGCATGTCTAAAAGATTCTGGGGCAACACTTGACCGATGCCGTCTTTGGGAGAATTTTGTTTGTACAAGTATGACAATTTTCTATTTGTACAACATTTGTACAAGTCTTCAGTTTTGTATTCCTACCAAAGCTGGGGTTCATGGAAATGGATAGAAAGGCCATGATTCATAATTAAAGGGGATATTGTGGATGACAGAAGCACAATGCCAAAAAAAAAAAAAATCTGAACAGTCTGGATAAATGGGTTTAATCTAACTAGGTGTAATTTAACAGGAGCAAGTCTTACATTTTGTTCTTAAGGCTTAATGATTTAAAGGCAGAAAAATCAGTCTGAGGAGAGTACAAAATATTAAGCATTTAAGTTGAACTTAGAAATATATGAGTCAGTAATATAATATGATCTTAGGTGATTAAAAAGTTAATATGATCTTGTTTCATTAAAAGACAATGTACAGTCCAGAAAGAGTGGATTTTATGACTCCTACTATTCTCTGGCAAGGGGATTTCTAAATACAATGGTTGCAGAAATTCATTTGTTTTTAAGAGGCAGATTTTTAAAGAACAATAACACTTGAGTCAGCAGAATGTTGAGAGGTAAAAGGCTATTGACTCAAAATATTTACCACCATGTTCCAAGTACAACACTAGGCAATGTACCAACGAGGGAAACTATGAAAATAATTAAGTGTGATATATTTTGTTATTGATACCATTTTTTTTTTTTTTTTTGCCTCTTCCTGTGAAATGATTTCCTATTCCCTTTTCTTAGGATTGGTCATTTGGATCTGAAAGTGACTTGTGCCAATGACAAGTGCTGCCTCTTAGCAATGACTTTAAAATCCATGTGTGGTTCCTCCAATGTTTTTTTTTTTTTCTTTTTCTTTCAGCCATACTTTTCCTAAAATGTCTGCTCTTTCAATGAAGACCTCATGTATCAGAGTCAGTGGTACCCTGCAGCCAAACTAACAGGTATCGTGTGAGAGAAATCAATCTTTGTGACTGTAAATCCTGAAATTTGACAGTTGTTTGTTCTGAAAACACAACCTAGTGAAGTTTGATATTTATTTTAAGGCTAATTAACTAGGATAAGACATTTAGGGAGATCATCGTCCCCCATTATTGGAATGGATGTCACATGAAAAAGTTATTAGACTTTATTTCTGAGGTTCCAGCAAATGCCCTAGGATTTGTAAGACACGATGGAATATGCTACATGAGCAAAAAGCCTGAAAATCTCAGTAGTTTAACCCAACCAAAAATTATTTATTGCTACTAATACTTGTCGGTGCATGTCTATGAGGGCTCTGCTCCATGAGGCCGTTCAGATACTCTTGCTGTTAGAAGTTTGACCTATTTCATAAACCATCTAAAACATGATCTTTTGGTCACCAGAACAGAGTATAGACTGCTGGGAAGTCATGAACTGGCTCTACTATTCACTGGCCCAAAAGTGACATGCTTCTTTTCTGCCCACAGTTCATTAGTTGGAGTAGTCACTTGGCCACATCAAGCTGTAAGGGGGCGGGGAAATGCTAACCAGAGAATGCCATATTTGGTAAGCACTGTATCTCTGTCATAAGAGTGGGTGGTATTAAAAGACATAGTTGAGCTATATATATATTAATGAACTTTATCATGATTACAGAAGACACTGAAGTAGGACAGATTGTCTTGTTGACATAAATTCCCTGAGGGAATGATCAAGAGGCTTTATGGCCATTAATAATATATGTGACAGAAGACATTTATGGGTTCAAATCTCTTTTAGTGTTTAAGCTATGAAATCCTAAATGAGAAGATTGCATAGGTTTAAATGAAATTATCACAATATAAGCATCCTAAATTAATTTTTAGTGAATATTGTAATAGGTAACAAAAAGTTTCATGGTGTACTAAATGATTATAATTACATTTTATCTAATTTTGCATAATTATTGGGAAGACTTCTCTTACTCTAAATTTTTCTTTTATTTGTAAACGATTCTAGTCTCACATCGACATGTACATTCCAGGTTATAAACAAAAGCTTCTCTTTCCTATCTTTGGAGATGATTTTGGAGCCAGCGATCTTTAAGATATTTTTGTGAGGTAAATCCTGGTTCTCTCTTTGTGTTTTAAATGCTCTTTATGGAGGAACTGATTCTATTCTATTCGACAGTTAAGATTTGCAAATTGGAGACACTGAAATAATTTACCAATCTTAACACAGGCCAATGTAGAGTTGAAGTCCTTCATCTATAGGGTGCCTGAGTGGCTCAGTGATTGAGCGTCTGCCTTTGGTTCAGGGTGTGATCCCGGGATCCTGGGATGGATCCCCACAGGGAGCCTGCTTTTCTCTCTGTCTAAATCTTTGCCTCTCTGTGTGTCTCATGAATAAATAAATAAAATCTTTAAAGAAGTCCTTTATCTAATCACTTTCTCTGGTTTCAACTAAAGACCAAATATTTTGATATTTGTTTTAATATTTATCCATTTATTTTAGAGAGAGAGAAAGAGAGAGAGCAAGCAAGGGAAGGGAAGAGGAAGAGGGAAAGGGAGAAGGAGAGACTATCAAGCAGACTCCCCGCTCTGTATGGAGTCCACCCTGGGGCCTAATCAAACGATCCTGAGATCATAACCTGAGCTGAAACCAAGTGTGGGATGCCCAACTGACTCAGCCACCCAGGAATCACAAAAGACTAAATATTCTAAAGCAGATATCTCTTCTTTATGGAGGCTAAAAGATATGAATTAAGCAAATATGTTGAAGGAAAAATTAGTGAAGTTGATACACCTCTGTTATTAAAGGAAAGATCATTCTGGACTTTATTGGACACCACAATACATCATTATACTTGGGTCAGAGTAAGATGCTATTTATCTACAAGATCAAGAGAATTTGTTTTAAAATATTTATTCTATCTTCTCAGGAAGCATGAGTATCAGTGAAATAAAGAAACTTTTACTTTTAAATCAAATGTTTTACTTATCAAATTTAATTAATCTAAGATGTTCAAAGAGAAAGGATTTATTTATTTATTTATTTATTTATTTATTTATTATTTATTTATTTAAAGATTTTATTTATTTATTCATGAGAGACACACAGAGAGAGAGAGACAGAGACACAGGCAGAGGGAGAAGCAGGCTCCATGCAGGGAGCCCGATATGGAACTCAGTCCCGGGACTCTGGGATTACACCCTGAGCCAATGGCAGATGCTCAACTGCTGAGCCACCCAGGTATCCCAGAAAGGAATATATTAAAAGTATAATAAAATTAATATGATAATGTTAACTGTAAAAATTAATTTTTGGTAATTTAGGCTTACTGATACTGTTTTGCATATTATTGACTATGCCATCCTTTCTAAAATTTAAATCATTGTAAAATACTATAAGACTTCTTACTTTAATATTGGGTGATGGCTAGTTTTGTGAAGCCCTGAATAATAGTAAAGCTGAGTTTACTGAGCCAAACTGAATTGGAAGGTCAAGTCATTACATGCTAAAATTTGAATTATCTGCAATCGATTTTCAATTTTTATTTAGTGGTCCACTCACTACCCCTATTAGAGAAGATTTTAATCTTTACACTTTTAGCCATTGTGATGTGAGGAAATACCTATAAAATTAAGCTTCCTCTTCACTTCCCAAAGCTGACATATTTGCAGTAATGACATCATTAAGAATACTTTTGCCATTATGAATCACCTGGTTTTTTAACAAAGATATAAACTGATTAGTATTGAAAGACAGAACTATATAAAGGCATACTCATGTTGTCCATATCATATTATTTGTAACATAAATCATTGCACAGTTGAGTAGTATTCTGAGAATCAGGATGTGACAGTAATTTATGAGTGTTCAGTGGACTTTCTATGGTCAATACCAAAAAAAAAATCAGTCTTTGACTGATAGTTAACATTTATTCTTCAGAGGAGACTGAAGAGCCTTGTTTTTTAATGGCCTTTATTTCAGACATTATAACCTCTGAAAAGCCTCCACAGCCATGTGGTTACAGCACACTATGTAAGTGATTGCTGACTTATTTTTTACTTCATTTATTTATTTATTAAGGACCCAAACTGGTCTGGTCACTGTGCGAAATCTGAGAGATATAAAGGCCCAAAGAATGACTAGCAAAACCAGGTTTTATACAAAGGAAATGAATCAATTATGTTAACTCTATGACAATTACTTTTGAAGAAATAACTGTTTTTTAAACAAACTAAGAACCCAAATACCTAAACTACTTATGCTATTTAAGCTTTTGAACAATGAGAGATGGTGAAAGACATCGACTTGAGCAAATGTGAGATATTTATTTAGTTAGTTAGTTAGATATTTAAGGTAAACAGTTTCTTAATTCATTGACACATTGAGAATAATACTAGCTTATTTTTTAGCCAATACATAACAATGTATTAACGTAAACTTATGTTGATTTTAGATAATTGTTTCAAAATAAAATCTAGTGTACATCCAAGAAACAGAATTATAATTTGATTTCTTATGCTCATGGAATAAGAGCACAAAAATCCAAAACTAAACAGCAATAAAATTTTCTTTAAAAATACCCAGAACGCTACTAAGCTTTTAGCCACATACACATGTATTGTTTGCTAACATAAGTGACAAGCTTAAGAAAATAAGCTTGAAAGTGACAGTCGTGAAAGTGGATAAGTTTCACAAGGGAAGGGAAAGAAAAGAGCTGGAGAGTTAGATCACAGGTGTCAAAGCAAAAGTTACACCGGTTATTGCTAAACAAGGAAGGAAGAATTTGTTCAAGGTTATTGCAATAAGGGAGAAGGACTAGAATGAAGTCTGAATTCAACTCTGTTGAAAGGAATCTCTCAAAAAAAAAAAAAAGAAAGAAAGGAATCTCTTAAACCCTTGGAGAACAGTGGCCCCTCATTTCCACTAATTTGTGTCACCCAACGGAAAAGTAAATTTTCTCTTTTTTGTTATGACAAAAGGTAGTTTTACCAACTGGAGCAAGGCTATAAATGAAATTAGACTCCTATCCTCCCAAATGAGTAATAGGGAAGTAGGAAAGAAGGGAAGCTATCTTACATGATGATTACCTTTCAAAGAATTGGCTCCCAGGTCCCTAAAAAACATTTTGAGTCATAAAACTGGCAAGAGGCTTTTCAGAAGATATTTCCAAGATGCAGAGAAATAATTTATAAGCATTAGGTAAATCTCTAAGAAAAGGAGAGTCAGTCGTGTCTAGAATCAGCAAGAAGACTATTAGGTTAGTCAATCTGAGGGGAACTTTAAGGCCCTCTTGGTCACAGGGCAGATTAAAATCTGAATAATATTATTAAGTGTCTTTTAACAGTGAAATGACAATGATCATTTTGATTCCAATATTGGTTCTCTACATAATTACTTTGTATCCTATTAAGACTGCCACTCCTGGGTGCATTTTACTATCAATCTATACATCTATCTTTGAACTGCCAACAATTTAGGCATTTTGAAAAAACAGGCTTCAAATGTCAATCATTATTTTTCCGCAACCATCTTTGTGAATTTAGTCATTGTTTTAAATTATTTTCCTTGCTTATCTTCAAGCAACAACTTAAAAAGTTATCGATGTCTTAATATAAGTCACTGCATATGATATGGAATTCAGTGTACAGAAAATAAAATTTAGAGGATCCCTGGGTGACTCAGTGGTTTAGCACCACCTTCAGTTCAGGGTGTGATCCTGGAGACCCGGGATCGAGTCCCACATCAGGCTCCCTGCATGGAACCTGCTTCTCCCTCTGCCTGTGTCTCTCATGAATAAATACATAAATAAAATCTTTAAAAAATAAAATAAAATTTAGTGCCAAAAGGGAAATTGTGGGAAATTAAGTACTTACAAAAGGAAATCAAAATTTTAAATTGTTCAGTCATTCTTCCAGTTCCACTGAATCATATCACTGTAATGGAACTTAAATGCTGTCTAGTCGATTATGTATCTAATGTAGGCAAAATGTAAAGCAGTGTCTACAAAATCTCCATCCCTATAGTGCTTAAAGAAGTCACTAGTGCCACTAGCCAATCTTTCTGGATTTCTTACTTCAAGACACAGTGTAGGTTTGAATTTCTCTGAACCTTTGAGGTTAGGCATGTCCATATATCTTGCTTTAGCCAATAAAATGTGAGAAATATAAGTGGTACTTGTCACTTTTGGATGAAAGCTTGTAAGAGATGAATAATTTTCCATCATTTTATTCCTTTGCTGAGGAAATCATTATAGCATGTGTTGATGTAGAGGCTCTATCTGCCCACATGTTAAGTGGTAAAAGTAAGCAGACTTCCCTGCCAGCCAGCATGGCCCATGTAGTTGTAAAACTTGTTTTAAACCACTGAGATTCTATGATTGTTACTGTATTATTACTTAATCTATCAGTTAATACCTTTGTTGTATGACCTTTTTACAGATTCTACTTTAATTTTGTGTTTCTGAGAGTCAGAAATAATGACACAATGTCTGTGTCCTGAATGGAATAATCCACCTGATATGTAAAACCAATCCTTCATAATGAGTCTAGATGCTTGGGCCTAGTCCAAGTCATTGGGTCAGAAAACATCTTTTTTCCTGATCAATCATCCTTTAGAGGTTATAATGTACATTCCTTCTAAAAGAATTTGATCATAAACATTCAGTTTTCTTATGAAAGAATTCCGTAATGTCAAATCCCAGAAAGCAAGGGTTATATCATCAGTCTATGCTCTCTCAGAGGTCATTGCTTTCCTTATTCAAATCATCTTTTTTCTCTGTGTTCCAATGAATCTTGGAGAATGACAGATATGATAAAATTACAAAGGACTTAGGCATTCAAAGATGTGATATAATGGAGCATTCTTATTTCAAAGAATGAAATAAGATAATAATTTTTCAAAGCAAAATTATTTCTTAATTTGCCTAGTTAAGAGGAGCATTCACATGGGCCTTCCTTACATTAAAGAAAACCTTCCCAAAGTTGGATTTTTTTTTCTCCTCTACAACAACAAAAACAACTACAAAACTCTAGTAAACAGCTAGAATATAGCACTCATCTAGTTAAAGATATTAACAAGGGTATTTTGCATTACATCATCTGAGATTATTCCAAAAAATAATTATCTTGACATAATTATGAAGATAGAATTTTACTAAAAAATAAATTCTGTCTCCAAATTACCATATCAAGTATTCTCATGAGAAATCTCACTTCCTCATAAGGCCATTTAAAAAAAATTTTTTTAGACAATATAGATTATTTAATGTAAATAAACAGTAATCAATAACAATAGATAAAGAACAATAGAGGCATGAAATGTTAATATCAGGTAAATATAGGCAAATAAAACACAAAGCAAAAGCATGAAAGAAAATAATACATAATAAGTTTTATTTTATGGTTTGAATCTAATATTAAGGTTCCAAGTACCAATTTGATTTATAATATTTGATTTTTAAAAATCTATTAACCTTATTATCTGGCCATATGGATGAGAGTTTATAAAACATTGAGGCACAAGGTAAGTCATGAACTTATTACTGCAAAGAAAAATGAGAAAACAAGAGTAAAAAGATAATTACACATAGAGAACAAACATATAAACATCTAACATAAGGAAAAACAGAAGATTTTTAGCCAAACACAATAAAACATTAAAATATGATCCCCTCACTGTGCAATTCCACAAAGTACTTACAAAGACTGAGAAATTTCAAGCTCTTCTGCTTTTTACAGAAATGACACAAGCAAAATAAGTGCTAGAATAAAATGTTATATGTAAATATTTTAATCAATAAATAATACATAAAGAACAATAGGAATAGGAATTCTTAATGTTAACAAACTCTGTACGACTCCCAAAATAGGAAAGACCATAAGTGAACATTTATATGGCCTTGAAAGGCTACCCCTGCTTGGTGAACTTAAGAAACGTTGCAGTTTATACACACAAAAAAAATCTGAATAAAAAATGTTTTGATTAAATAAATTATACTTTTGGTTGCAGGTCATGCAATAATATATCCCAACTAGGCTGCTTAGTATGTTATGGTTCAGAGGCATTCAAATGAAAAAAAAAAAACTGTGGAAATCATCCTCCTAAATAATCTTACACCGTTTTTCATGAGCAGATACTCAATAAACATGCAAATCCCTTAAGAAAGACAGATTTTGCAACAGACCATGGGAGAATGATATAGAACCTTTTATCAATTTCAGAGTTAAAAATAACATCATCCTGGAAATAACAGGAACACTGAGAAGAATATTTAAGATATGTAACATATAAGACAGATAAGGTAGAGCAAAAGACAACACAACTATATACTCAAGAAAATTTAAAACATGGATGAAAAAGACTATTATTATAAGATCAGGGACAGCTTAGAGACAGTTTGGAGGGGCCAAGTGTTAGCAGAAGGAAGTAAAACACAGGGGTGAAAAACATAAGAGAATGACCTATAACTCATGTTAGCCGCTGAACCGCAGATCAAACCCTTGCAATTGTGTTATAGATTATTTGGTCTGTTTTCACCAAATTTCTCCAGCAATGCTGATGAAAATTTTAAAAACACCTGAGTCAAGAGAGAAAAAAATAGGAAAAGAAATGTGTAATGATTAAGGAACAGCAAATATCTCTTTTGCTTATGTTTGAGACTGGACGCTGTCAGATGTTTTAAAAAACTGAATATCTAAACTGAGAAAAACATAATGATGACAATGACTGCATAGAAGCTAAATATTCAAGGTCTAACAGGAACCACAGGAAAGAGATTTCTAAAGCAGTATTATTGAAAACTATGCTTAAAGAGTTGGAATTGATCGACTGGAAAAGGAGTATATGGAGATCATCTCCGAGTGACCAGAGGATATATAAAAACTAGAAGCAAGCTATAAAATGTTTTTATTTTTTATTTTTTTTAAATGTTTTTAAATATAAATGCAAACTCAGGTCAGAGATTCAGTGCCTGTATAAGAAATGTATATGGAGAGGAGGGAACTAAGGAAAACAGTGTCTCTGATTAGAAATATCAGAACTTTTCAGATTGATAAAAGAATTACAGGAGGGAAGATAGTAGGTGCACTACAGTTTAAAAAATAGTTTCTTACATGTAATGAAAGGAAAAGGGGAAGAAGGAGCATAATGTTAAGGATAATGTTCTCCTGAGAGGGCAGAGATACTGAAGAATCTGCATGTATTTTAAAAAGTCCAGAAACTGTCCTTAGAAGAAATTACATTTTATAAAAGGGAAGAATGAAATAATTGAACTGAAAGCAATAACATTGGGGACTCTTTGTTCTGTTAAAATTATTTGTGCGTGAAGAAAAATTATAATACATAAAAATATTTCATTATAAATATGTGAGGATGAAATATTAATTTGAGATGAAAATTCTTTTAAAGTTATAAAATCCTGTCCAAATACAAGAATTTATTATTATTATTGTCACAAACGAGTTCCTTTTAAATTACAATTATAGCACTTCAGATGGCAAATATTTTGGGAAATGAAAATGAATAATAAAACCAAATGAAAAAGCCTAAGGAAAATTGTATTCCAGACAAGTTTTGCAAGATATTAGTTGGCATGTAACATGTCAGAAATAATTGAAATACTAGACTGTCCAAATGCATTACAGAAAGAAGAAAATGGAAACCTATGTATTTATTTCTGAAAATGTTTAAATGACTTATAGTAATTTCTATATTTTTTCAAGCCCCATGAACATGAAAATGAATTGAGCTTTTCAATTTACAAACATGTTTGGTCTCTTGATTTTGTATTAATTTTGCCATTAGTTTGAAAAACTTCTTAATATTCCTCAACCCTAATATTGTTAAGGATGTGTGTGTATGTGTGATGTGCATGTGTTGTCTCCTTAAATCTATATTTCATAAAAACTAACCTGCCTTAAATCATTGAAATCACATTAAAAGCAAAATTATAATGTATTGACTTCATTGAATCCAGACAATAATATTTGAATAATATTGTTTTATGCCACAATAGTCCACTTTGGCCTTCCAAATTTCGATTTATGACAAGTTATAATTATGAGTCAATCACCTAGGGTCTTGAAGCTATTTAATACAGAACAAGGACTTTACCTAGGGTTTTAGATTCCTCTTTCATTGTTTTTTCTTCAACATCAAAATGTCATTCATCTCTTGGTCAGTGATATCCAACTACAAATTTATTAACTTCTGTTAAGGTAAAATATTTGTAAATGAACTTGACATTGAGATACAGAAATCTATCAACCAGACAAAATGAGCAAACTTCTTATTAACTCTGTATAGAAAAGGAATAAAATTCAAAGGTCATCTATCTTTGATATACTTGCTGATAGATTAATTTACTTAATACTTAATGGTGCTATCATTTATTAAATGTAGACTGTATTCTCTTAGCACTATAATCGCAGACTTGGGTGAGGCAAATGATGCTGTGAACATTTTACATATACCGCATTTGATTTTGACCTTAAAATTAAGCTCAGATATAATTTTTGTCTCAATTTTATTTATTTATTTTTTAAAGATTTTTAATTTATTTACTTGAGAGAGAGAGAGAGAGACAGAGAGAACATGAGCAGGGAGGACGGGAAGAGGGAGAGGGAGGCTCAGACTCCACACTGAGCAGGGAACCCCCCAGTAGGGCCAAGGCTTAACTGACTGAGCCACCCAAGAGCCCCTTTGTCTCAAGTTTTAAGATAAGGGAAGTGAAATTGAATTATTTTAGTTTAGACCAGTAATCATAAATCTGGTCTTGTCTATAGTGAAATGTTGAAGATTGGTGAAGGAGAGGTAAGCAGAATGTAGAGAGATTCCCAGACACCAGTAAAGCTGCCCTTAACCTTTGAAGCAAACCCCGCAGAGCTATCTTTCCTAATAGAAGCATATTGAGATCATTAGTGCATCATAGTGAGTACTGGGTAGCTTTGTTTACCCCTCCAGATCCACTCTTCACCCTTCCCCTCCCTGCTTTGTGTCAGGAGAAGTTGATCTATCTATGGTTTACATTAGTGAACTTCTCTGCCCTCTGGGTGTTCACTGGGTTCAACAGAGAGCATTACGAGGATGAAGGAGAGTGAGTGAGGTCTGGCAATGTACTTGTCTTCTTCTGGCATGCGGGCAGGGTCACAGTTATCTGCCTGAGGCCCCTAGTGAGGGGGGAGCCTTCAGTCATGCAGTCCTCTCCACACGGCTACCCCTGATTGTGGTTCTAGTCACTGCTTTCTCTCCCGACCTTGGTGTGTCCCTGCAGCCCAGGACTCTAAGCTGAGAAAGGGGATGGTCTAGTGAGGCCGAAGAAAGGACCCGGACACAGTGATCAAGACACAGGGTTATGAGGAAACTTACAGGAAATCCAGGAAATCCAGGAACAGCCAACTGACAAAGTATCGCCTGCTGGGATCTACATGCAGCAAGCTCTTGTGGTCGCAACCTGGCCTAGCAGCTATTTGTAGCCCTTCCCCTCCTTGCCCTGCCAGCGCTCCAAGGAGACGAAGGCCTGCAGTCTGGACACTCTTCCTTACAAAGGAGATGCCCCAGGTTGGCCACACCGGGGTGGGTCCCTGACCTTGGACACTGAACAACATGTTTCTCCACATATCCTGGTTTATGGGAATATAGAGGGAGGATGGGATGTCCACATTCTCAAGATGGTGATTAACAAGGGCATTCAGGGTGTGTTTGTTCAAACCAGTTATCCATTTTTATCTACACCAGCAAGGATCCTGAGCAATATACAATAGAAGAAAGGTGAAAAAAGTGCTCTAAACTCTTCAGTAGTCTATAAGCTCCTTAAGGAATAGAAAGTATGCCTTTCATTTTTTATTTATTTATTTATTTTTGCTTTGAGGCCTAGCCTTTGTCTAGTACACGACAAGAAATCAATATATTTTCTTGCTGTTCAAAGTCACACCTCTAATTGGGTTCTGCTTTGGTTTAAGTGGGATGCTTAGAAGTTCAAAGGATAAAGAGGAAACCTGTTAAAATAAGTCCATTAAGATCATGATATATTTATAATCATTATGTAAATAATACAAAGTGGACATTTGACAAATATATATGCCAAGATTCCAAAGCACACACTATAGCATCTTATCAACATCATCTTTGAATCACAGCATAAATATCATCTGCTTGTTAGTTAGATATATTTCAAGGTTAATATCTGTTTTTATAGAGGTATCATAACCCTTTTCAAGCAGATCCTTTGCATCTTTTAATGCCTCTACCACTTCTAGGATAAGGTCTGCCATGAAATTAGAACATTTATCCAAACGATGTTTTTCCCATTACTATTCTAGAGTGGTAATGGAAACATGTTATAATTTTCATGGGTATTTTGAAATGAAACATTACTAAAATTGGTATGTATTAGATTAGGTAAGTATAAGGTACATGCTTTCACATCGTCTATGCTATCATTATATTAATTAACATTTTTAAAAACCATATTTATTTATATTTCAGTATTCTTAAATGAAATTCAAATTTTCAATTCAGTACAAATAAAATTACTTTTTTCTTCATTTCTGTTTATTTTTCCCATTTATGTTTTTAGGAATTATTTAATTCAATTTTCCAAGATCAAGCCTCTTTTCTTTTTACAGATAAATCCTCAAAGAGAAATACTTCTTAAGGCTCGCAAATGAATATTTTAACCTTTCATGATGGGAATATTTATCATGAATCTGACATGAGTTTTTAGAAACTTTGAATGGGAAATTGAAAACCTTTTATGATCTAACCCTATCACAAATGTGTATCAATAATAAAATACCATTTCCAAGTAAAGCTGAAAAAAATGAAAAAATATAATAATTTAATTTCACTGACAAATAGTCACATCCTTGGAAGTTTATTTTCCTTTAATTTTAATTCTATAAGAAATAATTCAAGTAAAAAATGTATTCATAGTCATCCAAATCCAGAAATCTATAGGCTTTTATAATGTGGAAAACATCTCATTACAAACACCAAAAACATGCTGAATAAAATAGAACAAAAACTATTTTAAATGCATAGATGAACTTAGAAAATATGAGATAAAGCTTCATGTCTCAGAAAGAAGAAAGATCTGACTACTAGACAAGCAGGCATTTTGTTTGAACCTGTTGCTAAATTGGATAAGCATTTGGGAGGAAAGGAAATTGTTACCTACATCCATTGCACGAGGTACATATTTTCATAGTCATGCACATATAAATTTATGGTTTTTATTTTTTTTAATTTTGAGGTAATTGTGAAGTCACATGCACTATATACAATGTTATAACCAGAATATTGCACTGATACAGCCAAGGCAGAGAATATCCACTACCATAAGGATCCCTCATGTTGCCCTTTGATTCATAAACCTGCCACCACCAATTCTTTAAAATGTGGTTGCCATTAAATTGTAATCCATATCCATAATTTTGTCATTTCAAGACTTTTACATATGGGATTGTACTTTTGTACTTATGTACTTACTTTTGGGATTGCCTCATATTTTATTTTACTTAATTCTTCAGAGGCTCACCCTGGTTACTGCACATATCAATAGTTTATTCATTTTTATTGTCAAATAGTATTCTATGATATAATGTGCCCATGGTATAACAGAATAATGTTAAATTATTCTATTAAATTCTATCATTGTATCAATTATATATTTATAATTATGTAATTCATTATATATAAATATATTTATAATATAATTAATATAGTAATATATTATATTAAATATATTATAACAGGATAATATTAAATCATCTTATTAAAAAACAGCTGCACTGTTTCTAGTTCTTTTGTTTGTTTGCTTGTATTAAAGATTTTATTTATTCATGAGAGACACAGAGAGAAAGGCAGAGACATAGAGGGAGAAGCAGGCTCCCCATAGGGAGCCTGATGCGGGACTTGATCCCCAGACATGGATCACGCCCTGAGCTGAAGGCAGATGGTAAACAGCTGAACCCAGGTGCCCCTAGTTTTTTGTTATTATGGATAAAGTGGCTATAAACATTCATTTACAGATATTTGGGTGAGCCTAAGTCTTTAATTGTTCAGGAAAAAATGCCTAATAGTGTAACTGTTGGATTGTATAGTGGTTTTGTGTTTAGTTTCATAAGAAAGTGACTATAGTAAGCAATAAAGTACTGTGCACTTAACACTTGTTAAGAGAGTAGATCTGGGACTGTGCCATGTTCTATACACACACCAGAAACACATTAGTAATCTAGTTTCTTTGCATCTTTGACATCATTTGCTATTATCACTATTTCTTTAAATTAGCCATCTTGATAGGTGTGCAGCAGTGGTTCATTGTGGGTTTAATTTACATGTTGAGCCTCTTTACATGTGCTTGAGTTTCCATCTGTATGTCTTCTTCAGTGAAATATCTTATCATGTCTTTTCTCCATTTTAAAGGATTTTTTTCCTTTTTTTTTTTAAATCTTCCTTTGACTTTTTTTTTTTTTTTTTGGAGTAGAGTGATACACAATGTTACATTAGTTTCAGGTGTACAATGTATGGATTTAGTTTCTCTATATGTTGTGTTATGCTCACCACAAATGTAGCTACCACTTGTTGCATTTGTAGAGTTCTTTATATGTTCTCAGTGCTAATCTGTCATTAGATATGATAGATAGATAGATGATAGATGATATCTAAATGTCATTAGATATTTTGCAAATATCTCCTTCTGTTTAATTTGTTTTCATTCTCTTAATAGTCTTTCTCAGAGAAAACGTTTTTAATAGTACGAAATTCAACTTTTCAACTTTCCTTTCTTTTATAGATCATGCTTTTGGTGTCAAATATAAGAATTCTTTATCTGGTCCTGGATTTTTTTTCTCTCTCTCTCTGTTTGTTTTCTAAAACACTTATAGTTTTATATTTTATATTTAAGTCCATGATCTACTTTGAGTTACAACATTTTCAGTGGTTGTTCTACGCATCTAGTACTCCAGGAGAAATGGAAGCCACCATTTCCCATTCTGTCTCTGTTCACACCTGAGGAGATGTGCTCCTTGTCACTGCTGAGTAGAAGTGAAAGTTCCAGCTTCTTTTTTTTTTTTTTATTTATGATAGACACACAGTGAGAGAGAGAGAGAGAGGCAGAGACATAGGCAGAGGGAGAAGCAGGCTCCACGCACCAGGAGCCCGACATGGGATTCGATCCCGGGTCTCCAGGATCGCGCCCTGGGCTTTGGCCGCTGTGCCACCCAGGGATCCCAAAGTTCCAGCTTCTTGCATGTTTTCTCTTGCTTTGAGCACATACACATACAAACACTATGTGTATATATTTATAACTAAAAACATAAATAAATGAAACTCTAATAAATAATATTCGATTTAAAAATTTATATTTTTTCAAAGAGTTAAATAAATTATCTAGAAATAAAGGCCACCTCCCTGAAATTTGAAACTCCACCAAGGATGCTGTAAACTGCAATTTAGAGTAAGCTAAAGAGAGATTATATAGTTTAAATGATAAAGCTGGGGAAAATATCCAGAACTGATTATAGGAAAATAAGGAAATAACCAAAAAGAGATTAACAGATTATATAAATGAAATTTAAAGATTAATTATGAGTAATAGTATCTCTAAGGATAGACAAGAATAGAAATATTAGAATTGAGCAACATTCAAAAGACAGAACAATATACTTGGTGTTGACCAAAATCATGAATGAAATTTCTGAAGCAGAAATCTTGAGAATAAAAATAAGAAGCAATCACACTTGGAAAAAGTCCAATCAAATTGGAGAAAGTGAACCAGAAAACAGGATGAATATGTACTTGATTCAAATTTGTAGATGCTTTCGTGTATATGCACTTAAAAAATTTCCAGCTACATATGGTAAATGGAGTACATGTCCAAATACAGATTTGAAAGGGTACATGAACCCTGATGTTTATAGCAACATTATCAACAATAAGTAAACTATGGAGAGAGCCAAATGCATCAACTGATGAATGGGTAAAGAAGAGGTAGTACACACACACACACGCACACACACACACAACGGAATATTACTCGGCCATACAGAAGAATAAAATCTTACCATTTGCAATGAAGTAGATGGAGCTATTTTGCTAAGTGAAATAAGTCAATCAGAGAAAGGCAAATACCATATGATGTCATTCATATGTGGAATTTAAGAAACAAAACAGATGAATATTTAGGAATGGAGAAAAAGAGGAAAGAGAGAAACAAACCATAAAAGACTCTTAATGATAGAGAACAAACTGAGGGTTGATGGAGCGAGGTGGGTGGGGGATTGGCTAAATCAATGATGGGTATTAAAGAGGCCCTTGTGATGAGTACGAGGTATTGTATAAAGTAATGAATCACTCCAGAAGCCAGTATTGCACTGTTTAAGTAATTTAAAAAAAAAATCTGCTTAAATACATCATGATTAATTTTCCACATTTCAAATAAAGTAGAAAAGAATGCTTTCTATTTAAAAGAAGTCGGGATCCCTGGGTGGCGCAGCGGTTTGGCGCCTGCCTTTGGCCCAGGGCGCGATCCTGGAGACCCGGGATCGAATCCCACATCGGGCTCCCGGTGCATGGAGCCTGCTTCTCCCTTGCCTGTGTCTCTGCCTCTCTCTCTCTATCTGTGTGTGACTATCATAAATAAATAAAAATTAAAAAAAATAAAAGAAGTCAATGTTCATGCATACCTGGTTCTCTTTTTTCTTCTGTGTCTATGGAGACTGGAAATTTTCTGTTCCTCAAAATTTTGGTGAGACTATATGTGTTTTTCAGAAAAATGAAATATAAGCAGACATAGTACATCTCACTTCATAGTGTAAACACTTAATTTCCAAGGTCTCTGCTATGTATGTACTTGCTGGTTTCCTGCCCTAGTGATGGTAGAAGTACATGTTAATATGGAGGTTCCAAATGACTGAGCAGCCTAGGATGCAGAGGTAACACATGGAGAGCAACAGCTCTGGGGAATGACCCTGATGAACTGGTAGTGAGTGAGAAACACATCACTGATGTAAAAAGCCACTGTTCAATTGCCTGGTGGTAGGGAAGTTCTATTTTTGACTTTTTGAGAAACCTCCATAGTGTTTTCCAGAGTGGCTGCGCCAGTCTGCATTCTCACCAACCTCGTAAGAGGGTTCCCATTTCTCCATATCCCCACCAGCATCTGATGTTTCCTTGTGTTGTTAATTTTAGCCATTCTGACTGAGGTTAGGTGATATATCATTGTGGTTTTGATTTGCATTTCCCTGATGATGAGTGATGTTGAGCATCTATTCATGGATCTGTTAGCCATCTGTATGTCTTCTTCAGGAAAGTGTCTACTCCTGTCTTCTGCCCATTTCTTAACTGGGTTATTTTGGGGGAGATGTTGAGTCTTTTAAGTTCTTTATAGATTTTGGACACTAATCCTTTATCCGATATGTCATTTGCAAATATCTTCTCCCATTCTGTAAAGCTGCCTTTTAGTTTTGTTCATACTTCTTTGTCTGTGCGAAGCTTTTTATCTTGAAGTCCCAATAGTTCATTTTTGCTCCCCTTGTCTACAGCAATGAGCCTAGTAAGAAGGTCCTATGGCTGTGGTCAAAGAGATTGTTGTCTGTGTTCTCCTCCAGGATTTTTTTTTCCTCCAGGATTTTTATGGTTTTCTGTCTCATTTGTAGGTCTTTCATCCATTTTGAATTTAATTTTGAGTATGGTGTAAGAAAATGGTCCATTTTTTTATTCTTCTGCATGTTGCTGTCCAGTTTTCTCAACACCATTTGTTGAAGAGACTGTCTTTTTCCCATTGGATATTCTTTCCTGCTTTGTGGAAGAGTAATTGATCTTATCCTTTTAGGTCCATTTATGGGTTTTCTCTTCTCTTCTATTGATCTATGTGTCTGTTTTTGTACCAATACCATACTATCTTGATGAATAGAGCTTAGTAATATAGCTTGAAATCTGGAATCATGATGCCTGCAGTTTTGCCTTTCTTTTTCACAATTGCTTTGGCTATTCAGGGTCTTCTGTGGTTCCATACAAATTTTGGGATTGTTTGTTCTAGCTCTGTGAAAAATGATGATAATATTTTGATAAGAATTACATTAAATCTGTAGATTGTTTTGGATACTATAGAAATTTTAACTATGTTAATTTTTCCAATCCATGAGAATGGAATGTTTTCCTATATCTTTGGGTCTTCATCACTGTCTTTCATAAAAGTTCTATAACTTCAAGTGGCTTTTTTTAAACAACAATTACTCTTAGAATAGATTGAGTCCTTTTAAATTTCATACTAATGTTTGGCTTCAGCTCACAAAAATGTTATTTAATAATTAGTTTACTCATTATTTATTTTCCATCTACCATTTTATTTTTTGAATATTATTATTTTAATATTAGGTCTGCTAGATCTGTCCTCAATACCTTCATTTTTCCCTGCATAATTCTATCTCTCAATAATTTTGCTATGTATTATATTTTTTCTATTTAATTTTTTTAGAAGATTTTATTTACTTATTTTAGAGAGAGAGAGAAAAGGCAGAGAGCACAAATAGGGGGAGGGAGAGGAACAAGCCGACTCTGTGCTGAGCATGGAGTCTGACATGAGGCTTGATCTCAGGACCCTAAGATCAGAACCTGAGCCAAAATCAAGAGTCAGATGCTTAACCAACTGACCCATCCAGGTACCACTTTATTTAATTTTCTAAAATACAGCATACAGAGGTTGAAAGAGATCACCAGCAGTATCTAGTTTGTTAAACTGAATACCTTGTTTCCTGGAACTCTACCTCTGGGAAATTTCACATGAGAGAGAAATACTTTGCTTAAATTACTCTTTTTTGGAGACTTGTGTTAAGGACAGTTGAATCAATTACAGTTTTAGCCTCCATCATTCTCTTGATAATTGCTAAATTTCACCATTTTATGTACAAATAGCCAAATGGATGATGGGGAAGAACAAGTGTGCCCCATTTTATGACCTGCCACAAAACAATCCTACTTCTGTCTCTATATCTTTGTATTCTACACCCAATACAAGGGAGTGTGGAAAATATTTTTTCTAGCCAATATAAATGTGTCCAACTACACACTGCAGTTTTTATTCTGTTAAATATCAGGAGGAAGGAGTGGATATTAGGAAAATCTAGCACATTTTCTGCCATAATGTGTTTGGAAGATTAAATCCCAAGAAAATTATCTTATTTGTCCAATAGCCTATTAAATAAAATTATTTTCTTTTTTTTTTTTTTTTTTTTATAAAATTATTTTCTAACATAAAATTTCACTACTGGTGAATCATGAAATTTAGTTTAAAAATACATGCATAAAATGTGAAAATTATTAGTAATACTCATTACAAATTATATTTATCTGTAATATGCACTGTGTTATCTGTTACCCAAAACTAAAATGGATTGAATGAGGTATCAGCAACAGTAAGTGTTATCCTTTGCAAAATATTAATAATTAATCACAGAAACTTATTTTTGGCCCTGTTGCTATTGTCCATGCAGTTGCAATTTTATCAAATTTCACCTGCCAAAAAAGTCATGCATCTAGTACAGAAGTATGTTTATTGGTTATGAGTTTTTTTCCTGTGAAAAATATTGACACTTCTGTGTGGAAGTCCTATAGTTATGTATGTTTGTGAGACAGACTACTTTATTTAAGAATGAAAATGAAAATAAATGAAATTCTGTGTGCTTTATGATATATAAATAGGGAAAATCTGCTATAATTAGACAAAGAGTGGATTTTGAAATCAGCCAGACTTACATTTGAAATGAAGTTCTATATGTACTATCTGTGTCCATATGACACCCTAAGCCTTAACTTCATCTGTAAAATGGAGTTCCGGGATGCCTGGGTGGATCAGCAGTTGAGCTTCTGCCTTTGCTCAGGATATGATCCCGGAGTCCTGGGATCAAGTCCCACATCTGGCTCTCTGCAAGGAGGAGCCTGCTTCTCCCTCTGTCTATGTCTCTGCCTCTCTCTCTGTGTGTCTGTCATGAATAAATAAATAAAGTCTTTAAAAAATAAAAATAAAATAGAGCTCCTAGAAATTACCTCATTGAGTGTTACAATAATTAAATGACATAATTTATGTAAAACACCTAAAACAATGATTGGATGGACTGTCACTTCCTCCTAATTTTTATGGCAAAACAGATCAAAGTAAGGAATATTTACTTTGTATTCTTAGTCAAGCATCAAGCATTAGCAATATCATTATTGTGGACTTCTTTCTGAAGAAATGATTAAAAAATAAGGAACTCAACTTCAATGATAAAAAATCCATACATTCACAGGCATCTGAAAACCTATCTTGCATAAAAAACAGCACATGACTAATTTAAATATATGCATCCACATCTGAGTATATATTTATATACATTAATCCAATCTAAATTAAGGACCTCCATTGATCTAATCTCCTGTAAGTTGTAAGATGAAATGTTAAAATTGCAATATTCTTATCACTGGCTTCACCTCAGAATCATCCATATCCTTAAAAAGAAATAATGGACTACTGCTTCTGAATAAGATGAATTAATAATGACTGGATATACCCTCTTGTCTGAAACACCCAAAACACAAAATATATGAAACAATGGTTTTCAAGACATTGGGATTATTAAAAATCAGTGATTACCAAAAGATAGAAAACAAATAAGATGATCACAGTACTGTTACACCTTACGCCCTTAGGGGGTTTCCATCTATGACAAGGGAAGTCAAACCAAGCAGAGCATGGTCAACTCCCAGAGTTGAGAAGACAGGGCAGAAAGTCCGAAGAGACTGAATTAGCTAGAGTTTGCAGGATATGTTATGGGTTAGGATAAAACAAGCAGAGAGAGAACTCTGAGGTCTACAAAGCTGCCATCTTCCCTCCACATCATGTGAGGAAATTACAGAACGTGGGGGAAAACATACCTGAAGGGATCCTTAGTGCTCACACTGGGTTGGGAAATTGCCTCTTCCCACCAGCCAGACTTGAAAATCTCATGTGTCAGTGGGCATTATCTGGAGCATGCAGGACGAGAATAATGAGCCCTAGGCTGATTATTGGTCTAGTTCTGCCTCTACCAACTCCACCTCTCACCCAACAAAGTTTAAAATGAAGACACAAAAAGATAAAACTTCTTCTAAGTAACTTAAAAACATTCCAGTAGAAACTCAAGACTATATAGGATTTTTTTTTTAAAGATACCAAAAAGGGTAAAATTCACAAACTCTGCAAACCAATGGAAAAAAAAAATGGCTAGGCATGCAAAGATAATGGAAAATGAAATCCATAATGAGGAACAAATTTAATCAATCCAGCACCAACCCAGAATTGACACAGAATATAGACTTAACAGAAAAGAGCATTAGAGAGAGTAATTGTTATCACGGTATTCTAAATGTTCGTAAGTTTTAGTAGAAGCATGAAAAAGCAAAAAGTACAAATCATATTTACAGATAAAACCTCAATGAGTGTGATAAAGCATACATGGGTAGAATTAGTAGCAGATTAGAGGTTTTAAGGATTAATAACCTTGAACAAACTTCCAATTAATTTACAGGTCAAGAAATTAGTCAGTATTTTAAACTGAAGGAAAATGAAACATCCAAATTGATCAAATGTAGAAGAAATAGAGGAAACCCAAAAGCTTTAAATAAATCTATTAAAAAAGAAAAAAGCCACAAATCAATAACCAAACATCCTCCTTAATAATTGTGACTAGAAAAGCAAAGTAAAACCAAGGCAAGCACATAGAAGAAAAATATGAGTTAAAAAAATATAAACCATAAAAATAATAGAGAAACAACAATGAAACTAAGCTTTTATTCTTAGAAATAATCAATAAAAATCAATAATCCTTTAGAATGATCAAGGAAAGAAAGGATGACACATATTTAAGAAAACATGGAAGAAGAGAATGTTACTAGCTAATTTATAGTAATTAAAATATTTATAAGGGAATATTATGAGCGAATTTACACCAAGTAGATGACTTAACCAAAGTAGAAAAATTCCTAGAAAGATACAAATTATTAAAACTAATTAAATATGAATTGAAAATCTTAATAGCCTTATAAAAAGTGATGGAATTGAATTAGTAATTTAAAATATTTCAACAAATAAAAACCTGAGCCCAGGTGGCTTCATTGAGAATTTAATAAGGAAATGATACAGATTATACATAAATTTATTCAGAAAATAGAGAAGTGGTAAATACTTCTTATCTGTCTTAGTTCAGGCTACCATAACAGAATACCATAGACTAGGTGGCTTAAACAACAAACCATAATATCACCACTATAATGGGGATTAGAATTTCCACATGTGACATTTGGGAGGACACAAACATTTAGTCCATAGCAACGTCCTAATCTGTGGGTTTAGTATTTACTCTGATAGCAAAACCAGAGAAACGCATCTCAAAAAAAGAAAATTACAAATGATTATCATTCTTGAATATAGATAAAGAAAATCCTTAACCAAATATTAGCACATTGAAAATAAGAATTTATAAAAACTATTATATATTTCTTATAGAAGAATATCCAATTATGTAGATATATACCCACCTCCCACCCACGAGCTGGGCTTCTCCACCTTGACTCTCCCTTGACGGTGGGCTTAACTTTGTGACACACTTTCAAAGTCGAGAGTAAGAAAAGAGAAAAAGTCACTTTGCAATGGAGAAAACTAGGAAGCTACATTAAATAAGTGATGGTGGTTGACATCATCAGTGATGTTATATATATATACATAAAATGTGTCCTCTGATGTGCAACAAAGACATTTGACATTCTATAAGATATCAGGTGATAATCAGCTTTTAAAGGATTTTACCTGGCTAATCACTGTGCTGTATTAGGTATTACAAGCTACTTTCTGCTACCGTAGCAACCCCAGAAATGTCAATAGGCTAACACAAAAGATATTAATTTATATTCAATAAAACTCTAGTATCATTGCAAATTTTTTTTTTCATAGCAACTCTTCTCTGTGCAAGAACTCAGGCTCCATTGATCTTGTGGTACTATCATCCATCGCGAATCTTTTCTGATTTTTGCAGAAATGAAGGGAATAATAAGCACCTTAAGACCAGCAATTACGTATTTTGTAAAAAATATCGCCTCTGCTCACAACCCATTAACCCTATACATGCAGTGGAGAGAGTAAAATTTTTCTTCCATAAAGTTTATCCTATCCATAAAGGGAGGATACCTTTATGTGATTGAGCCCTAGAAGTATACACTAAAAATGTCCTTAAAATTCTGTAAGGATGTAAACAAACGTCCAATTAAAATGTGTTTGCTACTTGTTTGTGTCATAGAAACATTTTATGGCCAGTGTCCATTTATGGTTTCCTCTCCATACAGTTGTTTTAGCTCCATCCATAGGTTGAGTTCTAACAGCTGTCTGAGGATATTCTGGTTCTCAGGCAGAGGTATTTAGTTTTTGGGAATCCCTCTGGGATTCTATATCAAACCTATTTTGTTTAGTTCTTTACTGTTTGTTTGTTTGTTTGTTACTCTGGTGCTGTCTTCACATACTTTTTTTTTTTTTTTAGATTTGAATTTCCATCTTATTCTTACACTCATTATTAAGTTTCCATTGAAAAAATATATTATGCACACACAATAACAGTCTGGGAAACATAATGGGATAAAAATATTTAAAATAGCTTTGAAAGCATAAAGACCTAGCAATAAAATTCAATGAGAACCGTGAAGCAATTTGGGGAGAGGGAAAGCTTTAAAGTTCTACTGAGAGAAATTAAATAAAACATAAGTAAATGTAAAAACATATCCACTCATTCAATATGTAGGAAAGGTATTATGAAACAGTAATTTGTCTTTATATTGATCAATATATTGAGTGAAAGACCTCTGGCTTTCCTGACCAAATACTGATTTATTGTATTTTGATGGCTGTTTTCCTAAACTCAAGTCAAGGGTAATAATGGAAACAAGAGGATGGTTGGAGCCGAGATTGATGGAGCTGAGAAACTTACTTTAAAACTGAACAATCCTGAAGAGATGGAGGCAGGTGATTCTCAGCATGGTAGAGAAAGAAATAGCAGCCCAGAGCAGAAGCAGGAAGGGCACTCAGGTAAGAAGAAACTTTGTTTTGTCTCTGGGTAAAGAAGCTGAGAAGAGTCATGACAGAAGAGGAATTGGTTTTTTTCTTCATTGAGTAAGGTTTGTTCTGTTTAGTATTATTGAAGACCACGGTGTATTATTTTTCCAACTGTACATATAATATAGGTGAAAAATTCCCAACATAGTTTTGTGACCCTTATCATTTTACATGAGTCCAGATCTTTCTTATCTTTATAGATTCACGTTACTTCTTATATTTTATTCCATTCTTTCTCCAATTTTTAAAAATTTCATTTAACATTAAGATATTTCTCAGAAAATAAAATATAATATAATATAATAAAAAGAGATTTCTCAGGATTAGTGTATTTGCTTGCTTAGGAGAGGAGGCATTTTCTTCCTCACAGGAAGTATTTGAATTTCAGGTTTTCATTTAAAATTTTCTCATCTATTTTGGACTGCATTTCCTTAACTGGTTTAAATTATTAAAGATGAAAATCAGGAGCCCTACATTATTTTTCATAATCTTAGGAGCCAGTTATATCCTTTAAACAGACTATGAACTGGACTGGAACTTTTCATAATGTCTGGAAATGGTCATAATGAAAGTAGAACACATTCTGATGTATGGCTATAATTGTAGGTATTTCCATGGAAAAGAATCTTTTTTTCTTCCACTAAGCAATATGGTATTGTCTTTATAAAAGAGCCTTAGGGACATCAATAATTAACTTGTAAGGAAAATGGCATTGTCTATGACAAGTGGATGAACAGAACAGCAAGCCACATTGTAGCATTGAGACACCACAATGTATTAGTCTGAAGCTATTTCACTTACTCTCCAAGTTTCTGCAGAGATCTGCATTATTTCAGAATTTCTGGGTATGTTATCTTTCAAGTTCTACAAAAAGTCTTTGTTAACATACTGACATAGTCCATTCTTACTGTCAGGTTTGCAGTATTAAAAATTTATAGTTAAAAAACTTAGAATTATAGCTGTCCGAAACTTTACCAATGACAGGAAAAAAGAAGATACATCCTTGTACATTACACTAGTATTATATGTAGTCGGTAAGAAATAGAGCCAAAGCCTTTTTTATAATCAGGTCTTTGGGTTCCTGTATAGTTAGCTTATAGTTAGCTCTATTCTTAATACTTCCTAATATTAAAAAATCAGAAATTAATTAGTATGCATCAACTCATTTTCCCAATAAAAATTAGCCATGCTATAGAACAGTTAAAACAATACACACTGAAGTTGAACAATTACAGGTCAAATATTCGCCACCTTATTCCAATTAAAACATATCCTGCCTTATTACTTATCATAATCACTACTGCATTCACAAATATAAGATCATATATATATATATATAATTTATATATGTTAATATATGTGCATATATTTCTAATTATTTTTATTTTAGATATTTTTAAATGTAAATTAAATTTGCCAACATATAGTATAACACCCAGTGCGCATCCCTTCCAGTGCCTTCCTTAGTGCCCATCACCCAGTCACCCCATCTCCTCACCCCCCTCCCCTTCTGCAACACTTTGTTTCCCAGAGTTAGAAGTCTCTCATGGTTTGTTTTCCTCTCTATTTTTCTCCACTCAGTTTTCCTCCTTTCCGTAATAATCCCTTTTATTATTTCTTATATTCCACACAGGAGTGAAACCATATGATTTTCTCTCTCTGATTGACTTACTTCACTCAGCATAATACCCTCCAGTTCCATCCACGTCGAAGCAAATGGTGGGTATTTGTCGTTTCTAATGGCTGAAGAATATTCCATTGTATACATAGATCACATCTTCTTTATCCATTCATCTTTCGATGGACACCGAGGCTCCTTCCACAGTTTGGCTATTGTGGCCATTGCTGCTATAAACATCGGGGTGCAGGTGTCCCTGCGTTTCATTGCATCTGTATCTTTGGGGTAAATCCCCAACAGTGCAATTGCTGGGTCGTAGGGCAGGTCTATTTTTACCTCTTTGAGGAACCTCCACACAGTTTTCCAGAGTGGCTGCACCAGTTCACATTCCCACCAACAGTGCAAGAGGGTTCCCTTTTCTCCGCATCCTCTCCAACACTTGTTGTTTCCTGCCTTGTTAATTTTCCCCATTCTCACTGGTGTGAGGTGGGATCTCACTGTGGTTTTGATTTGTATTTCCCTGATGGCAAGTGATGAGGACATTTTCTCCCGTGCTTGTTGGCCATGTGTATGTCTTCTTTGGAGAAATGTCTGTTCATGTCTTCTGTCTATTTCATGATTGGATTGTTTGTTTCTTTGCTATTGAGTTGATAAGTTCTTCATAGATACTGGATACTAGCCCTTCATCTGATACGTCATTTGTGAATATCTTCTCCCATTCTGTAGGTTGTCTTTTAGTTTTGTTCATTATTTCCTTTGCTGTGCAGAAGCTTTTTATCTTGATGAAGTCCCAATAGTTCATTTTTGCTTTTGTTCTCTTGCCTTCATAGATGTATCTTGCAAAAAGTTACTATGGCTAAGTTCAAAAAGTTGGTTGCCTGTATTCTCCTCTAAGATTTTGATGGATTCTTGTCTCATATTTAGATCTTTCAATTATTTTGAGTTTATCTTTGTATACAGTGTAGGAGAATGGTCCATTTTTATTCTTCTGCATGTTGCTGTCCAGTTTTCCCTACAATAATTATTGAAGAGATTGTCTTTTGTCCAGTGGATATTCTTTCCTGCTTTGTGGAAGATGAGTTGACCATAGAGTCAAGGGTCCATTTCTGGGTTCTCTATTCTGTTCCATTGATCTGTATGTCTGTTTTTGTGCCATTACCATGCTCTCTTGATGATCACAGCTTTGTAATCGAGCTTGAAGTCAGGCATTGTGATGCCCCCCAGCTTTGGTTTTCTTTTTCAACATTCCTCTAGATATTCGGGGTCTTTTCTGGTTCCGTATGTGTAAAGTAGTTTTTTGTTATATAGTTTCTGAAGCATTTTTCCTTTACATGTATTAAGGTAAATTGTAAGTTAGAGAGCAAATTTAAAAAGAGAGCTCTATTCAGCTACTTACACACAAAATGAATTATAGAGGGAAAGAGAACTGGTTTTAGAAAGAAAGAAATAGATTCCTATTGGCTTCATAATATGCTTTATATTCTTTTTTTAAGACTTTTTTTTAACTGCAGTTTTAGGTTTACAACAAAATTCAGAGGAAGGTACAGAGATTTCCAATATACCCCCTGTTGCCAAACATGTATAAGCTCTCCATTGTCAACATTATTACCAGAATGATGCATTTTCACTTTGTATTATGGATTAAAAGCTCCTTCACATCTTTCCTGACTTGATAGTTCATTTCTTTTTCATACCAAATAATATTTCATTGTTGGTTTATGCCACCGTTTATTAAAAAAAAGATTTATTGATTTGAGAGAGAAAGAGAGAGAGAGAGAGAGAATGGGGGGTAGGGGCAGAGGGAGCAGGAGAGAGAATTTTAAGCAGGCTGCATTGAGTATGGAGCCTGATATGGGACTTGATACCATGACCTGATCAAGACCTGAGCTGAAACCAAGAGTCAGATGCTTAACTGACTGCACCACCCAGATGCCCCTGGATATGCCATAGTTTATTAACTAATTCACCTAATTAAGGACATCCTGAATGTTCCAAGTTTTGGCAATTCTGAATAAAGTTGCTATAGACATTCTTGTGCAGGTTTTCATGTGGACCTCGGTTCTCAGCTCCTTTGGGTAAATACCAAGGAGAGCAATTGTTGGATGGTATGATAAGAGTATGTAAGTTTTGTAAGAAACAACCAAACTGCCTTTCAAAGTGGCTATAGCATTTTCTATTTCTACTGGCAATTACTCCACATGCGTTGCTTCACATCCTTACCAGCATTTGGTGTTGCCAGTGTTCTAGATATTGACCATACTAATAGGTGTGTAGTAGTATCTCATTTTTTTAAAAATTTGAGTATAGTTGGCATACAATGTTACATTAGTTTCAACATAGTGATTCAGCAATTCTATATTATGCTATGCTCACCACAACTATAGCTTCCAAATGTCTTTATTGCAGTATCATTGACTATATTCCCTATGCTGTACCCTTTATTTTCATGACTTATTTATTCCATAGCTAGAAGCCTGTATCTCCCATTCATCTTCACCCACTTTGCCCATCCTCCCGCACTCCTCTCCTCCTTCAACCATCAGTTTGTTCTCTGTATTTGTGGTCTGATCTTGCTTTTCATTTGTTTATTCATTTGTTTTATTTTTTAGATTCCACTATGAGTGAAATCATATGGTTATTGACTTTCTCTGTCTGACTTATTTCACTTAGCATTGTGCTCTCTAAATCTATCCATATTGTCACAAATGATCTCACTCTTTTTTATGGCTAATAATCCATTATATATCCATTTATCTGTCTTTATCCATTTATCTGTTAAAGGACACTTGGGCTGCTTTCATATCTGTGTATCTTCTTTGGTAAGGCAAGATATTGATTTAAATGTTGGGGTTGTGTATTTAAAATATTCTTATTTATGAAAAACTTCAACTAAATTCCATAAGTTTTTTTTTTTTAAGATTTTATTTATTTATTCATGATAGTCACAGAGAGAGAGAGAGGCAGAGACACAGGCAGAGGGAGAAGCAGGCTCCATGCAGGGAGCCCGACATGGGACTCGATCCGGGGTCTCCAGGACCACGCCCCGGGCCAAAGGCAGGCGCCAAACCGCTGCGCCACCCAGGGATCCCCAATTCCATAAGTTTTATAGAAAGTGATTAATTTCCTCATTTCCTAAACATTTAAAAAGTTTTAATGTTTTAATTTAAAACTGTTTTTACTCTTGTGATGTAAAAGTATTAGAAAATATTAACATACCAAGCATTGGGATATGGACATTACAAGTTTTGAATATTTCCATAGGACCCTAGAAGGTTTACCTCATATTTGGTAATTTTGTATTTTATTTTTATAAATTTATGCTTTTATTTGTAGATATCCTTATAATTTACAATGAACTAATTAATATCAAATAAAGTTAACATTAATAGCCATATGAAATTTCATGATAATCTAGTCCAGACTCTATATAATGTTTAGTCACTTAGGTTTTATTTTTTTATTCAGAGTACTTTAAATGAAAATCAAATCAGAAATTTTAATGGGCCTTTTTCTAAGATCATATTTGTAAATTCTTATCCCTAGTTTCCACTAAATTCCTATCATAGAAATTAGTTTTCCTCTCCCTTTATTCCCATAGATATTTTATGAATCTTCATAAAACATCAAGGATATAATCAATTTACAGATACTAATAGACTTTAACTTAGCATATTTGTTCATTATTACAGATGGAGTAAAATGCTCTAAGAGTTAACATGCTAATACTGGTTAATTCTACAACCATTTAATAGCCTGGTATACAGGGCTAAAGATTTAGCAAGAGATAAACTACAGATTATGGAAAGTGAAACCTTCCTCACATAATAGAATGTATCCCTGAGTGCTAACATGGTCTTCAACAACTTCGTATTATGGAAGACAATGTGCCCATCATCCTTGCTTCCTCTGGCCTTGAGGCTATCTCACTCCACATTGGCTATGTTGACCCCTGACCTTTGGCTGTAGCTCATTAAGAAATACTGATAACATTGAAAGATCTCTTTCACTCACATGCATATTTGTTTGTGAATGTGTCCTATGCACAGCTTGTGTTGTGACTTGGTAACAAAACAAAATAAAAAGAAGCTAAATCAATTCCAAGTTACCATTGTGGTCAACCTTCAAGTCCAGGAGCGTGAATTGGGTAGAGCCAAGCTTGGAGATTGTTTTTACTTTCTTCTTTTATATTTTCAAACTTTCCCCTATTTTGTGTTTACTTTAAAGATTACATAAAATTTATTTTAGAATATGATATTAACTGATAATTACTCCAATTTTCTAGCAACCTAAAATTTCAATGAATAAAATAGTATGTGGTTTTCTTCACTTTGATGAAATCATTACTATCAAAAATTTATATTTAAATGTTCTTAATAAACATAGTACATGCCTTAACCAAATGTACAGAGCCCCCAGGGACCACTGATAGCTAATATTCCAGAGCAATTGCGGAATTGTTCAGAAATGAAATAGTCTGTCAAGAGCAACATTCCTTTCTGTTTTACTTGTCTTTCATTTTTGAAGTCAATAATCACCTTAGTCTCTTAATCTGTTTTTGTCTTTGCTTACCTCCCTGAAACTGAGACCACACTTTTCTTTCCTGGTCCTGGATTTCTTCCTATGGTTCCTGGTTTAAGTACTAAGATCATCTTGACTGATTTTCTGATGCTGAGGCCCTCTTCCTAGATTTCATCCCCTGAGTGGATGACTGCTTTGTGTCATGAGGCATGGTTCCTAACATCAGACACTTCTTTGAAGTGTTTTGATGGCATACACTGATTGAAATATTTGTAGCTAAGGGAATCACCATAACTAATAACTGCTCTCAAAATGGGCATTTGGGGTTTTGTAACATGGAATCCACTCCACTATCGTACTGCCCTGCCTCCATACATAGACTACATAATGCTGTATACTAATCTGCAAACAACTATATAGTCTGAATTTTGATTTAGTCATGATTTCAAATATTTTGTATGTGGTCACACCATGTATTAGTCCATTTGTTTGATCGATTTGAAAATATATTTGCAATATATTAGTATAGTCCAATAAAGATTGGCCACCGTTAAGGAGATTTTGCTTAGAGAATTTTGTGAAGCCTACATCCTGTCAGTCTTAGGTTATTTGTCATATGAATAATGAATTTTCATTTTTTTCCCTTCAAATAGATCTCTTTACTTATTCTTCTGTTTGAATTCTCTCTTTCTTATATAAAATGCATTGCTAAATTAAAAAATCTTGTTATTTCCACAAAATATTCTATTAATATTCACTGTAGTCATAGAGAAAGCAGTTCACACACAGTGAGATTGCTTTGTGAAGCACATCAGAATATTTTATCATATTAAGTGAAGAAAAAAGAGAATTGTGAGATTCACTTAGATTGATTTATTTTGTTTGTTGATAATAACATCAATTATCGGTTCCAGGTTGTTTTATTAGAATAAGACTTATTAGAGAGCATTGACTAACTCAGCATGTGCACTGCATGTGAAAATGAAAATGCCATTAGGAACATGTAAGAGCTTAATATTCTGCACATGCACATCAATCACTGGAAGAAGATTAGAATTCACTGTACATTCTGCAAATCTGAATCTTTAAATTGCTAATTGAACTTTAATTGGATTTCATTCTAATTTAATTGTTAACACAAATCAAAAATGTTTACTTAAATATGAGTATTTGAGAGATTTGATGGTCAAGTAATAGATTCTACTTAAGTCTATTAATTAGGCATAAGTCCCTGGTTTCTAAGGACTCAAATACTATTCAGAATACAACACCACTGAATAAATTTGGAAAATATTTTTCTGAGTCTGTAGGTGAAATCACCTTGTTCATTAAAATAGCACTGTTCGGTGAAAACCAATCACAGGGAAAGTTAAAATTACTTGTCTATTTCATATGACAATAGAAGATTTGAAAACAAAGGAAAACCAGGTTATTTAATTCTATCCCCTGTTTTGTTTCTGAAAACTTAATATTCAATTTTATTCAAATGCCAATAGGATTTTATCCAGCTCTTCTTTTTCTCTTCCTTTTTTAGCCTAGGAATTTATATTGGCAATATATTAAGAAATTCTTGGAAGGGAATAAGCAAATGTTATTAGGTATCCTGCTTAATCAAGCCAGTTTATTTAAAACAATACACTAATGTGAATTTATATATGTAGATCTAACCCCTTAAATCAACTTCCTTGTCCAGAATGTATTCAGCTGTTATTTATAATTGAGAACCTTACCTAAGACACTTACCTTCAAAGTATCAACTATTCCAGCCACAAAATTCCTCCCCTTTGAAAATGTTTTATTAAAACCTCAACAGAAATGTCGGCCCCAAAATTCATAAAAATGATGTTATAATTACAAACCAATAATTATATTATTAAGGACAATTCTGTGTTCAATAACACAATTCTGAAAATAACATTTTTCCTGTTTTGTAGATGATAAAACTGAGGCTAATAATACTAAATCTGTCTAAGATTATGATGCAGATGCAGTAATTACCTCATCAGTCCCTGGGCCTGTGCTAATGATGAAGTTCATTTTATTGTGTGGGACAAATAAGCAAGAATAGCTCCTTATGAATTATGAACTATTCCACATAAGTAACAGACACTACCAATAAACTCTGTCATAAACTGCCACTCTCAGTAATGGTGGGTTAGTATTGCTGTTTCAGCAGTTTGGGATTTTTTCTTTCCTTTTAGTAACTTCCAATCTCCTGATGCATTATTCAGGTGCATACTGCTGACAGTTTTTATGATCTGTGCATTGGGGAGGAAAGTGTCTAAGCAAGGCAGAAAGGCAGTGGAAGAGTTCAAGATGAGCCTCCTATTTCACAGTTGGTTTTGTTCTGAGATCAAGGTTATCTGGGTTCTCTCCTAACCTCCAATCTACCCATCAGATGCTATCAAATCTGCATTATTCTACTGACAAGAAGGAGCCTGGATCCTTAGTCTCTTCCTGTTATCTGTTCCCTGAAAACATGATACATGAAATATTTGCCTGCCTCCTCACGGTATATTTACATCTTTCAAAATGTTTACTTAAGCAACTCTGGGTGTTCAGATTCTGCAAAAACAAAAACAGAAACAAAACCATAACAAAAAACTGTTATGTCCTGCAAAGTAGACATCTTGAAACTTTGCCTAGTCTAAGATTTATAAGCATAGTAGCAATTCATTTGCCTTGCTGTGAGAAAAAAACAAACAACCCAAACTATTGTAAAAGTGTCCTCCACCCCAGGTAATATACAAACATGCATACCTTAGTTAACTTTCGAAAAACAAATGTCAACCAGATAAAAATTCAGAGTCCAAGAAATCATGCATACAGAAAACATAACCTCTCCAATATTTTATGTCTCAATCTTATCTTGAAGTTATCATTTTGTCTAGTTGTGAATTATTCAATCTTTAAGCTATTAAAAAGAATTATGTCAGAATGTAGTAACTTTCCAATCATTTCAGTCATATGAAGATTTCTCTGCCACTGTTTATTGGGAAAGCATCTGGTCCATGGCCATCATCTGCTGACACTTGCCAAAATGTACAATCTTCTCCTCTGGCTACTTTCCATCAGCATCTGCTCATGTTGGAATTTGCAGGAGTCAGAATCTTGATATATTGTCATCTGATTAACTAGTCTTGCCTCCTGTGACACCCAGCTCCCGTGTTCCATTTGCTACTGGATCACTGTCACACCATGCAACATTTTCTCTAGCTTACTTCTTTGCTTTTATTTGGGGCTAAAAGGAAATGACTAATCAATGGCTAGGAGCATAACTTTCTGTGAGGCTGCCTCCAGCTTCTCTACATAGATAACTCATGTAAGTCATTATATTGTGTTTTCAAATGGTCGACTTATGGTTTCATCAGTGGACTTATTGTTCTCTAGATCTTCAGTTGGGAAACAGGTCCAAATCCCTCTACTTTAATGTTTTCCAAAATTTACTGAAGGTTATAAGCCTAATCCCCTCCCTAAGGACAATCAAATAGCCTCTTCTCAGGCATGAAACATGATGAGTCTTCCTAGCAATTTTTTATTGGTCTCCCTTTCTCATCCCAGGGGATCCATCTTTTTTCATAGACTACAAAATGTCAGGAACAGAGGATTTTACTTTCTTCTACTTTATTGTTTAGGCTAGGGCTTCACTCATGAATTCTCACAAAGTGCTTTCCTTTAACATATTGCTATGGACTGAATTTTATTCCTTCCAAATATACATATTGAAGCCTTAACCCCCAGTACCTCCGTGTGTGATTGTTTTTGGAGATAGTGCCTTATAAAAGGTAATTGGGGTTAAATGAGATCATATGGGTAAGCCCAATCCAATCTTACTGGAGCCCTTACATGAGGAGGAGATTTTTACATAAAGAGACAGCAGGAATGGCCAATCACAGAGGAGATGCCATGTGAGGACACCGTGAGAAGGAGGCCATCTATCAGCCATGGACAAAGGCCACAAAAAGAACCAAATCTTCCAGCACCTTGACCTTGCACTTTTATACTCCAGAACTGTGAGAAAATAAATTTCTGTTGTATAAACCACCCAGACTGTGATTATTTGTTATGGTCCCCCTAACAAACTCATACACTAATATTTTTTATTTTGGATTTCTTCAGTCTATTTTGAATCTGAAAAGAGCATTGAACATTTTTCTTTCTTAATCATCCACAAATCAGTGACTTCTTCTAAATAAATAGGGACAAGATCATATGCCAGGAAATAGGAAAATATTAAAAAACCCTTCATTTAACATTGTGATAATTTAACACTTCATAGGTTACGTATAATAGAGTATTTATAAGTAAAAATTTGCAGTTGAATTTTAAACTATAAACATGAAATCTAACTCTGTAACCAAAAAAAAAAAATGCAGCTTATAGGACTAAAGTTACAGTATTATGTCTCAGAAATTCAGCAAGGTTCAAGTTAGCAATAACAAGTTTGGGTTCTTATATAAATTTATTAACAATCTAGCCCACTACACCTCATTAAGATTATAAAACAATACACTGTTCTCATTTACCCAGGTCTATAACACCCCAACTAGCATACAAAGTGAGCAGAAGAGTGTGAGACAGCATTCGAATGTAATTCCAAAAAGGAGGATGATGCATTTGTGCAGATTAAATATTAGGAAAACAGGATGCTCAAGAGATAGAAATCCAGATTTAAGGAGGAGATTTCTTGCATGATATGTTTTCTCCAACATTGTTCAGTGATTATTTCACATAAATTCAACTCTTCTCTACTCATCCCATGAACTTCATCTCCAACAAATCATATTTGTTAACTTTAACAAACTATATCTGGGTAGCCTCTGTGAGCATGCTGATAAATATTACGTGATATTGTGCCCTGAATAATGGCTTTGACATTCATACTGGGCTTTTGATTTTCAAATTTGGAAGTATAAAATAATATACCCAGAGGAAGCAAGTTAAGTATAAAATGGCCTTGTAGCTTGACTACAAATCTCAGCCCTTACATGACAGATCTTGTTGAGACTTGGAGGATATTGAAAAGCAGCCTTTACAAATTCATATATCATTAGCATGGAGGTAATTTTCATTGGTCAAATATAAGCAGTTACAAGGAGCACTGTGCCATTAATAAATAACAAAGAAAACTATTTTAGATAAGCCAACTTGATTTTTAAATGTATCCCTAACAGAAATGCTTTTCTTTCATCTTATGTTTGATTTATACTCTACAGATATGATTTTTCTCAAAATGAAACACAATATTAAATCATTTTCATTCTAAATGAATAACACTGAGTAACAAAGTGAGACAAAGGAGAGTTTACTTTTTTTTTTCTTCTTGGATATGGATAATTGGTGCCTGGTTTCAAATAGAGGGATAAAAGGATAATTTTTAAAGACTGAAAAAAAAAAAAAAGACTGAATGCTCCAAGAAAGTTGAATAATTTTTCTTTTGAATAAAATTTTGTTTTTACTCAAAAGTAAAAGCAACTAGAAAATAATAACCATTGGCACACTTCCAATTCTGTTTTTTCTGTACAAAGAATATTTGCTATAGAGATAATGTGATGATATTTTAGGTAAATACTTGATTTTCAATTACCACAATAGAATTATCATGAATCCAAATGACATATAATAAAATCCTGTAGTGCAGGCACTATAGGTTTATTTTAAAAGATAAAGAAGCTTGAAATAATATCCAAAGTTTCTGTTAATGCAAAATTATGGAAAATGTTAAATAGAAAATGACTGTATACTTTCAGCAAAAATAATTTGTAAAATAATTTGCAAAATTCATTGAACAGTTTGAAAGACAAAAGTAAGAATTATTTTTAGTGATATTGTGAATATCCACTTTCAGTTTAGACTCCCCTTAACTCTATTGTCTGATCTAGGAATTATGCTATTTCTTATAAATCCATATCCATATCCACAACTATGTTCATATATGGTCTTTGAAATTTGAGACAGGCTATGTCAAGCATGAGCAGAAGAGGACTAGAAACCCAGGCAAATCCATAAGTTTATATAAAGGTCATGAATCTAAAAATATACCATTATAATGCACTGAGATAAATATTATGCAGGACAAAAAACAGGATAACATAGAAGTCTGAGGAAGAACATCAAACCTAGACTTAAAAGAAACAAGAAAAGCTGCTTGGAAAAAGTAAGTTCTAGAGATATGTAGGACTAGCTATATGGACAGAGGAGAAGCATTCCTCTTAGAATAGCAGCACCTGGGAAAACTCAAACGTAAGGAAAGAGTAGCGTTTATAGGTAAAGGGGTCCTTGGGTTTTTTTATATTTGACACTTAAATTTGACTAGGCTGTGTTTTTTGAGCAACTCCAAACACCCGCAGATGCAAAATTCTCCTGGTAGCTAACACTATAGATTAGTTTAATTAGTTTTGTCTGTTGTTGAAATTTATATAAGTGAAACCATAAGGCATATACCCTTTTGAAACTGGACACTTTTGCTGAGTATTGTGGGTTGGGATTTATCCATGTTGTTGTGTGTAGTAGGTTGTTAATTTGCATTGCTATATAATATTCCATTGGATCAACATCCAGGTTTATTTATCCATTCTACTGTTGATGTGTAATTGGGTTATTTCCAGACTTGGGCTATTATAAATAATAATAATAATATATACATTCTTGTACATTTATAATGAGATCATGCTAGAGTACTTCTTAAAGAAAAAGTACATAAGATAAATACAGGGATTGCATCCATATAAATTAATAATAGAATTTGTAGACAGGTGGGAGAGAGGGATGTGTTGGTATGATATTTGACTTTTAGCAATGATAATTATTCACACCTCTCTTTCTCAAAACTAATAGAGAAATAAAACATAAGAATCATAAATAATATTCAAATGTCAAGTACTTGCAAATAAAGCTCTTTGGAAAATGAAGCCTGGATGAGTCCACACTTAGACTCCTTAATACTTTTCCTTCAATTAAACTTAACTGCTTGGTCACAGGAAACACACAGACTTTCTAAGCAGGGGAGGCATCAATTTACATCATTTTGTGCATAAAGAATCTGTATGTCTTACTGACAATCACCTCTGGAAGAAAGAAATTCTAGAAAGAACTCAACTGAAAAACACTTAGCTCTTCCTATTAAATTCAGAAATCAGAGATTTTCTTAGGATACGGAGAGGCTTTTATCTCTAGTAGTTAGTAATGGAGGGTACTCTTAATTTATGTGTCAGGGTAGAAAAGCTATTAGGGAAAAAAAAGATTTCTCCTATCAGAAGCCCCCATCAGTTTTCTTAAAGAGGCAACAGAAAGGGCAGTCAAGAGAAGAATCTCCTCTGGAAAGAAAATGGGGGAAAGAAATAAGTCTAATTTTATGTACCGTTTTAATTAAAGTCGCTAGGATTAGCACACAAAATACATGACACTCAGTTAAAGTTAAAGTTCAAATAACAAATAAATTATTCAGTGTATATAGTATCTATCTCAGCAGTGTCAGTTTGCCACGGTCAACTGCAGTGTGGAAGCAGATGATCCTCTTTTTGACGTACTGTTAAAAAATGAACATAGACTAACAGTACATCATGATGTCTTATGCCATTTACCTCCTCCCTTTATCTCATCACGTGGGCACTTTATGGTCTCACATCGTCACAAGAAGGGTGAATACGGTACAACACAGTATTTTGTGAGGGAAACCACATTCACAAAGCTTTTATTCTGGTAGATTGTTATCATCGTTCTATTTTATTATTAGTTATTGTTGTTAATCCTTTATCTGCCTAACTTATAAATTGAACTTTATCATTGGTACATATATTTAGGAAAAAACATAGTATATAAAGGATATGGTGCTATCCATGGTTTCAGCATCCACTGGGGTTCTCAGGGTGTGGGGGGAATACTGTAATTATATCTTATGCAATATTTAGGACATACTTATTTTAAAAGCAGCTTTTTAAATGTGAAATTCCTATTTAGGGGCACCTGGCTGGCTCAGCTGGAAGAGCACGCAACTCCTGATCTGGGGTTGTGAGTCCAAGTCTCATGTTAAGGGTAGAGATTCAAAAAAAAAAAAAAAAAAAAAAAAAGCAAATAAACTTAAAAAAGAAAGAAACTGATTAAAAAATAAATAAACTTCAAATGTAAATAGGTGTCCTATATTTTATCCTGCGAACCTTATTTAAGAGGTAGAGAGGTAGAGAGACGGTCCTGGGGGCTTGACAGGAAACAAATAACATAATGAGTTATTGGCATAAGGTTCAAGGCTTAATTTGATCTAAAGCTTTCTGCTGTGGATAGATTTTCTATGTTGGAATGCTTTTCAAGAAGGCAGTTGTGTTCACCAGGCCATGTCCTATCAAGAGGTTCTTTTTTGAAAAGGGAAATCTTAGCAAACTTGACCTCTAGGGAATCACCAGTGTTTGAAAAGTAAACCTTAGAACCCCTAGGAAATATTCAAGGAGAAGCTTAATGTAGTATATTCCATAAGGTAGTTAAAAGTTTCTTTTTGGCACAAAACTAGATGCAATACCACTGAGCTATTTACTTTAAAATGGTTAATTTTATATTATGTGAATGCCACCTCAACCAATTTAAATAAAAAACACTAGAGGTATTAAAACTCTTTTGGTCCTTAGTTTGTTAATATGGATACTATCTGTGAACTTTTCCTCAAATGCTCTTTCACCTGGGCATAGCATTTGCTCTATTTTGTTTTTTAATTTTCTGATTTATAATTCAATTTTTTCATCATGTCCTGCTTCTGTGCCCTTAATATTCTTATTTGTTTTCATTTTTCAGCCTCAGAACTTTCAGTTCTCCCATTTTTATATTCTGTCCTTTGGAGATATGCATGATCTAAAGAAAATATTAATTTAACTTGGTGTAAGATTACTTATAAAAGGTATTAGATAAAATTTTCATCTTTATTAATAATTAGCTCTCTTAAGAAAAAGAGACGCAGTGTCAGCCTGCGTATAGGGCTTTGTAGAAATTTGTGTGGAAGCAGCTGAGAGTTATAATGAATATATTAATACAGAGATATTGAGTATATGTTGATATTAGTCAGTGTTAACTATTTTTGGAATTTCTGAATGGCCATAAATGTTTTAAACAAAATGTTTGTATATTTTGTTTTCATGATCAAAACATAGTTTTGGTGCTAAAATACTATAGTGGAGTAGTTTGGTCCTTAAAATAAATAAACCAGTGAAAGCTATGTTTTCTGCTTCTGTCATAACAACTTGGAGGAAAATGACTAGTAGAACTGAGGCTCTGCTCTGATGAGCATGAGGGAGGGACCTTATACAACATTGCAGTAGGTGCATCACATTTATCCTATTTCACAATGCTCTGAGAACCCCAAAAGTACTTCTTGACCTCTCCCTGGTAAAGAAAGTTGATAGCATTTGTGATAATACACAGCAGTCATGAGCACCATAGGAGGCATTAGTCACAAGCATTTATATAGAAAGAACGCCCTAATCTCTATGGTTGGGGTAGGTAGTGTCACTTCCTGTTTTGTTTATAAACCTCAAATGCTGTCTTTTTTATACTGCCTGATAATAAATGTTTGCTATATATATATATATATATATATATATATATATATATATATATATATATATATTTGTGGTTGGATGAGTGAGTATCAAAATCCCTGTCCCTAAAAATTCTGCTCTTTAAATTGGTAGGCATATTTGAACAGGCTCATAGTCATTTGCTCTCAGGATTTCTCTCCAGATATATCTTCTGTTTTCATGTAAACACTGGAAGATGGCAGACCATTCTATTTCATTCCTTAGGGGGAAAAAATTTCCCCAGGCTTTGGCTGTCATCACCCCCTTCCTCTGCAGTTCCAATTTCAGCCTCTTCTTCAAGGCTCCCCAATGACACTTCTTTTTCAGGGAACCTCATTCAGAGGACCCCAGTCTGGAGTGATCTTCTATCTTTAGCAATTCTATAACAATATGGTAGATAAATTTCTGAGATACATATTCACAAACTGCAATGCAATATAGCTCTTTGGAAAATTTTCTTCAGAATAGTATGAGATTTGCCTCTGCCTTTAAAAGGGGAAAGAATAGTTTGCTGAATATAATTGTGCTGAGACTATTTTATACCAACCTTTATACAATTGATACATGTTTTAGTGGTTTTATAAATCAATTGCAAAAAAATGTTTGAATTTCTGCCTCAATCATTTTTTTGTCTCTGTCACAGATTAAAACATTTTAGTCAGTAATGAGGAAGTCTCTGCTCCCTATCTTCTTTTCCTTAAGTATTCCCATGCTCATGACACTACCATTCTCAACTTCTCTCTCAATACCGAAACACATTTCTCTCTCTGTGACTTTGCACTCAGTATCCTTTCTATTTCGAATTCTCTCCCTACGGATGTTTCCTTCTGATTATTTATGTCTTAATTGAAATATCAGCTTAGAGAAATATTCCCTGACCATTTTAAGCTAAAATAACTCGCTAATTTCTTTCATTGCCTGGTTTTATCTTCTTCTTAGACCTTATCTTTCCTTCCCTCCTTCCTTCTCTTCTACTTTTTTTTTTTATAGCCATGGATTTGAAGCTAATTGAAAAAAAGGGAGCCCCTTCTATTCACCATTTTACTCTCAGCATCTAGAACCATGCTTAGTATATGATAAATACTTTAAAAATATTTGCCGAATAGCTGATGGACTGAATTCCTGACTCTGAATGATCCTGAGGGAGAAATAAGCCAATTATAAGCAAGATTAACTTCTGATTAAACAGCTTTGGGAAGAAAATGTTAATGAGATAGAGGCCTGTCCTTAATGGATTTGTGTTTAGTGCATAGGGTGGAGTCTGGAAGCTCTATAATAGGGCTGAGTCAAGAAGGTCAGGAGAAGAAAGAAGAAAAAAAGTTCAGGGGAGAGAAATACATCATTGAATATATTACCTGTAGAGCTAATGCTTTAAAACTTAACCCTTTGACTTCTTCTGTAGTATAACCTTTAGAGTTCCTATGAGTCATTGTCTATAGCACAAAGTAGACATTCTGTAAGTGTTTGCTGTTAGTAATATCAAAATGACTTTATGGGAAATAATGACTTTTAAATAGTGTTTCTTTGTGGATTTATGTGTGTGCATGTGTGGAGGTACGTGGGGGGCATGCTTACAATCTACTAAAATTGTATAAAAGTCTCTCTTAGCTTGATTACAAACAAAAAACAGGCTCCAAACTAGATTTGGCCCAAAGTCCGTATTTTGTCTACCTCCGATTGAGCTCATTTTTCAGTCCCTGAAATGAGATTACTCTCTTGGTAACTGAGTCTCACTTCTTGAATTTATTTTATTTTATTTTTATTTTAATTATTTATTTATTTATTTATTTATTTATTTATTTATTTATTTATTTATTTATTTGTGATAGTCACAGAGAGAGAGAGAGAGAGAGAGGCAGAGACACAGGCAGAGGGAGAAGCAGGCTCCATGCAGGGAGCCCGATGTGGGATTCGATCCCGGGTCTCCAGGATCGCGCCCTGGGCCAAAGGCAGGCGCCAAATCGCTGCGCCACCCAGGGATCCCACTTCTTGAATTTATAACCTCTTTAGTGTACCGATACCTTTTGGATTACCTGCTGCTCCATTCTTTTTTGTTCTAGAGTTCCTGTTCAATGACCTGCTTCATTCTTTTCTCATCTTCTCATTCTTGTCCCCCAGCTAATGAATATTAAAATAGTGAACCATGTTTCTCAAAACTCAAGACTGTTGTTATTTTGCTGCCATAGTGTGGCTTCCAAGTTTGGATTCTTTCAAATACATGTAGATGAATTTGTCACTTATTGCATGCCTTCTCATTGTTAATATGTTTTTAGTTTCAGACAATTTTTCCTTTCTGATTTATGATCTTATTTTTTTTCCTCAGTGTTTTGCCGGTGTGTGCCAGGACATATGATCTTCACCTCTCCGCTATTAACATTGTTGCTATCTTGATATCATAAGGTTATTTTCCTTGGGACTATATTCCTTTTATAAACTTATTTTCTTCTATGATTGACCATTCATCTCTATTTACAAATATATTTAGATCTTGTTTATCAAAAAATTAATAAGCACAGAATATTTCTCCCATTTACAAAGCCATGCCTTAAGTTCCCAATCAGCAACTTTCAATTCCAGCCAAAGTTCTCAAAAATATTGATGAGTATTAATGAATTCAAATGGATTAATTTATTTCCATCCTTCCATTATATCCAGTGATTCACTAATTTTGTGAATATGAAAACTAAATTCTCATTCTGCCCCTACCCAGCCACTCTAAGACTTTAATCATTTCTTACTCTGATTTTCCAAATCAGTGGATACTGATCAATTATTTAGATGTATCCATTCATTAAAATGTTTTTAACATTTAAAATATACTAAAGATAAATTTATTAAAATAGTCAAGTAAAATAATTGCATGTTATATTGATTTTGGCTTTGTCATTTTATCATAATGAAGGAAAAATAAGAGAAAATAATAGTATACATCTCATTATATTAGAAAAATTAAGAGTGTTGGTTAATCATCATGTGTGCCAAAAGCAATGAAATTTTATCCCAAAGCAGATAGCCTTTGCAAGATAACCTTGAGTTCTATTTGAGTTCTATTTTGAGGTAAAATAAAGATATTTCATATCATGTCCAAAATTTTATAAATTTTCTGTTGAATGGTAAATCTAAAAGTGAAATAAAAAGAAGAATGCCATAAATTGTACAGTTCTGTGAATGTAAGTCTCTCTTACAATTTGTCTCATGTTATAAAAAAAATAAGTTTTCACATTCAATATTACAATTATAATTAGGAAGTAAGTATATATCAGATTAGGATTTCCTTGGACATAACTTTAGAATGAATTATTTTCATTCTTTTGATAATTTGGCTTCATGCAAGTGAAAATTAGAGTGTTCCAATTCATGTTATTTTATAATAATATTAGAAAGTATGTTATGTGGAAATATATCATATAATTAGCAGCATTTTGAATGTAATGATTGCTATTCAACTACCATTCTACTAATGATGAAATAGAGATTGATTTTATTTCACACCTCAGGATTTAATACAGACAGGTTATTTACACAACAATTTTGACCTCATCAGAACCTGCCTTCTTTTGATGCCTAACAGCTTCAAGATACTTCATTTTAATGCCATGGTACTAAAAACTGTGCTGTATTTTAGGAGATGTAAGAAATAATTTATTCATTCTCAATTTCTTAAGATCATATTTTGCATTACTTCTAAATGGAAGTAATTCAATCTGAAGCAAATTAGGATGTTAGGAGCTTTTTACCACTAACCTTCTAAAATGGGAAAAGAACTCTGTCAATGCAGATTTGCCATCAAACAAATTCCTTTTTGTCTGCAAAGCAATCAGTTACATAAGTAGTGATGCAACTTAAATTTTGTCGGATTATCATAGATTTTGAAGAATAACAAGAATGAAATTGTCAAGTATTAAATTTCCTTACAGATATACAGAAATCAGACTTATTCATAAATGAAACTCACACAACCAAAATTCTATTGTATATTCTCACAGGCTTTTTGAGAAGCATAAATGAAGTAATGCTTGAGAAGTTGCTTTGTAAACCATAAAACGCTGTAATAATAAAAAACATTATTAGTAATCTCTAGGAGTTAATACCTACAACTGAATTGCTAGAATGATTTTGAGTTTTTGTAAATGAAAATTGCACTAAGGACATAAACCTATTATCAATAAGGTTTTAACATCTGTTAAAATTTAAAAGCTGTAAATCTTCTAAATAATGTACTATTTTGCCTTACATTGTAGACCACTGTGTATAAATAACTATATATACACAATTCTGGAAAAGGTGAATTATGAACTTTTTTGTAGAAAATTATTTTAAAAGGGAAATAAATCCAAAATCACAATTTTTTATTTTTGGATAAATTTTATATTATGTAATAATGGCTTTTCCTTACAAATTCTACTTGCCCTCTTCAAAAATATATACAAAATATCTTTTTTCACAATTAACTGAAGCCTGGGTAAGATTGCCTTCATAATTAAAGTTAAGGACCTTATTATACTCACAAATATCTCACTATACTAGCTAAAGTAAGACATAAAACCTATAGAGTGTAATCACACTTTATGATAAAAGGCAACTACCACACTTATCAAGTAAGCAGATGATTATTAGTTGGATTTAGATTTTAATGACAATTTAATAATGCTCTAAAAAAGTATATTCACTTATTATCTGATATTTATAAAGTGCACTCTTAAAGCTTCAGGCTATTTATCATATTTATCTAATAGTCACATACTTCAAAGCTTAATTCCCAAAAGACATTATACATTAAAGCAAACAGTTATATGTCTCTTAACATCCAAATTACCTTTGAGTTCCTCAATCCCCATAATTTCTTATAAAACATTTCTATATATACAAACATACACACATGCCAGTTGGACCTTTAAAGTACAATTATTCCTTTTTTTAAAAAAATGTTATGGTAATTTATTTTCCCCACTTATTAACTATACCCAAACATCATCTAATTTCTTACATTTTGTCTGTTATAATTCACACACAATATGATACACTGATCATTAAAAGTCACTAGTTATAGAAAAAAAATTAGTAGTATCTAATCAAGCTATAGGCATTGCTATAGGCATTGACTATATGACTATATGCTATAGGCATTGACTCTTTGACCTAGTTATCCTGATTTGAGGAATTTATCCTGAAAGTACACCTTCACACATGTAAAATAGCACATACACAGGTTATTTACACAGTATTATCTGAAATCAGAATATTGAAAACCACTTAAGTGTCCATTCACAAGGCTCTGGTAAAGCAAAACAAATTGAAAAATAGAAAAATATGAATTACCTACTAAATGAAAAAAAAAATTTTTTAAAGAAGGAGAAAGAGGAGAGGCAGAGGGAGAGAGAGAATCTTGAGTGCCCAGCATGGGGCCTAATGTAGGACTTGATCTCACAACCTTGAGATTATGCTCTGAACTAAAATCAAGAGTCAGATGCTTAACTGACTGAGGCACCCAGGTGCCCCAAGTAAGTGGAATTCTATTAAGCAGTTAAAATTGCAGAAGATCTCTATCACCTGATTCCCAGAAATAAACCCACACATATATGGTTAATTTGTGACAAAGGGGTCAAGAATCCATAATAAAGTATTGTCTCTTCAATCAATTATGTTGGGAAAACTGTACAACTACATGCAAAAAACTGAAACTGGACCCCTTTCTTCCATCATACACAAAACTTAACTCAAAATGGTTTAAAGACTTGAATGTTAAGACCTGAAACCATAAAACTCTTAGAAGAAAACAGATGGTACACTCTTTGGAATAACTCTTAGAGATGCTTGGGACGCCTGGGTGGCTCAGTGGTTGAGCATCTGCCTTCAGCTCAGGGCGTGATCCCAGAGTCCCGCATTGGGCTCCTTGCATGGAGCCTGCTTCTCCTTCTGCCTATGTCTCTCTCTCTATGTCTCTTGTGAATAAAGTAATTAAATCTTTAAAATTAAAAAGATAACCTCTTAGTGATGCTTTCTTGTATCTAACACCAAAAAAGCAAAACTACTACTACTACTAATAATAATGATAATGAAAAAAATAAATCAAAAGGCTTCTGCACAGAAAAAAAAATCAACAAAATAAAAGACAACTTACCGAATAGGAGAAAATATTTGTAAATCATATATTTGATAAAGGGCTAATTTCAAAATATATAAAGAACTTATAGAATTCAGCAATAACAACAAATATACAATCCAATTAAAGAATGGGCAGAAGTTCTGAAGAGACATTTTTCCCCAAAAGACATACAGATACCAATGGGTACGTGAAAAGATTCTCTACATTACTGATCATCAGGGAAATGTGAATCAAAGCCACAATGAGATATCATCTCATGCCTGTCAGAATGGATAATATCAAAAAGATAAGAAATAATAAATGCTTGTGAGGGTGTAAAGAAAAGTGAACACTTATGCTCTGTTGGTGGGATTTTAAATTGATGTAATCACTATGGAAAACAGTATGGAGTTTCCTCAAAAAATTGAAAATAGAAATACCAGATGATTCAACAATTCCATTTCTGGGTGTTTATCTGAAAAAAAAAAAAAAAAGAACAGCTTCACTAGCTTAAAAAGCTATGTGCACTCCCCATGCTCATTGCAACATTATTTATAATATGAGGAAATGGAACCAATTTAAGTGTACACAGATGGATGAATGGATAAAGAAGACATGAGATGAATTTAAGAGGCCTTATTCAAAGGCATAAGGCCTTTGAAATAAGTCAGGTAGAGACAGACAAATAATTTATGACCTCTCTTGTATTGGAGTCTAGAAATAATAGTAATAAAAAGTTCATAGATACAGAAAACAGATTAGTGGGTGCAAGAGCAAAGTGGTGGGGTTAGGAGAAATGGGTGATTTTTTGACAGGTGGTTAAATACACTGGATAAAACTTTTAAAAACTCTAACTCACTGGGCAGAGCTGATCAAATGGTCCTAGCTAACCACAGGCCTGCAGAGCAAATTCAAAGTCTAAAAGTAACAAATATTTGATGCAAGCAGTAATGACAGCCATGCTGTCATTCTTCCTCTACCCTCTGTAAATAAATAAAAAACATTAGGAAGGACATGGATGGAGCTAGAAAGTATTATGCTAAGTGAAATAAGTCAGAGAAAGAAAAATACCATATGATTCCACTCAGGTATGGAATTTAGGAAACAAACAAATCAGCAAAGGGAAAAGAAAAGACAGAAAGAGGCAAACTAAATAACCGACTCTTAACCATAGAGAACAAACTGATGATTACCAGAGGGGATGGGTTTAATATGTGCTGGGGGATTAAGGAGTGCACTTATTGTGATGAGCACAGGGTGTTGTATGGAAGTGGTGAATCACTATATTGTACACCTGAAACTAAATTACACTGTATGATAACTACCTGGAATTTAAATGAAGACTTTAAAACATAAAAAAGATAGGAGTGATAAAGAGATTTCTGGGATACAGAGTTAAAGAAAACCGTATTACAATATTGATATGTAGATATATGATTATTTTCCCAAAAAAATACAAAAAAGCCTAAAGCAGAAACTGAAGAAAAAATTGTTTATTTATTCTTTAAGATTTATTTATTCATTCACGAGAGACACACAGAGAGAAAGAGAAAGAGAGGCAGAGACATAGGCAGAGGGAGAAGCAGGCTCCGCAAGGGGAACCTGATGTGGAACTCCATCCCAGATCCCAGGATCACACCTGAGCCAAAGGCATATGCTTAAGCACTGAGCTACCCAGTTGTCCCCCAAAAAAATGATTTAAAGAGATTGCATTACAGTGGAGTATAAAAGTTAGGTGTTACTCTGACTTTGTCTTTATTACCTGCTGAGTGTAGCCTTTTATTAAAAAGATTTCATTTATTTATTGTAGAGAGAGAGAGAGAACATGAGCAAGGAGGGGTGAGGAAAGGGAGAGAGAATCAGAAGCTGACTCTGCACTGAGCCCTGAGGCTTTATTCCGTGACAGAAAAGATCATGACCTAAGCCAAAGCCAAGAGAAGGTTGCTGAACCAACTGTGGCCCCTAGGTGGCCTCTCCACCCCTTTTTAACAGTAAATTCTTTTCACAGGTATCTCTTCATACAATAGAAGGACAAAAAGGCTGCCAGGGAACCTTGAAACATTCTTAGTAGACTTGTTTTGTTATGATATTAGGGTAGTAATTCTGAAATTTTCTATTTGTATTATAGGATAGAGCAAATGTGTTTTGGCATTATGGGAATGGGATTCTTCACTATGAGAGAAGGGATATAAAAATATGGAAGCTGGGAGGTGTGAAAGGACTGTATGGTGTTGAATTTATGTTATAAGGTTCAGTCTGAGCATATGAGTTTGTCACTGAATGGTTCCAGAGACATGAGACAATCTAACATCCAGTATTTCACTTTGGAATATCATTTCTACTAAAAAGAATCAAAGCTTCTTTAAAGAAGTAGTCAACTTGAGTCTGCAGAAGGAAAAAGTATAAAGTATAATACCTTAATGTGCAAGAAAGCACAAAGGTATTAGAAAGAAAGACAGACAAAAGAGAGAGAGAAGAAAAGAGGAAGGGGGAAAGAGTAGGAGAAGGAGAGGAGGTTGCGGAGGAGAGGGTGAGAGAGAAAGAAAAATTGAGATTCTGTTTTTTCCCCAGCATCTATTAAATTTTGGATTCTACACAGTTCTTAAGAGGATACCAAAGAATTTTTGAGTACCCGATGACACCCAAAAAGCAGGGAAGGGGCAATTCTTGATTTAGGGAAGTTTGCATAATGAATCTAAAAGTAATGACAAAACTAGAAAAGCAATATTTTGCAATTGCCCAAGTAATTAGGTATTTTCAGCCAGAGTAACCAATGGATGCTAAAATCACTAAGTAAAAATTTGTTAGGAAAAAGGATATTTCCTGCTCATAAACACAAGGAGAAATCATCAGAAGATTTCTCATCTCTTAATTACAAGTAGGGGGAAAACATATTTCTAGTGGATAAATGTTGCAATGCAATCTTATCCAAATGATCAGACTTAGAATCACTAATTATTTAACAAACTAATATTACAAAACTTCCGCTGAGATGCAATAGAAAGTATACAAGTGACCTGTTATGTTACTTCGAGAAGTATTTAACTTGACTCTTAGTATGAACTAATAATCAGAAATTTGACACATTGGACATTTTGACATATTGTACAGGAGACTTGATTTGGGTCTTTCAAAAATGTCAGTGTGATTATGGGGCACCTGAATGGCTCAGTTGGTTAAGCCTCTGCCTTTGGCTCAGGTCATGATCCCAGGATCCTGAGATCAAGCCCCACATTGGTGTTCCTGGCTCAATGGGGAGCCCACTTCTTCCTCTCTCTCTCTGGCCCTTCCCTACTCTCTCTCTTCAAATAAATAAATAAATAAATAAATAAATAAATAAATAAACAAATATCTTTTAAAAAGATCTGTGTGATTTAAAAATGCTGGAGATTATTTTACAGTAAAGGAGATTAAATAGATGCCAACCAAATGTTACTGGTGATATTTAATTGGGTCCTCAGTCAAAAATATCCTCCCCGAAAACACCTTTTGTGGTATTTGGGTAAAATCAAATTATGGATTTTAAAAAAGATTATATTGTATTGTTGTCGATTATAATGTTAAATTTCTGGGTTGCAATAATATTGTGGTAAGAGTTAATGAAAATGAGACAAACTGTTAACCTTTGATGATTCAAGGTAAAGCATATATGAGTGTTCCTTGTACTACTTTTAGTGGTAAAACTTACAAAATAGAGCCTTTGGAGATTTTTTTCATAGTATTTTTATAACTTGTCAATTATTTAATTGGTTAGTTTGGCTGATCAGTTTACCTGTATATTGTAAGTAAAGTCTTACAATATATATTGTAAGTTTTATGTGTAAAAATAAAATACATATACAAATAATTAATAAATAATAAAAGTTTATTTAAAATGTAAACTCGGGATGCTTGGGTGGCTCAGCAGTTGAGCATCTGCCTTCAGCTCAGTCCCAGGATCTGAGACTGAGTCCCACAACGGACTCCTTGCAGGAGCCTGCTTCTCCCTCTGCCTGTGTCTCTGCCCCTCCCTCTGTGTCTCATGAATAAATAAGTAAGATCTAAAGAAATAAAAAAAATTAAAAAAATAAAATGTAAACTCAACATAAATTTTCTCTGTTGCCATGGGAACTTGCTCAGCTTAAGGGTTGGGCATCACCAGACACCAAAGTTAGAGAATAATGAATCTACCTTCTGAATCCATAAGATGAAGATGGACGTTCCACTTCACATGACCTAGCTGGATTGAGCCCCCCTTGTCTATAGGAGAACAGGGGAAACCTGTTCATCAGTGCACTCTTTGTTAAGTCTTTTTCTTCACCCTTTTTCTTTATTTCCTCACTTGTGATTCCTAGAACCAGCTCCCTGATAAATTACTGACTCCTTGCCTCAGGCTCTGCTATTATTATTATTATTATTATTATTATATTTTTATTTCTAATACTTTATGTTGGAAATTATACACTTATCAATACTGAAATTATGTTGTTAAAATGAGAATGCCTATATAATAAGCCTATCTCCAACCCAAGCCAAATCCCATGGAGATAGAAGTTCTTGCAGAATTCCTGAGTGTAAAATTGGAGTGCTTTTCCTTCTTTTCCAGCTAGGACAATTTTGTCAAACTTGCTAATCAGAAACTCAGTGGTTATGGGCTTAGGCACATGTCAGCATGTTGGAACATTGTGATTACTATAGTAAAAAATAAAATTATTTCTGTGTAAACTTTTATTACCTTCAATAAGTTTTATTTTTTTCTATCAAATTATCCACTTCAATTCTCCACATTTTTTCCTTGAATATATTTCACATATAGATTCTACATTTTCCCTAGCACCAAGCCATATAAAATTTTTCTAAGAAAACATTTTAGCAAAGCAGACTTCTATCACTAAAATAGAATAGCCATATTTCCAAATCAATTATTTGCCACTGTAATAGGATTCTTGCTAGGATTCTTTTTACTAATTTTTAAAAAAACTTAATGCCTTCAGATATTCACTTTCATTAGTATATATATGCAAAAGAAGTGAAAGTTTAAAACAATAAAGTGTTGGTGGGCACATTTTAATCAAAAGGACAGAAGAAAAAGTATAGCAAATATAATAAAAATAATAATTAATATGAAAAATTTGGCTCCATTTTTTAAGTCTTTTCTGTCTTTAATTATGGAAGAGAGAAAATGTTGATGCCTTGATGTAAGTCAAAGTAAAGCATTCATTGACATAAAAATATTTATTTTAAGTAAATTCAAATGTATTATAATTTTTTCCTTACCTACCCAAATTCTAGATATACAAATATTTACTTTACTTTTTTAGTCCATGACAATACATATACATCTAGAGATGGTAGATAGAAAGTTTTTCCTTTGGCAGGAACCAGCGTGTTTAAAATTGGTGAGAGCCTTCAGATTTCAAACTTCCTTCAAGAAAAAGTAGGAAAAAAAGAGAAAAACATCAAGTCAGTAATAAAGCTTTCCTCCAAACTGCATGACCATTGTGAAGAAATATCTGTGAAAAGATCTGAGATGGGCAACATAAATTGCTTCTGGCTATCAAGGGAAAAAGAAAATTTGATGGTGCTGTAATCAAAATTTCCTCTTCTCCTATGGACAAAAAATATTAGCACTCTGCCAGTTTCCTTTCTACTCTTCTTTTACACATCAAATAGGAAAAATAGATCGTGAGAATATTCAAACTTTATGTTTCCTTTAATTAATACAAGTAATTTGTGCAAAATATCATAGCTTTCATTTCCATGGATCTTTCATTTTCTCTAGTAAAGTTTAAATTTTAAGGCTATGTTGTAAATTAAATTCTAATTAGTATATTTGAAATTTTAAAGTACCTCTGACAGACTACACTTACAGGGAAAACAAAAAATATGTTTGAAGAATTGCTTATTTTATAACAATTATGAATTCTTATAATATCTTTATATATCCCTCAATGAATAAGATCAAATTTCTGTAAATATTATTTAGAAAGTAATAACATCAGTGTTTTAAAAAATGATGGCAGTAGAATAGGTCAAATATTATAAGGTCTTTTTTTTTTTTATCCCCAAAAGCAGTATTTCTGTACTTTGAGTAGATAATCTGCTTATATACTTTTTATCACAGTAAATTTAAAAGAAATCCAGAAAAGTACACTCCAGGAGTATAGAATAAAAAACAAGTAGACATGTATTTTTAAATACACACCTTACACCCTTACTCAGACTTTTTTGTTGTTGCTTCAAACCTCCATTCTTTAAAGAGTCAGACCATTTTTCAGTCTCTAGACTGAGAAATTGAATGAGTAGGATTTTGGAATATCACTTAAAGACATAAGACCTTTAGTAAACTAATTTGAAATTTAAAAATCCTGCCAAAATTTATATAATCACAGATTTTTTTTCTCCCCAGTATAGAAAAGGACCACCATAAATAGCTAAGCAAGAGTGACAAATACCTATTTTTTATAATGCTGCTGGAGACTGGTAGTACAAGAAAAGATTTCAGTAAACGATTTCCCTCCACACTACAGGCTGAATCCTGTCTGCTGCTCCCTCATAATATGATTCAACAGTATAGAAAGAAGAACCAGAAAATTAAGGAGGAAACCTACTGCCATTCTTCAACTCCTGACACATAGGTGGAAAGGAAAAAAAGTGGCTTCAGCCACCGGTGTGTTTGAAAAATACACTTGGCCATGACTGAGAACTTATGTTATTGTGATAAAGAGTAAATAAAGGAGAGATAAAATGGGATTTGGTAGAAAGGATACTAAAAGATACCTGGTCACTAAAGGGGAAAGTCATTTCTCAGATTCTGAAGCTACAGAAATGCTTCTGAGCCAAGCAAAATAAAAAAATACAATCTTAATTTTAATAGTATAACTTTTTAATAGTATAATTTTTCATGGGTCATGTGGAATCTGGTCCATTCATAACTTTTATTTGTAATTGTTTTTCTCAACTTTAAACATCTCAATATATATATATATATATATATATATATATATATATATATATATATTTACATCTCAAATATATTACTCAGAATTTTATTCACAACTTATTTGCTTTAAAACAGATGTTCTTTATACTACCTGTAAATGTTCTTATAATGACATTAAATATTTTACATGAAAAAAGCACAAAGGAAACCTTGTAAGCTGTATGAAATCTGTAACACTCAGTAGTGCAATTTTCCATTGTATTGATTTAAAACTTTACAAGGCATTTTAATAAATATTATTCCTTTATTCCTCACGAGGTTTTTAGGCCAATTACCTGCACTTGTTGTTTATTCTTTTCAATCCTGCATTTACTTTATCAAAATATCTCTAAAGAGTGGCTATTCCGTACCAGGCAGAGTGATAGGTTCTGTTGGTATAGTTTCTACCAGCAAGAAGACTTGCACTCTGTCTTGAAAAACAGACTGTTAACATGAAAAAACAATTCTAAAAGGTAAAATAGCCCTTTCCCATATCAATGTGGTCTCTAACAGAAAGTCATATTTATTTTCTTCACCTCCTGCCATTATCTCTCTTCCTCCTTTTCTATTTCCTCCTCCTCTGTTTCCTTCTCTCTCCTATTCCTCCGTCTGTCTTTGCCATTGAGATACAAACTCAATAAAAGCAGGGACCAAGTCTTTCTCTCTCTCTTTTTCTTTTTAAGATTTATTTATTTGAGAGAGAAAGAGCATGTGAGTCCATGAGTGGGGGGCAGGGGGGATGGACAGAGGGAGAGAATCTTCAAGGTGACACCCTGTTGACCTGCAGGTGGGGCTTGATCCCATGACCCATGAGATCATGACCTGAGCCAAAATCAAGAGTCAGACACCCAACCGACTGAGCCACCTAGATGCCCCAATTTTTCTGATCCAATTACAAGAACTTTTGAGATTGTACATAGAGCCAGCTATTGATTTTTGGTATCTAGAAACCATAGTTATTCCTGGTCATTTTAACAACTCTATGAGTTGTGTACCTATGAGGTAGTAATATAAAATGAAGGAATCAAGTCTAGATTTAGACAGAAAGACGTCTTAAGTGTAAATAAGTACAAATTCAAATCATGTGATGTAGTCATCTTTATAGGGATAAAAAGAGAAGATCATTTGTTTTGAAAATTACATATATCTACATATAATTCATATATATTAATTTTAATTATATATAATATATATAAAATCAGACTGTGTGTATGTGTGTGCTTATGTGTCTGTCTGTCTTCTCCTAAGGACCTGTTTTAATGATGTATTTCCTTCACCTTGCTATCTGCTCAGAGATTCATGACATTGTAGCACCAGTTGTCCTCAGGGGAGCCTTCCCTCTCACATCCACACCAGTACACATTTGAGGCATCAATTCTCTTTCTTTCTCAAGCTTGTTTTTATTCTCACTCTATTTGTTTGGTTTTATTTCATTTAATGGCTAGCTACGAATTAAATAGTATGTTTTATAGTTGGTTTATAGTAAAACAGACCTCCAGAATATTTAGTCCTTCCCCACAATAAGTTGAACTTCTAACTCCCAGGACCTGGGAATGTGACCATGTTTGGAAATAGGGTGGGATCTAATCCGGTATGACTGACACCCGTATTAGAGGAAAAGAGAGACACGATGATGTAGTCACACATGCAGAATGCCAGGTGAAGTGACATGTCTACAAGCCAAGGAATGTCGATGATCGCCAGCAATGCCAGAAGCTAAGAGAAGAGCATAAAAGTTCCTCCCTTAGGGACTTGAGTGAGAGAGATCACGTCCCTGTGTTTAGACAGCCAGCCTCCATGACTGAGAGAGAATGAATTCTGTTTTTTAAAGCTACCCAATTAGTGGTACATCTGTACAGAAGCCCCAGGAAATTATGACTGCTTAGCTCTAATATATAAGTTAGTTAAAGTAGAATGAAAACATCTAAATTGGAAAACCAAGATGTTTCTGGACTCATATATTTAATCTAAAATTTGTGGGTGTGCAAAAAAAAGTGTTAGTGGACTTGAGACTCTCCATATTCCTTTGCAAAGACCTGCTTGCAAAGTTGGCCCTTGTCTGGCATTTGGGAACTGAGCTCTTGGGGTGTTCCCAGGCAACGTTTAACTGACAAAAGTGGCTCATTCTGCCTAGACAGGGTAAACAATATGGTTAATGGTGAATATAAGGTTTGTGCTGAACACCTGCTTTCCTTTAGGAATCTGGAGTTTTGGCACCTGCTAGACAGAGGATGCCTTTGTGACCAGACCCCGGCAAAAACCTTGGCAGCTGAATCTCTAGCTAATGGGCTTCCATGAGTGTAGCTATTGTACATATGTTGCTGCATTTTTGTTGCTGGAAGAAAAGTTTGCTCTTTGCAACTCGTCGTGAGAGAGAGGAAACATAAGGAAGCTTAAACGTGGATTTCTCCACACTTCACCTATGTCTTTTTCTCTTATGATTTGGATGTATATCTTTAAAATATCACTATAATAAATCCTAGCCACGCATATAGCTACATGGTGAATCCTTTGAATTTTTCTAGCAAATCTCGGAACATAGACATAGTCCTGAGAACCCTTAGCACGAGAAGTTTTCAAATCCACCCCTCCATTTTATCTCAAGAAGAATCCATCTGATTTTCTATCACATATAAACCAAAATATACACTTATAGGGATGTAGGTTTGAATGAATATTTAGATTTTTGTTGAAATTACAAGTTGGCTTTTGTAAGTTGTCTGTGCAATATACTTTATTTTATTTTTCAATGTAACCAAAATAAAGCTGAAATAAAAGAAATATCATATTTAACATTTGCTCATAAGAACATTTAAAAAGTTCTTTAGTATATAATTAACCAGTAATGGCAAAATTAGCATATTGTACTAAATTATATTATGGAGAATAAAGTTGCATTTGAAAGAAAATCCTTTAAAACTAATATAAAAATATATTTCCTCTATAGCCATGCAAGTAAAATACAGTTAAAAACTATTGCACTGAGTACCTGTTAGATTATAAAGTCACCCATGACCCATTTAAGTCATGACCATCAGTTTTATATGTGTTGCGAGCTATGCTTCAGAAGTCTTGAGTGCTTATAGGGTGCATGAATCTCATCCTCCTACTTGCTGTGGTCAATACCCTTGTCAATTTCTTTGGCCCCTTTTCCTCTCCTGTTCCAATGCCATCTTCACTCTAAACAGACTGTGCCTACATTTTGAAAACTTTAAAAATGGGTCCATTCATCCACCGTTTACTCCTAAAATGGTGGTAATTTTATAGTTTACTCAGTTGGCACCTAATTTCAATTTTTAAGTTTATCAGATAATTTTATTAATGTAGAGGAACATTACTTTTCCCAACAGCTACTGCTGGGGATGGAAGAAAACAATTAGCTTCAAATTCTCAAGTAACTGGTGGGTATAATTAAAGTCTGAGGTGGTGATCTTCTAGGAATGGTATTGAATATACTATTTTTTAAAAAATGTATATTAGTGAGTAAAAAAGTACAAAAGAAAATCTGGGAAAGCCTCCAGTAGAGGCTACATTCACTAGTTATTTACTTTCCAAAATTTGGGTCAATAAAATCAATAAAGATGTTTGCTTTATTTTTGATAAAAATGGGAGCCATTATTCTGGGAGATTCTCTCAGGTAGTCATTTTAAAATAAAGGCACTTGTAAAGCTCCTTAAGGACAAAAACTGTTTAGATTACCTTTATGTGGTATATATTTAAGGTGTATTGCCCCAAAAGTGCATTCTTAACCCTCATTCTAAGATACTGTTGCCAATAGGTAAACAACATAATAATTTCTATGTATAGCAAAAGTAATCTGTCAAGTACCTCAAAGGATAAATTGCAAATATCACTTCTGCAGTTTGCTATTAAAAATTATATTTAAACATGATAATGATGGGTGCACAAATTTGAATTATACATTTAAGTATATATTTATTCATTATCATTAGAAACTTTTTTTATTGAGGAAAAATTCACATAACATAAACACCATTTTAAAATGAACAATTCGGTGGCATTTAGTATATTCACAATGTTGTCCAACCATCACCTCTATCTGGTTCTAAAACACTTTCATCGTTCCCAGAGGAGACCCCATACTCATTAGGTTATTCTCCATTTCTCTATCTCCACTACCTCACCCCCACCTCTGCCCCAGGAACCACTGATCTGCTCTCTATCTTTTTATATAATATAAGCATATTTGTGATATGTGAACATTTTAAACAAACATATCTATTTTATCTCCGAGTTAGATTTCACTTCAACTCTACCACCTGTCCAGGGCTATGCAATACGAATGTGTATATAAGATAGAACAATTTAGAACATTTATTACCTACATTCTATCATCACTTTGACAGGCTTGGATATGTTTTTCTAATTGTTATTAAAATATAATATTAATAATCTGCCTGGAATCCTTGGAATGTAATTTTTTAAGGATAGTTAACTCAGAAATGGTATGTGGAACCGGTCTCTTTCCATTTGAATAATTAACTAATCAGAGCATTTAATTCCACAAATATGTGTATGTTACCTAATATTCCTATAGAATATCACAAGATTAAGAATTTAATATATTCCCAGAAAAATCTTATAAAATATTATGGCCACCTGAATCTGGATGATGACAATATATTAGGTTGTTATTTATATCAAACAACATTATTTTTTGAAGTGAATCTGATGAGTGCAGTTGTGTCAGGAGATTGCAATAGAACTTCAGAAGTAAAAAAATCCACTGAATACATTTCAGCTCATAGATTTAATTTCCAAAGATTCATTGCTTTTTCATTAAGTTATTATATATTTGGAATATTTTTGTAAGGTCACAACTGTGAATTGTGGATTTATTTCATTGATTTATTTATTTTATGATGACATCTTGAATTTTATAAAGACCAATCAAACAGAAGTGGTTATTTGGACTCAGTAGTTTAATCAAAATTTCCAATTACCGATACATGCTATGCATTATAGAAGTGCAGCTGAGAAGTATACTTAGAAAAACACAAAAGGAGCAGGATATGAAGTGGTTAAAGAACATTTCTTTGTGACATAAAGAATTTCTGAGTCACTATAGTCACCCAAAGTGGCAGGTTGCCAAAGAATTTTATTTTTAAGGAAATAGAAATTACATAAAAGTACATAAGAGTAATAAATTGCCAAATTAGTAGCTAAATATGCATATTTTAAACATTCCAAATGAAATGAGTATATGTTACATTGGGCTTTTTAAACTATTCTTTGCACACATTAATTTAGAATATTATCATTTGGATATCGCATTAACAGGTAATTTCCTAAAATAGGAATGATCTCCACTTATCTTCACTGGTTCTTTAACCACAGAGAATTATTCCTTGAGACACTATAAGTACCACACCCTATATTGTAGTAATTTTAAGTTGACACTGTAGGACACCTATTGTGTAACCTGGAAAGGCTCTTTGTGCTTGTTTTAAAATCATATTTAAGTCTTAAGTTGTCACCTGTCAATTGGATTGACATCATAAAATTTTCTGCATTCTCTTAAGTAGTTATTATGACATAAATAATATTCATCAGATCCCCACTTAACTTGTGATAATTTATTTCAAGTTTGTAAGTGTTACTGCTTTCATACAAAAATACTTTTTCCTTTTTAAAACATTATTTATTTATTTATTCATGAGAGACACAGAGTCAGAGACATAGGCAGAGGGAGAAGCAGGCTCCATGCAGGGAGCCCTATGTGGGATTCAATCCCAGGACCCCAGGATCATGACCTGAGCCAAAGGCAGATGCCCAACCACTGAGCCATCCAGATACCCTCAAAAATACTTTTTAAGTTAAAATTCACTTTGTAGTTCTGTGCTTTGAGGGAGTGAGTTTTCAGTTTTTGTTTGCTTGCTTTGTGCTATGTCACATATTTCCAAAAATAAAACTTTAGAGGAGCCTCTGGGTGGTTGAGTGTCTGCCTTTGACTTAGGTTGTGATGCCAGAGTCCTGGGATCCAGTCCTGCATCAGGGTCCCTCCCTCTGCCTATGTCTCTCTCTCTGTGTCTCTTATGAACAAATAAATAAATAAATAATCATTATATATATATATATATATATATATACACACACACATAAAGTTAACAAACAAGAATTAACAAATAGAAAAATATATGTGTGTGTATATATATATTTGTATATATATTTTTAAACAATATTTTCACAGACACCCATCACCATTTCATCTTGGTTAGCTCAGCCATGGCTACCATAAGTATAAATGCAAAGGTAGGAGTAAGACAGCAGCTAAAGAAGAGAGAAGATTCTGAGAAAGAGGATGGTGAACACCAAGGCATACATGAGGGAGATGTGAGTTCTTTTGAATAACTACCAGAAAAATATTAATGAAATACTTGCATAAGAAGGTGCTGTGGTCAAATGAACTGCCCTATCTGAGGCAAGGTACTCTCAATTAATTATTTTAGAATAGAATGCCCCAATTATTTGGGGGGAAAGGGAAAAGATCAGATAGTTTAATATGAGAGTTCTCTGAGAAGTTGGCCTGTAATTTTAGAGAGAGCCTAGAGTAAATCCCTCCCTATTGTTTAAACCTTACATGCCAGTTCTTCCCCCAAACACTTTACTGCCCATACGATCTGGCTTTGTCCACATACTAAAATCTGAAACCTAAGTCTGTGTACAAAAATACTGAAGTATGTATTTTTTTGTGTTTGTTTTCTGTATCACTTGTATTCCAGTGAGCAGTATAAATACATAGTGGAGCAAATTTACCTGGTATAAAGGCAAAAATTGAACTTCTGTTTTTATTATTATTTATATTTAACTTTCAGTTGGAATAGAGATTGCTGTGAAGTGGTTATGGCTGATAAACTGAAATTTTACCTCAAAACTTTTTCTATTCACTTATTTTGAATTAGGTTTCATCTCTTCCCTGCATCTGCGATGATTTCCTTGATGGAAAAGAAAGGGGAAAAGCAGACATGCTTTACTTTGGTGCATGCACTTTATCCTTGTTTGAAAATTTGTAACAAATGTCAAAATCAGGGAAGTTTGCAACACTCGAGAAGAGCATTTAAGCTTTGAGCAAGGGAGGTGGTCAGGATCAAAAGGACTAGGGTAGCTTGTGAAATAGAGTAAGAGGATGTTCAGAAATGCAGAAAGAAAATCAGGAATGACTGATGTTACAAATTCTGAAAGACTCCTCCCAGAAAGAATGAATGCTATTTCAAGATGATGTCAGAGTGGTACTAAAACAATGACCATCACTGAATTCTAAAAAAAAAAAGAAAAAAAGAAAAAAAAAGGATTCAAACAAAAGTTTGGCGTTAAAACCGTGTTTTCATTGGGTGAGCTACAAAAAAGAGAAATGTAGAGTGCCATCTCAAGAAACAGCTGTGATTGGAATGAGACTACTAAAACGTGGGAACAGGTTAAAGAATATTTTTCTTTTCATTGCTCTTAAATGGAAAGCCTGAAGTATGTTTACAGATAAAGGGTACATAGAAATAAGGTTTTCTGTTGTTGAAAGTGAGTGAGAAGTTGACTAACAGAGCAAGTTCTGTTGTAGATGAATGTGATAGAGTCAGAGCTTAGGTAAAAAAAAAAAAAATATATATATATATATATATATATATATATATATATTCTTGTAACCAAGGAGGAGTGATATTTATTTTCATGAAAATGCAAGAACATAATATAATTATATAAAATAGATATGTGAAGGAATTTCCAAAGAATTTTAACTCTGATCCTATGCCTCAATTTTGTTTTTCAGAAAATATAGTTGTTGTAGACACGGCTCAGTGGGGGTAAAGTCTCCCAAAAACATAATTTAAAACTTTACTACTTGAACACATTTAAAAGCTAAGTATTTAAGTCAGGTAAACCTGGATCTGAATAGTGGCTCTGGAAGCATGTGTACTTAGATATATTTTCTTTGTTTATAAAATTATGATAAAATTTGCAGTGTATACGGATGTTACAAACATTGAAAATACTCTTTGTAAGCACAGTGTTCTCCCACAGTAGCAACTAAGTACATAGCTTTTATCATGATCAATATTTAGATAAATAGAATGTGTTGATGATCATTACTGAGTCCTCTGAGTACATTAAACATGTTTCTAGTCCTTTCCCAGTTCAGTGATCTCTTGACTGTTTCTATCCACTCTCTACCTGCCTCATTTGTCTTCATTGCCCAGGTAGTAACTGAATGTTCTTTGAGACCAAAGTTGGGAGGTGGGTGAATAGGAGATGGGGGTCAAGAGGTACAAATTTCCATTCATAAAATAAGCTAGTCATGGGGACGGATAGCCTGGTAACTACAGCCAATATCGTATTGTATGTTATGTAACTTTCTATGGTGATGGGGGAAACCGGACTTATTTTAGTGATCATTTTGCATGTAAACAAATGTCAAACCATTATGTTGTATACCTGAAATTAATATACTGGTATATGCCAATTATACCTCAATAATAAAAAAGTAAACTTCTTGAAAAAAGAGTGGGAGAGAGCCAAGGACCATTCTTCGTACCCAATTTGCAATGTATTTTAAACAGTACTTTGTTTCGAATAATCAATCCTAGACTGTTCCTCTCCCCACCTATTTCTCTACTTTCTTACTTGGTTCTCCACTAGAGTTTCTTCAGGAATTCCTTGTCCCACCCAGACCACATCCTGTTCCCACTTCTGCTAATATAGATAAATTTATAAATTTATAACTAAATTAATATTAATTATATATTAATATTTTAACTTATCAAATTCTTATTTAATTAGATCATGCTTTATAAGTATTTATTTATTTATTTAAGATTTTATTTATTTATTTCAGAGACAGACAGCATGAGCTGAGTGGGGAGGGGCAGAGGAAGAAGCAGAAACTTGGCAGGGGAGCCAGATGTGAAGCTCCATCCCAGGACCCCAGGGTCATGACCTGAGCCTAAAGCAGATGTTTAACTGACTCAGCCATCCAGGTACTCCTAACTATTTAAATATGATGCAAGCTATTTTGAAAATTATTTTTAAGATTTTATTTATTTATTCATGAGAGACACAGAGAGAGGCAGAGATATAGGCAGAGGGAGAAGCAGGCTCCATGCAGGGAACCCAATGTGGGACTCAATCCCAGAACTCTGTGATCATGCCCTGAGCCAAAGGCAGATGCTCAACCATTAAGCAATCCAGGCAGCCCTGAAAATTTTTATAAATGTTTTAATTTCCTCTCAAATCAGTTATTTCTCAAGTCAGTTTGCTGGTTTCAGTATTAAAAAAAAAAAAAAAGTTTGCTAAAAATGGTTGATACTCCCACACACTTATATGATTGTATTCCTTAAAAAACATTTGCTTGGGGCACCTGTGTGGCTCAGTTGGTTGGGCATCTGACTCTCGATTTCAGCTCAGGTCATGATCTCCTGGCCAGGAAATGAAGCCCCCAGATGGGCTTCCTGCTCAGTAGGGAGAGCTTCCCCTCCCCCCTTTCCTCTGCCCCTCCCCCCACTCATCACACACACACACTCTCTCTCTCTCTCTCTCTCTCTCTCTCTCTCTCTCTGGATCTCTAAAATAAATAAATGAATCTTTTAAAAATTGCTTTTGTTTTAAATGTCACCCTAATAGATAGCAAGCTACTAATAGGGGCTATCTTTCCATCTCTGTTTACCCAGGTTTAGTCAAATGCCAAGCAAATAATTAGCACTTAGTTTAATTTGTTGAATGAAGTACTAGACTTACTACTTTTTTAATGTTTCAGTTGTGCTAATTTAATTATGTTTTTCCCAATGGATATTGTGTGAAGTCTTCTCTTCCTTATATTCCTTTATATCATCTAACATACCAAATAAATATTACTATTATTTTTTCCTTTCCTTTATATGCCATCTGATTGTTTTCTTTTTTTTTATATTTATTTATTTATTTATTTATTTATTTATTTATTTATTTATTTATGATAGTCACAGAGAGAAGAGAGGCAGAGACACAGGCAGAGGGAGAAGCAGGCTCCATGCACCGGGAGCCTGATGTGGGATTCGATCCCGGGTCTCCAGGATCGCTCCCTGGGCCAAAGGCAGGCGCCAGACCGCTGCGCCACCCAGGGATCCCCCATCTGATTGTTTTCTTAAGTGAATCCAAAAACAGAAAAAGGGAAATATTTTGAAAATGAAAAAATATATATAAGGAAAAACATCAAGAGTAGGGAGGAAGAATAGTAAGGATGCTCTTATTTAAGAGTAATGGTTATCTAAAAGATATGTGGATAGTTATTCAACTTGTGCATTCTAAAATTCATTGCACTTGAAATTTTGCTCATCCTAACTCATTAGAATTCATCAAAATGACAGAGGAGATATAGAAGCTTACACAGGCATCTAACTTCTAATTTTATAGAATATTTTTCTTTGGAAACCATTCTTTGGGGAATATAATAGTTATCATTAGTGAGTATGTGAGAACTGCCAAACATCCAGGGAGATGTGATGAAAAGAGCATTAAGTTTCAGATTTTGGAACACATAAATTCTATTTAAATCCCTCAGTGAACTGGAGCAAATTTAGTCTCTTTGAATCCCCTTTTCCAATCTCTAAAACCAGAAAAAAATGGAACTTGTTGTTAAGGTCAAAGGATATAATATTTGTGAAAATGCTTTGAAGAAAAACTTGTGACTATATGCCTGAATGTCTATATCTATATCTGATTTTAAGATATGATAACATTTAAACATACCTGCATCCCCATAGTTACAGCGTAGAGATAAGAATCTTTTCAGCTGTCATGATATCAGGTCAGAAGGAATAAATATGGGACTATTGTTTTCTTATTTTCTCTACTGTATAGTTCCTTTAGAGAGAGAAATGGTCCCTCTCTCATGTTATCTAGATACGTAGAGTTCACTAAGGACATCACCCCTCATATCTGGATTATAATAAACACCCATCTTGCTTAAGGACCCAGGTTTCAGTACCTTACTTTGCTTTCACTTCTCAGAGATTACTGTAATGCCACTGATGGGTACACCTGCTTCTAGAGTGATTACCAGTATCGAACTGACTGTATTGGTTGAATGTGTAGCTCTCTAGGGGCTTTTTTGGACTGTCTTCCTGAGGCAGAGACTCATTTTCTCATGGTTTTACAATCTGATACTTAAAATTCTGATAACAGAGAAAAACAAAAACAAAAACTGTTGGCAAATGAAAGGGTCCTTTGGCTTAAAACAGTAATCCAATTATTGCAATTTAGAAATGGATGGAATTGCTGTGGTTAGAAACATTAGATTCAACTTTAGCAAAGCTTTCACTATAAACAATCAGTGAAAATTATTTGAGGGACTTGAAAGTTAACAACAAAATCCATCTTTGTAGTGAACTGGTAACTCACTTTGGAAAAATTAAGAAAGTTGATTCATGCTAAATAGCAGTCCTGTCATCTCAATGCTAGAAAACTGCTTTTGACAGCTTGAAACAACAAAATTCCCTCATCAGTACTTTTCATGTAAAATCATTTTTCAAAAAATCAATAATAATATAAAATGTACATCTCATAAATGTAAACGATATTAATAACTGTCAAATCTAAAATGGAAGAGAGATATAAGAACATGTTTGTAAATTTTCAAAAGAGAGTAGGTGTTAACAATTTTGGGACTGTCACTGGCTATCCTGGATAGCAAGACATATTTCCATATGGTTTGTACCATTTATGACACCAATAAGTCCTGGTCACACAAGGTAATCATTGGTGCAGTAGCCACAGGCATTCATAATATTGAGCAGTTTAGTTTTTATTATAGTATATGATTTAACTTTTTAAAAAGATTTTATTTATTTATTCATGAGAGACACAGAGAGAGGCAGAGACCCAGGCAGAGGGAGAAGCAGGCTCCCTTTGGGAAGCTGGTATGGAACCCAATCCCAGGACCCTGGGATCATGACCTGAGCTGAAAGAGATGCTCAACCACTGGGCCACCCAGGTGCCCCTAATTTAACTTTAAATTACCTTCTTTATCTTTTCTACAATCAGGCTTTCTGAAAATATGGTCCATGTATTATTATGAATTGGATGATGCTGTTTGTGTTATCTTAAACTTGTATCTACTTAAACTTGCCTCTCACTGAAGTGATACTCAAAAGTCATCAGGATTTAACTTTATAATCTTTAGAGCATGGTATCAAATCTATCTTTCTAGTCCAAAAGGCCATAAGTCAGTACATTTCTTAGCTGTGGTGTTTTATTGTTGTTTAGAGTTTGACTTGTTTTGCAATATTTCAAAATATGTTTATATTCTCAGAGACTTAATCGCCTGCTACACAATCTGTACAAGTCCTTAGAGGTAATTTTTGGAAGAAAATCTTAAAAGAATTGCTGCCAGTAACAAGAAAAATTTTCCATCCAGAGAAAAACACCAAGAGTAATATATTTTCTTTACATATCCAATAACATTTTATGGGACAGCTTTGTGAAAGCAGATATTGTCTGATTTTTTTTTAACAGTCACTGGGTAGATAGAATGTCCTTACTGAAATGTAAATTTATAATTGGAATTTCATGTGCAGTGATTATATTAACTTTGTATTTAATAGTTTCTGAACAGAGAACAAATATTCATTTAGTGAATGCATTTATGAAATCTTTTTCAACTCAATGTATTAGATATTTTGAAGACATTTTGTAGCTCCGCTTTTGGTTGCACAGAAGTTGCGATATCCAACTATCAGTGGATCCTCTCTGGTAGTTCCACGGAGACTAAAGGCTAAGCTCATTTTACCATTTTCGTAGCATGGCTGGAGGCTGTTTAGCTATAGGCTAGGGAAAGGGGAAAGTGTACTGTCACACATGATAAAAATTAGGGAGGACCATACTAAATGTTACAATATTTACCTTCTGCTATTCAGAGCTTAGATCAAAGAAGAGAGGATTCTTGGAATTTTTGTCTTAAATTGTGCTAACTGGAAGAGTTTTTCCTTCTAATATTTCAGTTGTTGAAAGCTGCCTGTTTCCAGTAAGATGCTTCAATAGCAGGGACCATACCAGTTTTCCTGTTTTTATTTTTTGAATAACACACACACACACACACACACACACACACAGACAGACACGTACACGCACATGTACTAAACAACTTTTTATTTAGTATATATAAATCATATACAGATATATATACACATACCATATTAGTATAGTATAAATACTATGTGATATATACACACTATATAAAAAGTATAGGCATATACTGTATATTTAAAATAAAATATCTATTTACTAAATAGAAAGATGTTTAGTACATATATATATACACTAAATATAATGTGTATATATAGTATACACAGTATACTTGTATATAGTAGGTAAATATGCATTTGAATAATCATACCCACATCTTTTTAAATTCTGACACTTAATGTGACAATATTTAATCTCATTACGTAACTGGTTTTCACTGAATAATATGTCTACCTCCCTTTGATTTTGAGAACTTAACCATGGCATTATGATAGTAACCTGCAATAAGCATTTGGTATTTAGAATGCACTATATTAAGCACTTTGCATGCAAAATTTACTGAATCCTCAAAACATAATGCAGGACACACATTATTATTATTGCAATATTTTAGGGAAAAAATCAAACTGACATTTCCAAATGTTAAAGAGATTTAGCAACTTTATTTAGCTAGGAATTGTTAGAGCCAATATTTAACCTTGGGTCTTTATGATCACAGAGAATATACTTCTTTTTATTATACCATGTTTTGATAGTAATTCTCAGAGTGCAAGCCAATGGAAAGTTGGGTAACACTGAAGTTTGGCTCAGTAATTCATATATTTATTGTGCAGGCACTTAATGGTGGCTTATCTTCCTACAATCTCTGCTTCTGCACATATAACACAAGTATTGTTAATTTGCTTTACATGGTGCTTGCATAATAATTATTGAAAAGTAATTGAAGGGACTTTTAATACACAGTATGAATTCTTGAGGAATATTAAAGCATTTCATATTAAGATTATGCTCATGTAAACGTTTGCTTAAATGGATTCTATGGTGACTAATTATTCATACGGTGAAAGAATAGAGAGGAAAAAAAAGACTCATTAATGAACAAGGAGAAAATCTTTCAAACTGTGCTTTTGATATAAATCACAAAGAATATTGCCAAATACCTATATTTTCAACTTCACTGAAAATTCTGTATTGTTTTGTTTATTTTGTTTTTTACTTTAGTATCATTCTTCTATAACAGGATATAAGTACATTTCAAAGGGAAAACAATTATACTAGTCCAATCTTCGGTATTTGATATAGTCTTTCAAATAAATAATGCAGTGAATCCCAAATTCCCATTTCCTTTTGCAGTAATTTCTTATTAGCCTCTTAAAATTGTTGAAGTCTTATGATTTTGAAGGCAGATATAAGAATAATACTGAAGTTATTCAATTTATATAATTCATGCCTTTCTTCCAAGTAACAAGACATGGAAGTAGGACGCTCCTTAGGACTTGTTTTTTCAGTCTGGTTTGATTACTGCACATGATAAAGAAATAGGTATCAGTGGTTCATACATATGGATATTTATTTTTATTTAACTTAACATCATGCTATTTAGCTATGCTAACTTTTTGGGTTTTGCTGTAATAAAATGTTTTTCACTTTAAATATATTCATTATTTTATGAATATATAGTTCATGATTAAATATTTATATATATTTTGCATTGATTATAAAAAGATGCACATTTCCATAGACAAAATAGAAAACTATCTAAAAATTTTCACCATTGGACAATGATATGCTTTTATTCAGTAGGAGATTAAAACTGAACATGTTTTATTTTCAATCTCAAGAGCTTTCTTATGCATGTGGCACAATGGTCAAATATGTGAAAAAATAATTTAAATAATAGATTAAGTTATTTCAATTTGTTTAATGAACTACTGTCATGATTATGTCCACAATAAATTGTAGTCTAATAAGATATCCTAGTGTGTTAAAGCAGTGTCTACATTGCTTACAGTCTAAATTGCTATAGACTATTGTAGAAGTTCTTAGGCCACTGTATCTGCTGTTCATGAAAATTTCTCCTCACAGCTCATGCCTAAATGTGACTTAAAGGAAGAGAAAAGGAGGGGCCTCTGGGTGGGTCAGTCACTTAAGCATCTTTGCTTTTGGCTCAAGTCATGATCTGAGGGTCCTGGGATTGAGTCCAGCATCCAGCTCCCTGCTCAGTGAAGAGTCTGCTTCTCTTTCTCCCTCTGCCCTTCCCATCCACTCTTGTGTGTTCTCTCTCTCACTCTATTCCAAATAAATAAATGAAATCTTAAAAAAAAAAAATAAAGGAAGATAAGGGGAAACATTAGAATCCTGACTTTGGTTGCTAGAGGAAGAAGCAGAAGTTTGAGCTCATGGGCAATTTGAAGAGCAAGGAAATATTATTTGTTGTTTCTAAAATTCTATTTAGAGGTTTATCAACTTTCTTAATTTTTTTCAAAGAACCGGCTCCTGGATTAATTGATCTTTTCTATTTTTTTTTTAGTTCTTATTTATTTCTTCTCTAATCTTTACTATTTTCTTCCTTCTGCTTGCTTTAGGCTTTGTTTTGTTTTGTTTTGTTTTAATCTTTTCCTAGCTGCTTTAGGTTAACATTAGGTTGTTTATTTGAGGTTTTTCTTTATTCTTGAGATAGACCTGTATTGCTATATACTTTTCTCTTAGAAAGCTTCTGCTGTATCCTGAAGGTTTTGGACAGTTGTGTTTTCATTTTCATTTGTTTCCATATATTTTTTATTTCTTCTTTGATTTCCTGGTTGACTCATTCATTGTTTAATAGTGTGTTGTTTAACTTTCATGTATTTGTGGTCTTTCCACATTTTTTCTCGTGGTTGACTTCCAGTTTCATAGTGTTGAGGTCATAAAAGGTGCAATAAATGAATAAAATTGATAAACCAATGGCCAGATTTACAAATGAAAAGAGAAAGGACCAAAATAAATAAAATAATGAATGAAAGAAGAGCAGTAACAGTCAACACCACAAAAATTCAAGCAATTATAAGACAGTATTATGAAAAACTATATGCCAACAAATTGTACAGCCCAGAAGAAATGGACAAATTCTTAAAAACATCTAAACTACCTAAACTGAAATACGAAGAAATAGAAAACTTGAACAGACCAATAATCAGACAAGAAATTGAATCAGTAATCAAAAAAACTCCCAATGAACAAAAGTCAAGGGTCAGATGGCTTCCAGGGGATTTCTAGAAAATATTTATTTATTTATGCATTTCTTTTAAAAGAACCATTTATTTATTTATAGATCATGACCAGGGGGAGTGGCAGAGGGACAGAGAGAGTATCTCAAGCAGACCTCCTACTGAGCACATAGCCTGACACAGGGCTTGATCTCAAGATCCTGAGATTATGACCCAGGCTGAAACCAGGAGTCAGACACTCAACCAACTGAGCCAGTCAGGTGCCTCTACCAAACATTTAAAGAAAAATTAAGGGATGCCTGGGTGGCTCAGTGGTTGAGCATCTGCCTTGGCTCAGGGTACGATCCTGGGGTCCTGGGATCAAGTCCTGCATCAGGCTTCCAGTGGGGAACCCGCTTCTCCCTCTGCCTATGTCTCTGCCTCTCTGTGTCTATCATGAATAAAATCTTTAGAAAAAAATAAGATTCTTTTTTTAAAAAGAAGAATTAATACCTATTCTCAAACTATTCCAAAAAATAGCAAAGGGTGGAAAATTTCCAAATTCATTCTATGAACTCAGCATTACCCTGATACCAAAATCATATAAAGACTCCATGATAAAAAGGAACTTCAGGATAATATCCCTGATGAACATGGATGAAAAAATTTTCAGTAAAATACTAGCAAACTGAATCCTCCAATGCATTAAAAAAAATCATTCATCAAGATTAAGTGAATTTTACTCCTGGGTTGCAAAAGTCATTCAATATTCACAAATCAGGCAACATAATACACAACATTAATAAAAGAAAGGATAAGAACCATATGATTATTTTAATAGATGAGGAAAAAATGACAGAGTACAATATCCATTCATGATAAAACCCTTCAACAAAGGAGGGTTATAAGGAACATATCTCAACATAATAAAGGCCATTTATAAAAAAGCCACAGTTAATATCATTCTCAATAGAGAAAAAACTGTAAGCTTTCCCTCTAAAGTCAAGAACAAGACAGGGATGTCCACTCTCACCACAGTTTTTTAACATAGTACCAGATGTCCTAGCCATAGCAATCAGACAATACAAAGAAATAAAATGCATCTCAATTGGCAAAGAAGAAGTCAAACTTTCACTATTTGCAGATGACATAATACTCTATACAAAAAACTTGAAAGACTCCACCAAAAATCTGCTAGAACTTATACTCAAGCTCACTATAGTTTCAAGATACAAAATCAACATCCAGAAATCTATTGCATTCCTATAAACCGGTAATGAAGAAGCAGAAAGAGAAATAAAGACATCAATCCCATTTATAATTGCACCAAAAACAATAAATACTTAAGAATAAATCCAACTAAAGAGGTGAGAGACCTATACTCTAAAAACTGTAAAACACTGATGAAAGAAATTAAAGGTAACACAAAGAAGTGGAAACACATTTCATGCTCATGGATTGGAAGAACAAATATTGTTAAAATATCTATTTACCCTAACCAGTCTACACATTTAATGCAATCCCCATGAAAATACCACTTTCATTTTTCACAGAGCTATAACAAACAATCCTAAAATTTGTATGGAACTATAAAAGACTAAATGGCCAAAGCAATCTTGAAAAAGAAAAACAAAGCTAAAGAATTGTAATTCTGGACTTCAAGTTATATTACCAAGGTGTAGTGATCAGAACAGTATGGTACTGGCACATGAATAGAACAGAACAGAAATAGAACAGAAAACCCAGAAATGGACCCAAATCTATATGGTCGAGTAATCTTTGACAAAGCAGGAAAGAATTCTCAATGGAAAAAACGATGGCCTCTTCTACATGGTGCTGGGAAAACTGGGCAGCAACATGCAGAAAAATGAAACTCGACCAATTTCTTATGCCACACACAAGAATAAATTCAAAATGGATGAAAGACCTACATTTGAGAAAGGAAATCATCAAAATCCTACAGAACAGACAGTAACCTCTTACTAGAAGGCTCATGAGACAAAAATAAACTACCAGGACTACATCAAAATAAAAAGCTTTTGCACAGCAAAGGAAACAATCAACAAAACCAAAAGGAAACTTATGTGGAATGGGAGGAGATATTTGCAAATGACATATCTGATAAAGGCTTGGTTTCCAAAATATATAAAGAATTTACCAAACTCAACATCCAAAAACCAAATTGTCCAGTTAAAAAATGGGTGGAAGACATGAATAGATGCTTTTCCAAAGAAGATGCACAGATTCTTAACAGACACTTGAAAAGATACTCAACAAGATACAAATCAAAACTAGACCTCACCTCACACCAGTCAAAATGGCTAAAATTAACAATCAGGAAACAGCAGATGTTGGTGAGGATGTGGAGAAAGAGGAACCCTCTTACACTGTTGGTGGGAATGCAGACTGGTGCAGTTATGAAAAACACTATGGAGAACACTATGGAGGTTTCTCAAAAAGTTAAAAATAGAACTACCCTATAATCCAGCAATTTCACTACTAGATATTTACCTAAAGGATACAAAAATACAAATGCCAAGGGATACATACACCCTGATGTTTGTAGCAGCTTTATCTATAATAGCCAAATTATGGAAATCGCCCAAATGTCCATCAACTGATGAATGGATAAAGAAGAGATTTTATATAATGGAATATTACTTAGCCATAAAAATAATGGAAACTTGCCATTTGCAGTGACATGGATGGAGCTAGAAAGTATGCCAAGCAAAATAAGTCAGTCAGAGAAAGACAAATACCATATGATTTCATTCATATGTGGGATTTAAGAAGTAAAACAGATGAGCAAAGGAAGAAAAAGAGAAAGAGAGAGAGAAAGGCAAACTCGGAAACAGATCTTAACTATACAGACTGAACTGATGGTTACTAGAAGGGCAGGGAGATAGATGAAACAGGGGATGGGGATTAAAAAGTGCACCTGCTGTGATGAACACTGGGTGTTGTGTTGAAATGTTGAATCATTGTATTGTATACCTGAAAATAATATTATACTGTATGCAAGTTAACTAGAATTTAAATAAAAACTTAAAAAAATAAATCCATAAAATAAAATTCTATTTAGAAAAAATAAAATAACAATTCCAGAGCATTTTCTTTTGAAAATGAAGCATGTTTTTCAATTTGTAAGATAGAAAAGTTGATGTTTCCAGATTTCTCTTTCTTCTTTCTTCTTCTTCTTTCTTTCTTTCTTTCTTTCTTTCTTTCTTTCTTTCTTTCTTTCTTTCTTTCTTTCTTTCTTTCTTTCTTTCTTTCTTCTTTCTTTCTTTCTTTCTTTCTTTCTTTCTTTCTTTCTTTCTTTCTTTCTTTCTTTCTTTTCTTTCTTTCTTTCTTTCTTTCTTCTTTCTTTCTTTCTTTCTTCTTTCGTTCTTTCAGAATGTAAGTGGAGGAAGGGACAAAGAGAGAGGGAAAGAGAGAATATTCAAGCAGACTTCCCAATGAGTGTGGGGATTGACAAGGGGCTTGATCCCAGGACCCTGAGATCATGACCTTAACCAAAATCAAGAGTCAGATACTTAACCAACCAAGCCATCCAGGTACTTATATATATTTTATATATAGTTTATTTTTCCAAAGAGTTAAGTAACATTTTTTTCTTACATATCATATTTATGCACTCTAGAAATGTAGATGGTAACTTAATAACCATAAAAGAATAAACATTTGCAAAACTGTAACTAACAAGTAACTAAAACAATAGGATTCAGATTAAGGTTTAAACATAATAAATGTTTGTTCCATTTATATATTATAACGTATATCCCATTTTTAATTTTTTTTAAAGATCTATTTATTTATTCATGAGAAACACAGACTGAGAGAGAGAGGCAGAGACATAGGCAGAGGGAGAAGCAGGCTTGCTGCCAGGGATTCTGATGTGGGACTCGATCCTGGATCCCGGGATCACGACCTGAGCCAAAGGCAAGTGCCCAACTGCTGAGCCACCCGGGCATCCATATTTCCCATTTTTAAAGCAAATTTTCTCTTATATACATGTTGTGCCATTTTCCAAGATCTGAGCTATTAAGACTTAAATTTTGTTATTATTCTACTTTTTTAATTTGCATTTTCCTTTGGTGGTTACCTCTTTGTCTTGAATTACTTTTTCTATGCTTATTAAAATGACTAAATGTCCAATTTTACATGTTTTATCAAGTGTCTTTTGTAAGTACGCAGGGTGACTTTGTGTCAACCAGTCCTGAGAGCTTTGTTGCACTAATGCTGAGGACTGCCTATCTGCTGTTGTGTTTGAATGCCGCTGAGATGACATCTGTATATATAGATATATAGCTATATCTATCTATCTATCTATCTATCTATCTATCTATCTATCATCTATCTATCATCTATCTATCTATCTATCTATCTATCTATCTATCTATCTAAACACAACAGGCTACAAACAAGAAGCACAGTGTCTTCCATAGGCCTTCATTACTCCTAGCTTTTCTACATCCTAAGAAAAGGGTAGTGTGAGTTAGCCTTCAATGATATTCTTCAATTAGGGTTCACTTACTGTGTTTAGGAAAACTTCTTCACATTGTTGAATGTACTTTAGTAATGATTATGGTGTTGCTATATTTTTCTTATCTTTCTTATTTTTCTTTCTTATCTTTGTTCAATTTCTGGAAAAATATTAAGAACATTATTATTATTTTTTCACTCATCTCATACCTTTTTTAAAGGATTTTATTTATTTATTCATGAAAGACAGAGACGTAGGCAGAAGGAGAAGCAGGCTCCCCACTGGGAGCCCAATGCGGGACTCAATCCCGGAACCCAGAAATCACACACCCTGAGCCAAAGACAGATGCTCAACTGCTGAGCCACCCAGGCATCCCTCATCTCGTACTTTTTAAGCTTTAAATACTTGAGAATATTCTCAATACAAAATCCCTTCCATTCTAATTTATCTATGCTTTAGAAATTACAGAATCTGCCATATATGTAATTTTATTTAAAAAACAAAATAAATATTTGAGAATGGGAAATATTAATATCAGTATGAATTAGTTTGTTATTCACTTTCTTCTGACCAGAAGGTGCCCTGATTTGGTAAATCCCTTAGTGTCTGTGAGATATCTAATGATGAAAGAGGCGAAGAACAGATTTGTCTCACTTTGACTTTTACTCAAAATAAACTTTACAAAGAGTTGCAAAACATTAGACTGTTTTTTATAACCAGTACTGAATCCTCATTTTAATTGAAAATGCAAATTTTTATTGAGATAAATGGGAACCATTACCATTGCTTAAATATTACTACTTTGTATATACAGAAGATATACATAGCAACCTGGAAATAAATCATCAACAAGTTTTACTTCAATTGGTTCACAATGCTGCCAACTTCATTAATTCAATAGTAATTTATATTGTGGTAATTTATAATTGTGTGTTTTTATTGAATTCATCTCTTTGATGTTATGTCATATTCCATCTTGCTAATTCAGTTCTTATGACTCAATAGGAGCTGGACTGATTTTCTCTGTGTTTTATATAAAGTGGCACTCCCCCCAGATCCCCTGTTATTGGCCAATGCATCCACCTACTAGCTGCTAGGAACATCAATTGGTGATTAGTCAAGGCTGAGCTCCTCATCAGGCAATATTCTGAATTTCAGGGAACTGTTTGAACCAAGGTTTTACTCATCTCAAAAGATGGCCTGCATCCAAAGACTGGTTAATGAGAGATAAAAACTCCCAGACTCTGTTTCAATTTTGAACAATTCTGAGGGGTCATTTGAGCTGCAGAGCCTTCAGTAGGATATACAGATGTCTAGGTCAAGCAACATTATGGGTCAGCTTTCTCCTCTGTCCAATTATATTTTCTTTACTCCTTTATGGGTGTAACTTCACAAAGAACTCCTGAATAAATCTTTTGCATTCAACCCTCTTTCTGTTAGTCAGGGAATCCAATCAGACTGCCACTATCAAAAGTGATCCTAGGAAGCAGATTAAACAATGGGATTTTACAATAGATTTCTTGATGGCTGAGAATAAGGACCCTATCATTAGTTATGGATGGACCACCTATAGTCTTTGTCAAGCTATAGCAGAGCAATTATTAAAATTTTTACTGGTGGAGGTAAAAACACTGGAGGACACAATATCATTGACCCCTAGGAGATATAGGAAATGGTAAATCTAAAGACAACAGAACTGGGTAATTATTTCTGAGTGCCATTGATTCAATAATGAAAGATAATGACAGGCTAAGCATAAATAGTCACAAGTTCAAGGCAAAATGTCAAAGACAGAGGGTTTTCGGGATCCCTGGGTGGCGCAGCGGTTTGGCGCCTGCCTTTGGCCCAGGGCGCGATCCTGGAGACCCGGGATTGAATCCCACATCGGGCTTCCGGTGCATGGAGCCTGCTTCTCCCTCTGCCTATGTCTCTGCCTCTCTCTTTCTCTCTCTGTGACTATCATAAATAAATTTTAAAAAATTAAAAAAAAAAGAGGGTTTTCTTGGCAACTATTAGAAAATTTAAGTGTCGTGCATGCAGAGGGCAGACAGAAGAAAGGTCCAGACTTGGGAAATATCAGAGAAGTAGCACTTCTCCAGAGAAGGTTTCCTTCTCATCCCCTTCATGTTTCATATGCCAAGGGAAGGGTATCTACAGGGAGGAAGAAGGATCATAAGACTTAAGTTGACAATAATCTGAGTAAATGCATTTGAGAAATTTGAACAGATTCTCCTGAATCTACTTGGTCTATAATGTAGACAACTCACCTTTTTGAAGAGAAAACACTTGGTCAAAACCAAAAGTTAAACTCTAACATATCCAGAATAAGGAGGTCCTAGACCTGCTAAGGAAGAAGAGCCAAATAAATTGTAAAATCTGACTCATAGGTACTAGAGCAGATGGAAGAATAAACGTGAGGCAGGATCTGGAGATTGAATATGAAGAGGGTAACAAATTTGGGTAAGGGATAGTCCATAGATAATAGGAATACTTTCCTGTGTTTTAGAATTTAACAGCCTAGAAAGGACCCCAGGAGACATGGCTAATATGGCTCTAAGATGGTTATTAATAAGGTCAATAACCAACATTAAGTGAACAAGCAATTCTAGAGCCATAATGGAAGACAAGAGGGCATACTACTGTAGATATACGATGTAAGATAAAAACGTGACTGTGTTCCACAGAGGCAGAGGATCCTCTATTCACTGAAGTAATTAGGAATGCATTGATTCAAAAAGGCATGAGATTCATGAAGAAATTCAGTGACAACCTTCCTTATGAGATTAGAATTTATTATATAAAAAACTATAGAGATAACTATAGAGATAAAACTAAAAACTAAAAACTATAGAGATATTATATAAAAAACTATAGAGATAATGTCTTATTGACATTGATAACAATGTCAATAAGATTTCAATCAGAGACCGATGGTGTGGGAAAGACAGTAGAAAGGTGGACTCATTTACCATAAGGAGTGTTAAAAACAAGGTGATTGTCAGAAGACACCTAGTTTGCAAAGACCGATGAAGTGGCTGATAGAACATGGTATTTCTAGAAGCAAGATAGCAGTTAATCAACAATGGCATAGCTTAATTTAGACAATCAGAAGAACCCAAGGGTGAATGATCAAGGACATGAGGGCTTCATTCATATATGATAGATGACAGATATACAGAGTCAGGTATATTTTATCCTTAACCCCCCACCTCCTTTTTTTTTTTTTTTTGGAGTTGAGCCTGTTTTCAGGCTCAGGACACATTGATTAAAGGAGAGGACAGACTCCCATATGGAAATGCTCTAAAACCACCATGGCAAATGTATTCAATATTAATCACCCAGCCTTTAGCCAAACAAACTCAAGAATATTTACTTGGATTACTAGGCTCTTAGGAGACCTTACTCAGATTGATTGATATAGGGCTAGGATTGACATTAAAACCTATAGGCCCAAAACACCACCAAAGTTCCCCTGTTTGACTGCAGCAAGTGGGAGTTAAGTAATAAAGTGAGTCCTGGAACCTAGATCTTGTGGTTATTTAGAGACTTGAAAGAATAAATACTTCAGGATTTGGGACAAGGCAGTCTGGATTGGATAAATAGGGATTGACTTATAGAAGTAAGTACAAATTTTGTAGATTTATCATTACATATTAATGCTGCCCCGAGAGCAAGCATCAGGGGAGATACCCTAAAAATAAATAAATAAATAAATAAATAAATAAATAACAACAACAACAACAAAAAACAATAGACTTGGTCAGGTGATGTTGGCCAGCTTCCATTATCAACAACCCTGATGTGGCATAAAGTATTATTCATGGATGTAATAGCAATACTGAAAGGAATGAAAAATGTGTGTGGAACCAATAATGTGGGCTCCACTCACAAAATCTAATCTAGCTATTTCTGCTTTTGAATGTCCAGCCATCTAACAATAGAGACCAGTGTTCTATCAATATGGCACCTTCCCTCAAAGACATAAGCTACTTGTTGGCAGGCTGATTAGAATAGATCCCTTGTATCTTGAAGGAGACTGCAATTCTTGGCTGAAACTGACGTGTATTCCAAGTATAGGATTATCTTCCCCCTCAGAGGGCACAGTTCCAATGGAAGACCCAAGAGACTGCTGTTGAAATTCAATCTATGACTCCCATCCAGTTACTTCACATTCTTCATGCCAAGGCACACAAACAGGTAAAGGAATAACACTATACTATCTGGTTAATTAACCTATCTATCCAGAGGAGGTGGGGCTGCTATTATACATTGGAGGCAGGAAAGAGTATCTTTAGTGCTTAGTGATCTATAATGTACTTGTTCATGTCCCCATTTTAATGCTATTATGGACAAATGTAGCAGTAATGTCCTGAGAAGTGGATTGTAGCCAGAAGGTCAGAGATCAAGGTTCTAGTTTAACCTGGGCAAATCATGCAGAGCAGTGGAAAGGCTAACTATATGCAGAGATAATGATAAATACCAGTCATAGTCTTGGTATAAACTATAGCGGTAGTCTTTCTCTTTTCACAGTATCCAGGAAAAATGTCTATTCAGAATATTGGAAAAATGAGTGTCCGTCTGGATCCTCTCTTCATGGCACCCATGCATATACTCTGGGAATATTATATCTACTTCTCTCAGTAGGAATTGCTCAGTCATAAAGAACTGCTTCAAGAAGTCATGTCCCCTGATAGGAAGGGCCTGTGGTATAACTGGTGCAAAAAATGCAACTGGAGACAAGTTTAAATGACCATCCAAGCTTTAGCACTCCAGAAAGGATGGGCTAAAGCTTTGGCTGCCATGCCATGGAGAGTCAGCTTCTTTCCAATCTTGCCTTTCTTACTTCCTTATGGGATTATATTTCAGGAGCACTCTTCAATAAATATTCTGTATGCAAGTGTCTCCTTAGAGTCAATTTCTAGGGAATTCATCCTAAGACAATATGCTTGAAAAATTCTGTCATATATAATTTGCCTGCTGTCATTCTTTAAAAAACAAATAAAGCACTGTTTTCTCTATCTAACTTAATATTCAAAACCAAGTGAAAATGCCCAGTCTAAAATTCATGTGCTTTTCTCATTATGCCTATATACCTCCTGGTTGCTCTTAATTTGCAATGTCCTCATTTGTATGTAAAAGTGTCTTTTTTATTGAAATTATGAGCTCTTTATTTTTTATAGAAAGAACATTTATTTAAATATAAAATATTAAGTATTCTTAATATTTAAGAAATATATATTATTTCTTTAGAGATAGAGAAAAGCACATAGGTGGGGAGGGGGAGAGGGTAAAGGAGAGAGAGAATCCTAGGGAGACTCAACTGACTGAGCCACCCAAGTACCCCTGAAATTATTCACTTTTCAAAATGTAAGATAGTTCCCTTTAGAAATTGTCTAATGCCCAGTCTAGTCCTTAGTACGTTAAGATATTTCCTAATTGAATGAAGAATTAGCTAAAATGGCTACTATTTACCAGGAGAACATCAGTAGCTTTAATGAGCTCCTTCTTAAAAGATTCAGAAGAAAAGATCATGAAAGATTTAGGACAGCTCAATTTAGCATTATTTATTATCCAGTAATATAAAAATACATCTATCTATCCTTTTGAAGTTAAGGGATAAAAAAGGAACAGATCTATATAGGTGGAGAATAAGAAAGTATGTATCTATGTATATGTGTGTATATAAGTATATATATGTATATATATTTTTTCCAGCTTCTCTTAAGTAAGGTTGTCAAAATGTATTTTAATATTTTGATGAATTGTGAATTCCTAGCACATGGCCCTTCAATATTCTTTTGTAACTGCAAAAATGTATTTCATTGCCTCACTAATATATTATTTTAAATTATCCACAGAGTCCATTAGCATAAATAATTGAGTCTTCACTAGATGTACAACGAGAAATATGGATGGCGTGAGTCCAAAATTATACTAGAGTCAGTGTCTCTTCCCTTTATTAGTTATTAAAAAGCTCTTTCTTGGGCCATCAGTTGCTTGCCAGGTCACTTTGCCTTTTCTCAATCCACAACTTTAGAAGCCCTCACCAATCAATTTTGAGTCATTCATTCATTCATTCATTCAACATTCGTTTTCAATCACTAAGTATAATTTTAGAAATAGATATTGGGACTATAATTTTAAGAACATATAGTCTCTCAATTTTGTTGTCAAAATCAAAATTATTAGAAGTATGAGGGAAATGTGATAATAAAATAGAAACAAATATTTACAACTTTGCTATATAGCATTACTTATAGATATATTTGGCTATTGGTGTACCAAGAAGATGATCTATTATTATGAGAGGAATGATATAATTAGAACTGTGCACTTCATTTTCTTCTATGATTTTTAGACTTTTGTATTATATTTTCCCCTGTGATTTTACATACTATGATTTTATTTTTTGAAGGAAAACTATTTTTAATATGATAATAACTGAGGATTTAATATTTAAGCTTTTAATAATTGCCAAATTCATTTATGGGCAATAGAATCCTTCAGGGTTTTTACAATGGAATTTGGTAAGAATGCCATACGTTAAATGATTTTTTATTGGCTACCTTCTGATATAGACTATAAGTCGTCCTGAAATAATCGCTTAACACACAATACATTTAATTAATGAGTTAATGATAAAATGCATGTTTTGAAAGGATGAAAGCAGTGGTCCAGACAAAATGGATTTATGACTCTTCTTGATTCTCTCTTAGAGTCAATAATATTTATCTTGTACTTATTGCTTGGAATTCTAATGGAATAGAATAAACAGAATTTTCTGTGCTAATTTTCTTGAGAATTTTTCTTGAGAATAAATGGACCTTAATTGTCCATTCGTCACTAATTTACATTTTACAGATTATTAGACATTAATAAATTTATGTTAAATATTTTATATATAGAAGTATATATATAGCCATAATGAAACTTTATGCAATGAAGAATATTTTTTGTTATACAAATATATTACAGATACAAAGATTTTACAGGAACTTGACCTCATTATTAACTTATTTACATACTCAAATTTAATTACTTTCTTAAGAAATATTTCAACACTTAATTATACATTCAGTGTATATTCTATTATGTGCCCTCTTTCAATATTGTCTCTGCTTCTTTACAGAAATAACCTGGTATTTTTTTTCTGAATTTTCCTTTTTCTTTCTCAGAAATATTTCTTTAAAAAAAAAAGATTTTATTTATTTATTTATTCACAAGAGACACACAGAGAGAGGCAGAGACACAGGCAGAGGGACAATGCAGGACAGTGCAGGGAGCCCAGTGCAGGACTTGATCCAAGGTCCCCAGGATCACGCCCCGGGCTGAAGGCAGGTGCTCATCCGCTGAGTCACCCGGGTGTCCCTCTCAGAAATATTTCCAATATTAGTTTATTATTTGTCATGGACAAGTATAGCAGACAGTGTTGGCCTAATAGCTCTTCCCCTCTTCTCTGATTTTGGAACAATAATATTTTCTAGCCTCCTCTGTAGTTAGGTAACTACAGAACAGTTCCGAAAAAAATCAGATATAAATAGCAATTGCTTAATGTGATGGTTCCCAAGAAAGCTCTTTTTTTTTTTTTAAGATTTTATTTATTTATTCATGAGAGACACAGAGAGAGAGGCAGAGACACAGGCAGAGGGAGAAGCAGGCTCCACGCAAGGAGCCCAATGTGGGACTCGATACCGGGTCTCCAGGATCACGCCCTGAGCCAAAGGCAGATGCTCAACCACTGAGCCACCCAGGCATCCCCCAAGAAAGCTCTTGAAAAGAAGACAGAACTAAGGTTTTGTGGTATAACTAATTATTTCATTGGCTTGCAAGAACAGGTTTTGCCCATCACTTCAAAATTCCACATTTAGTGACATCATGCTGGTAGCTTGAATTTAACCATTGTGGGATTTATACTCAGAAATTAGCTAGTGCTACAAAGCCATGACTTTCCTATTCCTATTCCGATCCCACTACCTAGAAATGTCTCACTAACACACCACTGGGGCAGACTCTTACCAATTTCCTCTTCTTCTTATTCTTTCTAAAACTCAAACAATGTTGTAAGACGTAAAGTAACCACACAGGGGTATCTCATGACACAATGGAACTGCAATATTAATCTTGGGGTGCATACTTCCAAATGTTTTGCTAGGTGAGAGAATTTAAATCCCTATTTTAGATAAGCTACTGTCAATATGATTTTGCTGCAATAGATACAGTTCTAACAAATACCATAAGGATTTTTTTGCAGTTTATATGATGATCTGCGTTTCTTATAGAATAACAAATTAATTATCATTATAGTTCTATAAAGAATTAGTATATTACATGTAAACTAATGAGCAAAAGCCACATCAAAGGAGTATAGGTGAGTTTTGATTAGTAGAACTAACTTTGGCAACAATAAGAATGATCTGCATTTTATCTGGATTTATCATACTTATTTATAAATCTGCATTTATCTTATACTTATTTATAAAAGTACAGATTCTGCATGAGGAAAGTTTACTAAGCATTTGAGGTTGTAAGGGTCACTTAAAGTACATTATGCCCAAATAATTCATGCTATAAATATTGAATGAAGTTGATATTCTATCCTAGAATTCCATCTGACTCTCATTTCCTGGTACAGCCACTCCCACCTTTGCACAAAAGTTTACAAGAAACTGATCTTTGACTGACAGTCAATCCATTGCAGAAATGTGGACCTAATTTCCATTATTACAAACAACAATGGATTTGGAATGTGAAGCAATCAGTAGCCCATGCAGGGTTGGCAGCTAAAAATAGAGCAGAGTGATTCATCTAAAAGACAATATAAAGAACATTCTTCCTATATGGTTTGGAAACACAACTTTGTGCTGTTCCAAAAATTCTATAGTAAAAAATAAGATAAAATTATAGTGTAGGGAAACAGTAGTTATTTAGTAATTTAACTAATGTAATAATATTCCAAGTTTGGATTAGGAAAACTTTATACACTAGACAAAAGCACTTTGTTATTTGATTTCTAAATACCACATTGTGTGTGTATGTGTGGATGCTTATGTGTGTGTCTCTTCACCACCTTGTCATAGTCTTTTTCTTTATATAAAATATTTAGTATTTCCTTTGTGTCTATCCTGTCTTGTTAAAAAATGCATTCCTTTTCAAAAATTATACCAGAAGCATAAATAATAAAAGATGCTTTCAGGGTATTATATCACTAATCCCAAAAGGTTGATTCTTCTAAAACCATTTATTGTCCTTCTCAAGTAGTTCTGATTATCACCTCTGAAATAAGGAAATATTTTCTTTCAGACTATGATAAAGTATCACCAAATATATAAGATTGGGGATATGTTTGATAGGAAAATGAACTATTAAAGGCAGAAAACAACTCAATATATGCAGATTTTATATATTTTCATTCACATATTTCCCAATAGTTTGACTACATGATAATTAAACTTCAACCAGCCTAAGATGTGTAAGAATACTTTGGAAAACTTATCATGAACATATATTCTCATCCCCTTATCAAAGCACTACTGATTCAGTTGATCTGCTGTTGGTATGGAACCAACAATGTTCAATTTTGCACAGCACCTCAGGTGTGTTTGCTACAAGTTATCCTCATCCAATGCATCTCAAAAGACTAAATTAAAGAGATAATTTACACTCTAAAATTAAGAAAGTATTGTTCAGGTAAGACTATGCTTTTTTATAGCATCAATATGTATGAGGTATAAGCAATTCCAAGATAAAAGAACCTCACTTATGTGAATCCTGAGAGAAAATGAGAAAATTTGAAAATCCTTCTCTGTAGATTTTTTTGATATGGCCCCCAAAGTGTTTAGGATTAGGATGAATTTGGATGTGGAAGTATATGATTCATAACACCTGGTTAAGCAAGATATTGATATTAAAATATACTATTATCCCACTTACTGTCATAACAAAATATCACAAAATGGGTAGCTTAAGTCACAGAAAGTTATTTCCCACAATTTGAGAGGCTGGGATGTTCAAGATCAATGTGGCAGCAAGGTAGGTTTTATGCAGAAGCCTCTTCTCTTGGCTTGTAGGCAGTTGCATTCTTGATGTAGGTGTACATAACCTCTCCTTTATGCAACAGAGCAAAAGCAAGCTCTCTGATATCTCTCTTTACAGAAAAAAAAAAGATTTTAATTTTTATTTATTCATTAGAATAGCAGGGAGAGAGGCAGAGACATAGGCAGAGGGAGAAGCAGGCTCCATGCATGGAGCCTGATGCGGGATGTGATCCTGGGACTCTGGGATATTGCCCTGAGGTGAAGGCATATGCTCAACCGCTGAGCCACCCAGGCTCTTCTTATAAGCACCTTAATCTTTATCAGGACCCTACATTTATGATCTCATTTACCCTTAAGTACTCTGTTAGAGATCCCATATCCAAATACAACCAGTCTAGCTATTAAGGTTTCAGCATATGAATTTGGAAGAAACAGAAACATTCACCTCATAACAGGTATGCGTTTGTTTGATTTAATGAACATCAGTGATCAATAATTACATTATCCACATATTATGAGTTAAAAGCAAAAATCAGAAAATTCTTTCTAATCCTAAATATATTTCTAATTATTTCTAATATCACTCCAAAATAGTTAATGTCTTTTTTAAAGCCACACATAAATTAGAAAAAGACAAAAATCCAAGAGAATAAATGAGATACACTTTTACAAGAGTTAGTTTATAGTATAAAAGAGGGAAAAAAATAGAAGAAAGAACTAGTTGCACAGCACAACTGTTTATGTAAAGTAAATTACATATGCAATTACAAGTATAAGAAATCTTGTAATTTCTAAAGACGTCAACAAATAAAAAGAAATATGCCCAAGCACTATAATGTTGTTTGTGAGAAGGACTAGGAACAAGAGTAGGGAATAGAGTTAAAAAGAATGAAAATAAAAATTTAAATGATAGAGACATCAATGGACTTATAATAATAGAAAGTGCTACCATCTGAGGATATAATAATTCACTTGTATGTGAGAACAATTAAGAAGAGAAACAAAGAGAAATGCACGAAAAATAATTCACTCAAGAACACCAACTGCTAAAAAAACTTGTGGAAATGTTCTTTATTTCTTTAAAAGATGAAATTTGTTTGTCTATAGAATTGGAAAATTGAGTTAATCCTGACAAGTGTATGGTTAAATTTGCAATTACAGCAGCACTTGCATGGCTCAGTTGGTTAAGAGTCTGACTTTGGCTCAGGTCATGATCTCAGGATCCTAGGATTGAGCTGGTTCTGCTCTGCATTCAGCAGAGAGTCTGCTTCTCCCTCTTCCTCTGCCCTTCCCCCATGTCATACTCTCTCACTCTCTCTCAAAAATAAGTAAATAAAATATTTTTTAAAATTTGCCTTAAAAAAAAAGAATTTGCCTTCATTTAAGGCAAAGAAAACTTAATCGTTGCAGTCTTTCTAAAATTATTTTTTGCCTTATGGATCAAGTCTTAATAAACTGAACTACCAATAGTTCTTATTCTAACATGACCTAAGAAAACAGAAATCTTAACAGAAATAAGTACAAGTAACTCAAAAATAAAAAATAAGAATAATGAAATCACAATAACAATATGTTTAATTATGTATGATTATATACATCTTATGTGTATATAAATGCTTATGTATGCACAAGTGAAATGAACGGCAGCCATAATATGAGGGACAAGTGGGAGGAATGAAGATTATTTTGTTTTTAGACATACTCACACTACCCATAAAGTGGTATAATGTTATTTGAAAGTGGAATTTGATTAAATGTAAATGTGTATTGCAGACTCTAAAGCAACTATAAAAAAGCTTAAAAATAAGTATAATTAATATGTTAGGAAAAGAGAGATAAATGGAGTCATAAAATGCTTAATTAAAATCACAAAGGACAGGGGCACCTGGGGGGCTCAGTGGTTGAGCGTCTGCATTTGGCTCAGGTTCTGGGATTGAGTCTGACATCGGGCTCCCTGGAGGGAGCCTGCTTCTCTCTGTGCCTATGTTTGCCTCTCTCTCTCTGTTTGTCTCATGAATAAATAGATAAAATCTTCAAAAAAAATACAATAAAATCACAAAGGACAGAAAAAGAGTGGAAGAAAAAAAATGGGAACAAAGAACAAGGGCAACAAATAGAAAACAGTAATAAATACGATGGATATTAATTCAACTCTCTCAATAATCACTTTGAACATCAATGGTCTAAATGTACCAATTAAATGACATAGATTTAGTCAGAGTGAATCGTGGACATACAGTGAATCAAAAGACAAGACCCAACTATATTGTCTGTAAGAAACCCACTATAAGTAGGAGAAATGTATAGATTAAAAGCAAATTGATAAAGAAAAACATACCATGCTAACACCAATCAAAAAAAGCAAGAGTAGTTTTATTAGTTTCAGAGAGAACAGACTTCAAAGAAAGGAAAGGTACCAGGTATAAAGAGGGGCATTACATAATGATAAAGGGGTCAATTCTCCAAGGAGATATAATATTCCTTAATGTGTATGTCCCTGACAGCAGAACTTCAAATTATGTGAGACAAAAATGGATTGAACAGCAAGAAGAACTAGATGAATGTGCTATTGTAGTCAGAGACTACAATACCCCTTTCTTAGAAAGGGATGGATCCAGTAAGGATGGAGTTGACCTCAACAGCGCCATCAGTTGACTGGCTCGAAAGTACATCTATGGACCATTTCTCTGAACATCAGAATACGCGTTCTTCTCAAGCTCACCATGAAACATTCGCCAAAGCTGACTACATTTTAAGCCACAAGACACACTTTAACAACAACAACAAAAATATATCATACAGTGACTTCTCTTAGACCACACTGGAACACTAGACTTCCATAACAGAAAGATAACTGGAAAATCACAAAATAAAAGAAACACAATCTAAATAAAATCACAAAATGTGGAGATTAAGCAGTGCACTTCTAAATAAAACATGGGTCAGAGAAGAAATCTCAAGAATAATTAACAATATTTTTAAGTATAAATGAAAACGAAAACATCGATCTTAACAAATGTATTGTTCTAGTGAGGGAGAATGTTGATAGTGGGGAGGCAATGCATGTGTGGGTGTATGGGAAATCTCTGTACTTCTCCATTTTTGCAGTGAACCTTAATTGTTCTAAAAAAATAGTCTTGGTTAAAAACAAATTACAGAATGTTCTGGGAGGACCAAAGAATCAAAATGAAGTTCTAAAAACGGAATTTGGTTCATGAAACATATTTGCTGAGAAAGAATGGTAAAGGAAAAAAGTGGCCAGGCAATATATTCGAGAAAGTTTTGGCCATGGGTTACCACAATTAAAACTTTCTTTTCAGTACTAAATCAGGTTCTGCACAACGTACGTGGTATAACGGGCAGTGAAATCATACACGGTATGAGATCATCTTAACATGTTTTATGGTTTGTGTGACCCTGGGAAGGTACCTAATAACGTAAGATCTTCTAGTTCCTTAGGTGTAAAGTTGTGGCAGAAATACTTAACCTAACATAGGTTGTGAGGCTTCAAGGAGACGACTTACGGAAACAGCACTGCGATTGCCATGGGGTAGGCTTTCAAGAAATATCACATATTTTTGCTATGCTCTCTCTCTTAATAATTTGATACAGCATATTATTAGGACTTCTTAGTGGTTGATCTTACAAATTTCTTTTGATGTTTAACAGGTAAAATCTTACTTAGCTGTCTTGTCACCTTTCATTTCACTAATTGCCAGGACGTAATCATGGGAAAAGGAATTAAAACACTCACATTCTTAACATATATCATTAAAAAGTCCTTAATAAATAACTTATTTATGGACTTGGATATAAAATATATTTCACAATACTTGGAATGCAACATTAATATTCTTGTCGCATAAGTATGCTCTATCTTGCTCTTTGCAGTTCCTTAGAAAAATCAGATAGCTAAAGCGGTAATAGGAATAGATTGCCAATACATAAAAGGTTTCTTTTCACTTTAATTGCTGCATGACATTTCGGTTTACAGGTAATATGTATCTTTAATCTGAATAGCACAGCCTTTAACTTGCTATAGTTAAATGCTCAAAAAATGAATGACCTTACATTTACCAAAATCTAGACTGGGTAACGAAGCTCAAAGCCGAGGCATTCATCTTGATAATAGCCAAGAAGTCAATTGAATTTCTTTTGCGAAGAAGAACTGAGTCATACTGAGCTATTTTCAGTAAATTTTATGTTTGTTCACTCAAGTCAGGGGCTCAAAGAGAATTGTTTACCTATTGTAAACACTCGGCTAAAATACATTTATTTGAGAGAATATAAGAATTTCCCTGTATTTTTATGTGGTCTAATGATCTTTAAGGCCAATATTTTTTAAAGTTTTTATTCAAATTCCAGTTAGTTAACATATAGTGTAGTATTAGTTTCAGCTGTACAATACAGTGATTCAGCACTTCCATACAACCCTCAGTGCTCATCACAACAAATGCACCCCTTAATCCCCATCAAAAGGCAAATATTTTTATTCTTGAAAATGTTTCCTACATATATGACATGTCTACATATCTCACATATATGACATGTCTACCCATCTCATAATAAAAAGGTGTTTTTATTTTGTTATTTTTGCTTATGAATTTAGAACTGATGGATGTTTATAGTTTGCTAAGTTTTCTTCAGTTCTGCTTTCTATAAATTTGACAATATCTATTTTAAAATGAGTAACGTGATACTTTTATTGGATTTTATTCAGGTAAAGAGTGACTTTGAAATGAGATATAGTATCAAATGTAATGATTACAAAATGAGGCCATTAAAACTGTAATCATGAAACCGGTGTAATGGACTCTGATAAGCAGTGGTGTCCTCTCTGATTGGTTCCATTTGTAAAGTTTAAATTACTGAACAGCAGTGAATCATTCTGCTTAGTTCTCTTCAACAATGTGAAGTTAGAAAATGCTTTAGGCCAAAGTAATGAAGGGGTAGTAAGAACACACTATCAAATTGTTGGCATCCTGCATGCTGTTTAATGCAGCACACATTATTTGGCAGCCACTTCCATTTGTGACAATCTAGAACTAGGCATGTATTTGATCCTTCAGGATGTATATTCAATATCAACAGGATAAAAATATAAAACATTCACAGAACAATGAAGAATGTTAGAGAATTATAATGTTTTGAGCAACTATCATGTGATGGTCTTTTAAATCTCAAGACTAACTTTTAAATATTATACTATTACCTTGATTTTACCACTTAGGAAATATAGGCTTAGGAAGTTAAAGCAATCAAAAATCTATTTGTTTCTTGGGTTGAGATTTGAATTTACAATTTCCTAATTCCACACTAACATACCATACATAGGTTCAGTCACAGATTCAAACAGGGGAAATTTTTCTAAGTAGCTCCATTTCCCTTTACAATGTTGACCTGGAAAAGTTATTTATTTACTTATTTATTCCTTCATTTATTTGTTATTCATGTCATTCATTTCTGAAAGAGTGAGTCTTCAATAAATGCCATTTCTAAGATTCCTTCCTATTAGCAAGCAGGGTCAAGATGGAGTCAGGAAGTCTTTCCTGTTCTCTAAAGGATCCTCAGTGTAGTGATACACATTATTTCCTCTCATTTGCATTCAGGATGACATGGTCAATGGGAACTCATACTGCAATGGGATCAGGAAAAGGCAACTTCCAGCTAGGAGCTCTATTTTTTTTAAAGATTTTATTTATTTATTCATGAGAGACATACAGAGAGAGAAGTAGAGACATAGGCAGAGGGAGAAACAGGCTCTCTGCAGCAAGCCGGATGTGGGACTTGATCCCGGGACTCCGGGATCACACCCTGAGCCAAAGGCAGAGGCTCAACTGCTGAGTTCCCCAGGCATCCTCACCTAGGAACTCTAAATCCCAGTTTAAATGTGTTAATATGGAAAAAGGAGAAAGTAGATCGTAGTGGGCAGCCTCTTTGTCTGCCACAACCACTCTCAGATCCACACAAACCTACCTGCTGAGGGTCCCAGAGAAGACATGACCTCTGGTTAACCCTGGAGTTAGACCTGGAGAATGGAGGTTGCTCACCACTGCTCATCCTTGAAATGGATGTTCTATCCACCAGGCCCACTGTGGGTGCTATTTTTAAGGGAACCATTTTCAAAGACTCAGGCTTGAGAGAGCAGTGTGTTGTTGGGATTATCTGGACAGTATATATGCCCAAACCCAGTTAAGGCCTCAAGGTAAACTTTTAAGATTCTGGCATATGGGTAGGGAGATCTACTAGTCTTGAGGCTGCCTAAAACCAGCCTGTACATAAGCTCCTTTGCTTATTAAAATTGCCACCTACACTCTGGAGTCTTTTCCTCTTTCTGCAGGCTTGGCCTCTGTGTATGGAGACCAGGTTTTGAACTAATACTACCCCTTTCAAGTAAATTATCTTCAGGGTTCTTTTTTTTTAATTTTAAACTTTTTATTAATCTAGTGTATTCCCTTTTGATATGGAGCTTCTGTGGAATGACAGAGTAATAACCAGTGTCTCAACTGTGATGCCACTACATCCTTCCAGTTAGTTCAAACAGCAACACCGCATGGTGCTCCGAAATGAATGTAGTTATTAAGATGAATCAAGAACAAATTGAATAAGAATTCTGTTTCAAAGAATTGTTGAAATAGCAGGGGGAATTTTAAAGTTTCGTAGGATGGAGAAATATTAGTTACATGCAGTTTAGAGTGGGTTTAAATGTAAGAAAGATGGCACAATGTGAGCAAAGTAAAGATCTTAAGTGTTCACTTTGATGACATCTCTATCTATCATCTATCTATCTATCATCATCATCTATCATCTTTCATCATCATCTATCTACCTACAGAGCGTGATCATTTAAAGTAATGTTTTTGAGATATATCCATGTCGTTGTGTGTATCAGTCTATTTTTTTCTTTTTATACTGTGGACTGTATCCTTATGTGAATGTGCTCTAACTTTTCTTAGGTATTCTCATATTGCTGCCTATTTGGGCTGTTTCCAGGTTGGGAATATTATGAATCAGCTCCTATGAATGTTCATGTGCAAGTTTTTTATAGACATATAGTTTCATTATGCTTAACATATTCAGATGCACAAATACTGTATCATAAGACAAGTATTTTTAGCTTTATAATAAACTGCCATAGTGAATGCATCATTTTATTATCTACTAACAAGCAATGTGTGATGGTCTAGATGCTTCAATTCTGTACCATTTTATATTGTATGTGTGCATGTGTAATCTTTGGCCATGTTAGAGGTGTTAGCATTTTGATTTTTCTTTTTAAAGATTTATTTATTTGAGAGAAAGAGAAAGAGTGTGTCTGTGTGCTAGATGGGGGAAGGGCAGAGGAAGACAGTCTTCAAGCAGACTTCTCACTGAGCATGGAGCCCAGTGACAGGCCCACCATCCATGAGATCATGACTTGAGCCGAAACCATGAAGTTGAGGCTCAACCAACTCACCCAGGTACCCTATTTTGATGTTTTAAAATGCATTTCTCTAATTGTAAATAATGTCGAGCATAGTTCGTGTACTTATTGGACATTGGTGTATTTCCTCCTTTTTTTGTTGTTTGTTTTGCACATATTTGAATAGATTTACTTTTGAAGGAATCCTTCATATATTGTGCATAGGAATATGTATCGTGCATACCTTATCAGTCTATAACTTGCCTATTCATTTTCAAAAGGTATCTTTTTAATAGAAAAAATTTTAATTGGAATTGGTTTAATTTTTTATTTTTTGTCTTTTCTGAGTCCTTTAAATGTCCTGTTTAAGAAAACTTTGCCCACCCTCAAGGTTGTGAAGTTGCTCCCTTATCTTTTCCTCTAGAAATGTGATAGTCTTGGGTTTTATGTTTAAGTCTATGGTCCTTTTATGCTTAGGTATATGGTCCATCTCAAAGGAAGATTTGTGTATGGGTGACTAGCTAGTTTAATTAGAAATTTTCCATATAGATACCCAGGGGTTTCATTGTTAAAATCTTTCTATTTTCCATTGAATTGAACTAATGCCTTGGTTGAAAAACTCTTGACTAAATACCTGTGGATCTATTTCTTGACTCTCAATGTGTTCCTTTGACTTCTGTGGTTACCCTGTACTGGTAACACACTGTCATGATAATTATAGCATTATAGCAAGCCTCAAATGGTGCATTTAAGTCTTTCAATTTTGTTTTCATTATTCAGTATTATTTTTGCAATTCTTTACACCTTTCATTTCCATGTAAATTTTAGAATTAGTTTCCATCACTTTTCTGAAATTCCTATCTGTGCCTGCATTTTGTTCTCCTTTCACCATTATCTAAAATAATTATCATTGGTTATTTTAAAATAGGTTTCTATTCCTCCACACTTTAAATTACAAAATCTCGCTAGTTTCTGTATATGTTCCTATTGACTATTTAATCTATTCCCCATATAGACATGGTCTTGCTTCTTCATTAGACATATTTTTTATTGTGTATAGGAACATTAGAGATTTAGTTAAATAATGACAAGTATTGCTTTTTGTTTATTTGGTTGGTTTTATTTTGGTCAGGTCACTGGTATTGGAAGCTGTGTTCATCTAATCTTTGGTGGAGGTGCTTCTAGGGTTTACTGACTTAGATTCATTTCACTACTGGCCTCAAATATTTAGAGAGTGGCATCAGGATTTTCTCTCCCCAAACTCCTAGGATCTAAATCCTGGAAAGGTCCTAGAAAGATTAAAAATATTATAGCTGGGTATTTTCTATTTTTGGCCAAGAAGGAGTTATGTGAATTTGATGTTATCCTATCATCTGAAGCAATCTAAAACCTAAAAAAGCAGAAAACACATTTGAAATAATACTGCCTAAACATTAGATATCAAGCAACAAAGTATAGTGATCCTTGAAAGACTAGGAACAAATCAGGTGAGCCTTATGATTGCCCAAGGTTGTTTTCTTAAGAGAGTTTCAGCCTGTGGCATAGTTGGGGGGAACCCAAGCGGATCAGACTCTCCAAGTTGAGGAGCCAGAAATGAAAATCCAAGGAGGCCAAGGTGGCTAGACTTTGCAAGTCAGAACATCAGAGAGGAGAGAACTGCATAAAGAAAGAAACTTAGAGAAGAAACTTAGAGAAATATGGAGGGCCCCCCAACTCAAGAATTCAGGTGAGTACTAATCAGCAAATCACATGAGGAAACTTCTCAATGCTTGAGAAAGAATCATCCAAAAGGATTAGATATAGCAGTACTTGGCACTCCCAGAAGACCATAAATATCATCTGTTCCCAGCAGCAAGACTGGGAAATTTCAAAATGAGATACACAAAAGGGTCTTGCCTCAGTAATGGGGAATAATTAGCTCTAGTCTAAACATATCTTTAGTCCCATCTACTAAAGAAAGATACAAAAGGAACCAAATTTTCAAGTGTTTTAAGTGTGTTCAATAACAACAATATAAAATCTAAAATATCTGGCATCCAAAGAAACCAAGAATGTGTAGAAACAGTAACATATGATAAACATGTCTTTGGTCCCATCTACTAAAGCAAGGTACAAAAAGAACCAAATTTTCAAGTGTTTTAATTGTGTTCAATAACAACAATATAAAATTTAAAATATCTGGCATCCAAAGAAACCAAGAATGCGTAGAAACAGTAACATATGACTGTAATGAGAATAAAAATGAATAAATTGAAACTGACATTGCACTTTCTACTCTTGGCACCAACACTATATTTTAATAATTTATCCCTGTTGCTTTATCTATTCTGTTGCTTTTAACTGTTGCATAATATTCCCTAGTGCCCATCTCCCACATTATAGCTACCATGTCTTGTGGTGATAGACAAGAGCTTGCCACCAAATCACTACCATCACAATCAGTCCTGCAATTAATATCTCCTTGTTCACTTGTTCCATAATTGTTCCCTCATCCTTCACCTAGTCTCACATAGAAATCATTCTTGCCATGTATTTCTTCAATCCATTTACTTTATACCCTTTACTCTACAGTGTATGTTCACCCAGTGTCTTAAATCTCTCAGTTTATAATCAATCCCTGGAATCCAATATGGTAATATGAAACTTTGAGGATTTTCTCACTATGAAGAGATTTTGACTAACCATATGCCAAACATGATTTTCTCCAACAGTTTTATCAAAATCAAAAGAAAAATATGAGTCCGGAAGAAACACATGGTAAATAAGCTTGAAATGGGTCATTTTGAAAAATGGTAGTAAATCCAATCAAAATATTATAAGAATAATATGTAGTATCAAGTGATTAAATAATCTATGGAAGAAAGGTGATAGTAAAATTATATTTATGAAGTGTACTTTATGTCCTTGTGATCTGCAATTAAATTTACATTTGTGTTATGCTTTGTTTTTCATACCTTTCTTTATAAAATATATTAAAAAGTATTCCAATCATCAGAAAAACTATCATCTTTTCTTCATTTTGTAAATGTTTCTTGCAATTATGGAAATTGCCTTCAAAATTCATTTAATATTCATATTGGAATAAAGCATCTGTTGTGGCAGATGGGGCAAATGACATCAAGTTCAGCTGTTTAAATAACCCTTAAGGATCAATGTGTAGTTTACAAAAATAATTTGTAATTCATTTTAGATTAATTAATTTGAATTTATGGTGTTCCATAAAAGCATACTGCAGCTGCTCCCAGCACTGAATTGATTATATTCAACTGGTTACTCCTCTTAAAACATGCATTTTGACAGAGAGAAGACAATGCTCCCCATTATTCATTCTTTAGCTTTATCAGTGAACACAATCTTCAAAAAATTTAAAAAGATAGCATACCTGAATATGACAACTTATTTGCATAATTATCTAGCTATTTAAATCTCTATACTGTGAACTTTTATCAAGTATAGTATAAATAGATATACAAGTGAATTATTTGAATAATACAAGATTATTCAAATAATCTTTGAATACTTATATATTTTTTTCTCTTCCCATTGACCTCTACCCCTCTACAAGATGTGGAGAAAAATAAATGTGTATTTTGCACTTACAATAAAAAGACCTGAAGCAATTTAATTCTATTTTTTGGATGAGGTTTAAGAGAAATGATAGCTATAATTTAGCTCTAGATTTGTAAGATACAAATACAATCATATGTAAAAAAGATACATTGTTGGCTCTTGTGAGAATCTATTAACTATTAGAGCCAGTTTTCAATTTTCATTGGCAGAGGTTAAAATCTTCAGAAAATTCACTGACAAATAGTCTTATGTGGTAATTGAACCATTTTTTAAAAATAATTCTGATGCATAAAATAAATAATTTGACTTTTGATTGAATGTTTATAATAATTATTAGCTGGATTCTGCAATGAATTTTTTCACATTTTTATTACACATTTTGGAAAGCTTTTTAAAGTGCTTTATTCCCCTTCCTCCATCTTGCATATTTACCTGAAACACAGAAATACTTTAGTTAGATCAACTTCAAACTTGCAGTAAATATGGAAGTTTCAATTTCTAGCAGTACTAAAATTTGCCTTTTATGATTCTTTTGCTAGGACATACTGAGAATATTCCAAGAAGACCATAATCCTAAACTCAAGAGAGTATATCTCTTAGTTGCTTACAGACCAGAACAAAACTTACTTCAGGGTGGAAAAAGTTCACCAAACCAGTATCATTACCAGTATTTAAATAAAGTCACAGTCTTTTTACTTACAAAAGGCCACAAGGCTACTAGAAGCATGGGTGCAATTTTTATTCTTTTTTGGAGTTACGGAATTCCAATCTAATGCCTCAAGAGAGGCCCTTTCAGAGAATCTCAATCCCTTCCCCATAAAGATGCACAAGAAAACAATTCACAGCTCCCTATAGCTAAGCTTATTTAATCATGTAGACCTCATTTTCCTCACAGTTTTTTTTTTCCCCCAACTGGGCTCTTTTATCTGATGATGAAAATGTATTAGGATTAATATACAAATCAGCAATAAATCACCACTTCCTTTGATTTGTCAACAAGTGTGTGAAGATTTCCTATCTCAGAACATACTATTTCACATTGAGGTGATTCTTGCTGTTGATCCAATTGTAATTACTTGGTTGCAGTTTTTCAGTGGCTGGGTCATTGCCATTAAATATGTTAATCAATTCTAATATTGCTAAGTTCTCCTGTGCCCCCACACACATTCTTCGATATGAATTCTTTGACTGGTCTTTGCTTATGGGCCTCCAACATTACACAGTTGTGAGGAGTATATTCAGCTATCAGATTCTGGCTTCAAGCCAAATCCAGTTCCTCACTTTCTTCCATTGTTTCCTACAGCAGTTTTCTAAATTTCACTACTCTCCTAGAGCTTTATCTTCAACAACTTCCTTAAAGATTACCTTTGATTTTAGTGGAAAAGTATATCTACTATGGCTGTAATCTTCACTTAATATATTTAAACAAATAGACTTATGTACCCTTAAACACTAAACAGTCTTTCAAGTATACATGAGCTACACAGAAAATATAGTCATATTTCAGATCTCAAATCTATTCAATATACATACAACATTTAGTTACAAAGATGCAGTAAAGGGACGCCTGGATGCCTCAGTGGTTAAGTGTCTGCCTTCAGCCCAGGGAGTGATCCTGGAGACCTGGAATGGAGTCCCAGTCGGGCTCCCTGCATGGAGCCTGCTTCTCCCTCTGCCTGTGTCTCTGCCTCTCTCTCTCTCTCTCTCTGTGTCTCTCATGAATAAATAAATAAAATATTAAAAAAAACAAAGATGCAGTAAAATGTCCAAATTAATAAGACAAAATGGGCAAAGAGTCTGAGTAGACAATTTAAGAAGCTAGAACTAAAAAAAAATAAAAAAAAAAGAAGCTAGAACTACAAGTACCTAATTAAAAGATACAAATATTTCTTCCTTCTTTCTCTTTCTTTTTTTTTTAATTTTTTTTTATTTATTTATGATAGTCACAGAGAGAGAGAGAGGCGCATAGACACAGGCAGAAGGAGAAGCAGGCTCCATGCAGGGAGCCCGACGTGGGACTCGATCCCGGGTCTCCAGGATCGCGCCCTGGGCCAAAGGCAGGCGCCAAACCGCTGCGCCACCCAGGGATCCCTTTCTTTCTTTCTTTTCTTTCTTTCTTTCTTTCTTTCTTTCTTTCTTTCTTTCTTTCTTTCTTTCTTTCTTTCTTTCTTCTTTCTTTCTTTCTTTCTTTCCTTTCTTTTCTTTCTTTTTCTCTTTTTCTTCTTTCTTTCTTTCTTTCTTTCTTTCTTTCTTTCTTTCTTTCTTTCTTTCTTCTTTCTTTCTTTCCTTTCTTTCTTTCTTTCTTTCTTTCTTTCTTTCTTTCTTTCTCTTTCTTTCTTTTTTTCTTTCTTTCTTCTTCCTTTTTTTCTCTCAGGCAGACTCCATCCAGAGCATGGAGCCTATATGGGACTCAATTTCATGACCCTGAGATCATGACCTGAGCCAAAGTCAATATCCGGCACTCAACCAACTGAGCCTCTCAAGCACCCTAATACAAATGTTTCTAATTCCCATAATCAGGAAAGTTAAACCAACAATGGAATATTTATCACCCCTCAAATTGGTAGAAATTTAAATTATATCTATCACATTGAAGATTGGTGAGAATGTGAAGAGATGGGTAATGCCATACAGACTAATAGAAGTAAAAATCTATAGGAACTTTAAAAAATACATTAGTATTTTTTATCTTCTATATAAATTCCTTAACTCAGCAGTTCCACTATGAATCCCCTTTCTAGAGAAATATGTGCTCAGATACACAACAACTACCTAGCAAAATGCTCATTACAGCCTAATGTATATTAATAAGTAACTAGAAATGACCTGATGATAACCAATAGAAGAATTGTTAAATGTGTTCTATCCATCTTATGGAATATTATAAAGTGATTAGAAAATACTTCATCGATTGACCTGGAATTATTCCCATGGCATATATTTTTTTTAAGATTTTATTTATTTATTTATGAGAGATGCAGAGAGAGAGAGAGACGCAGAGAGAGAAGCAGGCTCCTTGCAGGGACCCTGATGCAGGACTTGATCCCGGGACTCCAAGACCACACCCTGGGCCAAAGGCAGGCACTAAACCGCTGAGCCATCCAGGAATCCCCCCCATGACATATTTTTACATGATAAGAAAGTTTTGGAATGATCTATATGACTTGATCTTATTCATAGAAAATAATGCAAATATGTAATGAAAGATTATATAAACATATACAAGCAAATAGTTGGTTTAGACATATATAAGTACACATACACATACATACATACACAAATGTAGATAGATGGTATGTAAATAAACATGTTGAAAGAAAAATACCAGAAAAATACACACTAAACTGCAACCTTGGGGTTCTCAGAGTGAATTTGAAATTGGCCCATACACTGAGGTCTGGAAGAGACAGAAGAAAGAAGTGGACACTTCAGATTGGTAGTAGCAGATTTGATAAAACAAGTTACTGTGCAAAGGAGGCTTGTCTTGGGTGGCCACAAGATAAATAATTCTCTACACCCACCACCAAAGTCTTAAAAGTTTATGAAGAGATTTCATTGGGGTTCAGACATGCATTTAGTACCGATGATTTCAACATCTTCCTTTCTCAATCTACATCTTTGAAACATCTACTATTACGGGAGTATTAGGATGGATGTACATTTAGAGGGCAGGGGAAGGGGCAAGGAGCTTCTGATTGCCCTGGTCCAACTCATGGTATCAACTGGTGGTCATACCTTCTTAGTGACATCCTCCCTAGGTACCTTTTCTTTTATCAATTTTACAGATGCATAAGTAATTTTAAAATAAATGATGATGGGGTAGCTTTAGAAGGTCCAAATATTTTACTTAGAAAAGAATAGGGATCTTTGGATTGCCCAGGTGATAGATATAGTTGTTGTATCTCTGGTTTAAGAGATGTTTACCTTAAAAAAAAAAAAAAAGATGTTTACCTTTAAAAATATTTATTTATTTATTTATTTATTTATTTATTTATTTATTTGAGAGAGAGAGTAGAAGGTAAGGGCAGAGGGAGAGGGAGAGAGAGTCTTTTTTTTTTAAAGATTTTATTTATTTATTCATGAGAGACACACACACACACACAGAGTGAGAGTGAGAGAGAGAGAGAGAGAGAGGCAGAAACACAGGCAGAGGGGGAAGCAGGCTTCATGCAGGGAGCCTGACACGGGACTCGATTCTGGGTCTCCAGGACCATGTCCTGGACTGACGGTGGCACTAAAGCACTGGGCCACCCGGGCTGTCCAGGGAGATAAAGCACTGGGCCACCCGGGCTGTCCAGGGAGAGAGAGTCTTAAGCAGACTCCACATTGACCATGAGACCCGACATGGAGCTCAGCGTCACCACCCTGAGATCAGAACCTAGACCAAAACCAAGGATCAGACACTTAACGGACTGCACCACCCAGGAGACCCTTATTTAAGTGCCTGCTGGTTGAGATGATTACTTTTGCTTTTGGAAAACCTGTAAACAAGTAAAAGGAGAAAGAGAAAGATCTGAAGGTCTGAAGGAGAAAGATTTGGTCAAATACTAAAACCAAATCCTGACCATTTGTGACGAGATAGGAATTACAAAAGGAGTTCTTGCTGCTGTGATTTATTTATTGGTTCCTGAAAGGATTCTGTATTTAAGTCACCCACACTTACTGACAAGGGCTTTTTCCTTTTATGCCTAAAGAAAAATCTATGAACCTTATTGTTTCAAAAGATCAGATATAACAAAGGATACAAAATCTCCAAAGGAACACTGTAAATGTTCTAAACTACATTGTACACACAACAAACATTTTTAAAGCAGCAGGATTTATGCATGTTTTACTCACTCTAAGATTTCTAACTATATCAATTGCAAAGCAGTTGTGTGTGTTTCCAGATGCATTCCTCAATGAACTCCAGTGCTACTGCAGGAAAGTGCTCTCTAGGTGAAAATTCTGGCAATCTTTAACCAGTATGTCTACTAGTATTGCCATGTAATTAATAGAAATATCTACAACATTATCACTTCTATGTGAGAATTTGACACAAAGATTATATTTGAGTAAATAATCATCATTTAAGTCTATTTTTGCTTTCCTGAGTTTGAATATCCAGGGACAAACCACAAAAGTCCATTCTTTAGCTCTTCCTTCAGGGAAAAAAATATATATTAACCATCAAGCCATTTTTGTATTTTTGTGTTTTTTTAATTTTTTTTTGTTTCAAGTATTTATTTAAATTCCAGTTGCATAACAGATAATGTGATATTAATTTTAGGAGTTGAATCTAGTAATTCATCACTTACATATAACACCCAGTGCTCATCACAGTACCCTCCTTAATATCCATCACCCATTTAATCCATTCCCCACCTGTCTCCCTCCATCAACCCTCAGTTTGTTCTGTATAGCTAAGAGTCTGTTCTGTGGTTTGCTTCTCTCTTTTTCTCCCCTATGGTCATCTGTTTCATTTCTTAAATTCCACAAAACACAGGAGACAACAGATGTTGGCAAGGCTGCAGAGAAAGGGGAACATGCTTACACTGTTGGTGAGAATGCAAACTGGTGCAGCCACTCTGAAAAACAGTATGGATTTCCTCAGAGTGTTAAAAATAGAACTACCCTGAGATCCAGCACTGCTTGGCACTTACCCAAAGGATACTGAGTCAAAGGGACATATGCACCATGATGTTGACAACAACATTATCAACAATAGCCAAATTATGAAAAGAGCCCAAATGTCCATTGACTGATGAATGGATAAAGAAAAGATAGTGTGTGTGTGTGTGTGTAAAGGAATATTACTCAGCCATAAAAATGAAATTTTGCCATTTGCAATGACATGGATGGAGCTAGAGTGTATTATACCAAGCAAAATTAGTCAGAAAATGCACATTGTTTTACATACATTTTCCACTCTAATCTTTTTCACGTACTCAAAGTTTGTCTTATTCTTTATATGCTTTTTATGTGGCTGTCTTTTATCTAGATGTTGAAGTATATTACCTAATCTCAGATACAAATTTCTCAAAGGAAAGTCATGTCTTTGGGACTATCCAGTAAGCTCTTTAGACCAAATAACTGTTACATTTCCTTTGTTCATTCCTGAACACAGTAGAACCATGTGTAATGATTTCTTTTAAAGATGCAAAGATCATGCACAAGTCATCTCTATTTAATAGTCCCTCCTACTAGCTACTTGATTCATTTTAGGATTTTAAAAATAATTCAAAGCACATTTCTTAAATTTCCAGTTTCAGAACCAGATTTTATCTTCTTTGGTGTATATATTCTTTTTATTTATTTTTTTTCTAGACTGAGAAATTTTATTTTTAAATATGAGAATAGGTTCCATTTTTATTTCTCATTAGAATGAATACATTTAATGAATTATGTTTCATCTTCTAAACTATTTTTTTATTTTGTGTATATTTTTTATTGGAGTTCATTTGCCAACATATAGTATAACACCCAGTACTCATCCCATCAAGTGCCCCCTAGATGCCTGTCACCCAGTCACCCCATCCCCTGCCCACCTCCCTCCCCTTCCACTACCCCTGTCCATTTCCCAGAGTTAGGAGTCTCTCATGTTTTGTCATCCTCTCTGATTTTTCCCACTCATTTTCTCTCCTTTCCCTTATAATCCCTTTCACTATTTATTATATTCCCCATATAAGTGAAACCATATGATTGTCCTTCTCCAATTGACTTATTTCACTCAGCATAATACCCTCCAGTTTCACCCACATTGAAGCAAATGGTGGGTATTCGTCATTTCTAGTGGCTGAGGAATATTCCAATGTATACATAGACCACATCTTCTTTATCCATTCATCTTTCGATGGACACTGAGGCTCCTTCCACAGTTTGGCTCTTGTGGACATTGCTGCTATAAACATTGGAGTGAAGCAGTCCCGGGGGCCCAGCGGTTTAGCACCGCCTTCCACCCGGGGTGTGATCCTGGAGACCCGGGATCGAGTCCCCCGTTGGGCTCCCTGCACAGAGCCTGCTTTTCCCTCTGCCTGTGTCTCTGCCTCTGTGTGTGTGTGTGTGTGTGTGTGTGTGTGTGTGTGTGTCTGTCATGAATAAATAATTAAAATATTTTAAAAAATAAAAAAAGAAAATTAAAAAAAAAAAAAAGAAAAACATTGGGATGCAGGAGTCTCGACTTTCACTGCATCTGTACCCTTGAGGTAAATCCCCAGCAGTGCAATTGCTGGGTCGTAGGGCAGGTCTATTTTTACCTCTTTGAGGAAACTCCAAACAGTTTTCCAGAGTGGCTGCACCAGTTCACATTCCCACCAACAGTGCAAGAGGGATGAACATAATAAATTATTCATTTATAATATATAGTCTAGGTTGAGATTTAACCAAATTTATTTTCTCTAATGATTGTGATGAAATGAATATAACGAGAAGTCATATTATTAAAATAGGATAAGAGGATGAAGTTTTAAGCATATCCATTTGTCATATTATATATTACTTCAAAAATCTTAAAATCACCACTTTGTAACTTCTTTATTACTCCATAGAAAATATTTCTCCATTCTCTCTTTCCTTTATGTATATTCTTTTTAGCACAAAACTCCAATTGCCTTTTAATACCTAATTACATATCAAACTTCTCACCCTGAATTTAATATACCAAAATTTGACTAGTATAGAAGAGCTGAATCCATCCAGCAATCTGTTGTCATATAGCTATTCATTTATTATGACGTATATGGGTATGCAAATTTGACATATATAGGTATGCAAATATTATAAACTAATAGTTATTAGTTTATAAGTACTACCTTTTTTAATTTGGGGGGAGATATTTACTTTCTGGGTATAACCTTACTTTGACATAGTGTTAGTTGCTCACCAGTTTGTGGGAAGTAAATCGGAACAGCTTTTTCATTTAAGTTGTCTCTTTTGGTTCCTTAGCTGTTCTTAAGCTTCTTTTAGATTTCTACCATCAATAATCTCTTAACATGCTGACAGAGGAAACTATCAAGAGGTATTTTTATCTATCTTTATATGATTTCATTTATTATATGCTGTGATATAGCCACAGAATTATGCTTGTGCATCATCTCAACTTTGTACTGAATGAAAAAAAGACTCAAAACCTGCAGAAATATTTCTATATTCCATTTCATTACCTAGTGAAGACATTAAATGTAAAAGTTCTACATTGCTTAAGATATTGATGTGCCACATTACACAGATAGAGCAGAATACAATTTCACCCTAATGTGAAAAATGTGCCTTTTTCTTTCAATGCATTTAAATTATACTCTACAAACTGAATTTTAATAAATATTTAAGGAGACATGTTCGCACTCATACAAAAAGAGTTTAATGGCATTATAACTATATTTTATAATTATGAATTTTCGTCTTACAAGTCCTCATCATAATATTCTTATTAGCATGTAGAAAAAGTCAGTGTCCATGATCATTAGCTTTTGGGTATTGAAAGCTGTCATTTACACATGAACTGTCCAAGTTTTCTTGATCACAGACTTATTTGTGAAACTTTTGAAAAATTTATTCCTGAGTCACTCCCAGATCGCTACTATCAAAGTCACAAAAAAGGGACCTGGGAATCTGAAATGTAAACTACCAGATTATTATTATGATCTTAATAATAAGTTTTAGCCATTAGAATGGCTAAAATTCAAAACACTGACAACACCAAATTCTGACAAGGTTGTGGATCAACAAGACCTCTTAGTCATTGCTGGCTGGCAGGAATGGAGAATGGTTTACATAAAAGAGAAAACTGGCAACTGCATGGCTATCCAGGACCTGTGCTCTCTTTGGGTGTACCCTGCACAGAATGCTCCTGCTCCAGAGCTACCAGACTCTAGGCCACAGCAGACTTTACAGAGGGCACACACATATTTTCAGAACTGTTTTTTTAACATGGACACTGGGTTCCAGAATCATATGTCTGACTTTCTTGCTATGCTGACTCTCTCTATGCCTCAGGTTTCTCCTTGGTAGTTAGAAGTGAAATAATAACTCCTACTTATCAGATTTATAGAGAACATTTAATACCATTCCCTCAAGAAATCTTAGGGCGGTGTTAAACACACTGAAATAAAAAAAATAAATGTTAAAATAACTCTATTTTTGTTGTTAAAATAAACATGTTTTTGAAACACTTTGTGCATATTTGTAGACAGTCTCCATTATATGTAGATTTCTTTCAAGCTGCTGAGTTGCAAAAAAAGGCTTACTTCTCTGGTTGCTCTGGGTTCCCAAATACATCTACTGACACAATATCTGAACTGTCGCCAAATACATTGATGAAGATCCCCACCTCTTAGTCTGTTTAGATACAACCTCCCCATAATTTCTCTGCCTTCACTTCCTGTACACATAACATTTTTTACTTATTTTTCATGTCTTTACATTTCATTATTACTAAATTACCCATTTTGTAAAATCCACTTGTATTTTCCACATCATGATTGATCTTTATAACACTCATTGAACATTTCTCATATATTCCCTCATATTCCTAATCTAGAGTCTAATAATTTTGAAAGCAGGACTTATAGATTGTGTTAGTTCTTACACACAGCACATAGAACTGTATCAGAAACATAAGAGCTGTCCAAAAAAAGCATTTTGCATAAGAGAACACATGAGTAACTGAAAAGAATTGATAGGAGACATTGGTTTGAAATGACATATGACATCATAGAAGTTACTTATTTTAAAAATGATTTAAAAGCAATAATTTCTAGAAACAAGTAGACATCAGTTTTATATGGAATACAACATGAGGAATTCTATACTATCTTGAATATATTTAGAGTTAAATCAGCTCATTAATTTTATGTAATTTTTTATAATTCCTGGAAATGAACATTGTTTAAACTGAGTAAATTGTGAACATAAGGAGATTTTACAATATTACAAAATTGTGTAGGAGATTAAGCCATCTGGTGCAAAACTTTATATTTTTGTAATATAAGTCAATGAATATCCAGGGTCAAGTATACCAGAAAAAATGTAATGATCTATTTAGGTATTATCTTATTCGAAGAAGCAGTCATGAAAGTCAGAGGTTTAAATAAACTTTTATTAGTAATAAAGATTCACTGATCAAACTGAAAATGAAATTAATGTTATAGTGATATAATAATTTAAATATGAGTCTATATATACAAAAATGCTAAAATAAAACTGTGATAAATAATACTATCTTATATGTTGCCTTAATGTCCTATAGATATACCTATCATCAAAATGAGTATTTGGTGTATTATTTAAATGTATATTTTCCCCAATGAACCATGTTCAAAGACATCTCTAGTATCTTTTTGTCAGAATTTAACCCACTCATTATTTTTGTTGCTGAAAAATAATTAATTAATAAGTGAATGGTTAAGTAATATATTTAAAGCAAATGCAGTAGGAATTACTGATGTTTACCAAGATGGCATAAGCCCACTATAACCAACCTCTGCCAATAACTACTCTTAAAGATTAAGAAATTTAAAAGTCATCTATTTGAAGACTCTGAAAATAAAGCAAAGTAGATTAATGGGATATAGGAGAGAGAAACTTGAATTAAGTGACTTGTACTGGGAAGAGCTTTCTCTTTTTAAATATTTCTTTATTTTTTACTCTCTCTTCTGGTGTTGATCCCAGAGTAAACCCTTCGCAAGGTGGTGGCAGCCTTTAAAGGTAGCAAAAACTCTGATAGTGATCCTGGCTAGAAGACTACAAAAAATGTCCCTGTGAGCTGCAGATTGTAGAAAGAATCCTTATTACATCATCACGATCATCATCATGATCATCATTTTAGTTAACAGACTTAGTTTGTAGGGTCATTTTAAGTGTTCATAAAAATTGAGTGTAATATATACACAATTCCATTTATACTCTCTCTCACGACCTTTCTCCTTTCATGTTTTCTCCTCTTACTTATATCTTGTGTTAGTTATAATTGATGAGTCAATATTGATATATCATTATGGAGTAAAGTCTTCAGATTACATTAGATTTCATTCACTGTGTCGTGCATTCTGTGGGTTTTGTCAAACGTATGATTGCACATATTCTCTACTATAGTATTATATAGAATGCTTTTACTGCCCTAAAAATCCTTCATGTTCTACATATTCACACTTTTTCCCTCCCCCAACCCCAATCTCTGGCAAATTCTGATTTTTTTCATGTCTCTATATTTGTGGATGTAAGATTTTGTGGGAATGTAAGTTTTCAACTCATTTGTGTAAATACCAAGAAACATGATTGTTAGATCTTATCTTAAAAGTATAATTAGTTTTGTAAGAAACTAGCAATATGTCTTAAACTAGCAACCATTCTCCATTCCTGCCAGCCAGCAATGACTAAGAGGTCTTGTTGATCCACAACCTTGTCAGAATTTGGTGTTGTCAGTGTTTTGAATTTTAGCCATTCTAATATGATATCTCATTATTGTTTTAAATCACAACCCCCTAATAACACAAAATGTTAAGCATAATCCTACATGCTTATTTTCCATCTGTACATCTTATTTGGTGAGATGCCTGCTCAGATTTTTTGACCATTTTCAAATATTATTGTTTCTTTTTCTATTGTCCTTTACTTGTAAAACATGAACAAATATCAATATTTTTAAATAAAATTATTTTGTGTATATATCTAAAAATTTTAAGAAAGACGTAGAGAATGTTTCCTAAGTTTTGGTTCCTGCTTTTGAATAGAATCTCCTAATCAAACTCAAAAATTTGGAAGTGGAATATATGGAGCAAAGATATTAGAAAAACAGGAAAATATGAGATTTTCATGGGCTTCCTTAGAAGCATGTAATGAATAGGATCAATCTATTTATCCTTCTCATTTTATGGGAGAAAATAAATGTCAACATTAATTGACTAGTTCAATATCATTTTTATTCCTCAAGATCTTATAGTGAGGATATTTCTGAAGTGTTCATTTTCTTTAAATCAAAACTTTTGTCTTTTAACCTCTCTTAGCTGTATTACTGTCATCATGGGAGCCAGAAATCAATAGGTGATATCTAATGAGAGATTATAACTTTTTGGCTTCATTATATAGATCATTAAATTGGCTAGCAAGTTTCCTTCACTTTCATAGAGGGGTCAGTTTTAAGGTCATTTGTCTTTTTTAACGTGGAGATCAAATGGAATATTCCTTTATTTAAGTGAGCGACCAGCATAGATAAGAACATTTAATTATAGATTTAATTTGTGTCTCTTTTATAGTTATACTTCCTTTTATATTTCTGCAGCTTATTTCTGTTCCCTGGAGCTTTCATTTATAAATTTCCTAGTGTAGGACATTTTGTAATATATTTTATTCTTATATTTTATATGATGCCTTCCATTCCTTTATTTATTCCTTTATTGGCCAAATCAAATTAATCTTACACTTAAGTTCTATTTCTCTGAATGTTTTGATGTTCCCAGTTCTGATTAGCTCTTTCACCTAATTTAGATACAAGCAAATAAACAAGTATAAAAGCTTTAGTATAGCTTATTTACATATCAAGCCAGGGCAGACTGACTTTGTCTATCTTATATGTATCTAATAGGGATAATTGAAGTGCTAGAAAATGATTATCAGTTTATAAACATGAACCAGTTTTAATAAATTAACCAAGAGTATAATGAAATCATAGATGTAGGATTTTTATTTTTTTTTACATTTTATTTTATTTAATTCTTCAAACATAATGAATTTTTATGTGTAATCCAGAAATGAACAAAGTAAAAATCACTGGCTGCTATTCTTATAACGTCTCATGGCCGATCAAGTGAAGAGTAATAGTGGTTTTTTGGTCCAAGGATGATGATGTTTTAGTAAGTCCAGTGTGGCCCAGTCGAGCATATCTTGAAGCTTTTCTCATCAGCTGTTTAATAATATTATAATAGAAAACTTGTTTCATTTTGAGTGCTAAAACTTACTGACAGTTTGTGACTGCACAGAGTGTAGTGCTGATGAAATTTCTAGTCTTATCTAGGTTTATTGGGCCATAGATTGATTAATACTTAGAGCACATAAGAGGCAAAGGCAGTTCATGTGTCACATATTTAGTGAGCATACTCTCAGGTGAATTATACCAGATAATTACACTAGATAACAACAGCTAAATAGACAAAGAACTTAAAAAAATAGTTCACACATAAAAGCAATAATCATCTGCTTCTTACTTGATATACAGCAATTGATAGATTGGTGTGTAGACAGGCCCCATGAGATACATTTCTCTGTGCTTGAAAAGATACTAGATCACTTGACTGAAAATAAGCTTGGTATAAACTATGTTTTTTTCTTTTCCTCTGTAGAGAGCTGTGTTTAAGCTATAAACATCTAATTCATCTCCCTTTTTTATAAGAAGCAGAATACATGAAAAAATTACTTAACAACATTTGAGTTAAAAGAAGAGATGCTTTGCATACAAATGCCCTTGGTGTGGGTCTTTCAGAATGGCTTGGATAGTTCATAAAATCACATGTCACCTACCTGTGGAGAAATAAACAATTTCATATGGACACCCCAAACTTACCATTCCAAAGGAGAAGTGTCTGCTGTGGTTCATTCCAAAGTCCAGTCCATTGAAGTCACTCAACAAGTCTTATTGCAGCTAAAGCCTTATAGATGTCATTTTTTAGAAACAAAGTCCAGTAATAGTGCTATTCAGTTTTATTTACTTCATTCACAAAATTTCATTATTGAAGATAATATAGCCTAGAAGGAAGTATAAAAACAAATGTTGGGTCCTATTCCAAGTGTTCTACTTAGAAAATTCTAGTAATATAGTTTAATCTCACTACTGGCCTTCATTTGCCACATTCGTGATGACAAATAAAGAACAGAGGTTACAGATGAAAGATTATCTTTCTTATAAAATCTTAATTGTACTCTACTATCATATTCCCTCTCAGAAAAGTGTCTCAAAGAATACAAATAATAGGGGCACCTGGGTTGCTAAGTGGTTAAGCATCTGCCTTTGGCTCAGGTCATGATCCCGGGGTCCTGGGATCAAATCCTGCATTGGGTTCCCTTCAGGGTGCCTGCTTCTCCCTCTGCCTAGGTCTCTGCCTATCTCTGTGTGTCTCTCATGAATAAATTACAAAATCTCTAAAAAAAAAAAAAGAATAAGAATAATAAAAGGATATTTATTCTTTATGAGGATTGTTATTTACCAAGCCAGTTAATATACTATTTTTCTCTGAAAATTTATGAGGATGGGCAATATGTCTATGTTTTTATTCATTCAATCTGCTTTTATCTCATTACTGCACAGGTGTTCTTTTATGTCAATCTTCCATTTATTTTATATTGTTTGCAGACTCTAGGGGAAACAAATGTCCTACCTTAGGAAGCTGATGAAAGCTAACATTATCAAGGGAATAGAGATAGATGGTGAGAGGTAGAAAGAAAAGAAAACAGTTTTCAAAGGCCAATGAATTAGGTACGTTTAGTTATAAATTACACAACAAAATTATTTTTGAGATGTTTAAAATGGAATTATGAATAGAGACTGTGCCACTAAGAAGAGAAAAATGAATTCCTAGTATAAATATATATTTCATGCTGCTCAAGAAATTTCTTATATGTATAAATGCATTTGTTTTACATGCATTTATGGTACACAGATAGTAGTGATTATCTCAATGACTTCTCTATGGCACCACTCACTGGTAGTTATTCATGAGTCATCCTTATTGTGTTACTTTTGATTTAGCTTATTATTTCATTAGCTGTAGAACAATAAAAATATGGCTATAGAAGAGTAGGTTTTATATAAGTAAGGTTTTGATTATCATAAAATTTATTTTATGAACTATATATGATACAATTAGTATAAAATCAATGTATTGATTTTGGTTTGGGCACAGTTCTGTCTGAGCAGTATGCATCAAGGCGATCCACCATACAAATGTTTTTTTCCTACTCATACCGTCTGCTCTAAGCCATGTCTCTCACTTTTGCTAGTTACTATATTGAAAACTAAATTGAGCATGTTATTTAAAATAATACTTAAAAATTCTACAGCCTGGCTATGCAGTGCTCCTGGTTTTTCTAATACTTTTTATTCAAATATCATATACTGTTATTATCTTACATAATATATGACATTATTATTCTCTGGATTATTATACAGATTTTACTTTTTGCATCCTTATCAGCATTCTCATTCATTTTATATAGTTCAGCCTAAGTGATTCTTCTCAAACATGAATATGATTAATGTTCTGTTGCTTTAAACCCTGCTTGCTTTCACGATTATAATATGGCCTATAAGCCCTATGGTATCTGTCACTTCTTTACCAGTTTTCTCACACATATTATATACAAGTTATATTTAGTATCCCTTTTCCAAGGAGGTATAATTTCTGGATTATTTTTATTCCTTTTACCAGGAATGCTATAATTCTATTCTATATAGGCTGCCTGGACAACTGTTTTCCATGGGTCAAATCCCAAATTTGATAACTCTTTTTTCGGAAGGCTAAGATATTCTTCTTAGGATCTTCTGCTATACTAATGTCATATTAGATTGTTGAATTGAAACATCCTCTTCCTTTCTATTTATTCCTTACATTGCAAATCCTCGATGTAGTGGTTATGTAGTATGTTGGTAGAAATTAAAAAGTCCGATAGTCTGATCCTATCCATGGGCCCCAGTTCACTGCAAATAAACATGAAACCTAAATAAAAATAGGTGAAAAACAAGTAAATTATGCTTCTAGACAAGAATCCTTTCTTTCCTATTCAACCACATTGTTTCTCTAAGTCTTTCTTACATTAGAATGTTGGATTCACTCCTGCCCTAGATCCTGGGACTATAACTCACTCATTTTTATTTTCCAAATGTAGTATAGTAGATGCTGAGTTAATATTTTTTGTGAAATTATAGAGGAATTAAGAACAATAAATCTGGCTTGGACAATTACAATGGAAATTTAATGTAATTAACAATACCATTGCATTCTCTAACATATTTAGAGAGTGCTTTTGACAATATAACTAGTATCATGACCTATCACAATTAATATAACAGTAAATGATATTGATATATTTCATTCTACATCCTGGAAATCAGGTTCGATGTCTTTTATCAAAAGTCTCAAGGCCATAAAATTATTTTGTGAGACCTTTTGACAGCTATTGACTAAACTGAAATTATAGGTTTAGAGACTAAAGACAAGCACCTGCTAAATAAAGCATAAACATAAATTTCCCACAAATAATATTTTCCCCTCAGAGTAAGCAAGCTTGAATGGTGATGTGAACTAGGTAGAGATAAAGATGAAAATCCTACAAGATCATTCAATTTAAAGAGTAATTGATAATGTAATGAACTATAAGACAAAACTATACAATTTTTACTTGTAGTTTTAGTTACCTTTTCTTGATTCTGGCAGGAAACTTTAAGGATAATTATTAAAAAGTGGTTGAAATGTATCAACACACTGTATTAATTTTTTATGTGTGAAATCTGGAAACCTGTCAAGATTAACTCAGACTGGAAATGTCATCTTTTTTCCCTCCAAACTAGTTACTCGAAGCCTATGTTTATTTTTTTTAAGATTTTTTTTTATTTATTCATGAGAGACACACAGAGAAAGAGAGACAGAGACACAGGCAGAGGGAGAAGCAGACTCCATGCAGGGAACCCGATGTGGGACTCGATCACGGGGCTCCAGGATCATGCCCTGGGCCAAAGGCAACCACTGAGTCACCCAGGCATCTTGAAGCCTATGTTTAAAGCATAGTCTTTATAATCACATACTAAAACATCCAGAAGTTATCATGATTATTTTTAATATAATAGTTCTTTTATTTTTATTATATTATATATAGAATATTATATATATTACTATAATATACAAATATATTATATTTCTGTTGTTAGAGAAAAGAATGATGAGAAATCAAGAGTTCACACAGCCTCCTGAATCTGAATCTTTCCATACATTTTACTATAAAACCACATAAAACAAGAAAAACATATAGTATCACACACACTTTAATCATAACAATAAGACAAAGAATATTACCAGTTTCAGATTACCTATGAGTAGGAAAATAAACCCAAATTTAACAGACCAGCTCTAATAACCTGAGAATGGGATGGGACTACAGCATCTCTTTAGTGAAGAGAAGGCTAATTTCTAAAAGATAATGTTGGAAGAGTACCATTTTGGGGGAAAGTAGGCTAATTTATGAAAAGGAGATGTCCACTAGAAACTGTGTAGGCAAGAGAAAGAGGAAAGAAGAGAAGGAAATTAAAAGACCTGTAACATATCATAGCCAAACAAGAATAACATTGACTATAGCAACAAAAGAGAGAAGCTTTCAACTGAAAACTCATAGTTAAGTTACCTGAAACACTCACAGCTACCTGAATGTAACCATTTTTTAAGGTCCACAAAAATTTAATATTTCAAGTAAAAGAATATATTGTATATGGATAAAATTTTTAAAAAGAATATTGAAATGTTTCATGTGACAAAAATCTGCCCATAACCAAACATGAAATACATATAATGACCTAATATGATTAAACATTATTAAAATAATTTAAGGATATTAAAAGAAAGTCCTCTTGAATTAGAAATACAAAAGTTAAAACAAAAATAGAGAAAATTTGGGATGTCTGGGTAGCTCATTTGGTGGAGCATCTGACTCTTGGTTTTGGCTCAGGTCATGATCTCAGGGTCCTGGAATCGAACCCCACAGCAGGCTCCACACTCAGCAAAGAGTCGGCTTTTCCCTCCCTCTCTGCTCCTCCCCCTGTTTGCGCTCTCTCTTTCTAAAATAAATAAAAACTTTAAAAAAATAGACAAAACTTGACAAAAAATGGCAAACTCCACATTGGAGAAACTGGCAGACACTATTTTAACTAAATTAGCAAGGGTAACATCACCAGTGGTAATTCATGTTAATATATTTTACCCCTTGATATAATGTGATGAAATATAGTATCTCTTGTATTATTCTTAAACAAATCTGTAACACCAGCATAATAATGAAAATGTATCAGGTAAAGCCAAGTTGGAGATATTTTACAAAATATGCTTCAAAAGTGTTGAGGTTGATGGGAGTGTAATATGGTGCAGCCTCTCTGGAGAACGGTATGTGGGTTCCTCAAAAATGTAAAAATAATGCTTCCCTATGATTCAGCAATCTCATTGCTGGGTATTTATTCAAAATAATTGAAGTGAGGATCTCAAAGAGATACCTGTACTCCTATGTTCATTATAACATTGTTCAACATAGTCAAGATATGAAAACAACATAAATATCCATTGACGAGTGAATTGATAAAGAAAATGTGGCATATACACAATGAACTATTATTAAGTTTTTAAAAAGAAAGAAATCCTGCAGGGACTCCTGCGTGGCTCAGTGGCTGAGCGTCTGTCTTTGGCTCAGGTTATGTTCCAGGGTCCTGGGATCGAGTTCCACATCAGGTTCTCCATGAGGAGACTGCTTCTCCCTCTGCCATGATCTCTGCCTCTCTCTGTCTGTGTTTCTCATGAATAAATTTTTAAAAAATCTTAAAAAAAGAAAGAAAGAAATCCTGCTACTTATGACAACAGGAATGAGTCTGGAGGACATTAAGATAAGTGACATGATCCAGTCAGAAAGAAAATACTGCAGGATTCCACTTATATTTAGTACCTAAAATAGTCAAACTCATAGACACAGAAAACACAATGGTGATTGCCAGGGGCAGGAAAGAGATAGAAATTAGGAAAGAGATAGAAACTTTTACTCAATTGATACGAAGTTTCATTTTTTAAAGATGGATAACTTATAGAGATCTGCTGTACAAAATAGTGCTCATAGTTAAAAATACTGTATTATGCACTTCAAAATTTTGTTTAAAATCTAGATCTTATGTTAAACATTCTTATCATTAAAAAGTCGAGCTAAATTTAAAAAAAGAATAAGACACAAGAAAACTTTTGGAAGTAGTGGATATGTCCTTTTCTTTACTGGTAGTAATGGTTTCATGGGTATATGCATTATGACCAAACTCATCAATTATATATATTAAATATGTGCAGTTTTAAAATTCAATAAAGATGTCAAATATAAAAATACAGAAATGGTCACATATTAGAGAAGACTAAAGGGATATGTTGTATTGGACACCGGGACAAGAAAAAGGTAGTGGAAAAATGAGCAATTCCAATGAAGTGTGCAGTTTATCTAATTCCAATGTTAACTTCTTTGGGGGGTGGGCCGTAGAAGAAAGAGAGAGAGAATCTTAAGCAGGCTTCATGCCCAGCACAGAGCCTCATGTGAAGCTTGATCTCACAACCCTGAGATCATGATCTGAGCCAAAATGAGTTGAATGCTTAACCTTCTGTACCAACCAGGCACCTCCTAATGTTAACTTCTTAAAGTAAATTAAATGTTACCATAGTCTAGTAAAATTAGAACATTAGAAGAAGTTGAGTAAAGAGTATACCGAAACCCCTGAGTTATTTTTTGCAACTTTTCTATAAATTTAAAAGTATTTCAAAATGAAAAGTATAAAAAAACTTAAAATGAAAAATAATAGCTTTAGAAATAAAGATAAAATCACTAAGATGCCAAGATAAGATAGACTCAACTGAAAAAGATAATTAAAGGTATTGAAAAGGAATAAAATAGTCAAGAAAATAAAATAACATAAAGAAATATCAACAGAAAAAAAATGGATAATGTGAAAGGTGAGGAAAAGAAATTCAACACAGTAAAACTGCAGTCCCAGAAGGAAAAGAAATTCAACACAGTAAAACTGCAGTCTCAGAAGATGAATAACTGATTTTAAACTTATAATTTTAAAATGTTTCTAGAACTACTAAAGACCAAATTTACTTATTAAAAAGACTCAGATCTGAGATATATTAATAAATTGCTATCCTTAAAAGTAAAGAGGAGTACTCCACAGAGCCTTCAGCTTAGAAGACCAAATAATTTGCAGTAGAAAGAAAAATTGAGTTAGCAAGAGACTTTTCAAAAGCAACAGACAAATATAATACTAATACACTGTTTTGAAGAAACTCAAAGAAATAAAATTTGAGCCAGCGTTTTGTATCTAACTAAGCTTTTCTTCATATACATAGGCGGTGGCAAAGCATTTTAAAAAATAAATCAGATAATTTTGCATTTATCATTTTTTCTGGAAGAATCACTAGAAGACAAGCTTCATTCTTCCATACTTGAGAAAACTTCCACAAATTGATTATAATCTTTTCATTAAAAATCAGGGGAATAAAATATTTGAGCCGATAATGAATAAAAATACACAAACTTTTATGTCCTTTCATACACTGCTAGGAGGAATGTATAAAGCACAAATACTTTGGAACACAGTTTGGCAATTTCTTTTCTTTTTTTTTCAGTTTTATTAAGGTATAATTATCAAAATTGTGAGATAAAGTGTGCAGTATGATGATTTACACAGGATAGTTAAGGTCTAGAGATCTGTTATACAATCTGGGCCTATATATCTGGAGGCCTATAGTTAATGATATACTGTATTTGGTGCTTAAAAATTTACAAGAGTAGGTCTCATGTGTTCTTACTAGTAAAAAACAAAATAATAATAATAAAAAAGAGACACAAGAAAACTTATACATGTACATTGTGACAGTTTGTGCCCTTTTACCGACCTCTCCCTATTTGTCCCATCCCCCAGCCTTTGACAGCCGTTTTTCTCATCAAGGTTTCTATGAGCTTGTCTTTTTTATTTTTAGATTCCACATATAAGTGATAGCATTTAAACTTTTTTTTTTAAAGATTTTATTTATTAATTCATGAGAGACACACAGACAGAGAGAGAAGCATAGGGAGAAGCAGGCTCCATGCAGGGATCCTGAGGTGGGACTCGATCCAGGGTCTCCAGGATTAGGCTCTGGGCTAAAGGCGGCTCTAAACCGCGGAGCCACCCAGGCTGCCTGGCATCTAAACTTTATTTGTCTGGCTTATCTCAGTGTAATGCCCTCCAGTTACATCCAAGTTGATACAAATGACAGGGTTTCTTTCTTTCTTAAAAAGTTTACAGGAACTAGAGTATGGTTCCATTATACTTAATATAGCACATCTTTGTCCATTCATATATCAGTGAACACTTAGACTGTTTTTATTCCTTAACTATTATGAATAATGCTGCAAAGAACATAGAGGCATGAAGAACTCTTCAAAATAAAGGTTTAATGGCGCATCTGGGTGGCTCTTTAGCAGCCTGCTTCTCCCTCTGCCTGCTTCTTCCCCTGCTTGTGCTCTGTTTCTCTCTCTCTGTCTCTGTCTCTCTGTCAAATGAATAAATAAAATCTTTTTAAAAAATCAATGATTTTGTTTTCTTTGACTATATACTCAGAAGTGGGACTGCTAAATCACATGGTAATTCTATTTCTTTTTTAATTTTTAAGGAAGCTTCATACTGTTTTCCAGAGTGATTGTCCAGTTTAGATTCCCACCAATGTGATAAAAGGGTTCTCTTTTATTTAATACTTGCCGGCACTTGTTATGTCTTGCTTTTTGATAATAGTCATCTAACAGGTGTGAAGTGATACCTCAGTGTGGTGTGGATTTGCATTTCCCTGATGTTCAGTGATGGTGTGCACCTTTTCATGTGCCTGTAAACAACTTGTATGTCTTCTTCGGAAAAATTACTATTTAGGTGTCTCAACCATTTTTAAATTGGGTTGTTTTCTTGCTATTGAGTTGTAAAACTTCCTTATGTGTTTTGGGTATGAGCCCCTTACCAAATATGTGGTTTACAAACATTTTCTTCCAGTTCGTAGACTGCTTTTTCATTTTATTGATGGTTTCCTTTCTGTACAAAAGCTTTGTAGTTTGATGAAGGCGCACTTGTTTATTTTTGCTTTCGTTGCCTTTGTTTTTGAGGTCAAACCCAAAAAACCATAGCCAAGGCCAGTGTCAAGGAGGTTAGCCACTGTGTTTTCTTCTAGGAGTTTTATATTTTCAGCTCTTCTGTTTAGGCTTTTAATCCACTTTGAGTTGATTTTTGTATATGGTGTAAGACAGTGGTCCAGTCTCATTCTTTGGCATGTGGCCACCCGATTTTCCCAACATCATTAATTCAAGAGAGAATCCTTCCCCGTTGTATATTCTTAGCTCCTTTGTTAACAAATAATTGACCATATATGCATAAATTTATTTCTGGCCTCTCTATTCAGTTTGGCAGTAGCTTAAAAAGTTAAAAATATACAACTACGATATCAAACAATCACTATACTTTTACCTATTTACCCACAAGAAATGAAAACATAAGTCCATACATAAGCTGGTATATGATTGTTCTGATTAACTTGCAATAACCAGAATCTGGAAACCATCCAAATGTCCCTCAATAGACAACTGGATAAATGCTGTGATACAGCCCAAAATGGAATACCAATCAGCAGCAAAAGCGAATAAACTACAGGTACCTTCAACAATATGGCTGACAGCCAAAATAAGTCTAAGCTTAAAAATCCAGACCTAAGTAAGTGCATAGTGCATAATTCTAAATTTGTCATAATCTTAGAACTTTCAGACTAATCTCAGACAAAGTAGAATAGTGTGTGCCCAGGGATGGGGGTAGTAGTCTCTGAAAAGGGCCATGAAGAAAGAATTACAAAAGGGCACTAGGAAACTTTTGCAAGTAATAAAAGTTAATTTTTATGACTATAGTGACAGTTTTACTACACATTACAGATTTACACTTTACATGTGTGCATGTGATTGTATGTCTGGTATACCACACTACAAGTGTAGTAGGAGGTGATAGATTTCTGGAGTCAGTCAGAAAAAATATTGATTTGCCTACTTAAAAACATAAAGACACTTTGGGGAAATCATATGATTGATTCTAAGTAATTCATAAGCATAAACATGAACAAGTTTAAAATAAAATTTGTCAATCTTAAAATGTTATTGTTTACACCACATTTTGCCAATAACACTTTGTGAGAAAAATGTGACTCAGAACACCAGGGTGCTGTTTCTCACTGCCACTAACTGTTGGCAGAATCTTAAGGAGAATCTCTAAGCTATTTTACATCTGTCTTTCTACGATTACCTAATTCTAACTAACAGTGCAGAATGAAGTTATAGAGTATGAGTTTTAAATTTGAAGTAAATGCCGTATTACTATTACAACATCCAACAGACATAGAATTCATTCAGTATATATTTAATGCCTAATTAATTTTTAATTATTGGAAGAAGATGAAAGTATTAGTTTTTATTCGATATACCCACCAGATTATTGATCAAACCTGGTGGAGGTGGAGATTTAGGTTAGTAATATGAAGCCACTCAGATGCAAATGGAATTAATTTAATTTCATGTTGAAAATAACAATTATAAAATACATTATGTTATATCTAAGTAAATGACTACTGAATCATAAAATTGCTCTTTTTATTTGAAGGAATACATGCATGTTTTATTTGAAAAAAATTAGCAGGCCAATTCATATTTTGTGCAATAAAGAGAACAAACCTCTTCCCCAAACATGGTTTAACTTTAGCTGTCCTACTTTTGACTGCATTGATCATTGTTTGCAACCTTTCTGGTTGCTGTAGCAACATCCAGCAGCTGTCTCAGAACAGACTCTATCTATGTAAAGTTTCATATTTGAGAGGTAATGCTGCTGTAAATGAATCTCTGACCTTTATCACAAGCAAAACAGATTCACTGAAATCTTAACATGTTCAGTACTTAATATTCTCTTGATTAATTGAGTTGGAGGTTATTAAATTCTGGATATCCATTTGACCATATTACCTCACACAATGTACTTATATGTCCTCTTATCTGAATATATTAGAATGCTGGATTGCTTGAATGTGTAGCATTAAGTCTCAATTATTTTTTAAATGAGTTAAAAATTGGACCTAAAAAACTACCGTGACTGGTGGAAGTTTGCTTTTCTGACATCTCAGTGAATTAGTATTTGCAGTAATGTGTGTTTGTGGTGGAGTGAGCAAGTTTTGGGAATGTATGTACACAATGTAATTTAGACATTATGAAAATATATCCTACAAGATTTCTAAGGGATTGCTTTGTGATATTATCATTCCTTGTTATTGACTTTTTCTGATTTAAAACTTCATAAGTGACAAATGTAGATATAGACATAAATACAGGTATATATACCAACAAAAGAAATATATTTTACATAGATATATTTTACACTTGTATATCACTTAGAGAAAAGTATTTATATATTTAGGGTTTTTTTTTTCATGTAGAAATTAAACATGAGATACTAATTGTTCTGATTTGGAATTCTATTTAGACTAAATTTTTAATTCAACCTGTATCACATTACAAATATATCTTTTTTTAAATTTATTTTTTATTGGTGTTCAATTTACTAACATACAGAATAACCCCCAGCGCCGGTCACCCATTCACTCCCACCCCCCGCCCTCCTCCCCTTCCACCACCCCTAGTTCGTTTCCCAGAGTTAGCAGTCTTTACGTTCTGTCTCGCTTTCTGATATTTCCCACACATTTCTTCTCCCTTCCCTTATATTCCCTTTCACTATCATTTATATTCCCCAAATGAATGAGAACATATAATGTTTGTCCTTCTCCGACTGACTTACTTCACTCAGCATAATACCCTCCAGTTCCATCCACGTTGAAGCAAATGGTGGGTATTTGTCATTTCTAATAGCTGAGTAATATTCCATTGTATACATAAACCACATCTTCTTTATCCATTCATCTTTCGTTGGACACCGAGGCTCCTTCCACAGTTTGGCTATCGTGGCCATTGCTGCTAGAAACATCGGGGTGCAGGTGTCCCGGCGTTTCATTGCATTTGTATCTTTGGGGTAAATCCCCAACAGTGCAATTGTTGGGTCGTAGGGCAGGTCTATTTTTAACTGTTTGAGGAACCTCCACACAGTTTTCCAGAGTGGCTGCACCAGTTCACATTCCCACCAACAGTGTAAGAGGGTTCCCTTTTCTCCGCATCCTCTCCAACATTTGTTGTTTCCTGCCTTGTTAATTTTCCCCATTCTCACTGGTGTGAGGTGGGATCTCATTGTGGTTTTGATTTGTATTTCCCTGATGGCAAGTGATGCGGAGCATTTTCTCATGTTCGTGTTGGTCATGTCTATGTCTTCCTCTGTGAGATTTCTGTTCATGTCTTTTGCACATTTCATGATTGGATTGTTTGTTTCTTTGGTGTTGAGTTTAATAAGTTCTTTATAGATCTTGGAAACTAGTCCTTTATCTGATATGTCATTTGCGAATATCTTCTCCCATTCTGTAGGTTGTCTTTGAGTTTTGTTGACTGTATCCTTTGCTGTGCAAAAGCTTCTTACCTTGATGAAGTCCCAATAGTTCATTTTTGCTTTTGTTTCTTTTGCCTTCGTGGATGTATCTTGCAAGAAGTTACTGTGGCCGAGTTCAAAAAGGGTGTTGCCTGTGTTCTCCTCTAGGATTTTGATGGAATCTTGTCTCACATTTAGATCTTTCATCCATTTTGAGTTTATCTTTGTGTATGGTGAAAGAGAGTGGTCTAGTTTCATTCTTCTGCATGTGGATGTCCAATTTTCCCAGCACCATTTATTGAAGAGACTGTCTTTCTTCCAATGGATAGTCTTTCCTCCTTTATCGAATATTAGTTGACCATAAAGTTCAGGGTCCACTTCTGGATTCTCTATTCTGTTCCACTGATCTATGTGTCTGTTTTTGTGCCAGGACCACACTGTCTTGATGACCACAGCTTTGTAGTACAACCTGAAATCTGGCATTGTGATGCCCCCAGATATGGTTTTCTTTTTTAAAATTCCCCTGGCTATTCGGGGTCTTTTCTGATTCCACACAAATCTTAAAATAATTTGTTCTAACTCTCTGAAGAAAGTCCATGGTATTTTGATAGGGATTGCATTAAACGTGTATATTGCCCTGGGTAACATTGACATTTTCACAATATTAATTCTTCCAATCCATGAGCATGGAATATTTTTCCATCTCTTTGTGTCTTCCTCAATTTCTTTCAGAAGTGTTCTATAGTTTTGAGGGTATAGATCAGGAACAAGACAGGGATGTCCACTCTCACCACTGCTGTTCAACATAGTACTGGAAGTCCTAGCCTCAGCAATCAGACAACAAAAAGACATTAAAGGCATTCAAATTGGCAAAGAAGAAGTCAAACTCTCCCTCTTCGCCGAGGACATGATACTCTACATAGAAAACCCAAAAGTCTCCACCCCAAGATTGCTAGAACTCATACCGCAATTCGGTAGCGTGGCAGGATACAAAATCAATGCCCAGAAGTCAGTGGCATTTCTATACACTAACAATGAGACTGAAGAAAGAGAAATTAAGGAGTCAATCCCATTTACAATTGCACCCAAAAGCATAAGATACCTAGGAATAAACCTAACCAAAGATGTAAAGGATTTATACCCACAAATATATCTTATAGTAAAAAACTATTTTGTAGTATTTTGAAAGTATACCGAATTTGGTTTACTGGTGCATGTGGTATTTAATACAGCTTTCATTGTTAAATTGAAGAGAATGAACTTCAAAATCTCAAGTACTTGTATTATATTTTATAGAAACTAATCAAATCTTTCTCTTCCCTCTTTCTTAATCTTTTGAGAATCTTGGCAATTGTATCTTGTATCTTAAATCCCCTGAGCAAAAAACAGCTGAAATACTTATATTACTCAAAGTGATTGACTCCTAGCATAATCGTTTTCCAAAGTGAAGTCTGTACTTACTGAGTAGGGCATTTTTCTTCCTCATGACCATTACAACATCAGTTTATGATACGGCCAGTGAAATATCCATATTTTAGGGAACAGAACTTGTGTTTAGGGAAACTTTTGCCAATAACACCATTATTTTCTATACTTATCCTTTCCAACTGTTCCTGATGCTCCCATACAATTAGGAAAGAGTAAGTAGTGGAAAGTGATAAATTGTGCCAAGGAGAACAATTGTGAGGCATGCACGTATTAGGCACTAAAATCTTTGAAGACATAGCTATAACTACTCGGATAGGAAATCTGGTTCTTAGTAATTAAGTGATTCCTAGTCTACCCCTTATTTTCTGCATATTATGTCAGCTTAACATGACTTCTTTGTGGCTATGTGTCTTAAGAAACTACAATCAAATTAACCTGAGACAATGAGAGTTTTATATTTACAGATATAAATAAATAAAAGATGATAGATAGGTAGATGATAGATCAATCGAACAATAGGTAGATAATTACTACCAGGAACTCTTCTTAAACTAACATTATTCCAACTGGTAGTGTTAATGTAAATACTCTTATTGATGTTTATAAATTATTTATTATAACATAATTAATATAAATAATATAAATTAATTTATATTGATGCATTTATTATGATAATAATGATGAATAACAATTAAAAATCATAGAAATTATATTTAGCAAAAGAGAAGATGTAGGCTTAGATATTTACTATGTAGTATTGATCAATAAATGTAAAATTTCAAAACTTCTATTCCCCATAATCTGACGTGGGTAAATATTGACCTCATGTTTTATAGGTTGACATATAATGTGTCTGAAGCATTTAAGAATATGGGATATGGAACAATTACTACTTAGTGAGTTGTATTTTGATGGTGATGATCTTGAAAAAGAAGATGATGATTATAGGGGTTAACAGGTTATTAATTCCCAGAATTTGGATTTTATGGTGCATGGATAAAGTAAGGAGTCAACATGGGATAACTATCTTTTTTCTTTTTCTTTCTTTTTTTTCTTTTGAAAATTAACATCTGCATTAATATCTAATTTAAATTTTTTTCCATTTCACGATAAACACTAACACAATATCAGAAAATTATAAATCCCTAATTAGTATCTGTCATTGATTTATGCTTGTCTAGTACACAACAGTTGTAAATTTAAATTTGTCTCTGGGAGTGTTTGATTACTAGATATTTCTCATAGGAGTCTGTAAACGTTACATGGGTAAGGATTTTTTGTTTTTTATTTTTTTAATTTTAATTTTAATTTTTTTTAAAAGATTTTACTTATTTATTCATGAGAGGCAGAAACACAGGCAGAGAGAAAAGCAGGCTCCCTGCAGGGAGCCTGATGTAGCATTCGATCCTGGGACTCCAGGATCACACTCTGGGCCAAAGGCAGGCCCCCAATTACTGAGCCATCAGGCATCCCTGTTTTTTTATTTTATTCCACATTTTATTACCAAGCCAAATAGCTTGGTATATATGAAAGAATCAATAAGTACTTGTTGATAAATAAAATGTTGATAAGAAAATGAATAATAAATAAAATAAATGATAATACAATTTAAAAATAGACTATAAAAACTTGACAATGAAGCACAATTTAAAGATTACATTTTCAAATCTCTTTGAAAAATTGAGTTTTATAGTAAATTTCTCTAATAAAAGAAGAGAAATAGATATGACATTTTGAGAATAAAAATAATTTAAAGTAAACAGTATTTCTATGTTGATATTGCAACATAATCAATAATTTTACATTTTAAAATTATATTTAACAATGTACCAATTGACTAAAGTCATTTTATTTAATAAGCAAAGTTAAGCTCATTTCATTTATAAATAAAAATGAATTAAATCTCTAGCTGATTTAAATGTTTGTCAGTGTCATTATTTCCTGAAATATATTTCACTGACCCCAATGAGAATAAGTTGGATATTTTCAATGTATATTTGAGTGCTCTAATCTCCACTAAATCATTTTTCCCAGGTGTCACCCTCAAGGCAATGATTAATGACATACTAATACAACTCACTGTGGTAGCCTAAAACTAAAATGTCATTTCTATGAGTAAGAATAATTTTCTGCTAACTAGAGCTTTCTTGTCAGTAATAAGATGCTCATTGAAGTATTTTAATGTTTTAAAAGTAACCAAACCAAAAGCAAAAATAATATATTTTGGAATTGTGTAGATGATAGAGTGATTTTGTGTTGTTTTGGTTTTGGTTTTGGTTTTCTTTTGTTTTTGGCTTAAGTCTTACTTTACTTTTGGTTTAGAAGTGTCGGGGGGATAACTATGATCAATTGCCAATTATAATCAGATTTATACATTGCCACAGGGAATCCAAACAATCATAGAGTGAACATGTATACCTCTCAAGAGATTATAGGTTTCCACATAGAAAAGAAATATGTTTATTTGTCATTCAATAAGTAAATATTTGTATTCTCCTACAGGCTCAAACAAAAAAATAATTAATTCCCATTTGTAAAAGGAGAAAATTTAACTAATGGTCACAGTAAATTTTGCTAAACGACTCATAGGCTGAATACATTTTCATACCATAATTCATAGCCTACTTCTATTTAGAAATAATCCCTAAATGATTAGTTATTATATTTACCAATCTATATAGCTTAGAAGAGAGACAGTAAATGGAAAGAGGATGGTTACTAGAAGTTAAGAAGGAAGGGCTAACAAATCTGACAGCAAGGAATGACACTCAAGAACTTTGGTCGTTATTTAAATTTTAAGTTAATATATCATTAACATGTTTAATTATTATGTGGGACAGCACCACTATCATTAATAAATATAGCCACCATACAACAAGAAATAACTGCATAGATTTGTTAAATGTAATTATTATTGGGAAGATCAAGTATAATTTAAAGAGTGCCATTTTTAGTTTTTACAATGAAACAAGAGTGTGCGTTTAAAATTATCCTCAAATTTGAGGTCCCTGGGTGGCTTACTAGGTTAGGTGTCTGATTGTTGGTTTGGCTGAGGTCATGATCTCAGGGTAGTGGGATCCAGCCCCCAGTCCAGCTCGTTCTTCAGCATGGAGTCTGCATGAAGATTCTCTCTCTCTGCTTTTTGCCCCACCCCCACTCGAGTGTGCACATGAGTGCACGCTCTCTCAAATAATCTTTAAAGATAAATAAATAAATAATAAATAAATAAATAAATAAATAAATAAATAATAAATAAATAAGATTGTCTTCGAGTTCAACAATGTGAAAAAAAATTCTAAAAAATCTGAATCCCTATTCTGTTGTTTCATTGAAAAATTTCATTTCAGTCACTCTTGAGATCTTCTCCCACTCCCAGGGATTGTGCTATGGTTATAGGAACTTAGATGTACCAAGATTTCATTAGGAAGGAGGGGGCTAATGAATGCTCCATAACTGATCATCAATCTACACATGAGCTTACTGAAGCTTCTATCACAAATTTTAATGTGGCCCCATCAGAAATTGCTGCTTTCTGTGATTTCTGAATTGTTTCTGGGTTGCAGGAATCTAGTAAGTCGGCCTATGGTCCTATCTCCACGTACACACTACTCATCATTTCCCTCTAATAAAAGTTTAGTCCCAAGTCTCTTTGTTCTTTCTCACTCTCTTTCAGTCACTAGCTAGTGTTTTTTTTCTAATTAGTATTGCCTGGATTCAAAGTCTATTCTTTATTGCTTCTGTCCAGTATGTTCTGCATATGCCTTTCCCCAAAATAACACAAAAGATTGTCCTTTCTCCCCTCAAATATTCTGCCTCTGAGGTAAAGTGCTTTTCTACTGAAAGAGAGGGAAGAAAAAAGGGGAAAAACAGAAAGAAAAATAGTATTAATGTATACACATACTTATATTAAAGAAATAATCCTCTGTTATCAAGACATAGACTGACTTTCTACTGGTAGTAGTTATGACATTATATAGAGAGATGTATTTATTATTGCATTATTCTGTTATATAAACTGATATTTACATTTACATTATTCTGTTATATAAACAAATGATAAATGATTAGACCAATAGTAGACACTGATAAATATTAGATACAATATATGTTTAAAATAAATGGGTCAAATCAGGGTTTGAAATAGACCACATGCATTTATGTAGTTACAATTATATTCAATATTTGTGAATCATTTACTGTTTTATTGGTATCATCTAAAAGTTTAAAATAAAGAAAGTAATAATTTAAGAATGCTAGTGTAGTATAATTTTCTTAATAATACTAACAAAAATGTTCTGTCAAAAAAAGTCCACTGTGGCATTTTGTTTCTTAAGTGATTTTTTTAAAAAACTCAAATATAGAGATCTGAATTAGGAAAACAGTTTCACCTGCATATTTTTCCTCCTTGGGGCACCTGGGTGGCTTAGTAGTTGAGCATCTGCCTTTAGCTCAGGTCATGATCCCAGAGTCCTGGGAACAAGTCCCACATCAGACTCCCTATAGGGAGCCTGCTTCTCCCTCTGCCTATGTCTCTGCCTCTCCTTCTGTGTCTCTCATGAATAAATAAATGAAATATTAAAAAAAAATATTCCTCCTCCTTCCCCATCTCTTTGGTCACCTAATTGTTCTTTTTTTAAAGATTCCTTTAAAAAAATTATTTTGGAGATAGAGAGAGTGAGTGAGTAAGGGGCAGAGGGAGACAATCTTCAAGCAGACTCCCCACTGACTGTGGAGCCCCACATAGGGCTCAATCCCACAACCCATAAAGTCATGACCTGATGTGAAACCAAGAGTCCAACACTTAACTGACTGAGCAACCCAGGTGCCACTGGTCACCTAATTTTTCAACTGTCACAACCCTGACTCCTCTCATTTCAGGAATTTAAAAAGGCTTACTCTGTAATTGTTAAGAAATATGGTATTCCATAAATAGGGCTATACTATTAATACTGGTGGTTTTATAAAAATTTTTATTTATTCATAAAAGAGAAAGCATGAGTTTAAGAGAGAGCACAAGTAGGGGAGGGACAGGGGAGAAGGAGAAGCAGGCTCCCCACAGAGCAGGGAGCCCAACTGGGGACTCGGTCTTTAGTCCATCTTTCCATCAGGGTTAGGTCTTTTGTTTGTTTATTTGTTTTACTGTTAAGTTGAAAGGATTCTTTATATATTTTGGAGAGTAACTCCTTATTAGATATATACTTTTCAAATATTGTCTCCCATTCCAGAGGTTGTCTTAATCTAAAATATTCATGAGACATGTATGCAGGGGTTGTATGCTTCTTATCCAAATATAAATCCAATGTCCATTTATTATAAGCCAATATATAGTCTTTAAAAATCCTAAAGGAAGTTAGATGTTTGAATTCATTAGCTTAGCACAACAATAAATGACTAGAAACACAGTCACTTCAGTTTCCATGACTACTTTATACTACCCCTTTAAAATGACCTCTCACAATAGTAATAGCTGATATATTTTCATTTACCAAATACCAGAAACTGTCCAAGGCATTTTGCATGTATTAACTCACAATAAACTTAAGAGATTAATACAATGACTCTCCTACTTTCTAAGGTGGAGTTAGTGGCCAAATTTCTTTGCCTGTCCTATATCCACACTGTTTGTCATGTAACTTTTCAGACCCAGCACAAAACATGGAGTATATTTCTCTGTACCTTTGCAAAACTATTATTGTGTGAAAATACTTTCCTTGGTAAATGTTGTTCCACTCATATGGGGCCCAGAATCATCCCATTTGAAGTATAGCTAATCAGTTACTCATCTGCCCAACTCCCCAAACTGAGCTGAAGGAGATTCCCCAACAATGAGATTAATGAGCATATACATGTTTTTTTTGTGTGTGTTACACTACTGAGATTTTTGAGGTTTTAGTTTTGCAGCAGGAGCCAACAAATGCATTAATTAATACCTAGCAGTGGAGCACATCTATAGCAAAAGTCTAAAATATACAGCAATATATTTGAGGTTGGTGAGAGATGTCTGGAAAAATTGTGAGAAAGCTTATTTAGTGTTGAAACATTGATAAAACTGTCATCAGAAAGAACTTAGAATACAAAAATTGAACTTAATTAATTATGGACTTAGGCAAGATGATGTCCAGGAAGAACACTGAAAGCTTGATTTTGCTACTCTTAGGTTCTGTGTTAAATAGATAAGCTCCTTGGGCAGCCCAGATGACTCAGCAATTTAGCACCACCTTCAGCCCAGGGCCTGATCCAGGAGAACCTGGATCTAGTCCCACATTGGGCTCCCTGCATGGAGCCTGCTTCTCCCTCTGCCTGTGTCTCTGCCTCTCTCTTTCTCTCTCTGTGTCTCTCATGAATAAGTAAATAAAATCTTTTAAAAATTAAAAAAAAATAAAAATAAATAGACAAGCTAAGGGAGGAACTTGCTAACTTTCAACTAGAATATACAAGGAATACAAAGAATGTAGAACTTGCATTTACTGGTAAAAGGTTATCACATTGAAACGTTGCCCTGAAACGATTAAATCAAAGGCCTGACCATTAAGATATAACCAGAATATTTCCAGTTTCAGCTCTCACATATAACAGTCTTAGAAATCATTACTCCCTCCTTTAATGAAAAAAAAAAAAAAAACAAATAAACTGAAAATCAATGGTGTTTCTTGTTCAGAGAATTAAAGTCACAGGGAAAATCTCTGCTCTCAAATTTGGATGGACAGTCAAATACAAGAAATCACAAGCCATATTAACTTACTGGAAGGAAAAAAAAAAACCCACTGGAGCCATAGGCTGGTAGGAAGAATTAAATGGTAACTTGACTAGTTGCTAGAGGCTAGTCCAAAGGCTACAGTGTAGAATAGTGAAAGATAAACTACTGGGTCCTGGGGTCTTAGAGAGCCCCTATATTTTTATGGGTTTTGCCTCCAGCAACCCCTGCAGGTTCTTATGGTGAAGAGCCAAGTAAATCTCTTGTGTTTCTGGCAGAAAAAAAAGGCAAAGTAATCATTTTTCAATATATCTAGTATTTATAACAAAAGCCTCCTCAGCAAGGGAAAAGTTTTACTAGAGCCTTACCATATATGGGAGAAGGGAAATACCCAACTCCAAGTACTTCTAGAATTCCTGGCTCAACAAGAGGGGGAAACAAAAGGTGGCATACAATTATGAAGGTCATAGCTGAGGGACACAGCCACTAATGACTGAGACTTAATCAGAGGATTAGAGAATACTTGCTCCCCTTCCGTACCCACACACATCACCACATCAGCAGGGCTCCCATGACCCAATACATCATGCCAGACTTGCCACAACTTTTTACAAGATATGTTAAAAGGTAAGAAACAGAAGAGATAAAGCAAGCCTCAGAACCCTATTCAGATATGGCAAGGTTTTACAATGATCAGGCAAGAGATATGAAATAACTACCCGATTAATGTTAAGAGATCTAATGAAAAAAGAAGAACAAATACATTTAAGAACAAATGTATAATGTAAGCAGAGATGAAATTTTAAGAAAGATCAAAAGGAAATGATAGAAATTAAGGAAGAAAAACTATAACAGAAGTAAAGAATGCTTTTGATGGGCTAATCAGTAGACTGAACGTGGCTGAGGAAACAATCAGTGAGTCTGAAGATACTCCAATATAAATCTCCCAAACTCAAATGCAAAGAGAAAAAAGGAATGAAAAAATATGGGCAGCCCGGGTGGCTCAGCGGTTTAGCACCGCCTTCAGCCCACGGCCTGATCCTGGAGACCCGGAATCAAGTCCCACGTCGGGCTCACTGCATGGAGCCTGCTTCTTCCTCTGGCGTGTCTCTGCCTCTCTCTGTCCCTCATGAATAAATTAATAAATAAAATGTTAAAAAAAAGAATGAAAAAATATATAACTGTGGGACAATTCCAAAAGGTATAAACATATGTGTTATCAGAAGAAGGCAGAGATGACACCATAAGAAATATTTGAAGAAATGAATGATGGCTGAGAATTTTCCAAAATTAATGAAACACATCAAACTATAGTTTCAGCAATGCAAGAGAACACCAAGTAGAAAAAGTACTATAATAGTCAATAAGAATATAAGAATAAGAATATAATAGTCAAATTTCAATAAGCCAAAGACAAAGAGAAAATCTTGAAAACAATGAGAGGGAAAAAATATACCTGGGCTATGGAGAAAAAAAAATATGAATTGCTCTGGATTTCTTGTCAAAAAATATATAAGCAAGAAGAGAGTAAAATAAAATATTTAAAACGTGGAAAGAAAAACCAAACAACCTAGAATTCTGTATCTAGTGAGATTATTCTCCAAAAGTGAACAAGAAATAGTTTCTCAGACAAACAAAAACTTAAGGCATTCATCACCAGTAGATCGGCTCTACAAGAAATATTACAGAATTTCACATGGAAAATATTAGAGGTCAAAATTCATCTACATAAAAGGTAAATCATAAAAAATAAAAATCATAAAAAATAAATTTAAAATAAAATATTTTATTTTTATCTTTCTTAGCCTGATAAATACAATTATTCAAAGTAGTAGGAATAATAATATATTGTGTAATCATAGTATATGAGTAAATGATGAATGACTGTGATGATGTAGACGACAGGAAGGAAGAGTTGAGTATAGTCATTAATAGGTTACTTGCACCTCTTGTGTTATTTGAGAGTGGATTTGGTTTAACTGTAAGGATATATTGAAAAATACAGTGCAACCAGTAAATTTTTTAAAGAAAACATGCCAAGAGAAAAAAAGATAAATAAAAATCACATAAAATGTTCAATTAAAACCAGAGAAGATGGGGCACCTGGGTGACTCAGTGAATGAGTGTCTGCCTGCAGCTCAGGGTGTGATCCCAGGATCCTGGGATCAAGTCCCATGTCAGGCTTCCCACAGGGAGCCTGCTTCTCCCTCTGTCTATGTCTCTGCCTTTCTCTGTCTCTTATGAATAAATAAATAAAATATTTAAAAATGAAAAAATAAATAAAGTCAGAGAAGATAGAAAACAAAGTAAAGTAAAATAAACAAAAGCAAGGGCAATGAATGTAGGACAAGCATGGTAAATATTAAACCTGCTATATCAATAATCACGGTAAAGATCAATGATGTGAATAAACAAATTAAAAGGCAAAAATATTTATTTACAGAAATAAATTCTGTCTTTATTTACAGAAACTGTCTTTAAATGTAAAGACATAGATAAAGATGCCATTAAAATCACATTTTAAAAAATGAATTAAAAGGAAGCTGGAGTAGTTATAGCATTTTCTGACAAAACACACTTTAGAGTAAAGAAAATCATCAGGGGCAGAGAGGAGCATTCCATAATGATAAAGCAGTAAATTCTCTAAGAAATCATAACTTTTAATGTGCAAATAACAAAAAAAAAGGCATCAAAATGCGCCAGGTATGAACTGATAGAAATCAAATTCTGATCCTGAAGAGATCAAGAGTAAGAGTCATTAGGTGATGACAATATGGGGCCGTTGAGATCTGGATGATGTACTCTGGCAAAGATGTTAGTTGTGACTGAAAAGGCAGACTGGTAGATTGGATTATTGGCCTCCATTGTAACTTTGCCATCCCTTCCAAAAAAAAAAAAACAGCGTACATCCTTGCTCCTTGACCTTTGGCTTGGATTTGTGATTTCTTGCGCTAATGCAATGTGGATAAAACAGACAGAGTGCCAGGGTCAAGTCTAGGGCTTAAGGGATCTCACAGTTACCACTTGGCTTCTTGCACCTTTGCAATTACAATGAGAACTTGTGCTTGGTAGCTGCTTACCAGGATGTCACATTAAATGGAGCCAGAAAAGCCCTCTGGGTCTGAAAGGAGAGGCCTGCCCTGCCCCGCAAACCCATGAGCAAAATAAATGCTGACGGTCGTAGACATGATACAGCAAAAGGAAAAATCACTTTTCCCACATAGGAAAGAATTCATTCAAATTACAATGCCCTTAAAGAGAGAAGGTAACGAAAAAACCTTTACTATGTTCCATGGATTTCCATTGATTTTCTATAGAATCATTCTATATGAAGTTTAAAAAGCCAGAAAAACTTAGAAAGCTATGGAAGATGTTTTGTTTTGCTGTAAGACTTTTTTCTTTTTTTAACAAATGAGCTTTAATTGCATTTATCTTTAATCCAGAACAATAAATTAAAATTTTGAAAGTTCTAATGTGTAGACCATAATAATGTTAGCACTCAATATTTATAATAACAGAAACAAAGTATTATTTTTGTTAACCATTTATATTCTTAACAAATTAAAGCCAAACTTAAATATTTTTGGACATTGACAGGATTTTGATGCCAATCATTTCTGTCTTTTTTTTTTTTTTTTAACCTTAAAGAAGACACATATTTTATCTATTACCTGAAAACTCTGGTTTTCTAACCCAATGAGTATGGATACTGAACTCCTAGTCTTATTTTTCTCAGATATCAGTTATTTTTTCATCCTGATTTCTTTACTTTTCCCTTAGTCTCACATCCTTCCTAGAAACCTAGCTAATGTTTACCTGGACACATAGAACATGAACAGACTCTCCCTCTTTCTATGTGTTTCCATCTAGCAGTTTAATGGTGCTACTTTTATGACTATCCCCACACCCCTTTCTTGCTGTTTGTTTGGTAAATGTTTACCAAATATGTTGAATTACTAAAATAATAGATAACAAGTCACTATTACATATATAATTTCATTCGCAGATTACATTAATGGTAGCAATATTTCAATATTTCACCTGCTTTCTAGAGATATTAGCACGTATCTTTGCACATCCTGTCACAAGAAGGACAGTCTGTTCACCCCCTCCAGACTTAGGGTTCTAAACACACAGATGAACAAAACCATCTGTGTATACATATATCCATAAGTCATAAATGTGGGTATCTTTTAATGTTATTTTCACTTCGTTAGGTTTTTGTTTCTTTCTTTCTTTTTTTTTTTTTGGCTATATAGACTGTAATCTCCACTTTTCTACAATGGTTTAATGGGTTGTCACTTGTTTTTCTTTAATTTATAAGCACTTATTTAAAAATTCTCAAATTTGCTTAAACTTGTATTTATGTTATTTTCAAGGTTAAAAGTAATAACAAATCATTAAACATGTTACCTGTAAATATTTTCTTATTGTTTTGTCTGTTAATAGTTAAAAATAATTTAAGCTACTTCAGATGCTTTGTTTTTTGTGTTAAATAGAACTAATGCCATTTCTGATTACTTTATAAATATTATTAAAATGATAAAAAAGAAAACTTTATTTTTGGATATTAATTATACAGAATCAGATTAACTATAATTCTCATGATACATTTGGGCCCTGTTTGTCTATTTAATTTTTTATTCACTATAACAAACTGACAGTATCTAGTTGTCATGTGTCACATTGAGAGATATATGTGCTATGCAGAAATTATTACATGCACATGTATATGTGTACCTGCAGTTAACAAAAAAATCTCAACTCTGCTTCTAACTCAGCATCATCCTGAATCCTTTGATTATCATTCCCTAGATTTATGCTTTAAATAGTTCGCTCTCTTCACTATGTATTCCTAAATGTTATGACTGTGTGTTTTAGGACTTTTATTTTTTAACTTTATAAAACTGGTATTATCTTTTGGAACTTTAATTTTCACTTAAGTGTATATTGTTAGGATTCACCATTTTTTCCTCTGGGTGTGGTTCAGTCCTTCTGAGTACTGTGTGATAGATCATTCTCTGACTTTACTAATGTTTGTTTGTGCCCTGTCCTGCTAATGAACATTTAGATTGTTATCAGCCCCAATAACATCAGATAATTCATAAAAAGAACCTCCTACATTACCTTACATTGTGGAGTATGAGGAATTCTCTTGGGTATATTGGAGCAAATTGGTTGAGTCATAAGTGAGGTTTCAAGCTCACTAGAGAAGTCAAACATTATTTTATTTTATTTTATTTTATTTTATTTTATTATTATTTTTCTTTTAAAAAATTATTTATTCATTTGAAAGAGACAGAGTGAATGAGCAAGGGCACAAGCAAACAGAAGGGTCAGAAGAAAAGGGAGAAGCAGACTCCTCACTGAGCAGGGAGTCAGACAGAGGGCTTGATCCCAGGACCCTGGGATCCTGACCTGAGCTGAAGGCAGATGCTAATGCACTGAGCAACCCAGGTGCCCGGAGAAGTAAGTGTCAGTACCAGTTATCCTAACATTAGCAATTACAAGAGATTATATTGATGTATATTCTCTCTAATATCTGGTATTGTCAAAAAGTTATTCAATAAAATTGATTTAAAATGTATATAATTTGATTTAACTTAATTTTCTGATCATTGCTAGGTTAGTAATCTCTTATGTGCTTATTGCTCTAATGTGTTTTCTTCTCAGCAAAATGTCTGTTGAGTTCTAGTGCCTACTTCACCTCCTTACTGGATGCTTTTATATGTCTCATTTGTTGCAGAGATTTTTACTGTATGAATCACTGTAGATTTTCAGAACCTGTGGGTTTCTTATTGCTTCTGATAATGGATACTGACATCATGTACTGAGTCCTCAAGACTTGGAGAATAGCAAAGTGCTGAGTTCTGGTGGTCACATCAGAGCTCACAACTCAATTTTAGAGAAAAAGCCTACTGCAAAATCACCTCACTATAAAAGATTTTGAAATAGACATTTTGTCCTGAGGTCTTTGGAGGCTTTGAAATCCATTTGAAAAAAAATCAGTCAAATATCAAAGCAAAACCCAAAATTCATTGTATTCTTAAATTAGAGAAATTATTTTCCTTTAAAAATTTATTATCTAACATGCAAATATGTTGCCATTATTTTATTATTGAGGTAGTTAGTAATTGACATATTTTTTTTTAGTAATTGACATATTTTGAATTTAGTTACCTCTTCTTATACTCTGACTAATTTTTATATATAAAAAAACCCATACAGGAGAAACATAAAGTCATAATAAAAAAATAAATATTGGTGAGATTAAAGACAAAACAGGGACACCTGGGTGGCTCAGTGGTTGAATGCCTGCCTTTGGCTCAGGGCATAATCCTGGAGTCCTGGAATCGAGTCCCATATCAGGCTCTTCTCATGGAACCTGCTTCTCTCTCTGCCTATGTCTCTGCCTCTCTCTCTCTCTCTGTGTCTCATGAATAAATACAATCTTTAAAAAAATAAAGACAAAACAAATGATAAATTTTTAAATTACAAAAAAAAGGGAAACTGTGAGATGAAATGATGGCTGAATAAGAATTTTAAGAGGGTATAACAGCTGATTTACAGCCAGTTTTAGTTATTAGAAGTAAGAAATATACTACCACAATCTAGAAAATATGATCAACAGAAATAAGGTACTATAAAATATGAAAGTTACATATTTTACATGTAAAAAAACAAACAAAATGTGTTTAAATGTAGCTTCTCAATAGAGTCGGATAGAATTCAGCTTAAAAGGCATAACAAAATGTAAAATACTACCACTTTAGGAGACAATTTTAACATAGTATACAGAGAAAACATACACTCGTGTGTAAGCTGAATTTAAATGAAATTCTCTGAGATGAATTTTTCTTTATAACCAGTGAACTAACAGCATGTGAAGCCCTGATGTCAACACAAATCATCCTATAGCTTCATATTTATAGTACATTTGATTTGAAGTATCATTCTATGTTCCATGCCACATCTGATCTCTCTGAGGGAAACTTGCTGTAAGGCTTACATGTCTCTTGGCCCTGATTTGTTATTTTATTATAAGTTCTATTGGTGGATCATCTCACTATATGCTTGTATTTTTTTCCCCTCACTTCCTTCTCACTTTTTTGTCTTATATGTCTTATATTGGATACTGGAGTTCCTTCCTACTCTGACGGAATGGTGCCAAAGGATATTAGAAATTTATTGAAAGGTTTACACCACTGAATTGGAATGAATGAGTGATACCATTCATAAATGAATACCTAAAATAGTCCAGAGTGAATCTTGATTGACCATCTGCTACCTGCCACCAAGGATTTTTCAATAGTCTTACTCCATTTCATTCGTGTTCCAGCTTCTCAGCATGTTGGTTAGTCTATTATGTTTTTAATTTGCCATGCATAGCCTTTACTAAAGTTCTTTCCAGAGAAGATATAGATGACGATACTTTACTTTAGAGTGTACCTATAATAATATAAAAATAATACCATCAAAGTTTTCATTTACATTTATCTAATTTTCTCTTAAAACAACACCAACATTAGCAGCTTTGCAGTTCTTTTTTTTTAAATAGAGCTCTTGTATCAGTAATTAAGACAAGACTACTTTTATTTCACCCTATTACACTAGTGTTTCACCATTCACAGCATTAGTGTGGAAATAAGACATTATGATGGTACAGCAGTCAATACAAAATTAACATTTGCCCTATGTCAAGATGTAGAGTTTCTAAAATTCCAAGTCAAGTGAAATGACAGCATCATAAAAATATGACTTGAAAAGTATATACTGTATTTTATCACAAATATTTTCACAAGCACATGGAGGATTTATAACTATGAGGAATACAAAATAATATTTCAGCTAACTCTGGGAAACGAACTAGGGGTGGTAGAAGGGGAGGAGGGCGGCGGGTGGGAGTGAATGGGTGACGGGCACTGGGGGTTATTCTGTATGTTGATAAATTGAACACCAATAAAAAATAAATTAAAAAAAATATTTCAGCATGAAAAATATAATTGATTTCATAGTCTATTCAAGTTTCAGTATTAAAGTTTATAATTTTGTAGAAGGCATAGTTTTAATTCCTATATCAATATATTTCTATTTTTTAAAAAAATATTTTATTTATTTATTCATGACAGACAGAGAGAGAGAGAGAGAAAGAGAGAGAGAGAGAGAGAAAGAGGCAGAGACACAGGCAGAGGGAGAAGCAGGCTCCATGCAGGGAGCCCAACATGTGACTTGATCCCCGGTCTCCAGGATCACACCTTGGGCTGATGGTGGCGCTAAACCACTGGGCCACCAGGGCTGCCCTATTTCCATTTTTTTATATAGGATCCTATCATTCTTTTTTAAAAAGTATAAAGAAAGAGAGTAAAAATCATAATTCAACTTAATTTCATTGATGCAAAAATAAAAGGTAAAATAAGTTATAATATCCTTACAATGTTCCCTGTAGTATTCACATAAAGGTGACATAAAATGACTTAAAATAATTGAATAATAAAGGCATTACAAGAATTTGTATGGACCTTTTATTAAATTGATTCTCATTTAATTTTGTCTTGTGAAAATTAGGCACTACCTAGAATTGTGTTTCTGAGCTAAGGTTGGGCTTTCTGGACAATGATTTTAAAAGCAGATTATTTCATCAAGAAGAAAAGCTTCTGCACAACAAAGGAAACAAGCAACAAAGCTAAAAGGCAACCATGAAAAGGAGAAGATGTTTGCAAAGGACATTTCTGATAAAGGGCCAATATCCAAAATCTACAAAGAATTTATCAAGCTCGACACCCAAAAGACAAATAACTCAGTTAAGAAATGGGCAGAAGATATGAATAGACACTTTTCCAAAAAAGACATCCAGGTGGCTAACAGACACATGAAAAGATGCTCAACATCACTCATTATCAGGGAAATACAAATCAAAACCACAATGAAATACCAATCTCACACCTGTCAGGATGACTAAAATTAGCAACACAAGAAGCCACAAGTGTTGGTTAGGATGCAGGGAAATAGGAATCCTCTTGCACTGTTGGCGGGAATGCAAACTGGAGAACAGTATGGAGGTTCCTCAAAATGTTAAAAAGTTAATTATCCTAGTATCTAGCAAATGCACTACTAGGTATTTACCCAAAGAAAATGAAAATGGGGATCCCTGGGTGACGCAGCGGTTTAGCGCCTGACTTTGGCCCAGGGCGCGATCCTGGAGCCCGGGATCGAATCCCACGTCAGGCTCCCGGTGCATGGAGCCTGCTTCTCCCTCTGCCTGTGTCTCTGCCCCTCTCTCTCTCTCTCTGTGTGTGACTATCATAAATAAATAAAAAATTTACAAAAAAATAAAAAATAAAAAAAAAAAAATGAAAATGTAGAATCCAGGGGTTATATGCACCCTGATGATGATAGCATTATCAATAATAGCCAAACTATAGAGAGAGCCCAAATGTCCATTGACTGATAAATAGATAAAGAAGAGGTAGTATAAAATACAATGGAATATTACTTAGCCATCAAAAAGAATGGAATCTTGTTATTTGCAATGACATGGATAGAGCTAGAGTGTATTACGCTAAGTGAAATAAGTCAGTCAGAGAAAGACAAATACCGTATGATCTCCCTCATATGTGGGATTTAAGAAATAAAATAGATGAACATATGGGAAGGGGGGAAAGAAAAAAAGAAGAGAGGGAAACAGGTCAAAAGAGATTCTTTTTTCTGTTTTTTTTTTAAAGATTTTATTTATTTATTAATGAGAGACACTGAGAGAGAAGCAGGCAGAGACATAGGCAGAGGGAGAAGCAGGCTCCATGCAGGGAGCTTGATATGGGACTCGATCCCTAGTCCCCATCATGCCCTGGGCGGAAGGCAGATGCTCAACTGCTGAGCCACCCAGGCGTCCCTCAAAAGAGATTCTTAACAGTAGAGAACAAACTGAGAGTTGATAGAGGAAGGTGAGTGGGGATGGGCTAGATGGGTGACTGTTGTAAGGAGGGCAGTTGTTATGATGAGCACTGTGTGTTTTATGTACATGAATAATCACCGAATTCTACTCCGGAAACCAGTATTGCCCTGCATGTTAACTACCTAAAATTTTAATTAAAAAATAAAATAAAAGCTGATTTCTGGATCTGATACCCCAAAACTTACATCTACTGTGTCTTAGTTGTGATCTGGGTATTAGTATATCTTTACCAATACCTGTGGCTACATCTATCTATCAATGAATAGATCAATATTCCACCAAGGTGGATATTTTTTAAGCTCCCAGTGAATTATGGTTTTAATGTTGTTTTCAGTCACACATCTAACATAATTTTCTAGTTTTTTCCCTTTCTCTGGAGACAAATTACCTGCGGTTATCCAATACCAGCATCCTTGTTTATTCTAGAGCTTGGACATCGCTCCAGGATAACTCTCCGTCTCCCTAATTCTAATTCTAATCACTAAGACTATTACCACTACTACTAATGGCAACAGCAGTAATAATTTCTGGCTGGCATTGTATTCAACTTCTGTAATAATTTTCTAAAACTTTAGTGTTTCAATTACTATTTTATATCTAAGAGTCTTCAATTAATACATTATTATCTCTAGACTGAAAATAAGGGTTGCAGAACTCTGTCTTCAATAATTTTTCTCAATATATCTTTTCATTCAATATATCTTTTTACTATGTTATTCTATGTTTCTGAAAAAAGATCCTCTGCTACAATCAAATATAAACAACTCTACTACATTTTATTATTCTTTCTATATTGAAGATTTTGGTGATGCTGTTTAGCCCCATGTTTGCCTTCTCTTCCCCCAAATAGGCATATTTTATGAGTACATACTAGAATGGACACCAAAATCTAAAAATGTTTAAACAGCTATGACTCTGACCCATTTCCATAGAACCCAAAAATTCATAGGATTCAGCAACTGAAGAGTTAATATCCCACATTGCAGGAAACTTCAGGGACCAGATTCCACAGCCATTCTATATGCCATTCCAGGGTCTGTGATTGACTGCTTCCTCTGTGTTTTACCCTGGACGACAGGTGATATTGTTGCTAGAATCTAAAGTAGGGTGGTTTGAAGTGGATACTACTGGGGACCATTTTGGCATTTGCTAGCTATCCCCCTGCCATCAGAATGTGATGACTCTGATCATCGAATTTTCCCCAGGCAAGAGTGTGCTCTGGATAAGAAGAGGAGTTGGCACTGTTGGTGTTGGCACAGGTACTTTGAATGGTGGTGCTACCCGCCTGCAGGCAACTGGCTGTGTATACAAATACCTTGTTTCATATTTTGACTATAACTTCCGTCCCCTTTCCACAACTAATTCAAACCAGTGGTGATGGTCTAACAATGTTGAGACATAATTCTTGTGCTTGGGTATGTCTTGCAAACCAAAAAGTACTTACTGCCCTTTGTTCTGGATTACCTTCTGAAGGACATTTGGGAAGAAACCTTCTTTGAATATAGAAATACAGTCTCCTTCTGAAGTAAAGAGCAAAGTATGCTAACTGCTTTTATCAAGGATTCAACTTTCCTTATTTCTGGATTACTCCTATACACCATGAACCCTTACATGTGTAGTTGTTGTTTGGCTCTCTTTCTTTATTCTCCAAGAATTGAAGTTCAGAGGATCAGCATCAAAAATGATGATTTTTCTGTCTACTGCTATTTCTGTGAGTCAAATACTCATGTCTCTGATCCAGGAATCTCACATACTCTACTAGCATTCATGAAACTATGTTAGGTTAATATGTTAGCTTGAAAGTTGGATAAAATTTCTCTATTAGGAAGCTGACAAAATGCATCTTGATTCAGTTTCCCACTTGAAGCCCCAAATAATAGAGTTCTTGTTGGCTTACACTTCTACCATTGATACAGATTGTTGTTGTCTCTTCTTAATCCCAATACATTTACTAACGACTCATTACTGTTTCAATATATGCTTGTCTTGGCTCCCTAATGAAATTATGAACAGCTGAATGACAAGAGATTAATATTCTACTTTCTAACCCAGTTTTAAATGATACTCCATGAAAACTTGGAACAAAAATACTCATGTTTCCAAGTGATTTTCTATCTATCTCAATAATGCATACAAAATACATGCTCTAGAGTTAGCTTGAGGGCCCTTAACTAACCAACTACCTCTAACCTATAAATGAGATTGGAGAAACTATAGATTTTTAAAGTGAGAAATATGAGATGCTGTGAGTTCCTAGATCCTAAAGAGAAGGGCCATTCAGAAAACTTCACATGTGTAATTTAGAATTTGGGGAAAACATATTTCCTATCGTTGAAAAACATGATGATGGGGCAGCCCGGGTGGCTCAGCGGTTTAGCGCCGCCTTTGGCCCAGGGCCTGATCCTGGAGACCCAGGATCAAGTCCCACATCAGGGTCCCTGCATGGAGCCTGCTTCTCCCTCTGCCTGTGTCTTTGCCCCCCTCTCTCTCTCTCTGTGTCTCTCATTAATAAATAAATAAAGTCTTTTTAAAAAAAAAAAGAAAGAAAAACATGATGATGGAAAGACTGTAATTTGCTTCCTAACTTCGAATAAGGAGAATTTGAGGCCTTAGTGGTGACTTTCACTAAACAATTTATCAATACAAAAGATGAAAATTTCCATGTGAAGGTAAGCAGAGTAAAACTGAGTCTGGGGGTCACTATCATAAACTGACAATTAACTCCTCCAGAGATGTTTTGCCCATGTTTTTATACACAGTGAAAATATTCTTCAGGAATAAAGGGGAAAGGAGAAAAAATGAGTGGGAAATCTCAGAAAGGGAAACAGAACATGAAAGACTCCTAACTCTGGGAAACGAACTAGGGGTGGTGGAAGGGGAGGTGGGCGGGGGTGGGGGTGACTGGGTGATGGGCACTGAGGGGGGCACTTGATGGGATGAGCACTGGGTATTATTCTATATATTGGCAAATTGAAGACCAATAAAAAATAAATATATAAAAATATTCTTCATGGGATCCCTGGGTGGCGCAGCGGTTTGGCGCCTGCCTTTGGCCCAGGGCACGATCCTGGAGACCCGGGATCGAATCCCACATCGGGCTCCCAGTGCATGGAGCCTGCTTCTCCCTCTGCCTGTGTCTCTGCCTCTCTCTCTCTCTCTGTGTGACTGTCATAAATTAAAAAAAAAAATATTCTTCATATATAAGGTACTTGTTGGTTATTAAATTTAAGCTAAGAGAATTTAGTATCAGCAGAACTTCTCTATAAGAAATACTAAAGGAAGTTTTTTTAGGCTAGAGAAATTAGACCCAATGGAAACATGGATTGAAGAACAGCAGGAACCATAAATATTTAGGTAATTAGAAAGCACTAGTTTTTTACTTTTTAAAAACTTCTTAACAAACACAAAACTGTTTATAGGAAATATAATATCATTGGTGGGATTTATAACACACATAGAAGTAATATATATGACAGTAAGAGCAAATGAGACTGTATGAAGGAAATGGAATTATACTCTCAAGATTCTTAAATTGTGAAGTGTGAAGTAAAGTAAATGAAGTGGTACAATATTAATTCTAAATAGACTGTGACAAATAAGGGTATATATCATAAAGTGTAAAGCGTCAGTTAAAATAATGAAAGAGTTATAGCTAAAGAGTCAGCAAAGGAGATGAAGTACTTTACAATATTAATAAAATCAGTTTTACACATGTTATTTTTAAACTGTTTCTGATATATTTTTAAACCTATTTTAAAATTAGCAACTGAGCTTCAGGAATATTTATATGACATCCTCAGATGAGTACAGGTGATAAAATATAGAGGTTAGAGGCAGGAACCCAGACACTCTGACTCCCAATCTCATTTTCATTCAAAATCATCATACTGTTTATGAAATATCCCAATTTATGGAGGGGGGATGTGGAAGGAAAATTCAAATTTTTCATTAATGTGCTCTTTACAAATAGGTAGTGTTTAATAGCCAATTAAAAATGGCAGAAGGAAGGAGCCAATATTGATTTACATTTATTTTGTATTTACTTTGTGAGAAGTATTGTGACAATATGAATGAATTTAAATAATACACTTTCTATATTATGTCTATCCCTCAGATACTTTATGTTAAAAATATGTATGCATTTCAGAAACTAAATGAAACATTCTAAATATTCAAATTTTGCTTTTCCCATCTCTTTAAGAAAGGGAATTTTTGTTGAGTTCTATTTGCATTTTCATATCTTAAGGTACTTTTAATGGGGAATAACAGCACCCGGAGGGATCATTTTATAAACTGGTGTGTGTGTGCGTGTGTGTGTGTGTGTGTGTGTGTGTGTTTAACCAAGGGATTTTATTCATAGACATTGTTAAAATCAACTCAAATTATGATATGACTTAAAGATTTATAGAATCATGAAAAGAATTGTGCCAGTATACACCTTTTGGAGGGAAATGCTATAAAATCTTGATAGTCCATGAGCAGATATCCTCAGAAGTCTTTAGTTTAATAATTTAAACATTGCACCAAGTAATACTATTACAATAGAGAAAATAAAACAAAAATATGCTTTAGTAGTTTGTTATAGTTATTTATAAACACATGTATGAATATTTATAGATGTATGGTTGACCCTAGAACAAGATAGATTTGAACTGTGCAGGTTCACTTATTATGGATTTAAAAAAATAAATACAATACAAAACTATAAATGCACTTTCTTTTTCTTTTCTCTTCTTCTTTTTTAAGTAGGCTCCACACTCAGCATGGATCCAGACCTTTGTGGGCCTGAACTTATGATCCTGAGATCAGGACCCCTGAGATCAAGACCTGAGCTGAGATCAAGTGTCAAACGCTCAACCAACTGAGCCATCCAGGTACCCCTCTTTCTTTTATTTCTTTTATTTCTTAATAGCATTTTCTTACTTCTAGCTTACATTGCTATGAGACTATAGTATATAATACATATAATATACAAAATATGTGTTAATTAACTATGTTATCATTAAAGCTTCTGGTCAATAGTAGGCTATTAGTAGTTAAGTTTTCAGGGATCCAAAAGTTATACACAGATTTTCAACTTCATCAGAAGCTGATGCCCCTAAACCCCACATTATTCAAGGGTCTATTGTATATGATCCAGATGGAAATGTATTTTTACTATTTAAGGGTAAACCACTTAACAATTTTATGGCCTTCTTCTGTATTTAACAGTACAATATAAATGTTTTCTTAGATGTTAAATATTTTACAACAACAAACAACAATAATAATAGCATGAATATCCTTTGTATTGAAGGGGTTCAGGAGAGGTCCCCCAGAATGTGCCACTTTGGCATGTGGATTATTTAGAGTTAAAGGCACTTGAGACCTTGTGGGCTGAAGAGAAACTTTGGTCCTCCTTTAACCATACAGAAGAATTTAAATTGGGAGTCTTTCCCAGAATAAGTATCATGAACAGAGATAAATTTTACCTGAGTGACCCATCTGTACAGAAGGGCAAACATCTAATTACCAAATATCTGCCCTTCTTATGGTCCTGTGAAATGCATTCCTTTCCTCTGTAATCCTGGACCTCTACCTAGCTTTCTTAGTTCAGAATGATACAAACACCTCATTTTGCCTATCTTTGGAATTTCCATGTCTATGTATGTGGATTCCCTGGAAATACCCCTATTAAATTTGATTTTCTTCTGTTAATCTGTTTTATGTCAATTTGATTCTTAGTCCAGCTAAAAGGACTGTTGAGGGAACAGTGATTCTTGCTCCCCAACAGTATCGATGTATTATATTTCTTTATTCTCTTTTCCTTTGATATTTAGGGTCGTATTTATATATTCTTGGAGAAAAGTCATTTCATTCTTACAGTTATTTGTATAAATTCCTGTATGTACATTAGCTAGTTCAAAATATTATTAGATAACACATCATTTAATTAAGATTTGCATGTGCTATATGCCTTTTCAATATTCTAGTGATGGTTTTTATTGTGTTTATGTCTTCATATATTATTTATTTTGGTTTTCCTTACTACATCAATATTTTTGCCTTAGGTAATATATGCACTCTTCAATATTATATTTAGTGTGTGTTCTTGCCCTAAAAAACATATGTTTTTCATGGAAGACTTGAAGAATTTCACTAATTTTTATGTTTATGTATGTCTATGAGAGAATTTAACTGAAATAGTGGATATTGATATTGGGTAAGGATATGAGGGGGTCATTTGAAGGAAGAACTGTAGCAAGTGGCATTTTAAATAATAGAGGAGCTCCATGTGGTTTGTTCAGGAACATTTTGGACTTTGTTTTAAAATATGTTATTTTTAACTTCCAGAAATTATTCTGAGAGCTTTTCCACTTGAAATAAAAACTCATGCCAGAAATGACTTAAAAATAAGAACTTATGTTTGGTCAGAAGGCAGTCTTAATTTTATTTAAGAAGAAAATATTTTGGATATGTGTATAACTATAGTCCAAAGGGGAGCAGAATTTGCTATACCAAAATATATCTCTGGCGTAAGGATTATTTTAGGCTGATTATTTTTAAGAAACAGCAGATAGGAAAAGCTCTGCAAAGTGAATAGAAGTTATCCTTTTATAAATGATATTTGCATTTTGTAAGGAAAACACCTTTGGAAAGATGTCTCCTTCACTGTGCACTTATCAATAGAGAAGGCAAGGTTGTAAATGTGCATAACAACCTTACCCTGTTTCCTGTGCTTTTCCTGATGGTGTCCCACAGCTGACTTCCCATCTGTAACCTCTTCTTTTGTCTTTAAGTGGAGATGGCATTTAAGGTGATGGCTTGAGCCTTTTGGAGGAGTTAGTTTTCCAGAATATCTCCCATGTATACATGTTACTAACCTTCTGTTTGCTTTTCTTCTATTAACTGCCTTTTATTTCAGGGAAGTCTCAGTTAAGAACCTAGAAAGGTAGAGAAAAAATTATTTTTCTCCCCTCTAAGTCATAGTTTTCAACTCCTCTAAAGGCCTCCTGTACATCACAGAAAATGTCAGCTGTCTGTTCCAATATATTGTGGAATGATAGTTTCAATTAAACTGAAATTTGATTGATTTACAGTTGTATAAGAAACATTGTTTTGTAACCATAAGATTTTCAAATACACAGGGATGGGAATCCATAGGGAGGAGGGGGGCAGTGGCAAAGATGGGGGTAGCACATTGTTAAAATCATGAGTTTTCCTTCTGTTATGTGTGCAATCTTCCCTAATTGTAAGCAGATTATCTTCCAGGCAACCCTTCAAGTTTTCTCTCATTTTCAAGTTTCAAAGGGGATTGCTAAGTCTTAATTTTATAATATTTGTTAAATGAAGTTATCCATGTAAAAAACATTCTCGCCTGCTCCAGGAAACTAACAGACTTTGGAAAAATGGCTGTTCCTTTGCCCTAAAAACATTACATAGAAATTGCTTCAGAATGCACAGAGCTTTTCTGGAATCTATATGCCATGCAACTCTGGAAATATTTAATATGGAAGTACATTTAAAAGTAATTGCATATTGATTTTCATCACTACTAATTCCATTCTAGTATTTTTTCTTAGCAAACGGACAGTGAGAAAGCAGTATATGTACAAGAAGTATGCTTTCTTGAAAGATATTTTTCCCGTTTATTTATTTTTGCCCATAAATACAATTGTGACAGTAAAATTACTCTCTGCTCCCTTGATTTCTTTATTTTCCTATTTTGTCAAGCGTATGTCACACATTCTTCTACTTTTAACATCTTTGTATCTAGTTTTTATGTGATTATCTTGTAAAGACTAATTAGTTGAGTTTTGTTTTTCGACTTACTGAAAATTTATTTTTATTAGCACATTATTTTACTACTCACAGTTTCTATGAATTATAATTGTTCAAATGTATGGGTAAATAACTTAAAGAAACATAATAATGGGATGCCTCGGTGGCTCAGCAGTTGAGCATATCTGCCTTTGGCTCAGGGTGTGATCAAGACCTGCAGGCTGCATGGAGCCTGCTTCTCCCTCTGCCTCTGTCTCTGTCTCTCTCTCTGTGTTTCTCATGAATAAATAAACAAATTCTTTAAAAAAGGACACGTAATATTTAGTACTCTATACAAAGTACTGGCTTTTTTTTAAACTAGTATATATCCCATAATCTATGGTTTCATTCCTACAGTACAGAGGCAAAATTTTATAAAATCTGTATGGCTAATACCTAGAAAACTATGGTAGGCACTCAATAAACAGGTAGGCACCAACAAACCAACAGTGAATTTACTCTCTCCACCACTACCTGTTATCCTTTTCCAGTATTTCCCTCCCTGAATGCAACACAATATCAAATGCAGAAGTGGGATGGGAGCATGAACAGAGGATCCCAGAAAGGCTGACACAAGGAGCAGAGAAGGAAACTTCCAATACTGGGACATAATTCACAAATCAGGTTGTTGTTTTCCATTCCTCATTCATTATTAAGGGGAGGCACCACCAGCAGCATTAACCTGAGCCCTCAGAAGTCCCATAGAGTTTAAATCAAAGTCCTCTAATATTTCTGAAGAGTGTATTTCCATATTACAGACCTGAAAATTAAGACTTGGTGAATTTGAGTAGACTAAAATCATAGAAGGGGCTATTGAGGGATTGGGATTTTCAATCTATTTCTTCTGTATCTCTATTTTTATCTTCTTGCTTTTTTTTTTTTTTTGGTGTTATTGCATGAGGCAGTTGTTTCTGTTTTTACCGTGTAACTTGAGATTCTATTGTTTTGTATTTTTTTTTCCAGGGGAGAGTGATATTAATGCATCCCTCTTCTCTCTTTATTAAAAGGGAAAAATTGTTTCTCTCACAATTTTTGTGTAGGCTGTTATTTGGGGCTAAGACATAAAGGTTGAGTCTCTCTGCCAACTCCATATATGCCTTCTTTTATATTCAGTGGTAGTGACTGTCTCGTTCAAATACTAATTGGCTCCTTAAGAATCTAGGAATATTTTTGGAGTAAATGTACCTAATGGCACAGATACACCAAATCTATTTTTATGAAATATAACATTTTTATAAAAAACTATTCTAGTCATGGGTTGTTTATTTCATAAATACTGAAATAAGTAGTAGAGGTGTTTGCAAATTAAGTCATACCTGTGGAAGAATTACTTTCAACACATCATTTCTTAGTGATGCTGTTGTATTTTGAACAAATATCTCTCAAGAAATCCACTTCTGATTAATTATTGCAAGCATATGTTTGATTTTTTTTAAAGCTTGTGAATAAAATTGAGACATCTACCTTCTTATCTCAAAGCCTTTATTATTGCTATTCCATAGGACTTCAACATTGCTCCGTTGCTTATATTAAAATAAAACAGATGGAGGAATTATTTCACACACTGACTTTATTAAAAGTATTATTTTGTAGATTCTTCCAATTATTCCTGCACTATCAGTAATGATACCCTCTGAATCCTGCCCAGGATCTCAATTATTAGCACCATTTGTTTTACTATCCATACTCTACACATGACTAAGAATATTCAGCATTATGGTTTCAGGTATTATTATAGAGTAATGCTCAAATTTATTATTCTATTTTCCTGATATACTCAATACAACACAGTCTAGTTGACAGAAATTACATTATTGATGCTTTAAAAAATCTGTCTCAACTCAATTCTGATAAGATTGAAAATTTATTCTTGCTCCTGAACATTAGTTTAATATACTTACCATGTCTATGATTTCTCTTAGAAGGAAATAAAATTGCTCTTTCAACTCTACTATAAAAGGTTTGAGGTCATGCTTGACTTTATTCATCCTTGGAAGAACTATAAACATTCTATATAAAATATTTATGAAGATTTTATTCAAAGCAAGCTGTGAGAAAGCTTAAGACATTTAGAAAATATCCCTCTGATAATCCACTTCTCTTTTTATTTTTAGCACTCTGATTTTGAATTGTGTACCTGCCAAATTATTGACCCCGGGATAAGATACTTAGATCTATGATTTACTACATTTATTTATAAATCACTATATTTGCTTTATCTAGTATACCCAAAATATTGTGATTTTGAATAATCAGTATATGTGTGTGAGTTATGCTCGATGGCCAATCCACCTTTTAGTTTTTCAAACTTATAATATTTCTAATCCCAGAAGATTTTAAAATATTCTATCTTTACAATTACATATCTGTGCTTCATATTATTCTTCATCTTTCTTGATTCATAAGCCAGTTGGACACAGCTAACCACTCTATTTGGTGAAATATTTTCTTTACTTGGTTCACAGAGAACTAGACTCTCCTACCCCAGGATACGTCCCTACTGGACTCCTTCCTATATCCTTCCCATCTTGCTAACTTTTAATCATTAAAATCTTCCAGGGTATTTTTGATTTTTTGTCTTTCTTTCTTTATGCCATCTATATCCATTTCCTTGACAATCTCATCTAGTGTCACATACTTTGAATAATATATAACTATGGACAATTCCTGAATTACTGCCTCTGACCCAGACTCCACCATGAACCCTCAAAATATCTGGCATGTTCATCTTCCCATCACAGTAAAAGGCAACTCTATCCCTCCAGTCATTTAGGCCAAAAGTCTTCGAGTTATTCTTGTCTACTTTGTTTCCTTCCTACCCCTTATTTAATCTGTCAACAAGCTCAGTTGGTCTGCCTTCAGAATATATATAGAATCTAGTCCCTGCCTCCTCTCTACTGCACTGGTATAAACCACAATCTTCCCTGGGTTTACCATGCTACAATAATCCCCTGCTTCCCTTGGCACTTCCCTAATCCCTTTCTACTCTCAATATAGCATCCATATGCTCTGGGTTTTAGGTGAAATAAATACGTAGCTCCTCTGCTCAAAGCTCTGCAAATGACTTCGCATCTCTTTTTGAGTTAAGCAAAAATTTTACAGCAGTTACCTCCGTCCTGGTCTTTCTGGTTACTCGGTTCTAGCCAAATCAGTCTTCTGATTCTTTCTCAAACATATACGTCTAGCCACATTTCCAGTGTAAGTTTTTTACATTTTCAGTTTCTTCTTCCAGGAAGAGGAATAGTCTTTCTCCAGATCTGCATGGGAGATATTTCATCAATACCCTCAATTTCTTCAGTTCTTTATTAAAAAGTCACCTTTCTAGTGAAGCTTTTAACATTTTTCTAATGAAGCTAGTAGTTTAAATTTGCACCTCTGAAGTCCTATGTGTTGTTCTCATTATGTGTTTTGCCCATTCTCCTCAGTTGGGTGTTAAGTTCCTTTGGGACAGTGATTTCTAATTGCTTTTGTTCACTGCTGAATCCTAAGTTCCTAGAAGAGAAAATTGGCACACAGTACGCTCTCAATAAACATTTGTTGAATGAATAAATGAATTAACGCCTTTGGACATGTCCTTACACCATAGAGGAACTTCATTTTCTACTTCATTTATTTAATTTTTCTTTATGTTCCGGCTACTTCCTACAAAAAGCGTAAATTTTGTTATTTCTGTGTTGTTATGTGATTGTTTTTAAGAATTTGATTCACATTTTGTAGGTTCCTGACAACAAAGCTACACAAAGAGTGGCTTAGAAAATGGCTAAGAAAGAAATAATACTATTGTCTCTTAAATCTTAAATTTGAAGCATTTAGGCTTCAAGTGTATAACTCAAAGCCAGGGAATAACATATTGCTAGTTCTTTGAAATGACGTTCTCTAACATGATTAAAATGCCTGATACATTGTATGTATAATAAATAGTATGAAAATCACTAGCATTCTTTAAAAAAACCTATTTAAATAGCCAATATATTTCACTTATTCCTCTGGAATATGGTCTGAAGTTTCCTTGAGTAATTCAAGATAAATGGTGTCAGAGATATAATTTAGGATAAATATGCAATGTAAGCTACAGTTTAATATGAAATGCTAGATGCAGAAGTATTCATAAATATATCACATACATTTATGAAGCTCAGTTTTAGACATTGTTCAAAATGTAAATATTAATATACATATTATAAATATAAAAATTACTGTGAGATAGTATAGAAATTAGGACTTTGCTTAATTTACTAGAACCTATAATGAATTAAATTCTAGCTTTTATTTATTTATTTATTCATGAGAGACACAGAGAGGCAGAGACATAGGCAGCAGGAGAAGCAGGCTCCCTGCAGGGAGCCCGATGTGGAACTCTCAATCCCAGGACCCCGGGATCATGCTCTGAGCCACAGGCAGACACTCACCACTGAGCCACCCAGGTGTCCCAAGTTCTAGCTTTTAGATAGGTTCTATCACCAACATCCTCCCAAATTTGTAGTGTTTTAGTGTTTTCACCCTATAAATCTCTTTTATATGATACAGCCATTTAAGTTTTATGTAGCAAAATTTGAAGCTTTTTAAAAAATATTTTGTTTAGTTGAGAAAAAGAAGGAGTGCATAGAACACAGTGCGGGGAGAGGCAGAGGGAGAAGCAGACCCCTCACTGAGGAGGGAACCCTGATGACAAGTGACTTGATTCCAAGACTCTGGGATCATGACCTGAGCTGAAGGCAGATGCATAATCAACTGAGCCATCCAGGAGCCCTAAAATTTGAAGCTTTAAGTTCAGCTTCAATTTTCCCCAAAGTATTATTATTATTTTATTCATCTAAGATAATGTAATCTAAATATATCTTTGCTATATTTATTAGTCTTTTTCATTTTTATTAAAAATCACTCCAAATGTCATGTTATAGACTTAAAAAATCAATCAAATTAAATGCACACATAGGAAAAATACAAAGCATATCCTTTGCTGGATTTGCTATATATACTAAAATATATATAGTAAAATCTGGGAGTGGGGGGAGTATGTATGTTAAATAACTGAGAAAGAACTACCTGCAGTGCAATCATTTATAAGAGTTTAAAACTAGGATATATTTAACTGCATGTGTTCTGTGATCCTATCAGCAAATATAGCATGTGAAATTTCAAAGATACAAAACTTGAATTAAATAAGATGATGCAGACCCATGTTTGTATTCAAGTTCTCATTAAAAACAATGAGTCTCACCAATGTCAGTCTCTGTGATGTACTTGGGATCCCTCTTCTAGCCAACAAGTAAATAATTGTTCAACAATTTGACTTAATCATTATACAGTCTTCATCTCATCATGTTTGGATGTTATAAGACTCTCCTAACTAACATGGTGAAATTAAGATACACTATATCTCTAAAGTGTCACTAGAGAAGTTATTAAGGACAAAAGAGACTAGTTTAAGCATATACTTGGGCTTTCATATTTTACTATCTAAATATAATAGATTTACTATCTAAAACTTTGCTATAATAACTGTAAAATATTTCAGGGTATTGGAATATAGTTTTTTTCTGATCATAGAGAACACTATAAATTTAAAATAGAAATATGGAAAACAGTATGGATGTTCCTTAAAACGTTAAAAATACAACTACCCTCATATCCAGCAATTGTACTACCAGGTATTTACTGAAAAGATACAAAAATACTAATTTGAAGGGATATATTCACCCTGATGTTTATATCAATATTATCAACAATAGCCAAATATGAAAAGAGCCCAAATGTCCTTTGACTAATGAATGGATAATGAAGAGGTTGTATATAACGGATTATTATTCAACTGTAAAAGAGAATGAAATCTTGCCTTTTGCAACAATGTGGTTGGAGCTACAGCATGTTATGCTAAGTGAAAAAAGTCAGCTGGAGAGCAAATACCATATGATTTCACTCATATGTGGAATTTAAGAAATGTAACAGATGGACATGGCAGGGATGGGAGGGAGGGAGGGAGACAGAGACAGAGACAGAGAGACAGAGAGAGAGAGAGAGAGGCAAACCAGTAAACAGTCTCTTAACTATAGAGAACAAACTGAGGATTACCAGAGGGGAGGTGGGTGGGGAAATGTGTTAAATAGGTAATAGGCATTAAGGAGAACACTTGATGGGATGAGCACTGAGTGTTATATGTAAGTGATGAATCACTAAATCCTACACCTGAAACTAACATTAACACTGTATGCTAACTAACGGGAATTTAAGTAAAAACTCAGAAGGAAAAAAGAAAAAAAATGTTTGCACAAAGCCCAATAAACTAAAATAGAAACATGTTACATTATTTCCTTTTTTAATTATTCTGTGCTTCAATTTTCATTTGATTTCCAGTATAAGCAAAGCAAACTAGGTCATTGCTCTTCTTTATCAATGTCATTCAAAATATTTCAATTTTTCCAGTCTGGGGATGTCAGTTTTGCTTATTTTTTCACTCTTAACAAATGCTTTCTTTGTTTAACTTTTACTTACAGTTTTTAAAACCAAATGCTTCCTACTTGTTTATTTTAACGAGCCAGGCATTGCAGGATTTTGTTTAAAACGTTAATGATCTTCCCACAGCTTCCTTAAATCCTATTGCTCTGAATTGAGGTATTTTAATCTTTCATCATGTGTTCTTCCAAAATTTCTTTATGCAAATGCAACATGTGGAAAATTTATACAGATAAAGTTATTTTTCTCAAAAATAGAATCACTACCTACTCATTAGTTTGCAACTATGTATTTATACCTAATTATATATGTTAGATTTCCTACAGGAAAATATATAGAGATCTAGCTCATTCTATTTATAACTCCATAGAATTCCTTAGGTTGGATACATCATAAATGTTCCATCATTCATTTTTATCGTTTCACATATAATGCTGTGATAAATAACATTGTGCATAAGTCCATAACATGAATATTTTACATATATGACTATATTTCTAGAAGTGATATTGATAAGTCAGCAGATTTAAGTATTTAAATTTTTTCTAAGATATTTGTAGATTTTAATAAAAAGGCCTGAACACATTCATAGTTTCAAAGGAAATGTATGCAAGCATGTGGATCAAGCTTCATCTATCCACATTCATCTATCCAGACCTCTCAAAAACTTAGCTTTTGATTATAATTTCTTTGTTTTAATATCATATGAATTCAGCATTAATAATAATTTCTACCTATATTTTTATTGTTCTTTTTTTGTTTCTTCTTTGATCTCAATGATTTTTCAGTGTTTTTAAAATAGTAATAGCATTAAAAAATGAATCAATAGATTCCGAAGATAAAAGTTATAAATCATATTCTGATTATATTGTTAACTGCTACCTGCCAACTTTTTTATTAATATTATCATTAGATGCATGCATAAGAATGTTATTAATTATTATATAATTTTTATTATTTTTTAGTATATAATTTTTAATTTCAGTTTCTGATCCATAGGTTACATAGAACACTATTACGTAAGTGCTAAGAAATGAGATTTTTTGGTATTTTTTTCTATTATTTTCTGTCTTTAATTATTATCAGAGAAAGTGGTGAGTGAAATGTCTAATTTATTTATAGTATATCTTACAATCATGTGTATGTATATACTGTGTACATGCAAATTTTTGTTACTGTTTCTTTGAGTACCATAAATATATATTATTATTTTTGTAGGAGATCTGGAGCAACCACAACTACTATATAATGCTGATGGGAGTGCAAAAATTCGAGTCCTTTTGGAAGTTTGGTTGTTTCTTATAAGATAAACATACATTCCAGGAGTTAGCAGTTTTATTTCTAGGTAAAAAAAGAATTGAAAAAATATGATGTAAAAGAATTTTCATCTTGGCTTTCTTAATCATAGCCCCAATCCAGAAACAATGTAAATATATATCCAGAGGAGAATTATGTTTGTACAACATAATATTGAAATGCTACTTAGCAATTAAAGAAAACAAACAAGTGATACATTAAAACACAGGGATGAGTCTCAAAAAGATATATTGAATGAAGGGGGCCAGATAGAAGGAAGTTGCACTATGTACTATGTGATTTCATGCATGTGAAATTTTAGAGTCAGCCAATCTAATCCATGTGATAAAAGTCAAAACAACGTTTTCCTCTTGAGGGCAGGAGATTGACCAGAATGGAATGAAGTGAAGTTTCCTATGGCTATTGAAATGTTTTATGTTTTGGTTGGAATGAAGAGTGCATGGTTTTATTCTGTTTTCAGTACTGATTAGATCATATGCTTAAATTCTGCATCCATTACAATATAACAGAGAACTAAAAAATAAACAGAGCATAATAGCAATATATCTTCTTTAAAATGAGAGCATAATAGTAATATATCTTCTTTAAAATGTAACACATTTATTTCTAAATGAGTATTAAGAGTTTGTGGGTTTATTTTATTCTAATTATATATAAACTTTAACTCTGCTTCAGGATGGTCTGCAGACTCTGTGTAGTTATGTTGTGTTTTAATCTGTGGATGGCTTGGTTCTGAGACACTGTAGCAGTGTCAGTTTCTAGAAGTTGATTTAACCCCTAAATTGAATGAACTGGAAATGTAAATAACCCCTCAAACCCAAAAGCTAACCACATTCATATCTGTATATATGTGTGTATGTATATATGCATGTCTACACACTTATATAGAAAAATACACACCTCCCGAAGAAACCAAAATAAAAAAGATATATCATAGTAGGCATTCTTGTAGATGAGGAGAAATTGAATCTATCACATACTCCTCAAGGGCAGGTAAATTGGTACAACCACTTTGGCTAACTATTTTGCATTATTTACTAAAACTGATTATATATGTATACTATTATTCAGCAATTCTACTTTTAGGAATAATCTCCAAAAATGCATACATATTGGGACCAACATACATAATGCAACATTGTTCTTAGAAGCATTTGTATTACCCAAAAATTGAAGACTACCAACATGCCCATGGCTAAATTTTGTTATATTATAGAATGAAATTTTGTACAGCAATGAGAATTAATGAACTATAAATACACATGTTAGGAACTGAAGGAGTGAAAGAAGCCAGCCACAAAATGTATGCATTGTTTGATTCAATTTATGCAAAGTTCCAAAATAAGCTAAACTAATTTGTGCCAATAAACATCAGTATTGTGCTTACTCTTGGGGGATTTTGGCTGAAATGGGAATGAGGGGAGATTCTAGGCTTCAGTTAATACTATGTTTCTTGATCATAGCTTAAATGGGTATGTTGTCTATGTGCACTTCTCTGTATGTTAATTTTCTTTTAAAACTAAGTGAATAAAAGTAAATCTAAGCTTCTGTGAGCCATACAGCAAACTTCCCAATTAGGATATTGCATATGGGCCTAGGAAAGGAAATGAATTCAGTTAAAAGAGAATAAACAATTAATGAAACCTATATACATATATTTAAAAGTCTTTAAACAGAATAATGGACTAATTGAACAATCTGCATTGAGTTAAGTAATGAGATTAACAACTCTATTCCTGAGGTTTAAAACCAACCAATCAACAAAAAACAAGAAAAACAAACACACAGAAAATCCAACAGAAAGAGAGGGACAGAGACAGAGAGAGATGAAGAGAGAAGCCAGCCATGAAGAGAGAGATAGAGAAATGACTATAAGTTCTGACTTGGCTGTGGTCATGAAAATTAAAAGGAATATATTCAAAGAAACATAACTCTTTTTCTCTCAACTATAACAATTTGTATTCTTTAATGTATTAAATTTAAGACGTTTTAAAGATGTCTGCATTCTTCTAGGATACAATTTATGATTAGTTGAATTAAGCCTTTTTCATAACTACTCATAAAAGCTTGCTTTTCGGACTCTTCTGACCCGAGTAACCTGCTTCACATTATTCATGAATTAGGTTACATTATCTGCAGAAGATAATGAGTGGAATTTCCCAGGGAAACATCCTTAGGGAGGGTTGCTGGACATATACTTTCAAAAAAACAACAAATCTCTCACTAGTGGCAGGAAAGGGGGAGAAGAGTTAATTATCCCAAGAGTAAAGCTATTTTCATATGTTCTACAATAAATATTTAGGGTACCATTAAGAAAACACTAGTTATAAATAATGTATTTCAATGGAGCATGAAAGTGATTAATAGAGAAAATCATTTATTTTAGAAATCCTAATGTACACAAACTTTCTAAACATAAAATGATAATGAAGAGCTGTGCAGTTTGATATTTCCCCCCAAGAGGTTATGCTTTTCAGCTACTTTTGGAGAACTACTTTATGAAATGGTTGCCAAGTTCCTTGTTAAATACTTAGAATGCAAGTATCTCTAGAACTTTGGAGAAAGTAGCCCTTCCCACAATGAAAATATGATTGCAACAAGGAAAACCAGTTTAAAAGAATATTTGTGAAATTAAGTGACCTAATAAAAGAATCAACAAATATGATCATATTACCTAAGCTGAATTTTTATGAGGAACTTTTGGTAATATCACAGGCCCGTTGGAAACCATGACAGCAACCGGTAAACAGGATTACCCACAGATCTGTGTATTTGCTCCTGAATAACCATAAAGAACAATCTCCAAAATCATGTTTGACATACTATATGTCTAGTTAGCATATTTCATTTATTGAGCAAAACCCAAAAATAAAGGATTCATCATATGATATTGGCAAGTTTTATTTTGGTGTTCTATTTCTTATTAGTTGATGACTAGCTTCCATTTAAACCTCATTTTTAAAGTTTAATGGGTTTGACCATTGAAAATCATATCTGATGTACATTATCACTTAAGACAGTGGCATAAAGTTTATTTATTAGCAAAGAGAAAAACAGAAAGAGTGTGGGGAAATCTGGTGCAAGTGGATTTTAATCTATTTATTATGAAATATAAAAATATAATCCATCTTACAGAGCTACTATATATATGCTCTAAAACTGTACTTGGTACTCTAATTCCTAGTTAGAAGCTTGATTTAGGAATATTTTGTAAGGAACTTACAATAAAATCGTATAAGCCCAAACACACATCATCCTTGAGGTGAGTCTTTTTTAATTTGCTAAATGATATATTTTTAGATGAAAACATTAGGTGTTCAAGGTGACTGGAGAAAGGTTGTATCCAAATATGCTTGTCATTTAAGGGTGATTCAAAATTAAACATCATTTTAGTCAGTACTAAGAATATGTAGTAATGTTTTAGAACTCTTAGAATTTTAAATGCTTTGAATTTTGCATTCCCTGAACATTTTCTGGAAGGGAATTTAATTTTTAATATGGATGTGTAATAACTGAGAGAAAATCTAGAAGGCCTTTTTTGTATGCTACTGCAGCTTTCATTTAAGAGAAAAACTAGGTCTCCTTGAAAACTAGCAAATGATGGGGTGCTTTCCTATCTTCAACTGAACATTAATATGCAAAACACAAAAGGAAATGCACTTAACTTTCCTTGCGTTATCATTCAAGCTAATCGTTTCCCTCAAATTCTGGTAATCAGTGTATTAGCAACATCCTGGGCATACGATATTCAGTCAGGTTTGAACATTTCCCTACCTAGTATTCATAAAGGATCTCATGGGGGGAGGTGTCCAAATCAAGTAATTCATATGCCATCATCGCTGTCTTGCTGTGTGATATTAGAGTCTCTTTTCACTTATGTAATTGTAAAAAATCTTCTTTCTTCCTTCCCTTTGTTTTTTTTGTTTGTTTGTTTTGTTTTGTTTTTTTTTTTTTTTTGCTAATTAAACTACTTGGGGGGGGGCTTTGGGATTTTCAAATTTTTTCCTTTAAGAAAATTCTATGTACCTAATTGAAAAATACAACTTAAAAAACTTAATTTCATTATTTCTTTCTTTCTTTTTCTTTTAGAAAGAGAGAAAAAGAGAGGGAGAGCACAGTAGGAGGGGCAGAGGGAGTGAGAGATACAAAGAATCCTAAGCAGGCTCCATGCCCAGTACAGAGCGTGACTTGGGGCTTGATCTCATGACCCCAACATCATGACCTGAGCCAAAATCAAGAATCAGATTTTTTAAAATACTTTATTTATTTATTCAAAAGAAACAGAGAAAGAAAGAGACAGAGAGAAAGAGAGAGAGGCAGAGACATAGGCAGAGGGAGAAGCAGGCTCCCTGCAAGGAGCCCAATATGAGACTTGATCTTGGGGCCCCAGGATCAGCCCTGGGCTGAGGGCAGACTCTCAACTGCTGAGCCACCCAGGCTCCCAGAGAATCAGATGTTTAACTGACTGAGCCACGCAGGCACCCCAAGTTCAGTATTGTTTTTAATGTTATTGCCCTAATATTGCTTCTTAGAGGAATATGTGCAATATTATTGTTTTAAAGAGTTGACACGGTACGTGAACTTGTCATGTTTTTGTATTCCAAAACTTCTTACTTTCTAAATTGTGCAAATAATTGGTAGATCAAAAAATGATTGGTTGATACAAATACTCAATTTATATAAATAGTTATTCAGGAGCATTTGGTGTATTGAGTCTTTAGTTGTATTCAAATATATGACCTTAGGCCAAGGATTGGATATAATAATGGAATAAAGGAAAATTTTAACTTTCAAAGACTCATAGTCTGGTGGTTAGATTAGATTATCAACAGCTCTAATAGAATGTGATAGATAGTATAAAATTCGGTGTAAATCCTTATGTGGTACTTTTGGTCTTGACTTATAATATGAAATACCTAAATTTCATATCCTCTTCAGTATTTTTCTTTTCATTGAGAATTTTTGAAAAGAGGGCAGCCGGGTTTAGCACTGTCTTCAGCCCAGGGCGTGATCCTGGGGTCCCGGGATCTAGTCTCACATCGGGCTCTCTGCATGGAGCCTGCTTCTCCCTCTGCCTGTGTCTCTGCCCCGCCCCCCGCCCCCTCTCTTTCTGTGTCTCTCATGAATAAATAAATAAAATCTTTTAAAAAAAGAATTTTTGAAAAGATAAATTATAGGTCGTAGCAACCTTGCATACATTTGTATTAGCCTCAGAGCATTTGATCCAAACCCTGGTCAGTTTTGTACCTCAGCTAACCAAAACAATGCTTTGCAAAACATTTCCAAACAACTACCCAAGATACATTTTGTCTTTTGGAAGACAAAATGCATATCATTCAAACAGGAAACATGGCACATGGCCAATATTAAAATACTTTTTCTGTAGAACATGATGAAAAATATATATACATATATTTAACCTTCATTTTCTAAACCTTGAAGAATCCTCCTCCCATCAGAAATTCCACTATAGATTTCATATCCAGATATTATCTTCTTTCCCTTCTAACCACTCAAAAAAGATAAAACGGGAAATGAAAGAAAGAGGAAAAGATAAAAAGGGAAATGAAAGTTCACCATTTAGATTCTTCCCACACAGTTCCTATCCCAAGTTTGTAAAAGCCCAATTGTGAATTCTACTTGTATAGTTGATATAAGCTAGATTTCTTGTTTGATGTTAGAATGAGCAAAAGAGATGACTCCCTCCTAAACCATCTCTTGGTGTCCATTGGAGGCTAGAAAACTGATATTCAACCATACATGATTTTTATGTAACAGATTGAGCTTTCTCTTTTCTGGAGACATCAACAAACATTTGATGAGTGGATGAGTATATTATGCCACTTTATTATAAAGAAAATATCTGTAGCTCAATTTTGGACTTACATTCTAATATTAATAAGAAGGTTGGTAATGTAATTATATTATAATAATTTTGAAGTTTCACATAAATTTGACTGGAAACCATAAAATATAAAAACATTGATTAAAATTATATTTATTTAAGGTAGTCTGATAGGTTGTAATGCTATAAACAATTATAATTGTTTTTCTGGAAGTACATTTTCCAGCCACTGGAAGTATTCAATCAGGAATAGAAGGTAGGCCTAGTAACCATGAAAGAAGAAACTCCAATACTAGATGGTAATTATATTAGATAATATTGGTAATTAACATTAGATTATATTAGATAATACTAGATAATCTAATATCAATATATTAGATAACAATAAGTATTTTATAATACTCCCAAGTCTTTGTGTATAGTAGCAATAGGTTTCCTTTATATGTGCAAAATATTAGGCTACTATCAGTTTTCTTAGGACAGTGTTTTTGCTTTTTGTTTGTTTGCTTTTTAAAGTTTCTTCAAAAAAAAAAATAAAGTATCTTCATCTATCTGATAGAGAACTAAAAAATTAACCCAAGAACTTTCCTCAAGTCTTTAAGATGAATTGATAACATTGGACAGAACCTAATTACAAGAAAGGAAAATAATGGCAAGCACAGGTAAATCTGATGAATATAGGAGCTAAAATTTAGTAGTTAAGCTTTGGTTTAAGATCAGCATTCAAGAGTACATAAGATTTGTAATAATTTTCTATCAATTATTTGAGACAAAATCAATAGAAACTAGGTTGTGGGAAAAGGCTAATGAGAAAAAAGCTGCAAATTTTTAATTACCCCATAATGATAAATCGCTTTCATTGTAGATTACCATTTGAGATGTTTTCTCCTTCACTCTATAAATTGTATTGAAAGTTGCTAAAAATAACTAGTTTATAAGTGAAAAGTTTAGGCAAAGCAAATTATTTGGCATTACAGCTTATGAAAACAAAAAGAATGAGTTTGTGTTTAAGCAACACAGAAATTTCCTGAAATCACGAAATCAATCAATTGATACAGGTTAGGTCGTGACCACTTGTCTAAATCCATATGTAGCACAGCAGAAAATGTACAAGTATGTATGTTACTTCTTGCCCTCTTGCAAACTCATAATTCATTTAAATGAAATGAACCTATCAAAATAAATGAAATGAAACTATCAAAAAATGAGTGAAATGAAACTATCAAAAATAAATAAATGAAACTATCAAACAAAACTATCAGATGCATACAAATAGTGAAATAGTTACTGTTAAAAAGCATATTGTAAACTTTAATTATCACAAGAAGATGCCAGCAAGTAGTGCTGCAACCATGATGAGAAAGTAGTGTGAAACAAATGGTAAAACAAAAGGTAGACTTTGAAATCAGACAGAATTGGGTTTAATTTATGGCTCTTCAACCTATTTTGTCTGTTAAGTCCAAATATAATGCCTTGGAGCTTAAATTTCCCAACTGTAAAATATTGGTGCTAACTTCAATTTCAGTTGTTGTAAGTTGACTGGACACACTAAATACCAAGTGTCTATTACACAGATGTGTCTTCAATGTTATTACCTTATGGCAGCAAAAAGATTTTTATCTTAGAAGTTAAGGAACATCAAGCTCAAGGGTCAGATACAAATGAAATAAATTTGCTCTTTCCAATGAAAGTTCAAACTCCTTGAACAATCATAAGACACTTCCAAGTGATTAGTGCATTTTCTCCCTGTACAAGAATATTCCAGAAGACAAGCTATATCAGAAAGTTTGTTACACGGTATCATATCAGAACAAGGTAAATAATTGGATCATTTTTAGTAGTAAGTTATGCTAGCCTAATATGGCAAATTACAGGCTTAGAATGGGAAGGGAACAGTTTTCTTCAGAAAACTTTAGAGACAATCTTACTCTTGGTGATGCTGGAGATAAAAGGAGTCCTTGATCTGTAACCTTCCTATTTACCATCTGCATGCTCATTATCTCTTTCCTTTCAATGTATTGCTTCTCTAGATATTGTTATATTATATCTAGATATTGTTATATTTATTTACATAATAAGTATATCATACATATGTATATATCAGTCTGTGCATCAAACCATATATTGTATTAAACCATATATTGATCGGGGAGGCTGTTTATATGTTTGGGGCTTGTCTTTCTTAATTTTTCCCCCCAAAATAAATAATTCCAAATTCTGCCTGTATCTTTTTGTTTGTCCAATAAAGTATCTGCAAATAAATATTCTTCAAGACTTGTTATTTGTAGTTCCAGTAAATAAAATAAATGTTTATTTAAGAACGTTTCACAGTAGAAATTTTTTTATGATGATCCGTGATATATGAAAAAAAAATACAAGATTTATTTAAGGTCTATAAAGCCCTAAAAGTATATATATTTGGAGACAATTTATGCCATTGTTGTTTAGCAAAAGTTCCAAATAAGCAGAACTTCCTGAACGTTTCTCACTCTTCCCAAAATTAAAAATTAAATTCTTAAAATAAAATGCCAATTAATTCCTTTCCTGGCAATCCAAATACCAATATGTGACAATTTTCCCCTTTATTTTCATACTTTCTCCTTCTTCTTTGCCTACTCTTCTTGAGTTGCTGATTTGATTTGCAATAATTTGACCCAATAAAAGAAAAGTTGGCAATTATATTATACACTCCCCTAATTTCTTCATATTTTTTTTGAAATCCCAAAGTTCAAGAAACATTGCCTTATGCCATCCCCTCAATCTAGTTTAGGATGATATAGGAAAAAATAATTTTTATTGAAAAATTAGATATGTCATGTATTTTATCATGTGCTGCCACAGAATATTCTAGGCAAAATAAAGTTTTGTCTTTATAAAAAGATACATTAAGTAGTTTTTGTTATCTATTATCTAAGTTCACACATGAAAATATTTTGTTAATTATGGCTGTCTACCTAAATATATTGCTCATATTAAATAAAAAATAGACATAAAAATATATCAAACAAAGAAAACGATTAAACACTAATTCAAAAAAAAAAAGGTTTATTTTAGTCCATTTTACCTTTGTGGGAAGAAAAAATCCACAAGAGAAAAGAACATCAAGTAAAAATTTCAATTTCTATTTTTGAACAAAATAGAGCTACCATTAAGAACTGATTCTTTTTAGAGAATTCTGAATATAATGAAGACTAATTATTTTCTTCAGCATCTACCCCAACTCACCAGAGTGCTTAAGTAATTAGATGTACTCGGTTACTTTAATTTTTCTAGTTAACTCTGATTTAAATAATTTAAAACTCTGATTTAACTAATTTAAATAATAAAACAATTGTCTTAGACATTTTGAAGACAGAGATATTTGCTTCATTTCCGTAGCTTCGAATACCGCAAAATGCTGGTTAATTAACTATCCTTATTTACACCACGTAAGTGCATATTAGTTTCAATGCACAAAATGTTTCATATGTGTGTATTACACTTCCTCTACAAATCAAATATAAATTATGCCAGAAAGTGAAGCTATTCTAAAATTTCAAGGGCGTCCTGGTGGTGCAGCAGTTTAGCGCCGCGTGCAGCCCAGGGTGTGATCCTGGAGACCCGGGATCCAGTCCCACGTCAGGCTCCCTGCGTGGAGCCTGCTTCTCCCTCTTCCTGTGTCTCTGCCTCTTTCTCTCTCTCTCTGTTTCTCATGAATAAATAAATAAAATCTTAAATAAATAAATAAATAAATAAATAAATAAATAAATAAATAAAATTTCAAGAAAAATAATGGGTTTCAGAATATAAGAACTGGTACATTTTGTTCAGGTTTTGATTAGAACAAAAAAAAAAGGCACATTTCACCCGTATGTATTGGAATTGCAATACATAGAGATTGCAAGGTGTTTATGAATATAAAATTGTGATGTATCTGATATAACAAAGACTTGATTTTAAGCATTTCCTGATATCTCTATCCTTCCATTCCTCTTAATATATAAACATCTTGCTGTAAAAATAACCTTCTACTTCTCCCTTTCCTATGGTGCTTGCCATATAAACAGGCCACAATCAAAGTAAGAAAAATGTAGCACAAGAGACCACAAAAATTATAGCTAATTCATTATACACATCAGAAGGTTTTTAGTGGAAACTGCTGTGCTCAATCCACTTTGTAGTATATCAACATACAAAACTTGTTATATATCACTTTATAAGATAGAATTTTATCCATATTTAAGGAATTTATTTTGTATGTTAAAATGCCCATTATGAACATACAGTAAAATTATGAAAATTTTAGAAATATGTTGAAAGCTTACTCAAAATATATTAATTCCATCAATCAAAAAACATTAAACATATATGCCAGGTGTGCTATTAGGAGGTGAGTGAATGGAAATGATTAAATAATAACTAAAGCCATGGGAATCTCACAGTCTAGTATTAAAAAAAAAAAAAAGAACAACAACAAAAAAACAAAAAAAGAAAGTATGACCTTAGACTAACAATTATACTGAAGGTTCGAACAAGACACGATCAAGGTAAAGAAAATTGACTGTGAGAAACCGCAAGAAAGACAGTTAATCCATTTCGTGGTAATCAAGTACAACTTCTTAAAGAAAGGAGCACTTCTAGACCTTGACATGGTTTTAGTAATTAGGTCAAGAAATAACAAAAATATAGATTATGAATACTCAAAGAATAGCTTGTGCTGTAGATTCCATTCCCCCTCCTTTATTGTTCAAGGAACCTCAGTTTTGTTCAGATACCACTCGAGTAATAAAGTGCATGACAGCATGCGTTAAGAAGTTACTCTTCCACTCTAGCCCCATAGAAATAATTCAGTTTGATTCTTCCCCACTGTTAGTAAAAGCACAAGTATTTACTCTGTTAGTTGTTCAAACATTTTATTAGATCATGATTAATATTTAACAAAAGTAGCTAGACTAGAATATATAAATTTGAATTATAAATAAATAAATAAATATCATAAGTATTATATCATATATATTTATATAGATCATGTCAATTGTAATATTGAACCAATCATACATATATTGCTATTCTGCATCAATATATTTTCCATCTGCATCACAATTATAATATATATTATATATATTCTATGATATATGTATAGAATCAAATGCATGAATAATACCAAAGTATTTCTTCATCAATGGAAAATAAGTCTTCTTCTGAAGTTTGTGAAAAATTTTTTGATACTCTCTAGTTAAGCAGGTTTTAGCAATCCTGATCTCCCTAGTGCATGATTTATCTAGATGTCGGCACATGATGGGATTTGAGGGAGAAGGTACACATGTGTACTAGCAAAGACTACATTTCTTGAGATGATGAGGACAGACCCATATTAATGACGCTCCTTTGTCATTCCATGGGTTATTTTCATGGTGATATGATGATTCCCTTCTTTGCATGGAGATTCAAAACTAAGAATACTAAGGATCATAAAGCAGGAAGCTGGAGGGCACCTGGGTCATTATTGATATTTTTGAACGGTTGAACTAAACTTTGAATTGATCATCTCCAAATTTTTATTATGAGAGATAATCAAATGCCCAGTTTTTAATCTACATTTGACTATCAGTCTTTTTCTTGCAGCCAAAAATATCTTTACTGATACACAATGAGAGTACATACATTTTTCAGAGAAAAATAGATGGTTTAGTAAGATAAGAAATTTGGGTTGATGTGAGGTTAAGCAAGGGAATAGTAAGAACCAACTTGGACATTTTTGTTTGCAGAGAAAGAATTAGTAAAGGTTTCAATTTGAGATCAAAGGGAGAAGCTAGAGCACATTTAATCCATGAAAAATGTGAGAACTAATGTTAAGAAAATAACCATGGAATTGAAGATAATTTGAGGACAATTTGGAAAGGTAATTGACATAAATAAATATGCCTCAGGATAGCTACTGGCTTTCTAGAAAGACTAGTAAATTATTAATATAGAAGAAATATGAAAGGAGATGCAGATTTGGGAAGGTGATCGTGGGCAGTAATTTTTTTTCTAAAGATTTTATTTATTTATTCATGAGAGACACAGAGAGAGAGAGAGGGAGAAGCAGGCTCCATGCAGGGAGCCTGACATGGGATTCGATCCCGGGTCTCCAGGATCAGGCCCTGTGCTGAAGGCAGCGCTAAACTGCTGAGCCACCCGGGCTGCCCCATGGGTGAAAATTTAGACAGATAATTGAGCTTACATTTTTTTGAGTGGAAATAAAAGTAATAAATGCAATATACAAATGTACTGTTTATGAAAGTTGGTAAATCTATGGAAATGAAAGAGAAAATGAAAGGGCTTTAGGAGTGCCTGCTTGGGCTGTGTGTGTGTGTGTGTGTGTGTGTGTGTGTGTGGTTAGGGTATTTAGAGTAGACCAAATTGAGAATTGACGATTTGACCAAAGATCTAAGTTGATTAGGAGCCCACTGCTCATGGAAGAAGAGTCCCTCAGATGTTAAAGGTGTTGAAAAAGCGCAAATTAGAAGACAGTCCTGTCTAGTTTCTAGAAGACCAGGGAGGAAGGACAATGGGTTGGAGCAAAGCAAAGAAGTGGGAAAGTATTGTAGAATAGGTTAGAGAGTAAAGTACATAGGGCATGACTTTGTCACAGGCTAAGGTCCTTGGGAATCTGACCATAAGATAGAAATAAGAGACAGATGTTTTTCAGGATGTTTATAAGCACCTGTATGGCTTAAGTGACAGAATCAAGATCGTGCAGAAGTTGGGCTGTGGTCACTCGCTAAAAGGCTTTGGCCAACCCTATATGGAGATGGGAAGCTGACATGGACCATCAGAGTAGTCCTCCATTGCAGGGAAGACTTGCTTTATATCTCCATACCAGCCAATCCTTGAATGCTGGCTTTTCCTAGAATGTGATGTTGGGTGAAGCAGTTCTCTTTAGCTGAGGCACCTCCTGTGGAAGTCTGACATGTGAGAGTTGTCAGACAAAAATACTTTCCTAGCAGCTGAAAGAATAAATTCTTCTGTCCTGACAGGGAAATCAAGGCTGTGCAGCATAGTATCCACAATAAAGCAGTTATTGAAGTTTCCAGATATTTTCTTGTTTTATGTGAATTCTAGCAGCATGTCTTTCAATACTCCAATGTAAATATTTTCTGGGGGAACATTGTAAGAAGGTCATTGAATGAACTTCAGCTGACGCCAGTGCAGGTAAACTTGGATGCCTCAACAGATGAACAAAATGTCTTTTATTATATATTCTATCAATGTCTGCTGGCATCATTGTTGGACCAGGGAGCACTCATGCTACAATTACCCAAAGCCCTATCCCTTAAAGGGTTTGAGACCTTGGTTCTTCTGGTTCTTAAAACATGACTCCTGAACTTGTCCATTTGTCATCAAATTGAGCAAGGGAATAACAAGAGCCACCTAAGTGAATCACTTAAGATTGAGTCATGTCCCTCCACGCTTCACTGTGTAAAATCGGCCTTACCTCATACTGATAATTAGTGTCAATGATCCCTACAGAATGGCATATTTTCCTTTTTATCTGCTGATCCACTGGTACAAGACGGCCAAAGCATCCATATTCAGTGTTGGCCACATAGACATATGTTCTATATTCTTTTTGATTCATATTTCTGATGGGAATAAGAAAGAATGTGTTTGTCAGATTAAAGGCCACATATCTTATGCCCAAGGCCATATCAATCTACTGCAACTAAGATATTACAACTGTTGAGCAGCTGATAATAGAACTACTACTTGGTTAACTTTGTGATAATTGATGGTAATTCTCCAGCATCTGTCAAGTTTTCATACAGGCCAAACTGATTAATTAAATGAACATATGATGGGGACCATCACCTCTGCATCTTTTAGGTTTTTAGAGAATGGCATTAGTCTTTCATTTCCCCTGGAATACAGTATGCTAGGCAAGTCGGGAGAGGAAGAAAGAAGGATTTCAGAAGTTTCCACATGGCATTTCTTACTATATATGTTCTTACCCCCAGGCCAAGGAACCAATGTGGGAATTTTGCCATTCCACCTATAGTTTTGGAGATCAGATGCATAATCAGGTGATAAGTATAGACCCATGGATTCAATTTAGGCTGAACCTCATTTGTGTGAGTGAATCTTCCTTCTGAGTTGATGAATCTGAGTGAGACATGGGAGATACTTTCAGGTCTGCCCCATGTCTTGCTCTAATTGCTCCCAAATGGGTGCACAAATGCACAGCCTTTCTGACCCCTGGGTTTGAATGTGATCTGAGGAGGACTTTTCTTGAGTGTCTCTTTCCCCAGCTACTTTATAAAAGATAGGACTGTTCTACCATTCTGCTTATGTTTTGGAACTGTCAGCCTTCTCTTAATTACTCTCCACCAAGATCTACAATTGTGTTTTAAGAATACTCTTAGATAAGTAGTCTTCATATTCTGTTCCAAATAAGTCCGTTTTCTCACCCAGAACCATAGATCTCTTCATGTTTATGGCCTGCCTTTTCCTCTAGGAAGAATCAGAACTCGGGAGTGGAAACTGTTTTTTTTTTTTTTCCAGAGTGTTACCCTAATCTATGAGTGAGCGATGGGTGGACTTGAAGACTTGTCTAATTTGCTTACTCTTCCTGACATGGAATCTCCACCCTACAAGCAAATTTGTAGTAAGGTGATCATACCTCCAGTATTCTTGGTCTAAGACACCTGGAGAAGAGCTTCTATCCTATGGTTGGGGACTGAACAGGGCCATGTTAGTCTGGAATAAACTTTTTGAGATGTGAAGCAAGAGAAAGGGGATGGAAATACTGCTGGCAGCTTCCCCCTTCAGGAGTAAAACTATAGTCTGAATAGGAGTTGAAGGTAGAGGGAGATCTTGCCCATTCAGTTACATCTGTCTGCTAAAGAGTATCTATTGTAGAGCTTATATAAAATGGAGCTAAGGGTAGGAGAAAAGAGAGCAAACCACCAAGGTGCCACAGACTCTCATCGTTCTTAGTGATATTGAATAGATTTTCTTGAATGAATATTTCTTCATTTGCTCTATGCCTTTAGGGCAATTTCAAGGCATGTTAAGTGATTTAAAAAATCACCTACCAAATTGTTTATTTTCTAGAGAACATTTCCTCCTCAGCTCCTCTCTCTACAATTCCAGAAATTCTGCCCTCAACATCTTTCAGGGATACCCTTTTAATTTCCCATTTGCTTAGTCTTTGGGGATTTAGTTTTTTATGTACCGCCATTGCTCTCACTATGTTAGGATTCTTGGCAGTCACTCTAACCTTGTTGTTCATTACCGTAATTACACCTACTTGGCATCTAAGGGTTAAGTGTTACTATCTGGCCCCCGGCTCCAGGGTCAAATCATTCTCATATTACTACTGTTAGCTAGCCCAGTCCTGAAATGCATAGCCTACTGCCATCTGGTCCATACAAGGGATTCACCACTGCTCTTCTTACTTATGTCAGAGTAGATATCTTGAAGGTTTAGTAAATGGTTTTCTCTAGACTCTCCTAAATATGTAGTCAGAAGATGGAATTTCTACTTTTATGCATTATATGTACAATACCATGACTAATGCATTAAATTTTTTGTCCCCATTGTCACTGTCTTCTATAGCAAGTCTGACTTTTCTTGCATAGTGAGGGTGATCATTTTAATAGCCATTCTAAGTTTGTTAGCATCATTTCCTTGAGTTCTTGCCAGAGCATTTAATTCTGTGTACTGCTTTTTTTAGGAGTACTGCTACTAAAACAACCATGTCTTCATTATTCAGTTTTGTGATCTGCATTCTTTGATCAGTTATCCCCAGCAGCCAGTCCCATATATACTTCCTTCTCCTGCTGATCCTACAGCAATTTCTTCATATTGCCCCTTTCCTTCTGTAGAAGGTCTAAGCAGTTAGTTATATTATTTATCCCAAGTTACATAAATGAACAGGAGGTCAATGTGGGTAAAGCATGTATTGCCTTGAAGAACAGAGACTTAATCATTTTTAAACAAGGTAAAAATGATTACCTATTAAGGGCTAGCACTTAATAGGAAGGAATGGATCACTTCTGCAATCCAAGTGTATCAACCTACATATGCCTAGCCCATATCCCATGGTCCAATTTGTTTCCCAATTGGGAGCTGACCGTGGCATAGCAGTTCTGTCTAGGTTGAGAATTGATCTCTGGATCTCAGCTTTCTTTGCCTTTTTGATTCATGAGGTTAGAGTCTCTCTACAAGCTGTCAGGGGGGACAGCTTTCACACCAAGTTTTTTTTTTAAACTATTAATCAAACTTAGTTTTTAAAGTATCACTTTCCTCTTACAACCACCATGTAATTCAATTGTCTTCATGATTTCTATTTCTCCCATGTTAATGCCTGGTATATCCTGCTGATGCATATCTATCTTCTGGTAAAACATTCTAATTTGGCACTGTAAGAGTGTTAACAATTGTAATACCACCTTATTCAGGGGCTATTTGCACTGTATGTGCTACCAGCAATACAGTGGAATCCTCCTTGTGGATGATCCAGTTCCAAAATCCCACTTAAGCACCTGTTTCTAAGACAACTCCAATACTAAATGTCACAGGATGGTTTCTCTATTTTGAGATGTAGACTAGCACACAGAAAGTTTATTAGCGAGTGTTCTCAGAATCAAAATCTGTTATAGCAAAGCTAACAGGTGTAACAAGATATGGGGAGAGCTTGGGAGAGAACTCTGAAAGTAGGATGGCCCTTCAGAGCTGTTCCTCTTTGAGAGCGGTACCAGGATGTTATATTCCAATATCCAGTCATAAGAGGTGGTCTGTGCCTACCCTCTCTTCAATTAGGGCACTTTCTGGGAAAATAGGAGAGCTGAAAAGAGCAGTGAGTGAAATGACTAGTTCAGTTGTGAAAGGTAGCTCTGGATCACAGCATTTATGACAGCCTTGTAGATTTCTGTAAGGACTTTGCCTTTAACTCAGAATTAAATGCACAGTTCTAACAAAAGAGTGTGAGAAAAGAAGGAAGCGACTGAGAATAGAAGCTTGGGAACTGTTGAGTTTCAAGTGTTGTGGAAAGTAAGAAATTCCATAAATTACCTAAGAAGTAATAGGTGGGAGTGATATAATCAAATTAAAGAAAGAGAGAGAGAGAATTTCACTGAGGAAGTGACTAACAGTGTCAAAAACAGCTCAGAGGCAAGACTGAATTTATTAATCAAGAGATAAGCAGTGGTTCAGGTGAGTTAAATTTTGTGGGAGGTTATAGGGATAGGAGTGTATATGGAAAAGTAATGAGAGGTGAGAAGGGGTCCATTGACAGTTATTTTTCTCAAGAAATTAAAGAAAAGAGTGAAGGAGGAAGATAGCTAGAGTCGGCTATGAAATACTAGTCTTTTTATTTGTTTTGATGTTTTGGAAGAGGCTTGAGTACACTACTATCCTGAAAATAACAAGGAATGGTAGGAGGGGAAGTTAAAAATGAAGAGAATATAATAATAGCCGAATTACCTGAAGAGGATGATACCCAAATTTGTCTTTGACTAAACTGTACAGTGGTTGAAGAAATGGAACCAATGTGGGAAGAAAGAAAAAGGAAGGCAAAATAGAAATAAAACAGAAGGGCAAAATGGAAGGATATTGTGCTTGGTGTCCTCAATGAACATAAAGCAAATACAAGGGAGTGAAAAAACATGCATTTGTGATCAGAATGCAAAGTATTACAATTCAAGATTTTATAACTTGGGATATTTCTGTATTATAGATGTGGGTTTGGAAATAATTTTGCAATGGTTGAGTGAAAAAAGATGTCACTCTTTTGAGGATGACAAATTCTTGTGGCTAGGTTTCTAAATTGGGCTATCCAGACCAAAGTCGGTCTATCAGCAAGAATGGATCCCACCCTGGAACCATCTTTCAAAAATTGAGAGAAACCACAGTGTTAGTAGGTAATACCATTGTGGAAAGGTAAAATGATGGTAGAGATTTAGATGTTTACCTGAGCCTTACAGCAGGGAAATTTATAGAACAATGGAGCAATGTGAGGAGTGGCAATTCAGAGGTAAAGAATATCAACTGTCCTCCTGTCTGTCCAGTCTTGTGAGAGAAAGGCATTTCCCTCTGAGGAGACTGCCAGAAATAAATCTCTACTCCAGTTGGAGTTGGCTTCTGTGAAACAAAGGAAGTGGGAGGAACATCTTGCCAGGATTTGGAGAATTTTGGCAATTTCTTTAAAGTGGAAAAAAAAAAAGCTTATAGATTGAGTGATTGATTATGCAATTGATCATTCAAACCCAGAAACTCTTGCAGGTTTGAGGAGCCAATATTGGTAACTGATAGAAACAACAGGTGTGTATGGTTTAGTCAGCATCAGGAATCCTGGGGTGCAGAGTCATCCTGGACATAAAAAATAATAATAATAAGTTAAAAATGTGTTAGATGTCAATGGTAAAAGGTTAAGTGTGAGAAGAGGAGGAATATGAAATTGCATGGAGATTTGAAAGAGGATAATGTTACTACTGTGTGTAGTATTACAGAAATAGAAAGAGAATGAGAACTACATAGTGGAGTTTTACATGAATTCTCAAAATTTTAAGAAGCAGACATCATCTTCCCCCTCACAAACATCAAAAGCAAGGCATGAATTCAGCCAATAATACTAACAGAGATGTAAAGCTTTATGTTATCCGTTAGAGGGATGTTGGAGAGCATCTGCCCAAACTTGCCATGTTTAAAAAAAGACTTATTTATTTCAGAAGGGAATGGGAAGGGGGAGGGGGAGAGGGAGAGAAAGAGCATCTAAAGCAGACTCTGCTGAGCGAGGAGCCCGACACAGGGCTTGATCTCACGACCTGAGCTGAAACCAAGAGCTGGCACTTAGCTAACTGTGCCACCAGGCCAGGCACCCCTAAACTTGCCATTTTTGACACAAAGGACCGAGACTCAAAAGGATTAACCTTCTTGTGGAAAATCTCATATCCAACTGATCAAGAAATAAGACCTTCTAAAATGTGTTTCATAAAAGTTTAATAATCAGATATGTAACTTATGGCTAAGTGATTTACAGATTATGTAAAGTGAGGGATGCCTGGTGGCTCAGTGGTTAGGCTTCTGCCTTCGGCTCAGGGTGTGATCCTGGAGTTCCGGGACTGAGTCCAGCATTGGGTTGCCTGTAGGGAGCTTCTCCCTCTGCCTGTGTCTCTGCCTCTCTCTCTGTGTGTCTCATGGATAAATAAATACAATTTAATATATATATATATATGTGAGCTTTAAAGATATTTTCAATCTTGTTTATTCAATAGGAAGCATACACATATTTTTTAAGATGTACTTATTTTAAAGAGAGTGCAGGGGGAAGGGCAGAGGGAGAGAGTCTTAAGCAGACTCCCCACTGAACACGAAGCTGGAGGTGGGGCTCCATCTTACCACCCGAAGATCAAGACCTGAGCCAAAACCAAGAGTCAGTTGATTAACCAATGAGTCCCCCCAGACCTCCCAAAAGTATACATATATTTTAGGAGGCAATCCCATAGTATGCAAATTTTGAACCCGTCTATGGGATTGTATGCCAAGAATGCCTTGAAAATAAGGGATATTACTATGATGTTTCATAAGTTTTTGTGTAATGGCGAAGGCTTGTTAACGTTTTACATATGTACCTGTATCCTTCTATATATCTAAATCCACATGTGCATCTCTAACTATATAACTATATTTATCCCTATACCTACATTTACCTATAACTATGCCAATATCTATCTATCTACCTACCTGGCTTATAATTTTGTTTGACATCTCATACTTTCAGTAAAAATAACCAGGTTCATTCAGAATTACAAAACTAACACTTTGTAATTGATGATATATTTTGCATTTCACAGTGTTTTACTTGACAAAGCTATCATTAAATATTTCATGTTTAACATCAACTTTTAATTTCACATGATTTACGTATCTCCCTGTTCCTGGCCCTTCATATAGTTTATATCAGCACTCTTTACCTAACAAATTAATTAAAAACAATTATGATGAAATAAAAATAAATAAAATGTATTAAAGAATACTTTTTTTTTGCCAAAAATGTTTTTAAATGGCTGTGGTTTATTTTATATGTTACAGCAAAAATAGCATAAGCTAATCATTTGTTAATTACTAAGGTTAACAGGTTAGACTGTTAGAATAGACTGTGTAGACAATCTGAATTTGGACAGATCCAGTTCTATTAAGTTGATTTATATAGTATTTCAGGTATTTTAAAAGTCAAAAGTGGAAAAATGGGAAGAAGATACTTGCGTTCAATGTTAGATCCTATAAATAGACATTTCTCAGCATGATATCTTAAAAGGCCTTATTTTATTAACTAGATTAGATAATGTGTGTACATGAGAGAGAGACATACAGAGACAGCAAGAGCTAGAGACAGAGAGAGAGGGGGAGTAATGAATTTTGTTTACCTCTTATATTGACAAGGATTGTGAGGGACAAAGTCATTTTGTAATTCGAGGAAAAGAGCTCCAACACACATTTGTAAATCAAAGCACTTTTGTTTACTTCCTGTATATTGCCACCAGGAAAGAAGAACAGAACTGCATATCTTTATAAGCTGAACAATAACTAATCTATGAATTTATAGACAGATGTAAAATAATGAATTGCCTATGATGATTCCTTTTATCCCCACTCTAATTCTAGATAGAATATATCTGAGTTTTTCCTATGTTTTGAACACATATTAGTAATACAAAGTTGTGTGTTGAGTTTTTTCCACTGACTTCTATTGATAGATATTCATATTACTATCTTTACTATCTTTCTCTGGATACTCTATAGATTTCTCAGTTATCGCATTTTCTTTCTAAGGTCTAAAAAACAATTGCTTAAAATATTGTAAAGTCATCTTTTTAAGTAAGAAGACTTGTTTACATTTCTAAAGGAGGACTCAAATTTTCTTATGTGATAAGCTATGATACGGTGACTTTTCTGGCAATAAGTACTCCTAGTGTTAATATTAGGGTTTACAAGTCACTGCAATAGTCCTGCCTCCTCACATTTTCTTCACATGACACACTTTAAACCCTCTACTGTAAGTCATAGAAGTATGTAATCCAGGCACAGATAACTGGGTTGAAGAAAATAAGTACAATTAGTGGCTACTATTCCAATGTGTTATTTTTTTCCAATGTGTTATTAAATCAATCTAGTCCTCCTAAAAAAAACTTTACACACCTACAATATATATTAGGCACTATACTAAATCTGCCAAATACAAATAAATACATGCTCTAATCAGTCTTCCAAAGAGCTTGTATTTTAATATAGGAGAAAGAAGTAAACAAATGTCTATAATATAGTGGAGAATATTTAACGGAAGCCCTGATTTGCGTATAAGACTGGCTAAACACATTCATAGAAGCATCTCTCTATGATTCATAATCATACATACAGTTCCTGTGTAGAACTATATTTACTGATGTAATATTTGTTGAGTAAAAGGCTAAAGGAATGAGCGCATGAATGTAGTCCATGATGCGCTAAGTGTAACAGAAGGAGCAAAGAAGCAGTAATTGATCTGCTTAAATAAATCAGGGGAGATTTATTTGGAGAAGCCATGATTAAGTTCAGCCTTCAAAGATACAGAAGCTGGCCAGCCCTGATTTATGCAAGGCATGGAATTCCAAGCAGAACGAAGACTCTGGGCAACAGAAGCTCAGAGGTCAGGGCCCTTTGAAGAACTCTATCTATGGTCAGGTGGCAAGGGGAACGGGACAGTGAGAGGAAGAAGAGCTGAAGCTGAAGGTTTGCCAGAGAGGTGCCAACCACAAATTTACAGGCTTTTTTTTTTTTTGTATATTTTTAATTGGAGTTCGATTTGCCAACATGTGGCATAACACCCAGTGCTCATCCCGTCAAGTGCCCCCTCAGTGCCTGTCATCCAGTTACCCCAACACCCCCCCCCCCCCGCCGCCCACCTCCTTTTCCACTACCCCTTGTCCGTGTCCCAGAGTTAGGAGCCTCTCATGTTTTGTCACCCTCTGATTTTTCCCACTCATTTTCTCTCCTTTCCCCTCTTCTATCTTTCACTATTTTTTATATTCCCCGAATGAATGAGAACATATAATGTTTGTCCTTCTCCTATTGACTTACTTCACTCAGCATAATACCCTCCAGTTCCATCCACGTCGAAGCAAATGGTGGGTATTCATCCTTTCTAATGGCCAAGGAACATTCCATTGTATACACAGACCACATCTTCTTTATCCATTCATCTTTCGATGGACACCGAGGCTCCTTCCACAGTTTGGCTATCGTGGCCATTGCTGCTATAAACATCGGGGTGCAGGTGTCCCGGCGTTTCACTGCATCTGTATCTTTGGGGTAAATCCCCAACAGTGCAATTGCTGGGTTGTAGGGCAGGTCTATTTTTAACCCTTTGAGGAACCTCCACACAGTTTTCCAGAGTGGCTGCACCAGTTCACATTCCCACCAACAGCGCAAGAGGGTTCCCCTTTCTCCGCATCCTCTCCAACATTTGTGGTTTCCTGCCTTGTTAATTTTCCCCATTCTCACTGGTGTGAGGTGGTATCTCATTGTGGTTTTGATTTGTATTTCCCTGATGGACAGTGATGCGGAGCATTTTCTCATGTGCATGTTGGCCATGTCTATGTCTTCCTCTGTGAGATTTCTCTTCATGTCTTTTGCCCATTTCATGATTGGATTGTTTGTTCCTTTGCTGTTGGGTTTAATAAGTTCTTTATACATCTTGGATACTAGCCCTTTATCTGATATGTCATTTGCAAATGTCTTCTCCCATTCAAATTTACATGCATTTAAAAGGTGTTCAGATGTCCTGCTCCATTCTGTGTAACAGATAGCATCAAATAAAAACACAACATTTTCTTCAGATTATCCTATGACCTCAGAACCCATCTCAGCACATCATTCCAAAGAACCACTAACACTCTTTTGAGTAGCCATATGAGAAGGTCTCTGATGGACAATGCTATTATGTAAAATAATTAAAGAATATTAATGAAATGTACAAAATACTGTTGGTCATATTTGGGAAAGATTCTAGTGGAGCAGCATAGAGGATGAACAGGAGGGGTGTGTGTGTGTGTGTGTGTGTGTGTGTAGATGATACATAGTATTTCGCTTTATGTATTAAAACTTAGAGCTGTCAGCCCAATGTTATCTGCTTAGTCAGAAAATGTCCTCAGTGCTGAAAAGATTATATTTTTTCAAGAGTAAATTTAAGTAGCAGAGAGAATATAATTAGGTGCACTTGGTACTCACCACTGCTAAATCGCCAAAGGGTATATTTTAAATATCTCCAAGTTAGATTTCCGTGTATTCTCTCTAAGATAATATTTGCATTTTCAAACTGCAAGAGTAGAGAACAGAATCAGTTCAGCATGTCCCCGGTGTACCTTTATCTGTTACTCTAATCCCTAGCAGCCCGGTCACTCACAGTAAATGCAACCATCCTGGAGAGATATAGATGACTGTGTATGACACTCATCAGAGAAATCATTCTCAAAGAATCTAAGTCTACCTGAAGAAATCAGCCCTGAAATCTTAGAAGTCTTAGTGTAATAAATTCATACCTCTTGTTTGCACTAAGTTCTTATTTGTTCTTCTTTTTTTTTTTATTTATTTATTTATTTATGATAGTCACAGAGAGAGAGAGAGAGAGAGAGAGAGAGAGAGGCAGAGACACAGGCAGAGGGAGAAGCAGGCTCCATGCACCGGGAGCCTGATGTGGGATTCGATTCCGGGTCTCCAGGATCGCGCCCTGGGCCAAAGGCAGGCGCCAAACCGCTGCGCCACCCAGGGATCCCTTATTTGTTCTTCTTAATTGGAATTTCATTTGAGCAAAAGTTTGAGCATCTGAATACCAGTGTTTTATTTCATTGGCATGAAGAAAAGTAACCAATTCACCGGCAATGGGAGGAGAAGGCTTACAGTGTGAGTTATGGCTAAGAGTCAGATAACATGCTATATGCCCTTTACAGTTAGTCATCCGATGTGTAGCCTAGTTGAATGTATGAAAAAAAATTTACATGAGTTCACCACATGACCTACTAATTAAAAACAACTCAATAATGTTAGCTTTGACACTATTCAGATCCATTTTACATATAAATGAAAATATTTTCAGTTAAAGTGTACTGTGTTCAGAGCACGGGTTTTTACTAGTATAGCTACTCATAGGTATAGACAGTGCAAATATATAATCATAAATTAGCTAATGAGCACTGTTGAAGGATTGCTCCATTCAGTTCACATAGGTTTTCTTAACAATAAAATAGAGTTAAGCAGATTGCAAACACAAAGAGTGATATGATTGAAAGGCAAGAGCAGGGATCCCTGGGTGGCGCAGCGGTTTGGCGCCTGCCTTTGGCCCAGGGTGCAATCCTGGAGACTCGGGATCGAATCCCACGTCGGGCTCCCGGTGCATGGAGCCTGCTTCTCCCTCTGCCTGTGTCTCTGCCTCTGTGTGTGTGTGTGTGTGACCATCATAAATAAAAATAAATGAAAGACAAGAACATAGAGTTTGGAGGTCAATTTCTAATGCTGCATTTTTCAAGTTATAATATCTTAGGAAATGAGTGTAAACTCCAAAGCTCCAGTTGCTTCTGCTTTAAAACTACAATCAAGGGGAACCTAGGTGTTTCAGTCAGTTAAGTGTCTGCCTTCAGCTCAGGTCATAATCTCAGGGTCCTGGGATTGAACCTTGCATGGGGCTCCCTGCTCAGTGAGGAGTCTGTTTCTCCCTCTCTCTATGCCTCTCCCCCTCTCCCTGCCTGTGCTCTCTCATGAGCTCTCTCTCTCTCAAATAAATAAAATCTTTTAAAAAATAAAACAATGATCAAAGAAGGTGATGTTATTGATAGTACTTCCTAATAGCTAGAGGTAACTACAAATATTAGCAGTACTGTTGCCACTGGCTGCAGCTGAGTCCAATTAAAAATCCACTAATTGAAAGTTTCCTGTTTACGGTTCTACAACACATTTAGATAATTCTCCATGACTGAGTTACTCTGTTAATTTATTGTAATTAAAAATAGAACCTTATGTGTTACTGGCATAAATATTTGCCATTTCAACTTCTCTTTCTGTTGTTGTTAAGATTATTTATTTATTTATTTATTTATTTATTTTTCAGAAAGAGCGAGTGAGCACGAGCAGGTAGGAGGAACGAGAGACAAGCAGACTCCCTCTATTGAGCAGGGATCCCAATTCAGGGCTCAAACCCAGGACCTCGAGTTCATGACCTGAGCCAAAGGCAGATGCCCAACTGACTAAGCTACCCAGGCTCCCCTCCCATTCCAACGTTTCATGAATAATTGCAAAGATCCATGGAATCCATGGAATGTACATGGTATACTGCACAAAAATTATAATTTTGCTGAAACTCACATTCAAATTATGGCTATTTAGGTTGGTCCTATTCATAACCATAGTGAGTGAAATTAGTCACGTTAAAAAAAAATTTCCAAGTTTCAGTCTGGATTCTCCTGAAGACATAGCCTGAGGCACAGGCATGCACACCTATAGTGCAATTGTGAACTGAGACCAGGCACTAAATGTAAAGGATGGAGAAGGAGATGGTTGGGAAATGAACTATGGGAAGTGCAAATACAAGAGAGGGACCTCAGTAAAAAGGTGTGTTTAAGGTTAGCTACTGAGACCATCCCTTGATACTTGACCTTGTGAAATCTTTGGAGAAACATGTGAACTGTGTTTTCAGATTTTCTACTCAGAACTGAAAAACGGTCAGTAGGGAGCTGGCTATTATTTAGCTGTTGACTTTAGATGCTCATTGGTCAAGTTTGTGAACATGACCTCTGCCACAAATACAGTTTGTACATGTGTGAGGGATGTGTGTTTATCAGTGCAGAGCTGATTTCTTGAGGCATTCCCATGTTGCAGCATCAGAGAAGCCCAGAGCAAGAAGCAAGTGGTATGCAGGCTGGGTCAGGGGAGATGGCGCTGTCAGATTGCACCTGCATGGAGCGGATTGAAATCTTTTGTGTGACTGGTTGTCACAACAGTCAGTAAAGTAGCAGAGAGGCAAGGAGGATTTTTTAAAAAACAGTTTATTTATTTATTCATGAGAGACACACACACAGAGAGAGAGAGAGAGAGAGAGAGAGGCAGATGGAGAAGCAGGCTCCATGCAAGGAGCCTGACATAGGACTCAATCCCAGGACTCCAGAATCAGGCCCTGGGCTGAAGGCAGCACTGAGCCACCGGGGCTGCCCTTGAAGTGGCATATAAGAAGTATTCAATATATTTAACAATTCTTTTCCTTTTAAAAAGTAGTTATTTCTTACTCCTGACATATCTGATGAGAATCTGAAGATCTACCATTTATAGGAGAGTGTATGGCTTGATTGTGGGATGAGTATAAATATGAAAATTTAAGAAGTAAAATTAAATTTAGAAACAAAAATGTCTTATGCGAGTGATTCTTCTGTAATTTAATAATCAAATAATATCAAATTTTTTCTGTGGAAAATGAAACTGATCTGTGAAACTTCATCAAGTCATTGTCATTTTTTTACATGGCCATATTGTGATTTAAAAATCTTGAAGTAGTCAATTATGTTTGATGTAAGAGAAAAGATGAGTAATGTTATGCTCAAGAAGAAAACAAAAATAGCACATTTGTAACATAATCATTCTTTTGATATTTATTTACTAGCCATCTAACTTCTATACAAAAATTTTAAAATAGTCCTCCATTTAATCATCTTAAGAAATATTCACTAAATGAATCGCATTATTTTTAGCCCTCTAGGAGGTATATACCTAAAACGTTAAGGATTAAGACTGAGGAAATAAAGGGGCACCTGGCTGGCTCAGTTAGTGGAGCATGCGACTCTTGATTTCAGATTGTGAGTTCAAGCCCCACGGTGGGTGTAGAGATTACTTTAAAATTAATAAAATAGAATAGAATAAGATGAAATAAAAAATGAGGAAATACATTTTGGACTTGAATTCTTTTCTCATGTACCGTTTTGTGACTTTGGGAAATTAATTTGGCTTTCAAATGATTTAAGTTTCTCACCTTTAAATAGAAGATTCAGTCAAATGGACTGTATTACTCCTTTATTTTATGTAATTCAATGAATATTGAATTCTCGCATAGACACTCCAGCATACCCTTCAATGATCATCCTAATCTGAAACAAATCTAATGTTCTATAAGGCTTTTTCCTGTATCCCATATTGGGCATACTGTAGAGCCATTTTTCCAAGTACAGGCAGCTGAATCTTCATAGGAATATAAGTGCCTATGTTTCCTTATTACTCGCATACTCTTGTCTTTTCTAGCTGCCATTTTACTGCCCCCAAAATTCTGTTTGAATCTGAATCATAAATGTCTTCAAAGACTTTCAGTTTTTCTTAAAAGCATATGTAAATGACACTGACTTTCTTGAGCTTATCATTATAAATGTTGACCATATAATAATGCTTTATAGGTTTTCGTTTTATATTCAGCCAAAGGCAATTAAAACTGCTGGTTTATATCATTTATTTGAGTCAGGGAATTTTTTATCATTTAAAAAATGTTCCATTTAAATCGTGAAAGTAAAACATTATGCAGCTCCTTATTGCTTGCTGTCATTTTGAGAGACATAGTTTTATAAAATATTGAATTAAGTTCAGAAATAGCATTAGCAATGCAGCTTTTCTGTGCCTGGATGACAGCTAGTAGTGAATTTACTTGTACTTAAAGTTTGCTCTATGTGCTGTCAGGTTTATTGGTTAATTTTAACTGTTACCATTGCTTGAGACTGAACTATTATAATGTCATTCCATTAGAAATTCAGTCCTTGCAAAATTGCAGGCTTTTACATTTTTTCATTGTATTTTTTTCTTACTTAAAGCTGAAATCTTTAAAAGACTAGGCAAGTATGACACTGACAAAGAAGAAACAAGCTAGAGTATGCCAGAGGGATGATTAAACACACCATACTTTCCCAGTGGTACAACACTGTGATCACACAGAATTTTATGCAAAGCTTCCAAGACTCAACAAAACTATTGAGTGCTTTGGCACCTATATCATCACTGTTGTATTTCCTTTTGGCAGCTGTTATCATTATTAGCCTTGTTGTGATGACAATGATTCTCTGGATGTTCTTTTTGGTTCAGCTGTTCCAGATTCTCAAGACCAGGGAGAGAGCCAAGCCAGAGTAGTGACCTGGGAACAAGCCAGGGTGGAATTCTGTCCGTTTCCTTTATGGAATAAATACTTAATAGCTACTACATCTTAAAGTCATAGAAGAAATGAGAACAATTTAAAATTTCTGAATTTTTGATGTTCGTTCTCCTTGCTATTGCTTGATATTATTAAATAAAATGCATTGGTACTTAACATAAAAGATAGAATACACTAGGTCAAATCCCATTTTTCCCATTGATTTTTAATTCTTTATTCTCCTACTCCATTTTCTAAAAGTGGGAATAAGCATACTTCAGCTTTCAAGATCATTGAACTCAATATCAAACTTTGAATGAAGTATTCTAGTGTGAACAGGTGTGTAAATCACACACTTATATAAATCTGTAAGACTTTTTTTCAAATAGACCAAGTCTGTCCTGGCCTTGAATATATGAAATGAGTTGTTTAAGGATGACACTAGATTGTTCAAGTCATAGACTGATTGCTTAAAAATCAGTCTGGTTTAACTCAAAGACAGAGAGTTAAGAAAGTTTCTACGTCAACAGTTGGGAGCCTTAGTAGAAAGCACACAGAGGTAGGATATCTGAGGCAAAAACTGAAACTATGGAATCCTTAATGTCAATTCAGTGTGTTATTTTATGAATTGAATTACACCTCATATGCATGAAGTCAAGTACATGCTATTTTCCTGTGTAAAGTAAATAACTTTGAAGCCAAATTATCTGAAGTCAAATCCTTCAGGTCTGGGATTATTTTGTTCTTCCTCATTCATTTAACAGTGGGCAATATTAAGTCTCCTTGAGAAAGCTTATTAATCAGAATCCCAGTGGGTTAGACATTTAATTTTCTTCATGTTCCATGCAAAATTTGGAAATGTTCTGTGCTTCATAAATGTTTATTGGAGGAACCGTTGAACACTGGAAGTCTATATAAAAGCCCTTGTGGTTCTTCATAGTGGGGTTAATATACCTCTGTTGGAGCTAAACAGCTTTTCAAGAGGAATGACGAAATATATAACATTAACAAAAGTTCTGGAACTAACTGTTAAGTTTTTGTTTCATTGCTTATGCACTTACTTTTATACAAACATTTAAAAACTTTAATTATGCATTCTATTGATTTTAACATTTTTATTCATTATCATGATAGAGGATTGAGTTTATAAACTTAGTAAACCTGTACTTTTCCTTGGGATTATCAGCCTAATTATAAAACACTCTACTCTAAAATATGTGTGTGTGTGCATAGGTTTTATGTATAGGATTTCACCTTCTCACACTTAAAAGTATGGGAATGAATAATAGACATACCATTCATATTTATTATTATATTCATATTATGCATGCCATAAATTATTGTATTCATATTATATATATGGATGGTATGCCTATCATTCATGTATGTGAATATATATTTTTTCTTTCTTTCTTTCTTTCTTTCTTTCTTTCTTTCTTTCTTTCTTTCTTTCTTTCTTTCTTTCTTTCTTTCTTTCTTTCCATACTGGAGGATTAGCCAGTTTATAGATTAAGAAGAAGTCTTTAGAAAATATGGTGAATAACAGCTCCTTGTCAAGACTTTAAAATATAAGAAAAAACTGTCATAAGCTTGCAGGTTATTTAGAATGTAGATACCTAGTGCATCAGGATCCAGAAATAGAAGTCAATGGACTCTAGCCAAAGTGGCATCCTAAGATGTAGTAAAATCAGGTTACCATAAGGTAAAATTCCTAAGAGAAATGGTTACCATAAGGTGAAAATAACCACGTTCTACTCTGCTTGCCAACTTACAAATATGAGACAGTTCTATCTAAAATTACTAGGGTGTTGTGATTTCAAAGTGTATCCTTTTTTTTTTTTTTAATCTCTTGGCTGTCCTATGCCTTTCATCCATGATATTCTTGTCTGACTTATCACCTTGAGGAAATTGTACCCCAGACAGAGATTAAGCTTTGCAGGCCAAGAATAAAGAGTAAAAGGCCAAGAAAAGATTCTGATGTATAGTAATTATGGCTGTTGGCTCATATTCTTTTATAGCTAGAATATTAATATAGAAATTTTATTTGCTATGAAGAATTTGATAGCCATATTAAGATAATATTTATCAAATTTTGCTCTGTTCAATCCAATGCCGCTGTGCCAAAGTTTCATTCAGTTAATGTAGAAAGAGGTATATAGAAAAATTTAAAAAGACATAATTCTGAATCAAAATATAGTCAGGGAGACAATCTGCATGTATAAACTAGCCTCATACAGATGTAGGTGCTAAAATAGGTGCTCAAAATGTGTCATTGGGGTTAGGAACATACCTTTTATAATCTCCTAAATGCCCCCTAAAATTTGACAGTAGTTAAGAGATTTTCAAAATTTTCCCTAGAGTATCCTCAGGACCATCAGAGATTAAAATCTTAATTATGCTTGGAATGGAGGGTGGGGCAAATGAACTGTGCTAGGAGCCCTTGATAAATAGACAGATGATAGATGAGATAGATGAGATAGATAGATGATAGATGATGATAGATAGATGATAGATGATAGATGATAGATAGATAGATAGATAGATAGATAGATAGATAGATAGATATAGATGTTTATATCTAGATAAATTAGATAAATACCTATATCTAAATAGATTAGATCGATAGATAATAGATAGATAACTGATTTTCAGTCTTTGCTTAATGAGAGGGCTCCACAGCTAAACATGCTTGAAAACACCTGGTTTAGTTTTAAGTCACAATGCTATGTAGAGGTCAACCAATGCATCTTTCAAAGACGTATCTCTCTATTGTTCAGAACACTTTCCTTTCTGATTGATGTATTTGCATGCATTACATTCACTGCAGTGAACAAAACTGCCCACTATGTAGTCAGAAATGATCGTGATGTGTTAAAAATTATACCTTTTTACACACTTTCTTCAGGAAAAGTGAGCATTAGAGTGTTAGACTCTGAGTGTTTCTCTTTAATGCATGATGACCTTGTCAAGATGTTGATAAAAGGGTGGCAGGTAAGTATATTGTGCATGGGTCACCGAGCTGCGAGCTGTCAAAAACATGATCCACTACTGTGTCTACCTTCATTTCTCAGCGGGAGACCATCTGAAATTTTAGTGCAAGAAAATGTACCAAAAAAGTGGAAAAAAATAAAGATAATTGACAAAGAAAAATGTCTAGGAGCCATCTTACTGCTGTGTTACCTCATACTAAGTGGTGTTATAAACATTTAGATGCAGATATTAGCTACAGTCAACACTAAATCACAGCAAGAGATTTCAGCTTCCCTGTCAATCATCAGATATTTATCAGGTTTATCTCTGTTTTTGTTTCTATGTGGCTTTTTTCTTAGCAGAAAATTACTCAAAATCAGTCCTCCATGTAATAGCAAGTTAAATAGTAATAAGTTAAAAAGTTAACTTAAAAAAGTTAAAGTTAAAAAGTAATAAGCACATGCTTTTGCAATAAGCTTTGCATGCTTTTAGTGTTAACTAATTTGATATTTAATAAAATAACTAAGCTCCTTGTGTAGTGTAAACTTTAAATTCCATTATTAACTTGCTTCATGACTGATGATGCTTGCCCTGGTTATCTTGCAGTGTTATCAGAACAAATGAGAATTGTATAAGGGAAAGCACTGAGGTTGTGGCTCTCATGTGCTCCCCAGATGCCCCTTTGTTACTAAAAACTTAACTTTTTCTGCCGCTGGGATTGTTGCCACAAGACAGCCCTCAGCTGTCAGCCTTGGAATGAATTTGGCTGCAGAGATTTCTCAGGTCCATGGTCCCAACACATTTTCAGGGTGGTGTGAATCCAATTATGAGTTGCTACAGGTACATGAAGCCAGCACCCCTCCCTGACTCAAGAAAGCAAGAGAGGGCTCTATAGAATTGGCTTAGGCTTTTGCTGAGACTGCATTACTGTACAGCCTCTTCTCTGGGCCCAATCTTGCTTCCTTCCTTTGCATTCCTGGGTGCATTCAACATACATTTAAGATAGTTAAAATTGTAAGTTTTATGTTTTATTTCTTTTACCACAGTTGAAAAAAAAAAACAAAAAATACTGATCAATGAAAGATAATGTGTTTTAATTTCAAATGTATGTTAGCTATGCAGGTTTTCTACGTTATAAAGGAGAATAAAGAAACTTAGCTAATGCAAGTTCTGTGACACTGGATACTTCTTTCTTTCTTTATTTATTTTACACTGGATACTTTAAATCAACACATTAAAAATCTTCCAAATCAAAATTACTAACATTTGGATTTGTAAATTTGTGCAATTCTTCCTCTTGTTCATAACAGTCTTTAATCCTTTTTTTGACTTGGGTGGATATCTACACATATATATGTAAATTTCAAAATTCCATATGTAAAGTAAAAAAATACCAGGACAACAGACAAGAGGGAGGAAAAAAGCAAATCCCAGAGTATTAAATAACACCAATTAGAAAAACAGATACTTTCTTTTATATTGCTTTTTGTGCCCCCCAAAAATACCCCCCAGAAGAGCTTCTTCTGAGTCTTTTAAGCTTCCTTTCATTCTCCACTTCTCCCTATCCCTTTTAATTTATTAAGATGCCAATTTTATCCAGATATAGAGTGGAAAGAGCTGATAAAACAATAAAATGTAAGTACACACACACACACACACACACACAGTTAACTTTCTATGTTTCTACTTCCAACATGAATTTGAAACCTTAAGTATGAATTGACTACTAAAAGTAATGATTATTGAGTGTTGCCATTTGGAAGGTCAACCAAATAATTATAAAATCTGAGAACCATAAGAAAAATATCTCATTAAACCTCATCAGCAACTATTATTCCATTCATCTCTTATGTCATCCTTCCACATTTCCAATAGCCTGCCAGGTTTGGACTAGATATGCCCTCGTTAACACCACTGGTACTTAGTGCAGTGAACTATCAGGCATAGTTTCCCTATCTTTGAAATATTTTCATGGTTATGAACCCAAGCGATGGTTTTAACTTGTGGGAGGAAGTATTTGGAATATTTAATGAAAGATAGAAAATGATACTTTTGTAGCATACTATTACCAAAAGAAAATTGTCATGCACTGGAATATCAATATGAAATCATCTCAATTAATTAAGTTAGACCTATCACACAATGTAACTAATTACAGTAATGTAGCTAATCATGAATTGATTACCGTTAGGAAATATTGAAACAAAGACCATAAATTCAGTCCTTAAAAATATCTTCATATTTTAATTTTCATGTATTATATTGAAACTTATTTAAAATTATAGCCAAGATTATGTAATTAAATCATTTTAAGGGAAATCTGGGTTAATTCAAACCATGAGGAGGGTAGTAAGCAGGTATCCTAGTGTTCTATGTAATTGTTCAAGGTTCCTCTGCATTCCACCAATATTAAAAACTGGAATTACTTCACAATCCAGGAGGAAGAGGAGAAAAACTAACTACAATGGCTTCTTTTTTTCTATAATTCTCATGTCTTTCCACAATAGGTAATTGGGCAATTTTGACAAAATCGTCTAAACTCTTTGGAAACAGTTATGCCATGTTTAAGGATGATCAGGAAGGTTAGCTTATTTCTCTTTCCCTATTACTTACTCAAAATAAAATAAAATATATAATTTTGTAGCATTATAGGTTTCATGTAAGAGGAAACAGTGACAAAATACACAAAAAGCCACAGAACTCTAATCAGGATCTTGTGTTCCACATATTTAGATAGATAAGATAGCAATGAAACCCTTCTCTTTGGCCCACCAATGATATGATCGTAAAAAAAACAAAAACAAAAAATACTGAAAACACATGGAGTTTCGGGGTAACTATCATCCTGGTGAAGGGAGAGCAGATAAAGAGAGGACAACGGAGAGATAAGACACATCAAAAGGGGGCAGGGTTGTAAAGAATGGAAGGCCAAGAAAGGGAGTATTGAAGACTGAACAGAGAAAGAATAAGAGAAGAGGTACAAGGGGATAAGTAGGATGAAGGAGGGAGAAAAGAATAGAAGAGAGCAAGAGAGTGGGACAGGAAGGTGGAAACAGAAATATTAAGGCACAGTGAGATCAGAGATTAAAAGGCAAAAAAAAAAAAAGAGATATAAAAATAATATAAAAGATTGCCATCAGACCCCAGTAGAATCCTATTAATCCAGGCCCCTGGGTTACACTGACACCCGCAAGTTTGGCAGATCCAGGCAGCACCACAGCTCCAGGTTTCCAAGGTGTCCTGTGAACCCAAGATCTTGGCTTATCCAGGCACCAGTCAGCTCCAGCAGCCCCTGGTGGCTCTGCAGCTTCCTCTGCACCAGGTTCTCAGAGGGTCTCTGAAAACCAGGGATTCAATCCATCTTGGGAAACACCAGTTTCCACAGCCCCAGGTGGCTGTTATGGCCTTAGGTTCCTAATGAATGCAACAAACCCTGGCTCCCATCAGGCTCCAATGAACTCAAGCTTTTGGCTCACCTTGGCACCAATTGGCTCCCATGGCACTGGGTAGTTCCTGTAACAGTGGATTTTAGAAAGCTTCTACAAACTCAGTCTCCCAGCACACCCCAATACTATTTTGCTCTGGCAGTGTTGGGTAGTTTCTGGGACTTCAATCTCACAATCAATGCCTGTGAAGTCAAGCTACAGGTAATACCTGTGAACTCGGGGTCACAACTAGACCTAGTGCCAGTTTAACTACAATGGAACCAGATTTTTTACCACCTCAGGACCAAGCCATCCAAGGATTTGCACAGCTAGCCCACTCCCAGACTCCATCAGATGGCCCAGTAGAATATCCTGATAAGCTGAATGGTGAAGGGTTTTGACTACTTAAGCCAAGCCATAAGAACTAGAAGGGGTGCCTTGTTATCAAATATGTAAATACCAACACAGGTTCACAAAGTTAATGTATAATCAAAGGACACATGAATCCACCAAAGGAAACTAAATTTCAATGACTGTTCATAAAGAAACGAAGATCTATAAACTACAGAGCATTAAGAATAATCCTTTAATGAAATTCAATGAACCACAAGAACACACAGATATGCAATTAAATAAAATTAGGAAATCAGTGAATGAACAAAATGAGAAGTTGAGGAAGACAGTGACTGAATTGAAGAATTCAATAGAGAAGCTTAAAACAAATTCAACCAAGCAGAAGAAAGAATTAGTGAACAAGAGGACAGATTATTTGAAATCATCCAGGCTTTGCATTAAAAAAAAAAAAAAAAGAGTGAAGATAACCTACATGGGTTATGGAATACCACTAAACGAAACAATCTATGCATTATTAGAATCCCAGACAAGAAGAGAGGAAGAAAGGGGGCAGAAAGATTATTTAAAGAAATAATGGCTAAAAACATCCCAATTCTGGAGAGAGATTTAAATATACAATATCACATAGCTGATAGGTCCGCCTAATTTCAACTTCAAATACTCTTTCCCTAAATACGTTAAAAATAAAACTATCTAAAACCAAAGGCAGAGGGAATTTAAAAAGTAGAAAGAGAAGGGCAGCCCCGGTGGCGCAGCGGTTTAGAGCTGCCTGCAGCCCAGGGCATGATCCTGGAGACCCAGGATTGAAAGCCACGTCAGGCTCTCTGTATGGTGCCTGCTTCTCCCTCTGCCTGTGTCTCTGCCTCTCTCTCTCTCTCTCTCTCTGAATAAATAAATAAAATCTTTAAAAAAAATGTAGAAAGAGAAAAAAATCCATCATAAATAAGAGAACCTCCATAAGACTATCACCAGTTTTTTCAAGGGAAACTTTGTAGGCCAAGGAGGTAAAAGATCTTCTCACTGAAAGTTGTGATATTTATGAAATGAATTGAGGAAGACACACAAAAAAAGGAAAAATAATCATGTTCTTGGATCAGAAGAACCAATATTGTTAAAATGTTCATACTACCCAAAGCTCATCTCTGGATTCAATACAATCACTAACAAAATTCCAATGGCATTTTTTTTACAGAAAAACAAATCTAAAATGTATATGGAACCATGAAAGATTCTGAGAAACTAAAGCAAACCTGGAAAAAAAAAAAAGGACAAAGCTAGAGGTATCAAAATTGCTGACTTCAAACTTTATAACAAAGTATAGTAGTTACAACAGTATGGTTCTGGCATAAAAATAGACACATACAACAAAGGAAAAGAATAGGAAGCCCAGAAATAACCCCAAATATATTTTCAACCAAGAATATTCAATAGGGAAAGTATAGTTTCTTCACCAGATGATGTTGGGAATGTGGTTACCTAAATACAGAAGAATGAAATTGGACTCTCAAACTACTCACAAAAATGAACATTAACTTGGAAATGTATATATCTTTATACATTTATATATGGATGTAGATTTATGTATTATATATATAATTCTTTTTATGGTTGAATAATGTTACACATAATAAAGAAGGAAATCTGGGATCCCTATGTGGCGCAGTGGTTTAGCGCCTGCCTTTGGCCCAGGGCGCGATCCTGGAGACCTGGGATCGAATCCCGCATCAGGCTCCGGGTGCATGGAGCCTGCTTCTCCCTCTGCCTGTGTCTCTGCCTCTCTCTCTCTCTCTCTGTGTGACTATCATAAATAAATAAAAAATAAAAATAAAAAATAATAAAAAAATAAATAAAATAAAATAAAATAAAATAAAATAAAATAAAAAAGAAGGAATCATGCCATTATCGAAAACATGGATGGACCTTGATGGCATTATTCTAAGTGAAATAAGTCAGAGAAAAACACATACTTTTTTTCTCACTTATATGTGGAATCTAAAAACGATGAACCTAAAGAGGTGGGGGGAAATGGGAGATGTTGGTCAAAAGGTACAAACTTCCAGCCTTAATATGAATAAGTTCAGAGGATAATATAGTATGGTGACTATATTTAACAAGACCTTATTATATATTTATTTATTTATTATTATTTTTTTAATTTTATTTTTTAATTTATTTTTTATTGGTGTTCAATTTACTAACATACAGAATAACCCCCAGTTCCCGTCACCCATTCACTCCCACCCCCCGCCCTCCTCCCCTTCTACCACCCCTAGTTCGTTTCCCAGAGTTAGCAGTCTTTACGTTCTGTCTCGCTTTCTGATATTTCCCACACATTTCTTCTCCCTTCCCTTATATTCCCTTTCACTATTATTTATATTCCCCAAATGAATGAGAACATATAATGTTTGTCCTTCTCCGACTGACTTACTTCACTCAGCATAATACCCTCCAGTTCCATCCACGTTGAAGCAAATGGTGGGTATTTGTCATTTCTAATGGCTGAGGAATATTCCATTGTATACATAAACCACATCTTCTTTATCCATTCATCTTTCGTTGGACACCGAGGCTCCTTCCACAGTTTGGCTATCGTGGCCATTGCTGCTAGAAACATCGGGGTGCAGGTGTCCCGGCGTTTCATTGCATTTGTATCTTTGGGGTAAATCCCCAACAGTGCAATTCCTGGGTCGTAGGGCAGGTCTAGTTTTAACTCTTTGAGGAACCTCCACACAGTTTTCCAGAGTGGCTGCACCAGTTCACATTCCCACCAACAGTGTATGAGGGTTCCCTTTTCTCCGCATCCTCTCCAACATTTGTTGTTTCCTGCCTTGTTAATTTTCCCCATTCTCACTGGTGTGAGGTGGTATCTCATTGTGGTTTTGATTTGTATTTCCCTGATGGCAAGTGATGCAGAGCATTTTCTCATATGCGTGTTGGCCATGTCTATGTCTTCCTCTGTGAGATTTCTGTTCATGTCTTTTGCCCATTTTATGATTGGATTGTTTATTTCTTTGGTGTTGAGTTTAATAAGTTCTTTATAGATCTTGGAAACTAGCCCTTTATCTGATAGGTCATTTGCAAATATCTTCTCCCATTCTGTAGGTTGTCTTTGAGTTTTGTTGACTGTATCCTTTGCTGTGCAAAAGCTTCTTATCTTGACGAAGTCCCAATAGTTCATTTTTGCTTTTGTTTCTTTTGCCTTCGTGGATGTATCTTGCAAGAAGTTACTATGGCCGAGTTCAAAAAGGGTGTTGCCTGTGTTCTTCTCTAGGATTTTGATGGAATCTTGTCTCACATTTAGATCTTTCATCCATTTTGAGTTTATCTTTGTGTATGGTGAAAGAGAGTGGTCTAGTTTCATTCTTCTGCATGTGGATGTCCAATTTTCCCAGCACCATTTATTGAAGAGACTGTCTTTCTTCCAATGGATAGTCTTTCTTCCTTTATCGAATATTAGTTGCCCATAAAGTTCAGGGTCCACTTCTGGGTTCTCTATTCTGTTCCACTGATCTATGTGTCTGTCTTTGTGCCAGGACCACACTGTCTTGATGACCACAGCTTTGTAGTACTACCTGAAATCTGGCATTGTGATGCCCCCAGATATGGTTTTCTTTTTTAAAATTCCCCTGGCTATTCGGGGTCTTTTCTTATTCCACACAAGTCTTAAAATAATTTGTTCTAACTCTCTGAAGAGAGTCCATGGTATTTTGATAGGGATTGCATTAAACGTGTACATTGCCCTGGGTAACATGACATTTTCACAATATTAATTCTTCCAATCTATGAGCATGGAATATTTTTCCATCTCTTTGTGTCTTCCTCAATTTCTTTCAGAAGTGTTCTATAGTTTTGAGGGTATAGATCCTTTACCTCTTTGGTTAGGTTTATTCCTAGGTATCTTATGCTTTTGGGTGCAATTGTAAATGGGATTGACTCCTTTAAATGATACACTGGACCAGATGGATTTCACAGATATCTACAGAACTTTACATCCAAACTCAACTGAATACACATTCTTCTCAAGTGCACATGGAACTTTCTCCAGAATAGACCACATATTGGGTCACAAATCGGGTCTGAACCGATACCAAAAGATTGGGATTGTCTCCTGCATATTCTCAGACCATAATGCCTTGAAATTAGAACTAAATCACAACAAGAAGTTTGGAAGGACCTCAAACACGTGGAGGTTAAGGACCATCCTGCTAAAAGATGAAAGGGTCAACCAGGAAATTAAGGAAGAATTAAAAAGATTCATGGAAACTAATGAGAATGAAGATACAACCGTTCAAAATCTTTGGGATGCAGCAAAAGCAGTCCTAAGGGGGAAATACATCGCAATACAAGCATCCATTCAAAAACTGGAAAGAACTCAAATACAAAAGCTAACCTTACACATAAAGGAGCTAGAGAAAAAACAGCAAATAGATCCTACACCCAAGAGAAGAAGGGAGTTAATAAAGATTCGAGCAGAACTCAACGAAATCGAGACCAGAAGAACTGTGGAACAGATCAACAGAACCAGGAGTTGTTCTTTGAAAGAATTAATAAGATAGATAAACCATTAGCCAGCCTTATTAAAAAGAAGAGAGAGAAGACTCAAATTAATAAAATCATGAATGAGAAAGGAGAGATCACTACCAACACCAAGGAAATACAAACGATTTTAAAAACATATTATGAACAGCTATACGCCAATAAATTAGGCAATCTAGAAGAAATGGACGCATTCCTGGAAAGCCACAAACTACCAAAACTGGAACAGGAAGAAATAGAAAACCTGAACAGGCCAATAACCAGGGAGGAAATTGAAGCAGTCATCAAAAACCTCCCAAGACACAAGAGTCCAGGGCCAGATGGCTTCCCAGGGGAATTTTATCAAACGTTTAAAGAAGAAACCATACCTATTCTCCTAAAGCTGTTTGGAAAGATAGAAAGAGATGGAGTACTTCCAAATTCGTTCTATGAGGCCAGCATCACCTTAATTCCAAAACCAGACAAAGACCCCACCAAAAAGGAGAATTACAGACCAATATCCCTGATGAACATGGATGCAAAAATTCTCAACAAGATACTGGCCAATAGGATCCAACAATACATTAAGAAAATTATTCACCATGACCAAGTAGGATTTATCCCTGGGACACAAGGCTGGTTCAACACCCGTAAAACAATCAATGTGATTCATCATATCAGCAAGAGAAAAACCAAGAACCATATGATCCTCTCATTGGATGCAGAGAAAGCATTTGACAAAATACAGCATCCATTCCTGATCAAAACTCTTCAGAGTGTAGGGATGGAGGGAACATTCCTCAACATCTTAAAAGCCATCTATGAAAAGCCCACAGCAAATATCATTCTCAATGGGGAAGCACTGGGAGCCTTTCCCCTAAGATCAGGAACAAGACAGGGATGTCCACTCTCACCACTGCTGTTCAACATAGTACTGGAAGTCCTAGCCTCAGCAATCAGACAACAAAAAGACATTAAAGGCATTCAGATTGGCAAAGAAGAAGTCAAACTCTCCCTCTTCGCCGATGACATGATACTCTACATAGAAAACCCAAAAGTCTCCACCCCAAGATTGCTAGAACTCATACAGCAATTCGGTAGCGTGGCAGGATACAAAATCAATGCCCAGAAGTCAGTGGCATTTCTATACACTAACAATGAGACTGAAGAAAGAGAAATTAAGGAGTCAATCCCTTATTATATATTTAAAAGGTGTTGAGAGACTAAATGTTAAATGTTATCATCACATACACAGATGGAGATTATGTGAAGAGATAGAGGTGTTAACTAACCTTATTATAGTCATTTTTGCCACATATACAAGCAAATTATCACCATAAACTTACACATACTGTTGCATACTATAAACTTCCATATATTATATAATAATAATATCTTAATAAAGCTTGAAAAACTTTTAAAATACTGCCATTATTTTTTAAAAGATCAGATAAATGTATAAAAAAGGCACAAGCTGAAGAGAAAGTAAAAATGGAGAGAAAAGGCTAGAATCCAAAATCAGTAGATGAGAATGAGCCTATGTTAATGTTTCTTAGAAGGTTTCTTAAAGGCAGAAATCATATTCCAATTTTCTCATTCTAACAATTTAGATAATTGTTAGTACACACAATATGATTATAATGCTGCTAGAGTTAAGCTGAAATATTAATGTAAAATATAACAGGCAATTACTCCATTAGAATTGCCTAGCTTGGGGCACTTAGGTGGCTCGATTGGTTAAGTGTCTGACTTTGGTTCAGGTCATAATCTTTGGGTCGTGGGATCAAGCTCTGCATCAGCCTTTCTGCTCAGTGGGGAGTCTGCTTCTCCCTCTCCCTCTGCTCATCTCCTTCCTCCCTTATCCCAATTAAACAAAATCTTTTTCTCCCAAATAAACAAAATGCTCTTTCTCCCAAATAAACAAAATATTTAAAAAAAAAAAAAAAAAGGAATTGCCTAGTTAAAGATAGGGTATAAAGGTTCTATGTGGACCACAGCTTCCAGAGTCTTTCTGCAGCCTGAGGTGATTGTGAGGCTTCTAGAAATGCTGATTAAGTATCACTAATTTGATCAGCCTTGACTTCCTGTGATAGGTCTCCACCTCTGTGGATGAATCATGAATGGCTTGCAGTAAATATATTAAGGAATGTTAGCTTGGTTCTCCTAGGTCTTGCATTCACAAACCCAAAATGACAGAGTACTTTAACCTCTCTACACTATTCTTTAAAGAGGAAGCAAACCAGATTGTAAAAGAAATAGACTGGTCTTTAAAAGTAGTGTCTCCTCACCCTTGAGTGAGTGACTTTTCTATACAAGAGGGTACCATTTAGTTTTCTGGAAGCAGTCATTTATCAAATGGCACCCTCTGCATACTAATTTACATCTAATTAATAAGCACTTTACCCTCTGAAAAATTTACTTGCCTTATTCAGCGTTTGCCAGAGTGACATTTCTTTTTGACAATGAAATCTTACTCATATAATAAAATGTCCTCTTCGGGGTCATGCTACACAGATCAGCATGGCATGTCCCTTCCAAGGTTTTTGAATTAATTTCTATTAATTTGGCTCATGACAGATACCCACTACTTAGTCTTAATTACAGAGAATGGATCATCTAATTCAAATGGACAGGTTTCAATGATAGCTTTAATTTTTTTTCTTTCTATCATATCCAGATGCCCAACTGTCACACAGTTTTCCAAATAAACCCTAGAAAAAGTGTTTGTTCTTCTGCATTCAGAGTTTGAACACTGTCCATTGCTTTCTGGCTGCTTTTAAATGAGGCTTTGCTCTGAGCTGCAAAATCTCAGACAGGCCATCTGCTCCTTTTGGAGGGCTCAAATGCTCAAGCTTAGGCCACTGCTACTTGGATGCAACCAGAGTTAAAAATCTCCCTACACAGCTAACATATAGAAAGTCATAATTTCGATGTTTCAAAAGTTGATTGCAATTAAAATACAAAATTGAAATATTTAAAAATATTTTAAAAGAATTATTGTCTAGAATTGTAGAACTGAAGACAATTGAAGACTATTTTTATTTTCCCATTAATTTTACGCTGAAATGGACATCTTCAGAAAGTGTTTCTAAATCATGATTATAGTATATCTACTACAAGATAAATTGGTCAACTATATTATATATCTGGTCAAAAAAAGCATACCTGTTCCTTAATCAAGTATTTTGTCAGCAGTGCTACTTCAACATAACTGTTGTAAATGAAGAAATGTTATTACAAAGTAAATTCCTTAAATGCTTCCTTGTTAGATCTAGAGAGGAAAATGTTTATTTAATATGTTTGTATAAATAAACTGGAATCCCAGCTGATTTGTTACCCTTTCTGTGAACTGGGGGTAATTATTTTGTCCTTTTGTTCTTAATCACCCTGTCTGTAAAATGTAAATGTAAATTTAAAATGGGTGCATGGAATATACAAAATGCGTGTATTAGATTGTTTATATTTTATATATATATAAGTGAAGTTACATACATGTAGACACAAATGAATGTATTTGGTTGATACTACAATTTGCTAAGCATAGTCTTTGCCAAATATCTAGGAAGACTTGTTTATTTGGTTTTAAGAGGCAATTTACAAACCGGCCTTTCTATCATAAACAGGCCTTTTTGTCAAATTATATCTACCTCTTCAAAATAGTTTTGTCATGTGGAGGTGAATCTATCAACTCCAAATTGTTATAAGAAGCATTTGTTACACCAAACTGCAATTATTTTTCTATCTGTCCTTACACTGGACATGAAACGCCTGCAGTGCATAAGCAGTTTTCTTGCCACCTTTGTCCAATCAACACCTAGAACAAAGCCTGGAACATACTAGTACTTAATACATGGTTACTGGATAAATATTAAAACAAACAAAAACCTCTGATGTCATCCTCTAGCTGTATACAGGCACAATTGAATGGGGAAAATGTTGATTTAGAACAAATAGATTTTAGGTTCAACCTCTAACTACATGAAGAATCAAACAGAGCAGGACTTCTCAAACATTAATATGCATCAGAATCATCTGGGGGATTTTTTAAAAAAGGTTTGTTTATTTATTTATTCATGAGAGACAAAGAGAGAGAGAGAGAGAGAGAGGCAGAGACACAGGCAGAGGGAAAAGCAGGCTCCATGTAGGGAGCCCGATGTGGGACTTGATCCCGGATCCTGGGATCACGCCCTGAGCTGAGGCAGATGCTCAACCGCTGAGCCACCCAGGTGTCCCATGTTCTATGGGGGATCTTTTGAAAATACCCACTCTGATTCAGGAGATAGGAGGACAAGCCTGAGATTCTGCGTTTCCAAAAGGTGATGCAGTCACTGACCAGAGAACCACGCTTTGTGTAGCAGTTAAGAACAAACGTGTATTTAAGTAATATTTACTTAGGTGAACCATTCAGGGCATCTAAAAGCAGTCTGAGCCATTGTGTACTGAGAATAATATTTTTTTTCTCAGATTTTTAAGTTCCAAGTTATTTTATTAACAAAACTTTGCTATCTAACCAAGCACCATGTAGAGATGGATGAAAGAAGTTACAACTAGTTTTGAAGTTTATAGTAAGCTCCAACAAACTGTATTTTGAACCACTTTTATGTCTACTCTATTCATGCCGTTATAGGATACAGCTGTCCATTTCCTAAGATGAAATAGTCAGAAAATGAGCCAGCTTCTTAATAGTCAAAAATGATACACCAGGTTACGATCTGGGTGTGTTTATGAATCCCATAAAATAGTGCGGTGCAGGGTAGGGTGATTGCTTGCATGTTTATTCCAAACAAAGTAATAGGTTAGAATATGTAAATGGGTTTGTTTTCGTTGAGATTATATTTTAGCCTGAGCAATCCCCTTTTTGAAATGTGCACAGCTATTTAGAGCATAATCAATTTGCTTTAGAGACATCTATTTATCTTAATCACCATAAACCCCATGTTTGAGTCAATACTCTATTTAATAATGCCACATTATAATTAGATGTTCATCTTGTAACCAGACATGTAAATACATGGATAAAAAATTGAAATACAGTGACATTTATTTTGATGAAATAAAATAGTCTGAAGTTTGAAGGAAAATGAGATGTTTAAAAATTGTCATCTAGTAAAGAAAACTGATTGGCTTTCTTTTCTTTAGCCTAGAGACAGTGAAGTAAAAGGAGAGCCTTCATTTGATACTTAGTCACAGGGCACCTTATGTGTTAAATGAAGAATCTGAAAGTCATTTATTATCCTAAAAAGACTAAATCTGTACAATATATTTCTTGAATGTCTTATATGCTCTATTTTTATATCCATAGGTGAATACAAATAACAGGTTGTATCTTAAAAAATCTAATTAAGGCTTAAATGTCAGAACTTTGGACATGCCTAATGAATTCTATATTTATCTAAATGGTAGGATCACAAATACAAAGACTTTTCAAGTCATATAATTTTTAACATTTTTTATAAGATGAGAAGCAAAATATATTTAAGCACTTGCAAAAAAAAAAAAAAAAAAAAAAAAGAACATGCTTACACCAAGAGAAAAACTGTTAAACAATGATAAAACTGAAGTATGGGTTAGGGACAACATGTGGAATGTCTGGGCACCAGCTAACACATGAAATTCACAGTAAGCATAACAAGAAGAGTTCAAAGGGCTCTTCATATACCATATGCACATTTGCACTTAATAAAAATTGAGTATTTGAAATATGAGAATCATATTGAAATATATCTACGGAAGCAAAAGCCTGAATATATATATTCTCTTCAAAATTACACAAAAATCGATATTTGATTATAAAGGGACTACAAATGAGGTCATATTTTTTCTGTAGGGTTCACCAATGACCTATTCCGTGTTTCTCTAAAATAGAGCACCCTGGTGGTATATCACAGTAATTAGACGGCCATTAAGTGTTGCCACTTACCTAATGGCATTTGTTTCAAAACTTCTTTGTTTTGAATAAATCATAACAGATTTATTGAAACTGGGTTATAAATTCATAAAAATAATTTTCAAAATCCACTAATCAATATGCAGTATTTTAAGTCTACAGTCCGAGGCATTAGAATTATTATGATTCTTCTCAAATTATCAAGCCAAATACAGTGTAATTTAAAAATGGGAAAGATGGATTAAAAACAACAACAAAAACATCAGCTCTCCAGATGACATCACTGGTAACACAGACCAGGAAACAACTTGCTTTGCCCTAAACAGGTGAGAGGGAGGTTTGAATGAATTGAATGGTAAATTATTAAAATATTTAATTAATATTTTCTTTTAACACTTTTTCTAAATTATTAAAAGATTTAATTAATACATTCTGCTTCTAAAACTAGGCAAATTTTTGTGAAAGTTTGAAAGAAAGTTGTTTGCTGTGTATGCGTGTGTGTATTTTAACACTGAATAAGATTGCACATTCGGCACAATTTGATAAAACAATTCCTGAACAGCAAAGGGGAAAAAAAAATGAAGAGAATGAATTCTTGGTATTTAGGACACAAAAACTGAGCCCTGGTTTATCTCACTCTTCGAAGAACTCTATTGAGTTCTAGTCACTAGAAAATATAGGCTCGTCAAGGTTAATCTGTGCGTGAATTTAAAAACTTGCTGAGCAGTTGGAGATGGAGGATTTCACAGGCAAAGCCAGAGGATTGGGGTGCAGGGACAAGGGCTGCCCACACAGCGACCTGCTGGAAAGAGTGAGCCTTAGCTGAGGAAATCTGCTGAATCTTGGAAGGGAGCAGTGAGGCAATCACTGAAAGAAAGCAGAACAGTAAAAATCAGAATGACTTGGATAAACGAGGAGCCTGGGTAGGTAAGTGGCTTTTGAAATTCAATGTAGGGAAATGAAAGCTAATGAAACTGAGAACATAAAAAGGAATATGGAAAAGGATTACCAATTTTGCAAAGTAGGAGATTCAGAGAGCAGGTCAAAAGGCATAGTGTAGACTCACCAGGGGGGCATGTTTATCAAGCTTTGCTCTTCACTACTCAAATTAAAAATTCAGTTGTAAACATATTAATTTAAAAGAAGTAAAATAGAAAAAATAATAAAAGAGACAAATAGGGGAAAGAAGCTTATTAAAGGGAAACTGTAATTAGAGGTCAGAGATATGCATAAATATACCGAGAAATGTGTTGTAAGCCCATGTTTGCAAAAAGACTTTAATGAGTGGACACAAAACCAATTAGAACACTTATTTAACTGAGCACTTGGTTTGCTTAAATTGATTGATGAAGTCAAATAAATTATTTTAATTTCTTTTGTTTTTTTGTCAAATATTTGAACTGATAGAATTAAACATTTCCATCCATTTAAAGAAGTCATAGTCTCAAAATTAATTAAATGAATATTTTAACTATTTTAGGTTAGTTAATAAGAGAATTTGTGAACCAAATTTTAGACTACTGTTAAAAATAAATAAAAACAAGTGGAATAGTAATATATTCCCATGATAGAGTCAATGTATTCTGTAATGTACACATTTGTTAAATTAAGACTGAAACATAAAGGTGCCACGCATCCAGACTTAACCTGCCATTTTTCTAAGTCATCATATATTCGAGTGCTTTTGGGGATCACAATTTAGATATCCTATTTACAATTAAAATGTAACACATTAAAATATTGAATGTAGTACATCACAAAAAGGAAGTGAACCCAAATTTAGAACTCTCCAAATTCCTCATTTTATTTTATTTATTTATTTTTTTTTTTAATTTATTTATGATAGTCACAGAGAGAGAGAGAGAGAGGCAGAGACACAGGCAGAGGGAGAAGCGGGCTCCATGCACCGGGAGCCTGATGTGGGATTCGATCCTGGGCCTCCAGGATCGCGCCCTGGGCCAAAGGCAGGCGCCAAACCGCTGTGCCACCCAGGGATCCCCAAATTCCTCATTTTAGAGACTTGTTCTTTTGTTTCTCATTGTATCTCTGGTAACTCTACAGAGTGGATGGCAGATTCTCTCAATAAATACATGTTGGATGAATAAATATAAAAATGGAAAATGAACCACTGTTGAGTGTTTGTTTACCTGTCTAGGTCGAGTTCCTACACATGTTAATATAAACAAATAATAATATTTTTAGCTTTAAGGATGTGATAATATTAGCTAGCATTGTAGATTGCTTACTATATGCAAGCCGCTGTTCTAAAATTTTACACATTATTTAATGATTCCACAGTTGAGACAATATTCTTCTTATTATTTTATAGATGTGGAAAGAATGATAGATTGAATATCCTGCCTGTGGTTACGTAACCATTTGGTGATGCAACTGGAATTCAAATTCTGGAAACCCATATTCTTAACTACTATGTAGTACTATCTCCCCCTAAAAAGGAAACACAGATGAATAAGACTATTTGGAAATTTACTCAATAACCAGAAGAAGCTTTAAATCAAGGATTATATCAAGACTGCATTTTGCAGTGTTAGAAAGGCAAGATCTGGATGGTTCCAAGAGCTGCCTTTTATATTCCAGCTGTATGGGAGACACAGGTGTTAATCAGCATCAAAAGAAGTCACCTCAAGCACACCTAGTGCTTTGGTTTCTAATACCAACCTCCAATAAAAATAACCAGGGCTTCTTGGAGAAATGGCTGATTCTAAAACTTGAACAGAAAATATACAGAACATCTAAAAAAAAAAAAAAAAAGAAAGAAAGAAAAGAAAATATACAGAACATCTTGTAATGCTAAAACCTAAGAAAGAACTGGCATATGCACATGCATGGATGGACACACACACAAGGATGTCCATCCTTTTGGAGTTAAGCTAAAGGGATTTAAGAACCAACTCAATGAGTTTCATTAATTCGATGTACTGAAATTACGTTCAGTACAAGGCATTATGGTAGGCTCTTTATTTATGTATTTTAACAACCTCCTTCCCCTGCTCCATAATCTGCCATCTGTTTATCAGTTCCTATTATCTATTGATCAAATACAAGTTCTAAGTGAAAGGCATTAGGATCTTCTTACACAACTTTCCATGTTCTCTGAGTCATATCACTCTTGAGCTTCATTGCTTGAGACTTCCCACTTGATTTCTCGACCTAGTTTTATGTTCATCTTTTCCAAAGAGGCTAAATCTTTACTGATGACCCATTTAATTCATTCATCAAACAGGTATTATAACATTGCCTAGGTTTTTTATAGTTAGTACCATCATAGAGATTTCAAAATCCCTGTGGGATTAGGGAACAGGGCTTTTGTTTTTTTGTACTTTGTTCTGTTTGTTTTACTGTGAGAGAACAGCCACCACAATTCATGTCCCGAAGATGCAAGATGTTTAATAGGAATTAAAAAGGTTTTGAATTAATTAAACAACATAACTGGAATTTTATCAGAGAACTATCAACTCCTAGTATATTTGAAACCATATTAGCATTAATAGTCAATTATTGTTGGCTTGATGTTCCTCAAGCTAGCTTAAAGTCTCTCTCAGTTATTTTGTGATATTCCTGGGGTTCTTCTTGCTCTGACCTCATATTTATAGCCCGTGGAATGACTTTAAACTAAAGAAAGCCTAATTCTCTTCCTAGAATACTAGCTCTCCGAGTACCACTCTGCAGCAAAAGGCTGCAACATCATTGCTACACCAAAAGAATACTTCATTCTCTTCTGTTATCTTTGTGTTGGAGCAACACGGGTTTCCTTGGAGATATGGAGAGATTGATCAATCTTCTACTTGCCCAAACTTGTCATCTGAGTCATAAATAAACATTGCTTATGCCTCTCTCTCTCAAGAATGTCTTGTTTGTACTCTCAGCATGGTTACTTCACCTTCTATCTTTATAAGGATAAATTCACTCTTCTATCTATACAAGAGACACTTACATGCTGTCTCCATTGCTTCTGTCTTTAACCTCAGACCTCATACGCAAAACACCTTGCAGGGCAGGTATGCCTATGTTAGTGTTTCTCACTAGGGAATTCTCTCACAGGGAATTCTCAATTTGTGAGAGGTTGCATCTTTTATTATCACAATGATTTGAGCAGGAGACTAAAGGGAACTTGGGTGCTTGATAGCCTACAGCATATCATGCAACACAGAATCGCCCCTCAACCCATGTGACTTTCACATGTCCTGCTGGGCGTTCCAATCAGTGAACAATCTGTTTATGATTATTGAAGTCTACATTCTAACCACACTCTACAATAGACACAGAGTATGTTTGCACAGTTGTAAAAAAAAATCAATATTTTTTTAAAGAAACAACAAGTCCAATAAACTGTAGCTAAGAGTATCCTTTGGATTCTTACCTTTAAAAAATCATGCCATGAATAGCAATGCTTACTGTATGAGAGTCACCAATAAGACAAACCTAAATCTGTCCGTATTTGTTGAAATCATAGCTGTGGTGACTGCAAATTGATGCAGGCATTTGATTACCTCGTTATATCTTTTGTGGAGTTTTGCCCAAGCATTTATATAATGAATCTATATTAGTTCACTGTAAATTGATTTTGTTGTATTTCTTCTTTGTGTTACATTTATATTACTTATGTTTGAAGTATATTTTAGATAGATTATATTATTGTGAATTTAATTTCAGGATTGTGATGATGGGATTTAAAAAAATATATGTCACAGAAAGTAGTTTGTTAATATTACCAGGGCTATAATGCTAAGATAATGCTGTCTGATATATTAACTCAGGGAACTAGATTCTGGAGACAGTTCGACATGGGAGAGGAATTAATAAATAAATCCGGGCTCTCAGGCTTTCCTGGGACCAATGTTATTACTGCAATAAAACATTGGTTTTTTTTCTGTATCTATCAATGATGAATCACTGTCAAATTCAAATAGTTTTCAAAAGAAAATTCTAAGTGACAGAAGGAGAGTTTCAAACTAACGCTACCAATAAATGAACAAACGTTTTTTTTTTTTTTTTTTTTTTAGTAGAGATTCAATAGCCTCAACAGAGGGACCCTATTTTGCTAAGAGTTTATCTAAATATCTATCAAAAGTAAACCGTACGGTGCAAGATTGTAGTCTTCCCTTCATTCTCTGAGATAGTGTAAATTCCTCTCTGACTGCAATCCTTTATTCTCACCCCAAATAATGGACATGATACAATGAATATCCTGCTGAAAAATTAACTTGTCATAAATGTTTTTTAAAAAGCACTACTAGAGAAAATAGTAGGCATGCTAATAAAATTGGAAGCTGAAAGAGTACAGACTGTCAGGCATTGAATCCCTATTTTCTTTATATTTTTGATTCTATTCCCAGGCATAACTATGTAGGGTACTCAAGATAAGAATCATAGGTATTACTTCTTAGGCTGCTTATGTATACAGCTTAGAAAACATTATAATTTACATCAAATACATTTTAAACTGCTTGAATGGTTTCTTTTTGCTTTGATGCCTTTAAGTGTAATCTCATTTAAGCAATATTCTGTATTTTTCAGTGTTTTGCCAATATGACTTGATTTAGATCCCACTGCTATAATTGCTAGTTCTATACACACCTGATATTTTGTTTGTTTCCTTGCAACGCATATACTTGATACTTGCTGTATTTGAAATTCCAGTTCATTAACATGGTCCGCATTTTTAAGAAATTACTTCATCACATTGTCATTAAATTATTCTGAGACCTTGAGCTTCTGTCATTAAGATAGACTTTGGTTACTATTAATTTTTCTCTGGATTTTAATATTGGAAAGCATAATAATGATAGCTTCAAGTAACGTATGTTTTTTCTAATTATATTTTAAGCCCATAGACTTTGACTTTACAAAGAGAGATCTTTATTTTTATACACCATGATTTTATCACACCACAATATTTTTAGACCCATATATAACCATCAAAATCTATATTGAGGGGATCATTTTTAAAACCCAAATCAATTTGTAATTCACAATGCAATTTTGAATGCTACATGTCTTCTTAAACTTAATTATCAGGGCAGAAAAATATTATTTTAGAATTATAATTTTTAAAAATTATGTGAAAATTACTTATTCTGATTTAGAATCATGATGGAAAGAAAGGAGTGTGTATGTCTCTACACTCCTGGCTTATAAATGAGGCATAAAGGAAGAAACACTCCATAATAATCTTATTAAAAATATTACTGCAAATAAAATGAGATTTTTAGAAAATATGTAGGCAAAAATGAACAAAATGTAATCTATTTTTCCATGATTTTAGTTAGGATATTACTATTTTGGCAATTCCATATTTGAAATATATATCTTTGTAAAAACTGACTTAAAAATCATCTCCAAAAATTTACTTTTTCCAGTACTATGTTGAATAGCAGTGGTGAGAGTGGACATCCCTGTCTTGTTCCTGATCTTAGGGGAAAGGCTCCCAGTGCTTCCCCATTGAGAATGATATTTGCTGTGGGCTTTTCGTAGATGGCTTTTAAGATGTTGAGGAATGTTCCCTCTATCCCTACACTCTGAAGAGTTTTGATCAGAAATGGATGCTGTATTTTGTCAAATGCTTTCTCTGCATCTAATGAGAGGATCATATGGTTCTTGGTTTTTCTCTTGCTGATATGATGAATCACATTGATTGTTTTACGGGTGTTGAACCAGCCTTGTGTCCCAGGGATAAATCCTACTTGGTCATGGTGAATAATTTTCTTAATGTACTGTTGGATCCTATTGGCCAGTATCTTGTTGAGAATTTTTGCATCCATGTTCCTCAGGGATATTGGTCTGTAATTCTCCTTTTTGGTTGGGTCTTTGTCTGGTTTTGGAATTAAGGTGATGCTGGCCTCATAGAACGAATTTGGAAGTACTCCATCTCTTTCTATCTTTCCAAACAGCTTTAGGAGAATAGGTATGGTTTCTTCTTTAAACGTTTGATAGAATTCCCCTGGGAAGCCATCTGGCCCTGGACTCTTGTGTCTTGGGAGGTTTTTGATGACTGCTTCAATTTCCTCCCTGGTTATTGGCTTGTTAAGGCTTTCTATTTCTTCCTGTTCCAGTTTTGGTAGTTTGTGGCTTTCCAGGAATGCGTCCATTTCTTCTAGATTGCCTAATTTATTGGCGTATAGCAGTTCATAATATGTTTTAAGTCCTAGCCTCAGCAATCAGACAACAAAAAGACATTAAAGGCATTCAAATTGGCAAAGAAGAAGTCAAACTCTCCCTCTTCGCCAAAGACATGATACTCTACATAGAAAACCCAAAAGACTCCACCCCAAGATTGCTAGAACTCATACAGCAATTTGGTAGTGTGGCAGGATACAAAATTAATGCCCAGAAATCAGTGGCATTTCTATACACTAACAATGAGACTGAAGAAAGAGAAATTAAGGAGTCAATCCCATCTACAATTGCACCCAAAAGCATAAGATACTTAGGAATAAACCTAACCAAAGATGTAAAGGATCTATACCCTCAAAACTATAGAACACTTCTGAAAGAAATTGAGGAAGACACAAAGAGATGGAAAAATATTCCATGCTCATGGATTGGAAGAATTAATATTGTGAAAATGTCAATGTTACCCAGGGCAATGTACACGTTTAATGCAATCCCTATCAAAATACCATGGACTTACTTCAGAGAGTCAAAACAAATTATTTTAAGATTTGTGTGGAATCAGAAAAGACCCCGAATAGCCAGGGGAATTTTAAAAAAGAAAACCATATCTGGGGGCATCACAATGCCAGATTTCAGGTTGTACTACAAAGCTGTGGTCATCAAGACAGTGTGGTACTGGCACAAAAACAGACACATAGATCAATGGAACAGAATAGAGAACCCAGAAGTGGACCCTGAACTTTATGGTCAACTAATATTCGACAAAGGAGGAAAGACTATCCATTGGAAGAAAGACAGTCTCTTCAATAAATGGTGCTGGGAAAATTGGACATCCACATGCAGAAGAATGAAACTAGACCACTCTCTTTCACCATACACAAAGATAACTCAAAATGGATGAAAGATCTAAATGTGAGACAAGATTCCGTCAAAATCCTAGAGGAGAACACAGGCAACACCCTTTTTGAACTCGGCCATAGTAACTTCTTGCAAGATACATCCACGAAGGCAAGAGAAACAAAAGCAAAAATGAACTATTGGGACTTCATCAAGATAAGAAGCTTTTGCACAGCAAAGGAAACAGTCAACAAAAGTAAAAGACAACCTACAGAATGGGAGAAGATATTTGCAAATGACATATCAGATAAAGGGCTAGTGTCCAAGATCTATAAAGAACTTATTAAACTCAACACCAAAGAAACAAACAATCCAATCATGAAATGGGCAAAAGACATAAACAGAAATCTCACAGAGGAAGACATAGACATGGCCAACATGCATATGAGAAAATGCTCTGCATCACTTGCCATCAGGGAAATACAAATCAAAACCACAATGAGATACCACCTCACACCGGTGAGAATGGGGAACATTAACAAGGCAGGAAATCACAAATGTTGGAGAGGATGTGGAGAAAAGGGAACCCTCTTACACTGTTGGTGGGAATGTGAACTGGTGCAGCCACTCTGGAAAACTGTGTGGAGGTTCCTCAAAGAGTTAAAACTAGACCTGCCCTACGACCCAGGAATTGCACTGTTGGGGATTTACCCCAAAGATACAGATGCAATGAAACGCCGGGACACCTGCACCCCGATGTTTCTAGCAGCAATGTCCACAACAGCCAAACTGTGGAAGGAGCCTCGGTGTCCATCGAAAGATGAATGGATAAAGAAGATGTGGTTTATGTATACAATGGAATATTCCTCAGCCATTAGAAACGACAAATACCCACCATTTGCTTCAACGTGGTTGGAACTGGAGGGTATTATGCTGAGTGAAGTAAGTCAATCGGAGAAGGACAAACATTATATGTTCTCATTCATTTGGGGAATATAAATAATAGTGAAAGTGAATATAAGGGAAGGGAGAAGAAATGTGTGGGAAATATCAGAATGGGAGAGCAGAACGTAAAGACTGCTAACTCTGGGAAACGAACTAGGGGTGGTGGAAGGGGAGGAGGGCGGGGGGTGGGAGTGAATGGGTGACGGTCACTGGGGGTTATTCTGTATGTTGGTAAATTGAACACCAATAAAAAAATAAATTAAAAAAAAGAAAAACATTTACTTATTCATTTACCTATTCGATCTATTTTATTTTTTTTCTTTTTTTTTAAAAGATTTATTTATTCATTTTAGAGAGAGAGAGATAGAGTGAGTGTGAACAGGAGAAGGGGTAACAGGTGAGAGAGAGAGAGAGGGAGAATTTCTAGCAAATGCCCCCTGAGTGGGGATCCCCATGTGAGGCTAGATCTCACATCCCAGAAATCATGACCTGAGCTGACATCAAGGATCAGACACTCAATTGACTGAGCCACCCAGGCACCCTTGATCTTTCTTAATTTAGTATGTTATTATGCCTCTGTTCAATACATGTTATCTCTAATTGCATTTTAATAGAAACTACTACTCTAGGGGTGCCTGGGGAGCTCAGGGGTTGAGCATCTGCCTTTGGCTCAGGTTATGATCCCGGGGTACCAGGATCCTGTCCTCATTGGGTTCCCTGCATGAAGCCTGCTTCTCTTTCTGCCTATGTCTCTGCCTCTCTCTCTCTCTCTCTCTTTCTCATGAATAAATAAATAAAATCTTTTTTTAAGAAAAGAAACTACTACTCTACTTTCTATGAAGAGGAGTTTTTTTGGAAAAGGAACTATTTTAGATCTCATCCATGTAAAGGTTTTGCTATTTGAAAATGGCACCTATAGATGTAATTATGAGATGAGTTTTAAGATCAAAAATAGACAATAGATCACTTTCTGGAACTTTTATTGTTCATCTTTTTGAGTGACATTGTTAAAATATGGGATGTATTTATTGAATATCCCTATTGATTTAAGCTCAAGCTCATCTATTTAGAAAACATAAAGTGATTTTCAAGAAATAGATTTTTAGGGCCCCTTGGGTAGCTCAGTCAGTTGAGCAACCGACTCTTGATTTCAGTTCAAATCATGATCTAAGTAAGGGTCATGAGATCCAGCCCCATGTGGGGCTCCCTACTCAGTGGGGAATGTGCTTGAGAGTCCCTCTCTCCTGTGCTTCCCCGCATTCTTCCTTGCTTACTCTCTCCAATAAATAAATAAAATCTCTTTTAAAAAGTAGATTTTTACTTGAAATTTTATAACATGTTTCTAATAAAAGATGCTTAATGACTTAGCCAATGTTGCCAATATTCAGATTATTGTCAATATTTGCGAAATTGCTATCATGTTAAAAAAATAGTCATAGATATTAATTCCATTTCTAAGGGATTTTTTGGTATCGTATAATTTTTAACTCCTTTTTACAGTATATTCAAATACTCTATTCATTCAAAAGATTCCTTCTCCAAATAATAAGGTATAGATATCTCATATTTATTGATACCTGCTATGCTACAGGTAAAAAATTTTAAGTTGAATATGACTAAGTTAATGAAAGTATTATTCAAAAAGAAATGGTTGAATTGGATTTCATGAATCCAGTGAATGAATTTAAAATATGAACATAGATAACCACAAATAAGCATTTAAAAGTTAACTTTCTATCTTTCACCCCAAATCTAATGTGATTACTGTTTTCTGGATTTTAGCTGATGCCCTCCATCCGTTCAATCATTCAGGCAAGCACCCGACTCACTGACTACTGTCTTTGTCTCAGTAAAGTAGGAGGGAAAATCAGAACAATGACTTATGAGACCCTCTACATGTTCTGTCCTGAAATTTTAATGGAATTATGTCATCACAAAAACATTTTCCTGTCCCATTATTCCATATTCTTTCTATAGGAAATGCTACTATAGGGTGTTTACCTAGAGACCCTCATAGCTACCATTTTCTCTGATACTTTCCAACTTCTATTTTCTTTTCTTGACTTTTCCTATTCTTATGAAAACTTTGTCTTTTAATATTTTCAGCAAGGTATATTTATTTTTGTTTGTACTGTTCCTATGTTTACATAATTTTATATGGTATTTTTCTTACATTTCTTTCCTGAATATCATCAGCTTATATTTTACCTATTCTTGCTTCAAAAGCTTTTTTTAACGTCCCTATTTATTCTACTATTAAATGCAGGCAATGGCTTTGATACACACACTGATATTTAACTTTTGGAAGAATATTTGTTCAAGATTTTTGTATGTTCAATGGCAAGGGTGAGCAAACTATAGCCTGCAAGCCAAATATCTTCCATTGCCTGTTTGTATATAGCCTATGAGCCTAAGAAGATATTTTACATTTTTATGTGCCTTAAAAATATTCAAAAGAAGATTAACATTTCATGACATGTGAAAATTATATAAATCAAATGTGTCCATAAATAAAGTTTTATTGGGAAACAGTCATGCCCACCTATTTACATATAGTTTATGACTGCATTTGCATTTCAATAGCAAAACTGAGTTGTTGTTGAGAGTATAACCTCTATAGTTAAAATAATTATCTGGCCCACTAGAGAAAATGTTTCTCAGCCCCTACTGTATGGCAACTTTTTTTTTCTAAATAAATTTTTACATTCTATTTGGCATCTATTTACTTTTCCAATTGCCAAAGTCTTTTCTCAAGCTGGATCCTTTACAATGTTCTGTATCTGCATAATTGAGTGGAATTAGCCAACAGAGATAGAAAATTGTGCAAATGTTCTTATTGCCACTTATCTCTTCTGCTCAATACCATATATGATAGCTACACTACTTCTTATAATTATGGATGGTGTGAATACATTTTAAATTATCATTGCCTTCTCTGCATTATAGACCAGAGTGGGTCCAGGGGAACTCCTGTAAAGAGTACTTCCCCAATTCTACTGCAATACTTGTTCTATTCTTCCTCCTCCACTCCTCACCTGTGAAAAGTATTTTATGTTGGAGCTTTCTGAGAATAGCAAATACTGTCATTTTTCTCCTACTCTTTGACATAATAATCTCTGTTTTTCACACATCTTTTTTCTATTTTGTGGCTTGCAGGTTCAGGCTTTTCTGGATTTCACTGAAAGTAAACTTTGCATATATCTTTTTCATTCTTCTTGCTGCTTTGGAGTTCTGAGAGGCAGAGGGAGAAACACCTACTTTGCAGTTCTATTTCCAAATTGGGAGACTTCATTAATGAATATTATTGAGTAGTCTATTTCAAAAGAAAGATGATTACCAACATTTCCCACTATTCTTTGCCTATTCAGTGATTCAGAGAAGAATATTCCTCAATAATACTTTATATTTAAGCAAAAGAACAAAAAACTCTGAAATCAACTGCATGTCTAACATGTATCATTTTGCATGGTAAATACCTTATGGATGTACATTCAGAAAAAAAAGTTCCAGTGATTGTTTTTCTTTTTTAGCTCCACATAACCCAAACCCAAAACAATACTAAAATATAATTGACACAATTCTTAAAGGGTCCACTTGGTTAGAGTAAGTTTGCATAGAGTGGTGGGGGGAACACACACACATACACACACACACACACACACACACCACTAATTCATACATGTAAAATTAACTGATTTTGTAATTAGACATTCAGATACCCTGAATGCTTGCAGATCATGAGAAAGTAGCTACAAATCCATTGTGGATTTACAGCTCTGTTTAGATAGGATTTAAGCTGCTGTTATATATTATGCTATTTTTATTACATAGTACTTACATTGGTCAGTAGTTTATATTGAGTTACCCTGACATTTTTTTTCCTTCAGTTCTTCCCTTTTACTATTGATGTATAGTTGACATACAGTGTTTTATTAGTTTCGGGTGCACAACATAGAAACTCAACAATTCGATGTTCTTTAGGCAATGCTAACATCCTTATGTGTTGTTATTGTCATCATATAACATTATTGCAATATTATTCCCTATATATTTCCTATGCTGTAACTTTTCATCTCCATGTCTTATTTACTTTATAACTTGAAGTTGGTACCTCTTAACCCCTTTCACCTAACTCTACCCATCTCCCTAACCCCTCTTCTGGCAATCACCAGTTTTTTCTCTGTATTTATGAGTCTATTTCTGTTTTTGTTTATTTGAGAAAGACAAATACCATGAGTTCACTTGCATGTGAAGTACTCTGATATTCTTTACCAGGTTTATTCTAACCTTTTGCTCTTAGTTCCTTATCTGACACCTTGATGATTGCCCCTGATAGTATATATATTATTAGTCACATCTTTCAACATTCCTCCGGAAAGTTAGATTAGGTTCAGTTTTATAGGAGACATATTTCTTTCAACTCACTAGAACATCATAAATTTTGCTGTTGCTTAAAAATGTTGAGATTATATATAAATAGGTATCTTTAGAAATTTTTATAAAGAACAGATAGATACCTAGTATCTGGAGAGTTTAACTATTAAAATGGCACCCCTTTTTTGAAAGTATAATATTAAACAAATATGGTAACTATCTCTCAAACTTTTATTTTTGTTTATATGTTAGGATATCCAACCAGAACTGTCGCCATAGTATCAAAGACATAAAAGTGATGAAAATTGAAAAATTTTTTTGCAATAAAACATAAGATTCTCTGTTGTTTCTTTGTCATGATCCTCTAATTGTATATCAATTTAAACAATAAAAAAATAACAAGGGAAAAATCTAGTCAGATTTCTAATGCTGAATTAATTATTTGGCCATCACCATCTATTGTCCTTAATTCATTGAACACAGCAGGGAGGCACTAACACAGGAGTGATGATTACCTTCAGAAATTACAAATACCCACTAAGTTCAGCAGTTTTTACTATGCAGAGTCACTTCCAGATGAAGTCTGGAGAAATTTAAGCTTGATAAACATAGATTGAAGAAATTCATGCAACCCTCATTTGAAGCTTTCACAGTAAAATGCAGCCTCAGGTTGAAAATCTAATTTTATCATCTCAGTCAATCCTTTTAAGATTGTTTTCTAAGAAAAGGAAAGCTGAAGAAAATTACTCTTCTAGCTAGTATATCTGTGTTGACTAAAATGATTTAAGGATTTTCTAGCAATTATTTTTGTCAAAAATTTGTTTAACATTCTATCCTTGTATTGTTCAAATATTTACTTATTTATGGAGCAGAGGAGGATTTATATTTTGATGATAGTTTTGTATTTCTAGCTTCTTGGAAACCACTATTTGAGATACAGTTACTTATATAACAATCAACTCACATATTGAAATATATACAAAGTATTTTAGATAAGACCCCAAACCAGGATATTTTGCCAAACCAGGAACAATCAAGCATGAAAATAAGTAATTATTACAGTAATGGTTTTTGAACTATTGAATTTTTATCAATCCACTAGTCCATACTGATATAATAAAATAAATAATCAGATAAAGACATAGAAGATAAGGAAAGCTTTCCATTACAATAAAATTCATAATATTGAAAGAATAGTGGAATTAAAAAAAATTACCATTTGACAGTCACCTTGGTAGTTGACTTTTTTTCTGGCCAAAAAAAAAAAAAAAAAAAAAATCAGTAATGGATGCTAAAACTAGTAAATGGGTATTTAGTTACAAATAACATCATCTTAAATTATTTCCTTACATGGTGCAGTTTTAACAACCTGAAGAAAAATGGTAAATTGACAGTTGAGAAATGTAACAGATACTACCTTAACCAATTGATTGAAATTAATATGACCAGTAAACAAATAAATATCATGTGACTCTGGATATAATGCATTACTTCTGTGCTCTTCTTGTCAAAATTGTTAATCATTATTTTGCCATGAAGAAATACTAGCCCAGGCCAAATTGGAGAGCATTCCATAAAATAAAAGCGCACATACTTCAGAAATTTCAGAAATGACAAGGCCATCAATGACCAAAAAAAAAAAAAAAAAAAAAGATGGTGAAACTGTTCTCAATTCAAGTTTACTAATAAAAATGATGACATCAATGCGATGAGTGTTTCTCAGTCAGCTCCTGAACCAGGAAATATTATTTTACTTTGCTGTAGAAGTTCATAAAGGAATGAGTTGAAGTTGTGAATGAAGACTGCAGATTAGTGGTACTTTTCAATTCAAATAAAATGTTAATATTTACTTTGAAGAATATTATCAAATATATTGAGAAATAAATCATAGAAGCTGTTGGAGCAGATTATTAAAAGCATTGTAGAGAGGGAGAAAAGGAGGCGAGAAAGGAGGTGATAAAGCATAGCAAAGTTATAAAATATGAACCGTTGTGGAATTTGGCCTGATTTTAGAACTGGGGCAGAAAATATATTAAGATAAGCCTCAATTATCTTGTATCAAAAAATGAAGAAGTGCTAAAAAAGACAAAGAAAGAAGGAAAAGCTGAGAAACAACAACAAACAGTGGTGGACATGTCAAAGAGACACAGGAGCCAACTGTAAAGTCTTCCCATGGCTAAAGCTGAAATTATTTGAACAATGAAATAAACTAGTACTGAGTTAAACCTAAATGTAATATATATAAGTCAATACTAATATAAATAAATGATTTGATAAATAAATGAATTGGGTGGAGGGACACATTTGTGTACAAATAATTTTTGTAAATACTCTGCCCTTAAGGACTTAAGTGTAACTTCCCACTTCCTAAGTGTGAATCGTGCAGAGTGGCTTCCTTCCAAACGGTGTAATAGAAAAAGGGGGTAACAAAAAAAAAAAAAAAAAAAGAATAATCCTTACAGTGGAGAAATCTGACAAAGAGTACTTCAGCCAGGTGATAAGTTTTAGACCAACAGTGATATGTCATGTTGATAGTATGTGCCCTTGATGTGATATGATGAAAATGGCACTTTCCCTCTGTGGTCTTCCTTTCCAAAAAACACATTACTGCAGACTAATCATGAGAAAAATATCAGACATATCCCAATTGAGGGACATTCTACAGAATACCTGGCCATTACTCCTTGAACCTGTCAAGGTCATCAAAAGAAAAGAGAGTCTGGTCATTTGTCACAGGTAAGAGGAGCCTAAGGAGACATGACATCTAGATGTAATGTATTTTCCTGGATAGGATCCTGGAACAGAAAAAGTATATTAGATAAAAACTAAGGGCATTTGAGTAAAAGATGGACTTCACTTAATGATACTGTATCAATATTGGTTTATTAATTATAAAAAAATGTGCCATACGAGCATAAGTTGTTAATAGTGGAAGAAATTAGTTTTGAGTTGAGAGGATCTCTGTAGTATCTTAGAAATTTTTTTGTAAACCAAAACTGTTCTAAAAAATGAAATATATCTTAAAATTCAATATATATATAACAATTATTTTTATTTTTATTTCAACTTCTATGTAAGTCTAAAATTATCTCAAAACCTGGGTGGAGCTAGAGAGTATTATGCTAAGTGAAATAAGTCATTTGAAGAAAGACAAATAGCATATGATTTCACTCATATGTGGAATTTAAGAGACAAAACAAATGATCATTGGCAAATTAAGAAACAGACTCTTAACTCTAGAGAACAAACTGAGGGTTGCCAGAGGGAAAAAGGGTGAAGGGATGGGTTAAATAGGTGATGGGGATTAGGAGTGCACTTGCTGTGATGAGCACTGGGTGATGTATGGAAGTGTTGAATCACTATATTGTACACCTGAAACTATTATAACACTGTATGTTAACTATAGTGGAATTTAAATACTTTTTTAAAAAAATTACTGGATAAAAAAGATGTGATTTATCAGTAGCAGTGAAAATGTTTGTTGGTAAATTTTGAGGGCTGGGTGCATAAAACACATACTCTCATCCTGCCTCTGAAAACAATTAATTTTAATTTCAGCTTTTAAATAGCTATTGCCAATTAGTATCTAAGTATTTTAGTTTGCTCATTTCTGAAATGGAGTTATTACCTTTATTACCTATGTACCTGCCTGGTATAAAGGCAATACAAGACAAGATGTAAGAATGCTATGTGCTTTGAAAGAATTTAAAAAGCGTGTTCAAAAAGTAAGAGAGTATTATCGAATAATTTTTAAAATAAAATTAAAACTTTTAAGTAAATGCTTTGTTTTCATGTTTTAATATTTTCCAATAAAATATTTAATAGAAATTAATAGATGTCTTAGCATAATGCTGCTAACAAAAACCAGGAGACAGCTTGACTTTGATAGCTTTCTTCCTTTATTTCTTGATGATGCAATGTTCTCTTCTTTCATGTAATAAAATTGAATACTTTTTGCCTAAATGAAGATAAAGGCTTTGGGTGCAAATTACACTTTGGTTGGTGGTCTGTTTTTTCTTTTTTTTCTCCCTAGGTTTGGCCAGACCTTTTATTTAGGTTCTGAGAACTTATATTAGGTGCATCATGCAAATCTCTTCTCCTGTGGCTTTCTTAATTCCAGCCTACCTTCATTTTTGACTGTTCTTTGATAAAACTGTGAAACTATTTTTAAAATAATATTATAGGAATAATTCTTTTAACTAGAGAAATTTTTTTATTTTAATTTTAAGGAATACTGAATTTACAACCTTAAATTAACATATATTATTTTTTCACTTTTTTTTTAAATCAGGAAACAAAAAATTCCAGGAATCAGTTTATTAAAAAAATATGAGTTCCAGCCATATGTAGAAATATATACATATAGGTGCATAGAAAAATTTAAACGTAAAAGGATGTTAATTTCATAGTTGGTCAAATGTTCATCAGTAGGAAAGCATTAATTAATAATATTTATATCAGAAAACCTTTAAAATAATTGTGTAGGTATATAAATGTATGTAGATAGAAAATACCTTAAAGATATGTTACATTAATGAATATGTACAATACACTGTATATAGCATACTACATTTTTGTAAAAAAAAAGTTTTAATTATATGTTTTTTAAAATTCAGAATGAAATTAGGTAATTAGGGCTGGCAGAAAAATGTGGTGGGCTATGAGCAGCCCCACTGCACAGAATCCTCTTTAGGCAAACCTGTTGATGCAGTACAAAATAAACATGAAATCATTTAGCTCATGCTGTTAGGTACTGAAATAAATTATTCTTATTGTAATTGGGTAGACTCTCAAGGGATGGTTCTCTTTTCTTATCCTTTTATTGCAGTCTAATAAAGTGAAAACTTCAATCAGTTTGGGATTCCAGGTATCTCTGACCCTGTAGATTTCTGATACTAAGTGGTCTGCTGAGACCTAAACTTGAGCCTTACCTCTAAGAAAAATAAGAGAGGACCAAGGTGTTCTGTTGTCTCTCAAAACGTATGTCTTTGATTTTATTTGGTGGATTGTGGTATAGTTTAAGTAAACTTCATCAGCATGGTTTGAATGATCATTGTTGAGGAATTCTTCAGAATCCTGGAGGTAGATCATGGAAGTCAGTCCTTATGGAGGAGTAGAAAATAGTAGAAAAAAAATTTGGAATTAAAAAAAAAAAAAATCTACCCCCACCTCTGTTCAAGACACTTATTCTAAGATCTTTATTCTCATTGTCATAAAGAAATAAGTAATGTGGGCACCTGGGTGGCCCATTTGGAGCCAACTCTTGCTTTCCTTTCAGGTCCTGATCTCAGAGTGGTGAGGTTGAGCACTCAGTGCTGAGTGTGCTCCAGATTCTCTCTCTACTTCTCCCTCTACCGCTTCCCCCCCCCCATTCTCTCCTGTTCTCTCTCTCTAAAATAAATAAAGTTTTTTTTAAAAAAGAAATGAGTAACGGTAATACTTATAGGGATGCTGAAAATATAAAAGACAATGAATGATGTATGGTAAATGATGCAAATAATGTCAAGCCCACACAAATGTAATCTATCCAGTATTATGACTTAAATTCTTGAATTGAAAATACATTACATCTAGATGTCATGTCTCCTTAGGCTCCTCTTACCTGTGACAAATGACCAGACTCTCTTTTCTTTTGATGACCTTGACAGGTTCAAGGAGTAATGGCCAGGTATTCTGTAGAATGTCCCTCAATTGGGATATGTCTGATATTTTTCTCATGATTAGTCTGCAGTAATGTGTTTTTTGGAAAGGAAGACCACAGAGGGAAAGTGCCATTTTCATCATATCACATCAAGGGCACATACTATCAACATGACATATCACTGTTGGTCTAAAACTTATCACCTGGCTGAGGTACTCTTTGTCAGATTTCTCCACTGTAAGGATTATTCTTTTTTTTTTTTTGGTTACCCCCTTTTTCAATTACACCGTTTGGAAGGAAGCCACTCTGCACGATTCACACTCAGGAAGTGGGAAGTTACACTTAAGTCCTTAAGGGCAGAGTAATTACAAAAATTATTTGTACACAAATGTTTCCCTCCACCCAATTCATTTATTTATCAAATCATTTATTTATATTAGTATTGACTTATATATATATATAGTACATTTAGGTTTAACTCGGTACTAGTTTATTTCATTGTTCAAATAATTTCAGCTTTAGCCATAGGAAGACTTTACAGTTGTTTTGTTTTGTTTATTGTACTCCTTATGTCTCCCATATTGTGATCATTTCTGGATCCCAAGTTTGGACAACTGCTTAGGCAATAATAAACATTCATTTTTCTAATCTTGCTAAGTGTAAATACTTAGTAAAAGGACTTTAATTAGCAGGCCAGGGGGAAATAAAATAAAGAAGTAAAAGAATGGATTTTCTAGCAAAATGTCTACAATTGGACACTAAATAAATTTTAACTGAATGGTTCTTAGGACTACAAAACCTGGTTATTTATTTATTTATCTATTTATTTATGAGTGATGCAGAGAGAGGCAAAGACATAGGCAGAGGGAGAAGCAGGCTCCACGCAGGGAGCCCAACGTGGTACTCGATCCCGGGTCTCCAGGATCACGCCCTGGACCGAAGGCAGTCACCAAACCACTGAGCCACCCGGGGATCTCTCCCAGTAATTTTATAGTCTTACATTTTACATCTAGGGTTTGTATCTAGAAAGTCAACTAGATATTTAACTATGTTGCCTAGGAATTTTATAGTTTTGCATTTTGTATTTAGGTCTATAATCTTTTTAAAAAAGAAATGAGTAATGGTAATACTTATAGGGATGCTGAAAATATAAAAGACAATGAATGATGTATGGTAAATAATGCGAATAATGTCAAGCCACACAAATGTAATCTATCCAGTATTATGATTTAAATTCTCGAATTGATCTAAGGATTAGTTATATTACCTATATAAAAATAAAATTCATTGAAATACTATGCAAAGAAAACAGCAGAAATATCAAAATAAGACAACACAAAAAATCTCTGAGCTTATAAATAACCTGATTTAATGAATTCAAGGATTGTATGAGTCAGAAAGGTTATATGCTTGCTGGAGAGATGAGGTCCATTTACCAGTCTAATGTGAAGATCAACCAGATTTTAGCAAGTGACAACAAATTTTTGTGTATCAACCAAATAAAGAACATACTGGATACTAAGTGTATAGGTTAGGACTAGAATTTTGAATTCTGAAGAGACAGATACAAAGGGAATTATAGACCAGAAAAGAGGAACAATATCTGTTGAATAAGCACGAGGTATGCAAATTCAGAAGAAACATCTTTACTAAGAAGTAAATTTTCCCATAGAAGAAAGTCTGGAAACAGCTGAATTTGAGAATTACCCAGAAAATACAGTGTGGCAGTAAACTATATCTTGAACCAAACAATTACCTGGGTAAGCATATCTAGAGAGACAGCATAGAAGCAGATCCGGATGGAATAGTTATCTTTCTAATCTCCTGTTCATATATTGAGAGGGTTTAAATAAATAAAGAAACCAGGGCAGCCCGGGTGGCTCGGTGGTTTAGCGCTGCCTTCAGCCCAGGGCCTGATTCTGGACACCCAGGATCGAGTCCCGCATTGGGCTCCCTGCGTGGAGCCTGCTTCTCCCTCTACCTATGTCTCCGCCTCTCGCTGTGTCTCTCATAAATAAATAGATAAATAAATAAATAACCAGGTTTTGTAGTCCTAAGAACCATTCAGTTAAAACTTATTTAGTGTCCAATTGTAGACATTATGCTAGAAAATCCATTCTTTTACTTCTTTATTTTATTTCCCCCTGGCCTGCTAATTAAAGTCCTTTTACTAAGTATTTACACTTAGCAAGATTAGAAAAATGAATGTTTATTATTGCCTAAGCAGTTGTCCAAACTTGGGATCCAGAAATGATCACAATATGGGAGACATAAGGAGTACAATAAACAAAACAAAACAAACTCTAGAGATATTAAGTCAGGATTGTTACAGATATACAAAATTTCCCTGCTAGTAATCTACCATCAAAATTTTATTTTACAGTTATTTTAATTACAGTGTGTTTTAAAAAAAAACACTCAGAAAAAGTCACTTCTACACTTAACATGCTAATTGTATTTCAAATATATTAAATTAAAATGTGGAAAAGTTTTCTATAGAGAAGATTGGGTAATTCCCTTTAAACCTGAGCCATTGCTTCTAAGTCATGACAGTTTTTATCACATTTAAGTTTTTCAAATTCCTCTCTATGCCTTTGCTCATTCAAATCTTTGACATGCTTTTGAAGAAGTATCTTTTGGAAGCACAATGGGAGAGTTTTTAAGAGTCTAATTCTTAATTGCAAGCAATATGCGAATTCAGGCTAATGCGAGCAGCAAAGGATGTTTTCATAATAGATATTGTGTATTTTTAAAAGTATGAAATTTTGTTGGGCTGTAGGGAAGAGCTAAACAATCAGATCCAGATGCAACAGAGTCAGAGACAGAATTTGTCTAAAAGACACTGCTGCCACCATTGGGCACATACACAAGCTCACTCACCAGCATCAATGACAACAGACCCTTTTACATCTATTTCTACTATCATCATGGAACGGGGATAGGGTTGTCATCATCAGCATCAGAATAGATTCTGAGTGAGTACTCTTGTGTCTTTGGTATATTTATTTCAGATTTGTAATTCAGGTTAGTCCATCTCATCGGCAGATAATGGTCACATATGACAGAGAACAAAGGAGAATGAGATGGAGCATGAAGTCTGAGAAAGCAAGGATTGAACAGTTTTCAGCAGTGTAATGAAGATAGGGCAGTGAAATTCTCTGAACATAGTGTGTTTATATGCTGGGCAGCCACGAGTCATGATCTTTATCACAAGCCTGATCCTCGTCCCAAGGATTTTATACAGTGGACTTTTGGTCAATAGTAAAATGGAAAGGCTTTAAACAAGAAAATATCAAAATTGCGTTTTTGAAATAACATGGTAGCAGAGAAGAAATTGGGTTATATGGCATGAAATCATGAAAACAGTTAGAAACTTATTGAAGAAAGGTTTCCTTCAAGTATATATTTTTAAAGACACATGTTTTTCTCTTCACAAATCTTTAAAAAGTGCCTAGTGAATTCATGTTTATAAAGTAGTGCTAATTTGGTTCTCTTTCTTTTTTTAAGATATCTTACTTGGCTCCATTTGGTTTTCAGTCAAGAAACTTAGATTCTTTCTTTGTTCTAAGAAATAGAAATGTAACCACAATGTATCTAGACTACTAAATGAGCTCTATATTAATTTCCACAATTAGTTGCCCTCGCATTAATTTTTTAATCTTGAAGTATGTTTAGACTTTTAGAAAAGTTGCAAAAACGATACTGTGAGTTCCTATATGCTTTTCACTTGCTTTCCCTAATGTTAACATCTTACATGGAAATACTACAATTTTAGAAACCAAGTTATTTAACCTTGATGCAAGACTCTTGCCTAATCTATACACTTTATTTGGATTGTGCTAGTTTCCCACAAATATAATTTTTTGAGGCAGGTGTGGGTCTCTGAGCCAAATCAGGATTCCAAGTTGCATTTTGTTGCCATATCTTTAATATCCTTTGATATCTAATCTGTGATTCATGTCTTTTTGTCTTTCATTTAGAAGTCTTCACACTTCTAAAATGTGTAGGCCAGTCATTTTATAGAGTGTCCTTCAGTTAGGATTTGTATGGTGTGCTCTCATGCTTAGATTGAGGCTATGGATTTTGACAAGAAAAAATGATGATGTGCCTTTCACAAAATGCTTTCAAAGCATTTTATCAGAAATATATGCTGTAGCTGTATCTTCTTATTTGTAGTATTAATATTGCTGATTGCATCTCTAATGTAGTATCTGCCATGTGCCTCCACTATTTGCACTTATTTTCCAAAATCTCTCAAACTTTTCTGGCCATTAATACCCCTGTTCCTTTTTACCACTTTCCTTATTTATATATTTTTTGACAATTTCATTAAGTCTTTTAAAGAAAGAGAGGTAAACATAGGCTCAAATAGCCTTCACCCAACATTAATTGGGTACCTAACATGAGCCAGGCCTAAAAGTAGATGAGACACATGAGATCTCAAAATCTGTAAGGGACATAACTTCTAGAAACATAGTGAGTATAATGAAGGTTTATACTTAGGATACTCAAATCTTAGCACTCTGATGAGAAAGCTGTTTTATATATATATTCAGTGAGGAATAAAGATCTCACATATAGGAAATATTCAAATATTTACTGTGACAATTATCTTCCCTTGAATAACATATTTCAAGAAATTTATTTATAAAGAAATTTATTTATTCAAACACTTTTTCTGAGTGCCCACCAGTTCTTAGGGTGATAAATCCCATAAATATATGAAGTAATCTAATATTTAAAAATTGCTCCACATTCTTACAAACTGGCATAGATTACTAGTTAGAAGGGGAAAAAATCTAAAGTAAATATGTTACCAGCTTTTGTTTAAACCATGTAAACAATAAATATATTCCAATGTAATTTTTAGTTTTTTTGTGAACACTTTTGAGAGACTGTATTTGTGTATGTGTTTGAATTCCCTTTGTATGTTCTGGGCATCCTTCCATACTGAAAAAGCTACAAAAGTCCATGCGCCCCTTCCCTTCAAAACTAATAACTATTCCTCTAAATTTTGCATTTAGTAGTACAGTAGTGATTTCAATGAAAAATTATCTCACTAAGTTTCTTATTTTTAAAAAAAAATATGTATTTGTTGTGTAACAAATAACCACATACTCAGGGGCTTAAACTAATGCCCACTCATTCTGTCATAGTACTGTGGGTAAAAGTCTGGATAAGGCTTAGGTGGGTGTTTTTTTCCAGGGTCTCACAAGGTTGAAATTAAGGTGTCTACAAGGTATGGGGTAATCTGAGGCTTAGAGCACTCTCCCAAGCTCACAAGTTTTTCTGAAGAATGCATTACCTTGAAGCTGTGTAACTCATGGAAGTTACATCTTCAAGGGCAACAGGAAAAGCATCTTTTTCAAAAACTTTCTTAATTAGGTCAGACCCACCCATAATAATGTCCTTTTTGATTAACCCTGAGTCAATTATTTAGTTGGGAATGATATCACACCATATTCACAGGTTTTCCTGTTCTTAAGGAGAAGGAAGTACACAGGAATCTTATTGGCCATCTTAAAATTCTACCTATCACATATACCCATGGTATGTAAATTTACTCAAACATACTGTAAAATCAGGTATCTCTTTAGCATAAAAGTACTGCTTACTTTCAATACTTGAAAATATAGCAAACCGATCCGAAGAGTTAGCATTTATTTGCAAAAGTGACGGTTGGCAAAAACCATCTATTCTTCTATTTTGGATATTCTTCTTAGTAAAACTCCTATTTTAAAATTATTGGCTACCTGAACACAACATACGCTAAAATGTTAGGTTTTGAATCCAATATTACGTAAGTGGGGAGGAACCATGGAAGTGAGCATAAAATCTTCTTTCAGTTTCTTAGTTCCTTTGAATGGCATGGTTGACTAGGACCTAGCAATATTCTATAGCAAAACTCCAGTCTTTCTCTCCACAGCATATTTGCAGGAAATTTTAAGAGAAAAGACTGTGATTTTTACTATACCACTCAGTCCATCAGCGACTAAGATAAGAAGATCAGAGAATACCAGAAATGTGGCAAGGTTCTTCTATACATGTTACTCAGTTGATTTCTCAGTTGAATCCAGACAAACTATTGATCTTTCAAGGCCAACAGGATTGGTCAATAGTAAATTAATTAGTTGTTGATTTTTTTCTGGAATAAGTTTGGTTATATGTATTTGTTATTGTTTTTCTTGTTTTAAAGACATATTTATTTGAGAGAGGAAGAAAGAGTGTGGGTAGGGGGGGTGAGGGATGGTGGCAGAAGGAGAGAGAATCTCAGGCAGACTCTGCACTAAGTACGGAGCCAGACATGGAGCTTGATCTCACAGGCCTGAGATGATGACCTAAGCTAAAACCAAGAGTCTAACACTTAAATGACTGAGCCATCCAGGCAACCTGTGTGTGTAATTTCAATGTGTGTGTGTGTGTGTGTTTGTGTGTATATATATATTTCAATGAATATAAATATATATATATATGTATGTAACTTCCATGAGTTACACAGTTTTGTAGATGCTGTGAATGTAATTAAAAAAAAATAAATGGAGTCTAGATTTTGAATTTGGCATTGCTCTGATTGCTATTGCTCCTAGGGGAATAGACCAGTTTTTACTTTTGTGTGTGTGTGTGTGTGTGTGTGTGTGTGTGTATCTTCAAAACACTATATATATATATATATATATATATATATATATATATATATATATTCATGAGAAACATAGAGAGAGGCAGAGACACAGGCAGAGGGTGAAGCAGGCTCCATGTAGGGAGCCTGACATGGGACTTGATCCTGGGTCTCCAGGATCACACCCTGGGCTGAAGGCGGCGCTAAACTGCTGAGCCACCCGGGCTGCCCCTCAATGCATATTTTTGTCTCAAAATTTTTGCCTCCAATTTTGCTTAACTATCAGTCCTTTCATTATCATACTTTTAACGTTTTTCACTCAGTTACTTGATGGCTTTGAAATTATTTTATTATACCAGTTGTAAAAAGCCATTTGGAATGTGTGTCAAAAACCAAAGAGTGAAACATGCGATACTAAGTTTTGTAGATGCTGTGAATGTAATTAAAAAAAAATAAATGGAGTCTAGATTTTGAATTTGGCATTTCTCATTTTGATTGCTATTTGCTCCTAGGGGAATAGACCAGTTTTTACTTTTGTGTGTGTGTGTGTGTGTATCTTCAAAACACAAATCTAGACAAACAACAGTACAATTTTGTGAAAGTAAGGCAGGGAGGAGGGGATAAATGAGCGGAAAAATGGATAAACTCATGTTTACTTCATTTTTCTTATTAATGGTCTTTTATTGAACAAATTTGACTTCTACCTAATGATTAATTTTATATCTAAAATCATTTAAAATAGTCAAATTAAATTTGAAAATTAATGCTTATAAATATGGCCTATAGTGTAAAACATAGTACTTATAAGACCAAAAATGAATATTATTAACTTGAATAATCACAACAAAGGTAAAATAATTGCAGTCAAGGTAAAAGGCTTTAGGTATGAAAGCCCAAAGAAGAAGTCGATGATTCAAAGACAGAGAAATGTTAGTAGCACTGCTGATGGTGAAAACTGTACTGATATTGGCATGAGGTCATTTTAATCAGCATAATTTCCAGCCAGTATCTGGAAATTAAAACATCTCAGAAGTTGTTGAGAAAAATATTCCCTAGAGTAATATATATTTGAATTAACTTTAATAGGTTATATAAGCATCTAAAATCCCATAAGTATTTTCTTCATTCAGTTTTCTGTTTGGAGAAATAAAAGTAAGAATATATAGCATAGTATTTTTCAAATGTTCTTTTTAAACTATATCATGATGTGGTAAAGTTTATTTTCCTAATTTAGAAGAAAATTACACAATTACATCTGCAATCTCATAATAATCTTGGGATAACTGGTCCATCAGCTTAGTCATTTACATAGGGCACACAGAAATTCATTACTTTTAAGAAGTAGTTGCAATAAATATGCAAGCAAGGTACAAGACCTTTACTAAAAAGATTTTAACGAGATTTTTAAAACTGTAAAATGAAGATGTGATAATCTGATGTGTTTCAGGCAATGCTATTAAATACCATTTAGAGTTTCAGATGTCCTAAATTACAGACCAATTACTTTTCACATTAATTTTTATATTTTAATTTCTTATTCTTCTTGGTGAGATATTCTTTAACATCTCATGACTGAAACAAACAAACCAGCAAACAACAGAGAAAGAAAACAAAGCTTCTTATTCTGGCAGTCACTGTGGTCTATTGAAATCAAAGAAGTTCTACTGTAAGTTTTAAACATAAACATATACAGTTCCTTTCTTTATGAATTAGAGGTAACTGGAAAAAAATAAAGGCTGGACAGAAAAAGTAATACCCCATGTAATAAGTGTGATATTCATCCTGACATAGTTTGTCATTTGAGTAACATTAGAACAAGAGGAAATTATATTTTAAGGTCAGTCTTTGAAAATGCTAACCATAATTATTTAATTTCAGGGCTTGTTCCTTGTTCTTTTGGAAAATGGATAGCACATTTAATTAGATTTAAAGTTTTTTTTTTTAACATTGCTACTTGAGTGTAACAGAAATTATAGCAATTTAGATACCACTTTCAGCCTCTTAAAAAGAACTAATGTGGAAGTCCTAGCCGTAGCAATCAAAAAACAAAAAGAAATAAAAGGAATCCAAATTGACAAGGAAGAAGTCAAACTTTCCGATTTGCAGATGACATATAGACCGTATAGAGAACCTGAAAGAGTCCACCAAAAAACTGCTACAAGTAATAAATGAATTCAGTAAAGTCACAGGATATAAAATCAATGTACAGAAATCAGTTGCATTTTTATACACTAATAATAAAGCAGCAGAAACATAAATTAAAGAATCAATCCCATTTATAATTGCACCAAAAACAATAAGACACCTTAGGAATAAATTTTACCAAAGAAGCACAAGATCTGTAATCAAAAACTATAAAACACTAAGGAAAGATATTGAACAGCATACAAAGAAATGGAAAGACATTTCATGCTCATGATTGGAAGAGAAAATATTGCTAAAATATCTATAGTACCCAAGTGATCTTCATATTAAATGCAATCCCTATCAAAATACCACCAGCATTTTTCACAGAATTGTTGTTCACAATCATGAAATTTGTATGGAATCACAAACTCTGAATAGATAAAGCAATCTTAAAAAAGAAAAGCAAAGCTGAAGGCATCACAATTTTGGACTTCAAGCTATATTACAAAGTTGTAACAATCAAGACTGTATGGTACCAGCACAAAAACAGACACGTAGATTAGTAGATCAGAACAGAAAACTCATAAATGAACCCACAGCTATATGGTCAATTAATCTTCAACAAAAAAGGAAAGAGTATTCAATGGGAAAAAGACAGTATGGTCTTCCTTTTAGGAAGGAAAACTGGACAGCATTATAAAAAAGAGTGAGACTGGACCACTTTCTTAAATCATACACAAATTAAAATGAATGAAATACCTAAATGTGAGGCAGGAAACCAATAAAATCCTAGAGGAGAACATTGGCTGCAACCTCTTTGACATCAACTGTAGCAACTTCTTATTCAACATGTCTCTCCGAAGTCAAGGGAGACAAAACCAAAAATGAACTATTGAGATTTAATCAAAATAAAAATCTTCTGCACAGAAAAGGAAATAATCAACAAAACTAAAAGACAACTATGTATTGGGAGAACATATTTGCAGATGACATATCTAATAAAGGGTTAGTATCCAAAATATATGAAGAACTCATCAAACTCAACACCCAAAAACCAAATAATTCAGCTAAGAAAATGGACAGAAGACACTAATAGACATTGTTCTAAAGAAGATTTCCAGATGGCCAACAGACACATGAAAAGAAGCTCATCATCACTCATTATCAAGGAAATATAAATCAAAACCACAATGAGAAATCATTCACACCTGTCACAATGGCTAAAATCAACAACACAAGACACAACAGGAGTTGGTGAGGATGTGGAGAAAGGGAACCCTCCAGCACTGTTGGTGGGAATGCTAACTGGTACAGTCACCCTGGAAAACAGTATGAAATTTTCTCCAAAGTTTAAAAAATAAAACTATCCTATGGCACAGCAATTGCACTTCTTGGCATTTACCCAAAGAATAAAAAATATTGAAAGGGATACGTGTACCCCAATGTTTACAGCAGCATTTTCAACAATAGCCAACTTATGGAAACAACTCAAATGCCCAGCAATTGAAGAATAGATAAAAAAGTTGTGGTATATATACACAATGGAATATCACCCAGCCACAAAAAAGCATGAAACCTTGACATTTGCAATTATATGGATGGAACTGAACAGTATTGTGCTAAGTGAAATAAGTCAGTCAGAGAAAGACAAACATCATATTTCACCCATATGTGGAATTTAAGAAACAAAAGAAAGGAACATAGGGGAAAAAGGAGAGAAAAAGGCAAAAGATGAAACAAACTCTTAGAGAACGAACTGATGTTTAACAGAAGTGAAGTTGATGGGAGGGATGGGTTAAATATTTGATTGGGATTAAGGAGTGCACTTGGAATGAACATCAAGTGTTGTATGGAAGTGTTGAATCACTATATTACACACCTGAAGCTGATACTACACTGTGTGTTACCTAACTAGAATTTAAATAAAAACGTAAAAAGAAAGAACTGATGCACTTTTTCCATTATATTTATCCAATGTAGTAAAGTAAAATTGCATTTTTCTTTAGACTTCATCTCTACTTGCAGTTTTGTTTTATTATTTAAAATTTCTCGCAGAATAAAAAAAAATTGTTCTTATTTGGATGATAAATTATACGGTCAATCTTATTTTTAAAATATATTCATCTTGGCTTGAGAGCATTTATATGTCATAAACTACCTTTATTTTCAATGCATTTTATAAAATTCCTTATAAGAAATGTTAATATACCTATTTAAATTGAAAATGAGTATTGGGGTTTTCTTAACTGAATAAAGCTGGTTTGTCAGCAAGCATCTGCTTTGCAAATTTATTTATATGGTGAGCATTTTTCGTGAGCAACATGGACTAAAAATGACTTTCTGAATATATACTAAAAATGTTTTAATATACTGTGTTTATGCAAAAATTTGTCGTAACAAATGCGTGTTGAAATTAATCATATTTCAGTGTTTCCAATTTGTTTTGTGTTTATTAGGTTAAACAGGGTGAAAAGAGAAATAGCAACAGGTAGATCATTATAGCCATTAGAAAAGTTGCAGCGGATCCTGTGATATGCTTTCCAGGAACTAAGACAGTAAATGAGTCCATTAATACACCCTTTGGCAGTTGTCCAGTCTTTAGTGTTCAAGTCAAATTGGCTTAAGTCAAGTTTGATGTGGGTATTATTTAAAAAGTATTCTTGGGGCGCCTGGGTGGCTCAGTTGGTTAAACGTCTGCCTTTGGCTCAGGACATGATCCCAGGGTCCTCGGATGGAGCCCCACATCGGGATCCCTGCTCAGCAAGGAGTGTGCTTCTCTTTATCCCTCTGCCCCCTGTCATGTTTGCTCTCTCTCTCTCTGTCTAGTGCTCTCTCTCTCTCAAATAAATAAATAAAATCTAAAAAGAAAAGTACTCTCTTGTCCTTGATGTTTCTCCATATAGTCTGTCTGTGACACTTAATATTTTTAGCTATTTATGTCTGTTAGTCTCTGTGTCTATAATTCAGAAAGACATTTGTTTTTCATTGAATGGATGTGTAATGTTTTTGTTTCTCCAGAGGTTATTAATAACTTAGATAATAAAGGCTTTTAAATTAGAAAGAGTTTGTGTGGAATGACTTAGGGAAACAAATACTTGCTTATATAAATTAAATAATCCTAAAATTCCAGAGATATAAGGAAAGTTAATTTCTATAACATAAATGTACTTTAAATGTACTTTAACTTCTATAAGAACTAATTTAGAAAATATCATGAATCTAAGTTCATATCAATTAGATTCAACTTTGGCAAACAAGGCTCATTAATTATAATTTAATAAAAACAGCCAAAAATCCAGCTATATCTACTCTGATTTATCAGGTATAATACAAATCTATTTGTATATTAATAAATTGAAACCATTATTTTTTTTCTAAAATGTTTTTGAAAGGGGTTTGGCATTTTTAGTATGCCCTTTGTCACATTTTTTATCGATTACAGTTGTCATGACCCTCATCAGAACTTTTATATTTGAAATTACCATAGATTAAATTCATCGTAGCCATCTTAAGTCTCTGTCACCTAGAGATAGGATTTGTTTTCCTCTCATGCTTTTGTAAAGATTCTGCAATCAGCTAGAGGCTTGGGTTTGTGTCTTAAGGAAAAAAGACTGTCTCAGAGCCCTGTGGAAAAGGACTATCCTGGGTACTTCAAGATATTGACACTACAAAGAATAATTCTTGGAATAGGTTACGCTGATGGTATCACTTAGAAAACTTTCAGACTATTTCAGTGGATTTCCCAGAACTTTTTATTCAAGAAGTAGACAACTTCATTGATTGAACGGATAAGAGTTGATTATATTAACTTATTTGGTGCATTGCTGATGTTGCTTTAATGTTTTATTTTCCAAATATGTCAGGAAGTCCTTTGTTTCCTGCACTATTGGGAAATCATAATGACATAGTGGACTCAGTTTTTTAAATTGAAGTAAACCATCTTTAAATGATATCTTATTCTAACTGACCCTTTTTCCCAAATCAGAAACTCTCCTTCATTCTCTTTGTATGCAATATATTTATTTGCATAGATTGCTTCAGTGTCTGTCATATTCTGTATGTTGGTAGATTGGACACCAATAAAAAATAAATTTATTTAAAATAAAATAAAATAAAATAAAATAAAAATAAAAAAATAAAAATCAGAATATAATGGAAAAAATTAGTTATGCAACCAAGGCTTTGCCTGTAATATATTGGAGAATGATGCCCATTTAAACAGGACAAAGTAAGGAACTGATGTCTACTTATGGAGCTAATACTTACACATTCTCTTTGAAAAACTAGCCTGGCTTGCCAAATCCCAGTTTTGTAAGTGATGAGTAAGGTTACTTTCTACCTGGTGAGGAACCCCAGAGTATTTCAAGGACTCTGAGAAGAAAGAAATTCTCCTAAATTTATAACTATCACAGGCAGATGGTATCTGACAGAGAGATTTTCAACTTGGCTTCCTAGAATCAAGGGACCAAATAATGGAACCTCTTCTAAGTCCAATCTGTTATAGTTCAGGCCTTATAAAAACTACCAACAAAATAAACTTAAGACTAACATAGGAGGTAAACATTCTGGCTGCACCTGTGTACATATGAGGCCAAATCTAATAAGACTAGCTTTAATTTGTGATTAAAATTAAAATCTTTCATGGAAATAATGTTTTAATCACAAAAGGGAGATTGTAATGAAAGTTGAAAAAAAGAAAATTGAAATAAGCAAAAAAAGATATCTTCGTTGGAAAACTGCATTGTTTGGAACACACCCTTTGGGGTGATTCCATCCTTTCTGTATGGGTGGGATATTTTACAAATCTTTATGTTGCATTAAACTTAAAGGAATGCAAAATAATTCTTATTTATGGACATGCAAATCAATTATTTCTGATGGATGTTCAATTGATGTTCTTCTGTTTGCATGGAGAAAGCCAGTTTTATGTCTATCTGTACATAATTTCAACTTTTCTTTGGTACATAGAAATCTCTGCTTCCTGACTTCTCCTTTGAACTGATTGTTTCATCTACCTATTTTCCCTATTAAACTGAGTTAAATGAAATCTTTAACACATGAATAAAAATGTATGAAGTAATTTTATATTTCCTTGTACAAATTAGAAAAGTAAAATTGATAAATGTTGAAATGACTCAGACTTCAAGTGCTTTATTCTTTGAAGTGTCAACTGTGCCTCACATTTCAATGAACTTAATTACCATAAACATGGTTTTCTTTTTTTTTTTTAATAACTTTAAGTCAGGTCTGATATCTTTTCAGGTTTATACTTTTAAATCATCATTCCATTCTAAAGTGTGTGTCACCATTTCTGACTCCTGCACACTTATTTTTTTGGGTCCATTCGCTGTCCACGGAGTCCTCAGATGATGGAGTCTGAGTCTCTATGGACAATGCTATATTGCTGGTGAGACTCAGCCACAGAGATTTCTTCATTGAGATTCAGCCTCCTATCAGACTCTAAGGCATTCTCTTTCTTTTTTAAAGATTTTATTTATTTATTTGTGAGAGACACAGAGAGAGAGGCAGAGACATAGGCAGAAGGAGAAGCAGGCTCCCCATATGGAGCCCGATGCTGGACTAGATCCCAGGACCCCTGGATTGTGACCTGAGCCAAAGGTAAGTGCTCAACCACTGAACCACCCAGGCACCCCTCTAAGACATTTTTAATCAAGTTCCAAGAAGTAATCAAGCTTCGTCTAGGTGAGACTACTCCATTAGCAAGAGCATGGAGCTTGACAGCACATGGCATATTTAAGGGGATTGTGTTCTTGAGGACTGACTAGGATTTATGTGAGAGGGAGGCAAGAAAGTAGTTGAAAGGTAGATTATAAAATGTATGAAAGTTTTTCTTGTCCTCCAGAATCAAGATATATCTTCTTGTTTTAATAGTTATCTTGATATTCACCTTTTATTATATTTTAAAATGCCAGAGTCCTCTAGCTAAAGTAATAGAGTACATTTGGCAATAGAAAGCCGATTCTCAAATTACTTTGTGGGCATATAAATTCTTCAAGTCTTTTTTTCTCCTTATTTTACTGACTTAAAATTCTAGGTTTCTTAGACTAAAAAACTTTCCCCTATTTGTAACAAAATACTTTTTACTTCCCAGATACATAAATGCTAAATAAGCTTACTTCCAGGCTTTGTGGCTATTATTATATCTCTAAATATAGCTTGTTCTTAAAGTATTTTTCAAATCTAAATTTAATCTGAAAGTGATGAGTCAGAATTCACAAGATGTTCTGAATAACTCTGCACCTCAGCTGGACCTAGTGCCATTTTACTGTTTTGCATTGTTTTTAGTGTATATTCTAAATGACTCATTTCTTGAGCTTCTGTTCAATAATTTCCAAAAGAGTTCAATTAAATTATGCACAGTTTAAGTTCATAGTGTTCCAATTACTTTTTCCTTAGCAGTTTTAAATTTCATAACTTTTATAGAAAAGAGATTGAATTAATCTGTATTATTTTACACAGAAAAGTTGAATTTTATGTCTTTATGTTGCTCATGTAGTTTGTTTAATTCTATTTTTGGCCAGGGAAGCAATTTTGTGTCATCAGAAAATAACAACAGTTCAAGAAAGCATCTATCAATTTGCAAATTGTCAAGGCATCCTGATCGCTGGAGTGTGAAGGTGGGTGGAAGGAGGAAGCATGATTGCTGGTTGCAGTTGTGTACAACACTACTTTAATGTGGAGACTCAGAGCTGAAATACAAGTCAGTTAACTTGCTGAACTTAACGCTAGCCTTTGGGTTCAGTATTGGAGATAGAATTTTTAAATGCTTACTTACATTGATTCTGTACCTTTAATTAGACTTGGACTATTTTCTAGATTCTCTGGATAAAGAGTAGTGGTCTCAGTCAAAGCTGATATGGTCGATGTGTTTTCCTCATAATTATCTAAGATGGGCTAATATTGGAGCCTTTGTTATTTTATTTCTTTAATTATTAAGGATAGCTATGTAATAATAGTTCGCTCTGTCTCGAAATGCATGATGCTTGCTTTTCACTTAATAAATATGTTCACTGTAATTTTAAGCTATTAAGAAAGAAATAAGTAAATACTCATGTACTAGGAATTAGTTGCTGACTAATAATTTTCTTTCTTTCTTGATGCAAGGTGAGAAAAAAAAAGGAACCAATTATAAAATTTATAGTTGGTAAGAGTGAATGACTTTTATAATCTTTGTTTTAAAAATATTTGCAATGAGGGGCATCTGGGTGGCACAGTGGTTGAATGTCTGCCTTTGGCTCAGTTCATGATCCTGGGGTCCTGGGATCAAGTCCCTCATCAGGCTCCCCGCAGGAAGCCTGGTTCTCCCTCTGCCTATGTCTCTGTCTCTCTCTGCATCTCTCACGAAGAAATAAATAAAATTTAAAAAAATATTTGCAATGTCTTTGACACCAACTGCCAGAATCAGGCCAAACTTCATATCCCTTCACTGGAGGACTGCCCTCACTTCACTCACCAGCCACCACTTGTGGGTTCCTAGGACCATCCTCGCTTCAAACAAAATAGCCCCAAATCTGGAAGTTTCCACTACCTTCTTTGATTTGTCAATTCACAGGACAACTTATACAAGACAGAAAAACACTATGATAATGATTACTGATTTACTATAGCAAAAATGCATGAATTAGAACCAGCCAAAAGAAGTGATGCATAGGAAGAGGTATGGGAGGTTTCCAAATGTAAAGGCTTCCATTGTCCACTCTCTGTGAAGTGGGGATATGCAACCATCCTGGCCTATAGATCTATGACAATATACAAAGGATTGCCACATATGGAAGCTCACCTAAGCTTCAATGTTCAGAGGGTTTTTTTTTTTTAAGATTTTGTTTATTTATTCATGAGAGACACAGAGAGAGGGAGGCAGAGACATAGACAGAGGGAGAAGCGGGCTCCATGTTGGAAGCCTGATGTAAGACTCAATCCTGGGACTCCGGGATCATACCCTAGGCCAAAGACAGACGCTCAACCACTGAGCCACCCAGGAGTCCCCAATGTTCAGAGTTTCGTGTTTTTTGTTTTGTTTTGCTTTGTTTTGTTGTTCATAGTTTTGATTGGCATTTCATTATACAGGCATGCTTAGTTGAATCATTGGTCACATAATGAAATTCAAACTCCAGCACCTTCTTCTCTCCCCAGACATCAAGTTGATATCACTTGGCTTAATGCCCCAACACTCTGATCACATGATTTGTCTCTCTAGCATGACCAGGTCCCATCCTGAGTCATCTTCTTGGCATAATATATCAAGGGACCCGCCATGAGTCACCTTGCTAGCATATAACACTATGAATAGGAAAGTCTCTCCTGTTGCTCAGGAAATTCTAAGGGTCTGGAGGCTACCTCCCAGGAACCAGGGACAAAAGATTAGCCAAATCTTTATTACACAGGAATATCCAATTGAGCTAAGCAGGATTCATAATGTAAAATTCATAAGATAGCTTTTATAAAGCCTTAAGTTGATTAACATCAGTAAAATTTCTCAAGTCCTTAAGACATGACAGGATATGCTTCATTTATGTGATTCCAAAATTGCAGTGGTCACAACCACTAAATAGAAGCTCTGGTATAAGAACAAACATCATCTTCTGCTTCTCTATCACATGTTATTCAATCATCTAAATGAAGAAAAAAGTTATTATACAACAAATAACATCTAATGTGTTTTTTGGCAGTGTGTTTACTACTAAAGCAATCTATAGCTGTTCTTCCCTTTGGCCTTACCTACAGCTGTTATTCTAAAAGCAGAACCAACATGACTGCAAACCAATCAGAACTTCTCCCCAGAAACAGCCTTGGACTGGGTTTCTGTTTACCCTAGATACATGTTCATACGCAATTCTACAAAATCAGCAGCATATAAAATTTTTTTCCTAATGAATAATTTTATTGTATTTTTTTGTGTGCATTGATGCAATAATTTGCCTCCTTTTTCTGTGGAAAATCTTTATCCTCCATGTTTTCCTCAAATCTAAAATGTTTTCCGTGTTCCTCTCCACTAATTTGGGACCCTACTCCTTTACTTTCTTCCTATAGCATTCCTCAGATGACTCTCAGACATATATTTTACCCTTCTACACTTCAACAGAATCAATGAAAGCATTTCAAAATGACACATGATGCAGTTATTTTCTATGGATGGATCTCTTTTTCATTGAATCATCAATGACCTGAGGACTGGATAGATCTTAAAATTTAGTATTCTCCATGGAAGTCTAATGCAAAACACATAGAATAAACTGCATAGATATGTATCTGCTTCTCCTAGCTATTCTCGTTCAGTTTGTCTATTTCTTTCAAGTAAAAATTTTCATAATAGCCTTTATTGCACTATGGGAGAATTTTAAAGAATATCATGTGGTCACTAAGATTCATGTTTATAATTTTATGTGGATTATATGCACTGTCTACTAGGAAGTTCCTCTTGGAGTTATAAAAGAAAGTTATGGTCCACTTCTATCCAGAGTTGAGTGCATCAGGGATATGGAAGGGGCATCTACAGACACATTTTCCATAGTTGCATGTTTGTTTAAGGAAGATGAGAAAACAGATCAAGTTCTCCCAAAAGGATGTAACACTCAGTAGAATCTGATATATAAGGTTTACAGGATTATTGGTGCTAGTTGCCATATAAGGAAGCATTGGAGACTGAACGTTAAGGAATAATGGCCTTCCATTAGGTTTTTCTGCATCTCGTTTCTTGATAATTGACTCTGGAATTTTTATGGTTTATTATCCTAGAAAAGTTCATTTCCCAATTTAAAACCCTTTATAATTTCCTTGTCTACCAAACAAAATACAATACAAACATTAGAGCCTTCTAGAAATTACCCCCCAAAAATAACTTTGAGTTTGAGAGCATGCATATTCTTTGTGTATTAAAGAATTTAGCAGATAGTGTGCACATCGGTGATATTGCTCATTTAATCATTTGTTTCTAGGATGTCCATGCTACTGTGTCTTATATCCAATGGTTAAAATCCAACTTTCCTTCAAGATCCAGTTCAAACATCATGTTCTTTATGCAGACTTCTATGATTCCAGAACTCTTCTTTCAAAGCTTCAAAAAAGGGCTTCTGGAGTTTGGTAATGATCTGTTTCTTGATATGAATGCGGGTTGCAGTGACCATTCATACACTTAACGTGTGCATTTTTCTCTGTTCATGTTACCTTTAAAGTAATAAATAAACTAACTTAGATTTAGATATTCAAGTATCAATGTTGTCACTATGAACTAAAGCCTTTCAGAAGCAATGAAAAATTGTATCTCACACTGCCATGGAAGTATTTTAACATATTATTCAAAATACCAATGGTAATATTACACTGAAAACAAAAATGTATAAAGATTGATAGACGCTGTACAACTTTTAAATATAAAGTTTTCACTAGCAGCCAAACATTCTCATTCTTCTCTGAAGTGACATATAATTATACTCATTTTACAACACATTTGATGCCTTCTTTAATAATATATTTATGTATATATCAGTACCCAGTTTCTCCTATTATCACATCCTGTATTACATTGCTATGGTACATTTCTTATAATAAATGAACCGACATTGAGACATTATTATTAAGTGAAGTCTGTACTTTACTCGGATATCTTAGTTTTTACCCAATGTTCAATGTTTTCTGTTCCAGCATATTATCCAGGATTTGACTTTACAGTTCATTGACTTGTCTTGTTCAGAGCCTCTTAACTATGATATTTTTCTCTCATCAAAGAGAAAAAACTTGGGCAGCTTGGGTGGCTCAGTGGTTTAGGGCTGCCTTCAGCCCGGGGCGTGATCCTGGAGACCTGGAATCGAGTCCCACGTCGGGCTCCCTGCATGGAGCCTGCTTCTCCCTCTGCCTCTCTCTCTCTCTCTCTCTCTCCCTCTGTCTCTCATGAAAAAGTAAATAAAACCTTAAAAAGAGAGAGAGAGAGAGAGAGAAGATTCCTTGCTTCAATGACCTTGACAGTTTTGTGGAGACTTGGGCAAGTATTTTGTCCCTCAGTTGATGTTTTCCTTATGGTCAAAGTGGGTTCATAGTTTTCAAAAAGGAAAATCATGTAGGAAAACTGCTATTCTCATCACATCTTATCTTGGATATGTAGTATCAACATGACTTATTAACTGTTGTTGTTAATCGTGGTCACCAGGCTAAAGCAGTGCTGGTCAAATTTTCCCATTGTATAGTTACTCTTTTTTCCCCTTCCAAACTGTGCTCTTTGGAAAGAAGTCAAGATTCACAGGTCACTCTTCGTGGGGAGTTCTGTGCCAACTCCTTGAGAGCTGAATATTTTCTTAGATTACTTGGGATTCTTCTGTATGAAATATTTGTCTTTTGTCCTTTTATATATTTGCTCAGTCATTTATTTGTGTCAATCTGGACTTATGGATATTTCTACTACATTTTGGGTTTTAGCCCAACACTACATTATTTCTTTTGCTCAAATGTTTCCAGCTTTGACCACCGGAAATTCTTTTGGTTAGCTCCTGGTCTCTTTAATATACTTCATTTGTGTGAATATATATGTATTGTGTGTGTGTGTGTGTGTGTGTGTGTGTGTTTATTTAGCACTTCATAACTTTCTGGCAATGCAAGGTACTCCAAGCTCACTTTGTATTTTTTCTGCTCCTTTGTGAGAACCAGCCATTTATCCAGGAGTTCTAATTCCTTTTACTGGAGAATGGTATTAGAAACTGAAATCTTGTAACTAGGTATACTCATTGCTATTATCATGCTTGTTGTTTCTAGGTCTTGGAAATTGAATATGTATTAAGATAAACATGAGTTACTCTGATCATGTGGTCATGAATCATTGTAGCCTTCTTTTCTCGATTATGTGTAACTTCTCATTTCACCATAAAGAAACTTAGTTTTTACTATCTGTCATCTATGTGTTTAATTGTTCAAATTCATTATACATCTAGAGTAGTTTCAGAATCATTAATAGATACCATATGGGAAATGACTTTATCAATTAGAGGACAGTGCTTGGTGTAGTTTCTTTAATCTTTAATTCCACTCATTTAAAAAGTTGCTTAGGTCAGTTCCATTTCTCTCTGCCATCTACAGTGATATTGGTTCCTATATTTGTAATACAATTAGATTGATTCTTCAAAGTTTGGATTACATTTTGAGATTTTATAAACTCCTAAGTAAACTTTTTAATTTGCAGAAATTAAGATTTACTTTTTTGTTGTGTAAAGTTTCATGAGTTTTAACAGATGCAGTGTCCCATATTCACCACTATGGTATTAGACAGAGTAAGTTATACCACTCTAAAAAAATGCTCTGTGCTTTATCTACTCAAATTTTGTCTGTCTGCATCCTGAACTACTTAATGTCTCTATAATATTGCATTTACCCAATGTCCATATTTCTTTCTTTTTCTCTCTTTCTTCTCTTAGTAGGTTTATTTACCAAATTGAAGAAGTTCCCTCTATTTCTACTTTGCTGAGAGTTTGTATTATTAATGGGTTTTGGATTTTGTCAAATGCTATCCTGACATTAACTGATATAATCATATTATTTTTATTTTTTAGCCCATTTGTAAGGTAGATTGCATTGATTACTTTTCAAATGTTAAACCAGCCTTGCATAGCTGGAATTAATCCCACTTGGTTGTAGTGTATAGTTCATTTTATACATCATTAGATTTGATTTGCTCCTATATTATTGAGGATTTTTATATTTATGTTCATAAGAAACATTGGTCTATAGTTTTCTTTACTTATAATGTCTGAATATGGTTTGGTATTATAGCAATACTGGACTCATAGAATGAGTTAGAAGTATTCCATCTTGCTTGTATTCTCTTGAACATACGTGGAGAACTAACACTATTTCTGCCACAACTTTTGATAGAATTCACCAGTGAAAACAACTAGGTATACAGAATTTTATTTTGGATGATTTTTGATTATTGATTTAATTTCAAACAATAGTAGAGGTCATTTATATATGCTTGTATGAGTTGAGATAACCTGTAACTTTTAAGAAATTGGTTGTATTGCCTAAGTTATCAAATTTGTGGGCATACTTTTGTTCATATATTTCTTTATTATCCTTTTAATGTCCATGGGATTAGTAGAGATGATGTGTATATATATATCTATGCTGTCTTAATTCAGCCTTCTCTGGCAGCCTTCTGTAGTTCAGAGCAAGTAACAAAGAGTTCTGCATTTTATCTATTGTGTCATGGTATTTGGTCTTGCCATCAATTTTTTTTTTCTTCCCTGCCCTGATTTCTCTCTCTCCTTTGCAACTCTACCTAGTGTATGTTATATATTTTTTAAAGAGTTTATTTATTTATTCATGAGATACACACACACACAGAGGCAGAGACATAGGCAGAGGGAGAAGCAAACTCCATGGAGGGAGCCCAATGTGGGACTCGATCCTGGATTCTGGGATCATGCTCTGAGTCAAAGGCAGACACTCAACCCCTGAGCCACCCAGGCATCCCTGTAACATTCTTTTATATCGTCTAACCTGAAACTCTGTTCAATATTTCCAAATTGTTTTTTCTTGATATTGATCTGTCTTCAAGTTTACATATACCTTTTTCTGTAATTTTTCATTTATTTTAAGGTCCATCCAGTGTCTTCTGTATTTCATATATTGTATGTCTCATCTCTAGACTTTTAATTACAGAGATTTCCTATCTTTTTATTGCAATATAATTGACATTCTATGTTAGCTTTAGGTATACAAATAATGATTCAATGTATATATGTATTAGGAAATGATCATTACAATAAGTCTAGTTAATATCTGTCACCATGCATGGTTGCACATATTTTGTGATGAGAACTTTTAAAATCTACTTTTTTTGCAACTTTAACATACAATACAGTATGTATACAATGGAATATTATTCATTCATTCACTCAAGAATGAAATCTTGCCATTTGCAATGATGTGGATGGAGCTAGAGTGCATTATGCTAGGTGAAATAAGTCAGTAAGAGAGAGGCATATCATATGATTTTATCCACATGTAGAATTTAAGAAACAAAACAAATGAACATATGGAGGGGGAAAAAGAGGGAAGACACTAATACATTTCAGAAATTATTATGAATCAGAGTACTAATTATTAAAAGCTATTAGGTAGTTACATGTTAATATGGCTCAGACAACGAGGAGATGAATGTTTCAACAGGTAAAATTATACTCTCTATATTTTTTGTATTGATGTTACTTAAGATTTTTTGAAAAGTAAATATTATTGATATTCCAAACTATTCTGGCTTTTTCAGTAATGAAAACTGAAACAATCATAGTCTTCTGTTTTTAAATGAGGATACTTATTTTTAAATTAATTTAATGTAAATGATTTGATGTTGCCCCTATACCTAATAAGCTCTCTTGAATAATGATTGCTGCATTCGGTTTATTTTACTAATTTAAGTCATTGCTAGTTGTTATGTCGAGTGACTATGGATTATCAAAAATAATAAGTTGTTTCTAAAATGGTAATATAAGCCCATAGAAGTCAAGTACAGAAATTTAACAACATGAATTAAAATTGGCTGAAAAATCCTGCCAAAGATTTTGGTAATTCAGTTACATGAACCTTGACTACTTCCATTCATAAGCTATTTGTAGAAACATTTCTCCTATTCATAAAGAATAAAAGTCTCAAGATTCTGATTAAATTTCAAACTTCAGTTAGACCCAAGAGATAATATAAAATGGAAGTGACTAATATCACCTTTCTTACTGATGAGATGCTCTCAGTTAATATCCTATATATACCTAACTGTTGTTGAGAATAAAAATTATTCCAATCTATATTCTGTCCACTGTAATATTTGTAGTGATCAGGGGCTCATTAGATTTCTGATGGCTTTGATTATGAGGATTCAGCTCTAGGAATTTTTATCATGATATCCCTGACTTCTATCTCACCATTAATGGCTTGGACTTCTATCAGATTGATTTCTTGTAAACTTTTCATGATTGTCTAGAACATAATAAGGACTGAAATAAAACCCTTTAAAAGAATAAATGAATGTATGCCTATATATGAGCAGAAGGAGTTCATATTCATTCCAGCTGTTTCCAAATAAGCTGTCAGGGAGATTTGATTCTAAAGAAAAACTTATTTGAAGGTTCAGAGCTGATGCTAGAATGTCTATTCAAGTGAAACCTTATGTTTCTGTGTGATTCTGTATGAAGGATAAAGAACTCCTGGAATCTAGGACAAGAGAGCATGAAATGTTTTGACAGGGTCTGGAAGTTATTAGATTGAAATAATACCCACAATATTATGAGTATATACACTTATTAATGGAAAGTATAACTTTTATCAGATTCTAAAACATATGCATTAAATAACAACATGTGCATGAAATATGTCTGACTTCTCCACGTATTATATTATAAACATCAATTAGAAATTTTGTTTTTAATTGAAGGGGAACACATGTAAGAATGCACAGAACATAAAATAGAAGAGGTTGAAAAATTTTTATGTTTTTAAAAGTTTAATTATTTCCTTTGAAATTCAAACTTAATTTTAAAAAAGAATGTTTTTATAAAAATGTTTTCATCTATGGATTTACTTGTTTTCTTGGAGCTTTTTACTCTGATATCTTAGAATCTTGACATAAGCAAATTTTTAACAGTAGCTGAAAAGTCAGATTAGAGTAAGTGAGCATATATTCCAAGAAGTATTTCTAGTATATTCACATGAAACTTGCCACTGTTCCCAAAAGTAATGTAACCATGGTGATTAATGTTGATCTACATATATTGGGCTTCTGTTTGTTTCTGAAAATACCCAGTGTGTTTGCTACAAAAATTGGCCTTGATACATAGGGAGGAAGAAAAGACTAATAACCTAGACAAATTATTTTAATGCTATGCACTAATGCTTGATTTAAAAAAATGTACAGCCAACACAGTAGTTCTGAAAAATAATCTAATTTTAGAAATGAACTAAATAAGAAAAAGATTTGTAAGATACTATCAAAATGTTTGGTCAGATGTTATTCTCTTACATAATGTGAGTAAAGTAAATAATCTACCTGATTTTCAAAGGTTGCTTTGAACTCTAAGAATTATGTATGTGTATCATTTCCCAAGATTCTGAATGCTTTGTTTCCTTTATGTAGATCTTTATAATTTTAAATACATAAACTTATTTGATTATTACAAAAATCTATGAGTTACACAGGAAGGAAATTATTTCCTTCACACTTCTTTCCCCATTCTATTTGATCAGGAGATCAAAACTCAAAACAAAAGAGGTGATGTTTCTATGGTCAAACAGTGATGAAGCAAGCATTAATATTAGACTTTCTTGGTTTTTTAAGTAGAACAATGTAGGAAATTAGTTCAGGTTTTTAAATAGTTATTGAAATGTGATTATCTGA